>NC_065907.1:5000000-5625000 GCF_905147045.1 Nymphalis io | reverse complement strand
TTATATATATATATGCAAACACTATATAGATACATAAGCACTATATAGATATGCAAACATTAAAACGGTAATTTCAAGTAGTCCTTGACTGTGTGTGCGAAATCTTGTAAGTGTAATTAAAACGACTAGAAATCGCTCACAAAAGTATTATATCGATTCGCGTTTCAAGGAGACAAAACAACTTTTTATTATGATACATCTGTATAGTATACCACATAATACTGTAGTAGTAATAAAAAAATATATAGGCATCAATAAAAGTTCAGCATCGTACAACATTCCAGCCGACAAATCTCAATCTTAAAACATGTAAGTATGAAAGCCTTCGTTATGTGTCCATTATGGAAACGGTTATTTTAGTTAGGTCAGTTATTTCGGGAACACCAACAAGTCAGATCATATCGTTATCAACCCACCGGTTTTGTTTGCATCAATCGTTCAATCGATTGCTCAGTAACTGGTTAACTGGCTAAAACTACCCTATTAGTATGATAATGGATTGCGAAACCGGTCGTAAACCTTCATGATACGAAATTTCGTGGCGGCTACGCACCTACGGCTCGCCTTGAACCTCCATCAAGGACATGCAAGGTTTATTATTCACTATTCAATATCGGAGCGTGTGCTCGACCTCGTACTTGTGAAAATATTTACGACAAAATATACTCATTATCGTTTCTCTCATTACAGTTTACGAATAAATGAATACTGCTTCGCTTAATTGGATGGGCATATCAGAGGCGGAGTTATTTTTCTGAATAACATTTTATTTACGTTGATATTACGTAAGCTCGACTACAATTAAGTGGAGGAATGCACAATGTTTACTTTAGTGAATAAAATTAGAGCGTCATTTTATTTGAATGCCGCGTCCCCGTCTCGTCTGAAGGTTATACGAAGGGAAGCAGACGTATGCGTAGTGTTATAGTGACACATATCCGATGTGGCGAGACGATCGGACTGGGCGGCCTTCGGGATACAAAACGAATAGCGCGGGCTCCGCCGCCAGTCGGCAGGGAAGCTGGGCTGTATATAGCTGTGGCTAAGTTCAGATTGTCGCGAGGAATAAAATAATTATCAGATACTCGCTGCACGAATTAAATACCGGCTTGTCCATCAAAATATTTTCGGACGTCCTTAATTTGCAGAACAATATTTATGCCGCCCGTCATAATTAGCGCGTCGGGGTTGAAATAATTTATATTAATAAAGTTAATCTAGACTGAATTTTTCTCCGAATTCACTTTTAAGACGCTTGCACATAATGGATTTTCAACTATACTATATATATACGTACTATTTATATTATATGATATTTATATTATATACGTACGTATATTGTATAAAATGGCACAGAAATAAACTTTGCTTGCAGACGAACCACTTGAATCTTATAGTAATTTGGCAGCCTTTCTACTTTACTAGCGTCAGAATTAGTCTTCTAGTGGCTAGTAGAACTAGGAGAGTTGGTTAATTTTGCCAAGAAAACCAAAATCGCGACACATCAGAACAATGCTGATAACTTTCCTGCCATAATTTCTTGCGGTCATAATTTTCTCAGTCTTCCTGCAACATTTAATAACCTCTTTTGTAATATAAAAAAAATATATATAACAAAGTCTTAAAAGGTTATAGTAAACTTCGTTGTGTAAACACGGAATACTTACAAGCATCAAGGAAACGTTCTATTAATATATCATGAATATATCTCAAAATCATGAATGCTTGAAATTTAACTGGCGTATGCATCACTGCATTATAGACGCAATTAATTAAACAGATGAACTGTATGAACTGGCCTCGATAAATACGGAAGAGTTGTTCGATCCAAGTAATTCTACCTTCATCCATATAACAAGCTATAAACGATTTATTAATATTACACTTAATTTTTCCAATACGATATATTTTTATCCAGAAATTAACAACTTTAACAAATCAAAATATTTAATTTAGATAAATTTGAAAACTTAAGTTAAATAAGTTTTTGGTAGACTTAAGGTTAATTAAAAGTTAAATTTTTTGATTGATCATGAAAATTTTAGACTGTTTTTTATTTTCTAAATGTTATTTATAAGCTCGTCTGGGTACGCACCACCCACTTATCAGATATTTTACCGCAAAACAGCAGTACTTGGTTTTGTTGTGTTCCGGTTTGAATGGTGAGTGAGCCAGTGTAATTACAGGCTCAAGGGACATAACATCTTAGATCCCAAGGTTAGTGGCGCATTGGCTGTATAAGCGATGGTTAACATTTCTTACAATGCCAATGTCTATGGGCGTTGGTGACCACTTACTTTCAGGTGGCCCATTTGCTCGTCCTACCTATACAATAAATAAAAAATGTTGTATGTGTATTTTAATAATTTATAGTAATACTATACTGCGAATGTGGCTCTGTTTGTCTGTCTGATTCGATCTTTACTTCATTTTGTAAGTTTAAGCCTTTGGCTTAATGCTATATTATTACAGGCATAACCACATGCAATGCAAATTACAATAATATCATATTTTGAATACCCGAGTGCGTGTCAAATTTCATATGTACTAAAAAAAAACTGCACAAGATCTGGATAACAAAAGGGCTCGTTCACACGCCTTTTATTTTAAAAGAACGGATTACTTTAGGCACGTCTGTCTGGAATTCTGAACCAATTCGTAGGTAGGTAGGACCAGTTTTGGCTTGAGTTTTATTATAATACGTTATCTGCAAAGAATACTAACAAGCAGCGCCCAATTTTACGAGGTTTTTGACCTAGGCATCTTCTTTGTTTCGACTTAAACTACTTAGATAAAATATAAATGATAATTGTAAGAAACAGCTATTCGGCGTGGCGATAACCCCTTCTTACGTAAGTTTTAGGAAGAGTTGTTGCTACAGAAACATCTGGAAACACGAGAATCCATATATGTATATTCGACAAACATTTAATACCTTTATTTGGTATGTATTGCAACGGTGCAGTCCAGTCAGTACTATAAATAGGTAATAGCGGTTATTTTAAGGTTGTCTAACTGTCCACACCCTTTCGTGTTTGTAACGCAGCTACTTAACACATTAAGCCGGTAATTGCAAATATTGGGTGTGGTGATATTTACCGGCGATCGTGTTAACATTATGATTACAGACTCTTTGAGGCTTAATTTTTATTTATTTATTTTAAATTGATAAAATGTTTTATTAGCTTTTTAAAAAAATAAACAGATTAGCTTGCTTTTTAATGTTTTTTTAATATATGAATTTGTTATTTTATTTATTTATAAGTAAGTATTACATGAATATAAATGATGAATGACTCTAAAAAATTTAGTTAAATCGAAACAGTTTTGACGAGGAGTATGCTGATATGTTTTTAGGTGTATTAAGCGATTAGTATTCTATCTTAATGACTTCATTTGAGTTGCTGCGACTGAGAGATATATTTAGTTAGGTATGTTTTGGTATATACTAAAATAAGGAAGGTAGTCAAATTTATGTCAAATAAAATGAGAAATTAACTTAATTTATGGTGTTTAAAGTAAAAATGCATTTATTTTTGTTAAATTTGATAACGAATATTAAATGTGGTAATTTGAATTACTACCAGCTTTGGGTAGTAACAGTAGCAGTAACAGCCTGTTAATGTCCCACTGCTGGGCTAAGGCCTCCTATCCCTTTGGAGGAGACGGTTTGGAGCTTATTCCACCACGCTGCACCAATGCGGGTTGGTAGAATACACATTTGGCAGAATTTCAATGAAATTAGACACATGCAGGTTTCCTCACGATGTTTTCCATCACCGTCAAGCACGAGATGAATTATAATCACAAATTAAGTACATGAAAATTCAGTGGTGCTTGCCCGGATTTGAACCCACGATCATCAGTTAAGTTTCACGCGTTTTAACTACTAGACCATCTCGGCTTTGGGTAGGCCCGGTTATTCTGCTACGAAACATGAATATATTGTTTTGCTCTATATAAATGTTGAGTGAGCCAGTGTTATTGTAATACAAGGGACATCACATCCCATCAACACTTGGCAGCGCATACACGGTAGATATAAGGAATTGTTTTGACTTCATACAGTTGCAGAACGAATGTGAATACCGTCAGGTGGCCAATGGGCCAATATGATAAGCGAATGCGCTTATCATATTTAAATATGAAAAATAAAAAAAAATTACACACACATAATTTTTAATTTTTCATTGCGATAGCATATAGCATAACACGTGAATAAAAATAATTAAAAAATTAATTAAATAAATATAACTACATAATAATAAGTTATCGAAAAGCTACAAACTAGATTCTGTATAGTATTCTTCAAATGAAAAAATAAAAGCTATTATTAGTTGGTATAATAAATATTTAATTCTAGATTTGCAATATAATAAACAATTTAAAGTGGCATTTGACATTTTTTATTTCTACTAATTGATATAAATGCAGTTGATATTTCGTTGATAATAAATTACCGGTCGCAAAAAATAAACCGATGTCTAAACGAAAAATCTTAATGCATCGCTCGCATGTAAAACATATGGTGATTAATCAATTTATTATACTGTATTAAGAGGAAATTGTACATTTTAGTTGAATGAGTAACTTCGTATGCACATGCATATGTTTCGAGGGCACGTCCTTTTATTATGTCCAATGAGATGTAATTGTTATCATTGACACCATGCAACCAATCAAACTCATTACTTGTCTTCTCTTCTCATAAACTAGGCACTTTATACAATAGACAAACGTTGTAACTTTATTTAAAGTACATTAAATACTCTTTAATAAAACTTATATAATTATATCGTTACATATTAAAATATTCTAAAAGTCGTTTTATTTTGTACAAATAAATGTATTAAGCAGTGATAGGTTGTTTCGGCAATTTATAGTTATTTAAGTCATAAGCAAGAAATTGAAATTCACGTTTGTCACGTCTAAATAGTCTGAACTGAAAATGAAATGGGTGAAACTGCGAAGCGCAGTTTTTTTATATATTAATATTATACACTAAAACTTACTACTAGGCTTACTACTTTTTAGTTAGTCATTACAACAAAAACATCCCATCATTTATTATTATAGATAAAATTAGTGTCTATAGCACGTAAGGATTTAAATTTTACACCATATAGTGAAAATAAAAATATTAAAAAACAACAACATTATACTAGGAATATTTTAGGATTTATAGTTAGCTTATAGTTATTTATTAGAAAAATATTAGGAAAATAAATAACTATAAGCTACTCATCAAATATTTATTTTAAATTAACATAATATTAACATTTGAATAATTTAACTTATAATATAAGGATTCAAGTACTTACCAAGAACTAATAATAAGAATAGTCACAAATTATTCATAATATTATATTTAAGTATCAATAGTTCAACACCTCGAGAAAGAATTTGATATAAATTTTGTTATATGTTTATTTAATGTGTTTTCTCGATTAGAATATTTGACTATTTCTAAAATATATTTTAAAATATTTTGAATATTTATTACTATTTCAAATTTAACAAAGAATAATTTTTAGTGATTAATAAAATAACATGTATTTTTAGGATGCATTTATATAATGCATTTTTTTCTTTTTTTAAGTACCTACAATCGATTATTACATTAATTATATTTTTTCTTGTATATCATAAATTTGATATGTTTGATTATTTAAACATTTATTATCTTCAAGTAAGACACATTAAACTTGTTTTTTAATCTGTGGGTAAAGCTTGGCTCATATAACTTAACTACGCATAAACTTCAAACATCATAAAGTTTTTTTTAATTAGCGTACGTGATCAAACCGAATTCAGCTCGTTGAACTTACACAGGTAATGTGTACATTTCCTGCTCAGGAATATTCAAGGTAGGGCCCGCATTGACCTTGGAAGGGCACCATTCTCGTTTGCAACTGCTATCTGACCTTCACAACCCTATCAGTTGGGGAGAGGGAACGTAACTAGGGGTACGCTAGTCGGAAACTTAGTGCATAAATTATTATACCAGGGGATTAATTTTATTGTTACAGTTATGTATGTATATAAATTATTTCAGTCGTCAGTCCAGGTTGAAGTTGAATGTCCGACACGATGTTTATATTTTTTGTTTATTTAGGAATGTGAATACTGAAAAGTCGCGACACAACAAAACATTACGAACTAGTGTTGGACATCGAGCTCAATCCGTCAATTGTTTATTAAGCTGTGTCCAAGTGCACGCTGTAACAAAATACATTGATACGATGTTTATCTGCACCTGAATATATACCAAAATTTATATAGAATTTAATTCTAAATTCGAGAATGAATTTAATACTCGTGTTATTTTTATCCCAAAATTGATGTAAACAAGACTTTATCGTATTCACATGTGCTCATGTCGAATTGAAAGTAAAAAGTCTTAGCAAGGGCAAAAATGTCAAAAGCAAAGGTTTTGTCTTTATAAAAATAGTTTTCTAAATAATGCGTTATTAAATTTAACATCAATAATTATACGTTGACTAATTAATACGGACAACTGTGGAGTAAGCCAAAAATTATTATATTTATTTTTACGTAACACGTTTGACGATATGATAACTCATAAATTATAAGTATTATATATCGTGCAATATACTTATACATATTGGAGACACATTTGTATTTTGTTACCTATAATCGAATATAGTCATTTCATAGCTAAATATATTATTAACTAATAATACGTTCCGAATTTCAAAGGTAAAATTAGGGTCTTAAACCGTGATGTTATTTAAATAATAATAAAAAAGTGACGCCATATTAAACATATCAATCGGAGAGAAAACATTGACCCAGCCAATCCAAATTATTTCTACAAAGTACCTGAATGCGAGTTGTTGGATATAATAATATAAATATGGCAGATTTAAATCGACTCATGCAGGTTTCCTCCCTATGTTTTCCTATATCGACGAACACGCGTAACATTGCAAGCAAAAATCCAGTACATGAAAATTCAGTGTTGTAAACAAATATTATAATAGAAGCGATTAGCTCTATCGCCTCATATGTTATTTCTCTTCAAAATTACACGGTATAAAAACAATTTTGATATTCAGAGAAAGCTTAATATGTTATTTATATTGATAATGATTAAAACTATGTGACGAATAAATTTACTTAAATTTAACTATACATATATAAGCGAAATACCCTAATTACGAAATCTCCTAAACTATCCAACGGATTAACTTAAAATTTGTCACAGTAACTCCTTGCCCAACGTAGACGCTCACTAAGAACGGATTTTACGCAAATCCTATCCAAAATACGCTTATGTACCCAACGATTTGCTAGTATATTCGCGACATCTATAAATTTCATACAAAGTTTTTGTTTCTGTTATAATATAACGCTGCTAACGTTCGCTTTGAACGTGTCTGAACCGATAATTTTTCTCCGCCTACATAATATATTTACGTAGAATATATCCTATTTATGTCCTAAACCCATAAACTAGTTATATGACAGTTTCATATTACTTTTTTTTATAGAATAGGAGCCGAGATGGCCCAGTGGTAAGAACGCGTGAATCTTAACCGATGATCGTGGGTTCAAACCCGGGCAAGCACCACTGAATTTTCATGTGCTTAAATTGTGATTATAATTAATCTAGTGCTATACGGTGAAGGAAAACTTCGTGAGAAAACCTGCATGTGCCTAATTTCATTGAAATTCTGCCACATGTGTATTCCACCAACCCGCATTGGAGCAGCGTGGTGGTATAAGCTCCAAATCTTCTACTCAAAAAGAGGAGAGGAGGCCTTTAGCCCAGCAGTCATTCACAGGCTGTTACGGTATAGAATAGGAAGGCGGACGAGCATATGGGCCACCTGATGGTAAGTGGTGACTAACGCCCATAGACATTGGCATTGTAAGAAATGTTAACCATCGCTTACATCACCAATGCGCCACCAACCTTGGGAACTAAGATGTTATGTCCCTTGTGCCTGTAATTACACTGGCTCACTCACCCTTCAAATCGGAACACAACAATACCAAGTACTGCTGTTTTGCGGTAGAATATCTGATGAGTGGATAGTACCTACCCAGACGAGCTTGCACAAAGCTCTACCACCATATGATCGGATATAACATAACGTATGTATATATATATATATATATATATATATATATATAGATCGGACTGAAAAAACAAAACGACAAAGCATCTCTCTTTATAAGATTAGAATAATTGCCTATACTACCTTATAACCTCAACCTCGACTAACTACTTAGTGAATGTAGAGCAATATAATATGATTACAATATTGACATAGACTATCTAAGCGTATTCGTACTCATCATACGTATCATAGTCATATTTATTTTATGCAAATAATCAATACTATTATATAAATTTAAAGATTTTGTTTGTTTGAAATTAAGAAAAACTTTCTACGTTCATCTACGATCAACGACGTCTATTTCTTTTATACTTTTTTATAAATTGTTCTTTTAAAATGTTTTATAACTTGTATAGTATAGTCTCAAAATTACTGGATTTCCCAATGTGATGACAGCATATTATATATAATTGTTGCTCTGTGCTTATATAATAGATATTGACAAGACATTATTATTATGCGTTGCTTGATAGCGTAGCCATTGCTAGGGATGATGATAGAAAAGTAGTAGTAAAAGTAGTTCATTAGACATGGAAATCAATACTCTTATTATATTAATATATTGTAATTATTTATACTTAAGAAATTAATATATTTATATATATAACAGATAGATAAATTAATAATGGTTTCGTAGAATACCTATAATTAAATTTGAATTCATATTTTTTATGTTTGTAGAAAAAATACGTAACCATTTTTACAATAAAAAGAATTAAACAATATGTTCTATTTATGATTTACAATTATTCTTCAATAATTTAAATAAAATATTCCGTCAATATGTTTTAACCGTTTACTAACAAGCGTGTTTTAGATTCGTTGCTGATTATAAAACTGATATGTAGAACGTATTCACAATGAATTTTATTACAAGGATGTTGGAGCTTTCAAACTGTGGTAATGTCTAGACTCACGACGTCTGCTGAAAGCTCGTGCTATTGATCGCAATTTGCTGCGCTATCGGGTTCCTTAAGAGTCTGTACAAATAGAATACAACGTTTTGTTATCGTATACTAAATAAACTTTATTACACGCGAAACCTCGAATTTAGATAGATATATTTTTATGTAATAAGTAATTATAACGAAACAAATATTTAAATTGTATGTCATAGTTTATACGACGCAACATGATCTAGTAAAGTATTTATAGTAAATATATTTAATTTACATAGCAAATAGTTTTTTTTAATATTTATATATTGAAGGATTTGTCCTCTAACGATTACTTATCAAATGTAGAGCAGTATAACATTGGCGCAAACACGAGCATTACTTTAAGCCCAGTGGCTCTTATTGTAATACAAATAAGGTCCATAATGTGATTCCTGATGGCGCCATTCTTAAGGACCGTAGGACTGTTTGGTTTTATTATTTTATCTTTTTCATTGCTCGCCTTGTACCCACTTCTTTGTTAATTATGTCCTTCAACTTGTATTTAATTTAGTTCGGAATTCAAGGTTAGCTACCAATTAATTAATCAAGGAAATTAATTAATATGATTATAAATTTGACTTAAGTGGATAACAATTTAAAAAAAAAACTAGTTGTACAGGATGTAATTACAATTTATTAGGATCACAATTAAATTTTTGCTTGCGTAGTGTTAAGTACACTGCTTTATGATAGCTATCGTTGAAGTTTTAAAATTACAGAGCACCTGCAAAATTTCAAAACATCATAAAATAAATATTACCATAATTAGTCGTCAAGATTCAAATTATTATTATCGCAAGTTAAAAACGGCATGTCATTATTATAAGCACTAAAATATCACTATCAATAAATTTCTTTTTTATCGTATTCTTTTGTTATAATAAATTAAAGATTTTAAATAGATAAGGATATTAGAGAAATTTTCCATACTATTACTTTACGAATATTATAGTGTTTTCTACATAGTATTGAACCCAAGGCTGAATTCATAATAAATAATAATAATAAATAATTATACTTTATTGTACAACGCAAAGAGAAGACATAAAATTCAAAACTTGGATTCAGCCTAAATAAAGGTAATATACAATTTTGGCGACCTAATCGCTACATAGCGATCTCTTCCAGGCAACCAAAGTGATTTCTATATAAGTGCATGTTTATTAGGCTATCTATCTATAGAGTTCAAAAATAGATTTGATAAAACTGTTTACGTTTACAATATTTTGTGTAGTATAAACGTTTTTTTCGTTTAGCTTAAAATCGATAAATTTGTAATGGGATCTATAAATAATAATAAGGGCAGTCAATACTTTGTTACATGTTTGCATGAGATTTATTTGCATCGTTATATAGCTTAAAAAAAATCATATTTAAATAAGGGTTAGTTTTAATTGAAATGTATCTTTAATATTATATCTTTTCTACATTTTTTTTAAAATTAAACAAGTTACTTTAACGAAAAACTCATCTAAAAATATATAAAACAGCTTTCATAACAAAAATGTATAATGATCGATAAGAAATGTACCATATTTCTAAGATCCAGTCATTACAGGACCATCATGGCAGTTCTAATAATCACAAACAAGTACGTATACATTACAGCGCTGTGGTAACTGCATATTCGAGATAGACCGGGAATTATCTGCGACTAGATTCACATCGAAGTCTCCGAAGTATCGATTTAAATATCAAACCCACAACCAATCTGTAGACGGAAAATTAAACAGGTATATCGTACGAGTACGTATATGTAGTATAAATGTAACAGACAACGTGGGTTTAGCGGGCTGTTCAGCAACTCGTTTGGATAATTAAATATTGATAACTTACATCTTTATTTATATAATAGAATAAAACCTTAATTTTAGAAAAACATAAATAATGCATAATATATAGTGCATGAAATCGAGAACTAAAAGCAAAATTATAACACCAAGTTTCCGACTCGACAAAGTCGTTTCATCCTACCTTGACGGGCCGGTTGGCGTGGTTGGTAGATACTTGCCTTTCGCGCCGAAGGTTGTGGGTTCGATTCCCACCCAGGACAGACATTTGTGTGCATGTCTGTTTGTCCTGAGTCTGGGTGTAATTATCTATTTAAGTATGTATTTACAAAAGAAAAGTATTATATGTAGTATATCAGTCAAGTTTCCATAGTACACGCTCTGCTTGGTTTGGGATCAGATGGCCTTGTGTGAATAATGTCCCAGGATATTATTATTATTATTACCTTGGGCAAGTTGTTTACTGCTATATCAAAGTATCACAGATTATAGCTTTGCGAATTTAAAATCATAATTACTTATGAATGCGTATTACTCAATTAAATTTGATATAGATCGATTTTCATATAGGTCATATAATTATTATAGTTGTTGTATTTAATTTAACCTGTGTAATTTAATTGATGGAAAAGAGTAGCCAACGAGTTAGTTTCTTGATGGTTTTCCTCGGTAGAATCTAAATTCCGAACCAATAGTTGAATCGTATAATTGCATTTTATATAATTTTTCGATGACGATTAAAACTCATTGTAAGAACCTTCTTGAATGAATTTTATTATAGTTCGAGACAGGGTTAGTCGTTTTGACATTAATCCTAAAAAAACAAACAAATCTGATCTCTTTATAATATTCGTGTGATTTTTGTTTTCAAAGATATGTGATAAATAATTACTAATAAATTTCATATAGAGATATGTTTTAATCTTTAAAATCTGTATGGGATATTTTTATTATATCATTAATTTAAATTGAAAATCATTAATTTCGATTCGTTTCAGTCCAAGGTCCCATATGTCTATGATATTAATTTTTTGGACTATAAAAAATAGTTATTATAAATTCTAACCAAATCCGGTGAGTTAAATGTTTAGTTTCTGCGCTAACCTTGTAAACCTTAATGCGCTTGAGATAGACTTGTAAGTGTGGTATTAGAACAGCCGATTTATGGATGAATCTAGTTTAACTGGCCGCCGGTGGGAAGGATTTTAGCAAATACTGTACGAGTAAAAAAGCGGTCGTGTATTGTTGTATAATAAAAATACACAACACCAACACCAGTTAACACCAGTTTATTGAAAATACTCGTGACTCATTACAAACTTCAAATAATCGTGAAATTAATAATTATTTATTAAAGGTACTGCCGGTAATTATCTTCTATCTTTTTGGCATTTTTTCATTCTGTCGTACAATATTAACGTAGGATTTTGCTATATACGTATGTATATATAAGTGTATATATGTATGTATGTATATATGTATGTAAAAATGTTTCTATGTATTATGCTTGATTTTGTGCAGTGTTAACCACATAGATCTATTGATTTGACATTTGTGGAAATCGATGAATATTTAGAAGCGTTTTGTTATGAATTAGTTTAAAAAATAGGTATATCATTATCACACTATGAGCATGTCTTTATTTCATGTTTTTTTAATAAAAAAGTTGCAAATAGTTATGTGATTGCAGAACTTTTAAAATATAAATATATATGTATATGGTGGATATAACTTTTAAAATATAAATAATAGTGGTAAAATAAGTATCAACTGCGCATTTTTTAATCAATGAGATATAAACATTCGATAATCGATATACTCGCCCATATATTACACTGCTAAGGGCATAAAATAATATATATGCATTAAGTATAGTACATACAACACGCTAGATGTGATGTAAGACTTTAATATTACACACGGTGCTGCTTGCCAGTTCTGTTAGCTTGACGCTACCGCGTGTCTAGAGGAACTTAAATCGACCTAATTACTGAAAAATAATGTAAATGTGACAATTTGAATCACCAACAAAAAAAAAATGTATCAGTCGTAATATCCCGCGTTTTAGCGCTATATTCCTACATATGGCCAAAAATAATCCATAAATCAAGCTCTGACGGTGCTATTGATTTTTATCTTAATTTGAGCAAGGGAAAAAATGTAATACAGAATAAAGTTGTAATAATATTATTTAAAATGTATACGGGATTCAGAATGTCAGTCCAATTGTATATACTACAATTAAAAGAAAAAGCAAGTAATTGTTGGTCCATAGGTCGTAATATCCTTTAAAGAAAAGTATGACTTATGAGTAGGTTTGTATTGGTTGCTTGTACTAAGTTTTTATATTAATAATTAAAGTTTCCGATATTAAATACCTATGTTTTTAAGTATCTTTATACTCGCTATCATAAAATCGCCTTGCTGGGGATTGACGTTTGGTGCGACCTTAATCCGAGGGATTATATCGAAGCTGTTATAAAAACAGCCTCACGGAAACTCCGAGTTCTGAACAAGGTGCGGCGTTTTTTTCAAGCCAAAACAACTGTGCCTGTTGTACAAAACACAGGTACGGTCTTGCGTTGAATATTGCTCACACCTTTGGGATGGCTTCGCTAAGTACCTACTGAAGGCCTTGAATCGGTTGCAGCGATCGGTTGCGGTTCGGATTATTGGCGATGTAAATGTCACAAACACCCTCGAGTCTTTACAATTGCGTCGAGTGATAGCAACACTGAGCGCTTTCTATCGACTATATCACGGCCAGTGATCTGAAGAATTATTCTCTCTAATTCCTGCTTTCCCCTTCCTTTACAAGTCTACGCGTGCTGGCTCTAGATATCACCGCCTAACTGTGACATCAATTCCATCGCGCACAAAGAAATCCAACTCCTTTCTTTGTCGCACTTCCAAAAAATTAAATATTTCACTAGCTCACGTGTTCCCCTCCTCTTACAACCCAGGTTCCTTCAAACGAGGCGTGAAACGGCATCTTGCGGATCGGCAAGGCGGGGGCGGCTAGTGCAGAACATTCTTCCCGACTGTACTGGCCATCGTCGCGTTTGGACTCCCTACCACTTACCATCAGGTGGAGTAGTAATTTGCCGTCGTGCCAAATATAAAAAATAAATTAAAAATAAACTTAAAATTAGTTTAAATTGTTTTTTCAATTTATAATGAAGTGCTGTGCTTGAAGCCGACTGATTGTTAAAGAACCCTACAATTCAACAGATTCCCTGGCAATAGTGCACCTAAAGTTAATTAAAAAGGCTCTCTAACAACATCAAATACCTGAGACTTTTAATTTGTATTTCAATACCTTACTGTTATTATTAAATTTATTGTATTTATTAAATTCCAATTTATTAAGTTCCAAAAGTTCCAAAAAGTTCCAAATGGAACTTCAAAATCAATTCACCGCGTTGGAAACCATAAGCAGCATTGATGAGAGAACCGACACGCTGGTCAAAATACTGCAAAACACATCCCGCAAGTGTTTTCCGCCACAGAGAAGAGACAACGCACCAAAACTCTCTGCTGAGACACTCGAGCTCATGAGAAAACGACGAGAACTACCATCGTTTTTGTCAGATAAGGCCTTAAACCGAACAATAAAAACGCTGACGCGACGCGATCTCCGACGCTCCAATACCCGTGCCATCAAGGCTGCGATTGAGCAAAATCGGGGATCGAAAGTGTTCGCTCGCAAGTTTGGGAGGCCGCGTCTGACAAAACTTAAAACTGAAAATGGTGGGGTCGTTACCTCTAGGCCTGAGATTATCGGAGAAGTAGAGAGGTTTTATGGGCAGTTGTTCTCTTCAAGATCGGATAAACCCATGGGAATCAGTATTGATGACCAGCGCGCCCCTCTTATGCGCCATTACTCCGAGGAGCTCCCGGTCGTTGACCAAGGAGAGATTAGGGCGGCTCTAGAACAGCTTAAAAACAACAAATCTCCGGGAGATGACGGAATCACAACAGAGTTGCTTAAGGCAGGCGGGACTCCGGTCCTGAAAGAGCTAGCAAGCCTCTTTAATTCCGTCATCCAACATGGCAAGACCCCGGAAACGTGGAGCGGGAGTGAGGTGGTACTGTTTTTCAAGAAAGGTGATAAAACCCTCTTGAAAAACTACAGACCAATCTCCCTCCTGAGTCACGTGTATAAGCTGTTCTCAAGAGTCGTCACGAACCGTCTCGCCAGACGACTTGACGAGTTCCAGCCCCCAGAGCAAGCCGGCTTTCGATCAGGCTACAGCACCGTGGACCACATCCATACTGTTCGGCAGATTGTGCAGAAGACCGAAGAGTACAATCAGCCGCTGTGTATGGCATTTGTGGACTACGAGAAAGCCTTCGAATCCATCGAAACCTGGGCAGTGCTCGACTCATTGCAGAGATGTCATATCGATTGGAGATATATCGAGGTACTGAGATGTCTGTACAACGCCGCTACAATGACTGTCCACATCCAGGACTGTAAGACGAAGGCGATCCAATTGCGCAGAGGGGTGAGACAGGGGGATGTAATATCCCCGAAACTGTTCACCAACGCGTTGGAAGACGTTTTCAAAACGCTGGATTGGACTAGGTATGGAGTCAATGTAAACGGCGAGTACATCTCACACCTTCGATTTGCCGACGATATCGTCATCATAGCAGAGTCGCTGGAACAACTCACCGAAATGCTGCGTAGCCTAGGCGAGTCTTCCCGGTGTGTCGGTCTCGGCATGAACTTGGACAAGACCAAGGTCATGTTCAATAGGCATGTCGTGCCGGGACCGATATACGTCGAGGGGAAACCTCTCGAAGTTGTTAGTGAATATACCTACCTAGGACAGATTATACAAATCGGTAGGAACAACTTCGAGAAGGAAGCCGATCGAAGAATTCGCTTGGGATGGGCAGCATTTGGCAACCTTCGTCAAGTCCTCAAGTCGTCTATACCGCAATGTTTGAAGACGAAAGTCTTCAACCAATGCGTCTTACCTGCCATGACATACGGTGCCGAAACGTGGACACTAACTGCGGGACTAGTCCACAAATTCAAAGTCGCTCAGCGTGCTATGGAGCGAGCTATGCTCGGAGTATCTTTGAAGGATAAGATCAGAAATGAGATTATCCGGAAAAGAACCGGAGTCACTGACATAGCTTGCAAAATTAGCAGGCTGAAGTGGCAGTGGGCTGGTCACGTATGTCGTAGGACCGATGGCCGTTGGAGCAGACGAGTCCTAGAGTGGAGAC
The DNA here is from genome assembly GCF_905147045.1 of Nymphalis io. Lineage (NCBI taxonomy): Eukaryota > Metazoa > Arthropoda > Insecta > Lepidoptera > Nymphalidae > Nymphalis > Nymphalis io. The sequence continues at coordinate 5,608,884 of NC_065907.1, read as the reverse complement.
CGCGAATCGGCAAGCGCAGCGTAGGGCGCCCTCCAGCCAGGTGGACCGACGACCTTAAGAAGGTGGCGGGCACCAACTGGATGCGGAAGGCGGAGGACAGGGAGCTTTGGCGCACCTTGGGAGAGGCCTATGTTCAGCAGTGGACAACGATCGGCTGTTGATTGATTGATTGATTAAAAGTTAAAACAATTATATTCATTATTAATAAATGGGTTCGTGTTTCAATTTCAGTTTTGATGAATAATAATAATATCCTGATATATTATTCACACGGCCATCTGATCCCAAATCAAGCAGAGCTTGTACTATGGAAACAAGGCAACTGATATACTACATATACTACTTTTCTTATTAAAAATACATACTTATATAGATAATTACACCCAGACTCATAGACATGTTCATTCACACAAATGTCTGTTCTGGGAGGTAATGGAACCCATAACCTTCGGCGCGAAAGACAAGTATCTCCCAACCACGCCAACCGGCTCGTTAATAGAAAGAAAAGCATAAAAGAATTCTAGGCGGTAGGGCTTTGTGCAAGCCCCTCAGGGAAGTACCATCAGCTCATCAGATATTCTACCGCCAAACAGTAATACTTAGTATTGCTGCGTTTCGGTTTGAAGGATAAGTGAGCCAGTGTAACTACAGACATAACGTCTTTGTTTCCAAGGTTGGTGGCGCATTGACGATGTAAAGAATGGTTAATACTTCTTACATCGTCAATGCCAATGGGCGGTGGAGACCACTTAACATCAGGTGGCCCATTTGCCCGTCCGCCTACCTATAACATAAAAAAGAAAAGCAATCGTTTTAAGCTTAACGTATTCAATTTATTTAAAAAGTTAAATAAGCAAGTACAGTAAATAAAAAATAACTTATAAATAGATATTGCTTACAAATTATATTTTATAAGTTTACGGTTCAAAAGCTGGCAACATTTTATGCCGAAAATAACATAAAAAGATTTTTATAACACTTTAAAGCTTATCATGAGGATATACTCTCACGGATTTCGATGAAAAAAAAACATAATATAGCGATCATACAAAGGCTTCTTTTTTGTATATGTTTTTGGTGACTCTGAGTGCGCCAGTATTGTTTAATTTCTTATTGTTTGGATTATGCTAATGTGGCAAATCCACATAAACAGAATATTATATATAAATTTACGTTTATTTCTATTCTTCGCTATATTGGACAACTAATTTTTTTCTACAGATTCATATTATCACTAGATATGTTGCAATCTCGTTTCTGATACTCTAATAGATATCATGTTATAATATATTTTGTTTATTTTTCAACGACTTACATCATGTTTACATCATATTTAATTGTATATATAATTTAGAAGTAATTGCATTTTCATAGGGTTATTTTAATATGGCTATCTTCTTAATAAGAAATATATTTTGATCGGTAAGATCACTTGCATGTTTTTGTTTTATGAAATTATATAAAAATGGAAATAAAGTATTAATTGTCCTTCATTTGATTCACGAGAAATCCAAAACACGTGTCGTGTTTAGTATAATTTCGGACGCTTTTACCGTTATAAGTGTAGGTAGAACGAAAGATGAAACTATCTATAAGTAAAACACGAGTCCGTCATTAATTGTCAGAAGTTTGAAACTTGTGTTGAAATTTTTAAATTTTAACTGTAAAAGCAAAATTTTTTTGACTGGTATTCTGTTCCTTAAACATAACAAATGATCTTCATAATCATTATTTACCTATATTTACTGGTGATAGAGCTTTGTGCAAGCTCGTCTGGGTAGGTACCACCCACTCATCAGATATTCTACCGCAAAACAGCAGTACTTGGTATTGTTGTGTTCCGGTTTGAAGGGTAAGTGAGCCAGTGTAATTACAGGCACAAGGGACGTAACATCTTAGTTCCCAAGTTTGGTGGCGCATTGGTGATGTAAGCGATGGTTAACATTTCTTACAATGCCAATGTCTAAGGGCGTTTGGTGACCACTTAGCATCAGGTGGCCCATATGCTCGTCCGTCTTCCTATTCCATAAAAAAAAAACACATATTATACATATAGCGCAGCAAAACAGTTAAGGTTTATTGAAGATTAAGGTATCATAGGCATTTGCAATTTATTCATTATTAGTGGTTTATACCGTTACACAATTATTTCGTTACTCAATAAGCAAATACTAGTTAAACCAAGAGACAGTATACAAGTGGGCATTATTAGTGAGGAAAAATATATCGACGGTATATTTAAATCTTATCCGGTTGTAGGACTTCGTGAATGCCTAGATGTATCACTTCCTCATCAATAACCAAATTATTATTCCTCATCCCAAACAATAATACCCTGTATTGCTGTGTTTTCGATTGAAGGAAGTTTTAGTCGGTATAATTCAGATTTTAGGAGTGGTGTATACTTCTTACTATGCCAGAGTTTATTGGAGAAAGTGACCACAGTTCCATCAGGTGGTAATTTGCTCGAATGCCGTTTTAAAATAAATGTTTATAAAGAAGTTTAGTGCATATTCGTGTGGGGAGAACCTATCTATCCAACCATTTAATCACTTACATTTTTAATTAATGGAAACGCCTTGGATTTTTTTATTCAGTAATGTTTTTCAATAATATCAGTTTCATTGTAATGAACTAAGATAAAAAAAAATATTGTTTCAATAATCAATTTTACAATCAAGATTTGATTGTACGAGTATTTATGAAGACAGACGCTTAAAAACATATAGGTTTTCCAATTTTTACATTTATATTAAAAAAAACAGCACTAATATGATTCTTCATAATGTAGAAGCTTCACTACTAATGAAAACATTTTATATTTATTTTGATCATATATAATTATTGGAGTAATCATAATCAAAGGACGTTAATCTTTATATCATTATGAATAACAAGTTCAAGAGTCATCGACATATCAAAACCGTTAAAAGCGAAATCCCGTTACACACCAATCTATCCGGAATAACAGATTCGTAAAATAAGCTGGTCCCGTAATCGCAATAAAAACGGTGCCTAAGGCGTCAATCTTTCGCGTGATTGTCGACTGCAGTGCGCTGGCGCAAAACGTAAGGCGTTACGTCTGCGCCCGCGCCGGCAGCGGCAACGCGACGTTACGTTACGTAAGCGACAGTTACGCAAAGGCAATGTCAAGATCGCTGCGTCAACATATCAGCACTAGTTGCCGGGTCGACGACCGCGATAGCAAACAATATTAACCCGACACCCGAACGCGTTTGTATGCGATGAAGTAATAAAAAACGAAGCTCTTGAACTTGCGTTCAGTTCATTCATAACTAACAACTGCTGATTTCACCTGTCGTTCAAATTAGATACTATTCAACTCGACTGAATACCTCAATTAATAATACATATTAAGTTGACGTGAGTTACTTTATAATAAACTGTAATTTGTTTACTATTGCAAACATTAGTATATAATAATAGATTTCGTGCTGCGTAAGGGGGCTAAGAAGTCTAGACTATCGTTATAACTGATGTTTTAACATTAATGTTTTTTAATAAAGAGTTTGTGATATATTAAAATATTTCATACTTCGTCAATGCCTGTGGGCGGTGGTGATCACTTGCCACCAAAACGTGGCCCATTAGGCGGACATTTGACAGTCCGCCTTACTATTTAATATAAAAATAATCATTTAATTGTAAATGTTTTGTAATAATGTAACGTATAGTTGTTTATATATTTGAAGAACGTTAACAGAATACTTTTGTATTTTCTTTTATTTTTCTCTTCCATAGAGTACACCGCCTCCACTCGTAGATTGGTCAGGCGTGCCAACATTGGTGCTAGCTTTAGTTGCACTTGTAATGGCAGCCACAGCATTGTTAACCCGGACAGTAGAAGGGAAAAGACCATCTCGGCTTCCTGGGCCAGCAGCTCTGCCTCTACTAGGGACCAGGTGGCTATTCTGGAGCAGATACAAGATGAATAAGCTCCATGAAGCATATGAAGGTGAGATATTTTTTTCATTAACTTAGAAAACACATAGTACCAAATATTTTTTAAGAACGAATTGTATGAAACCTTGTTTGCGATAACATGTTGCGCTGAAAACACATTTATTCATTAGGTTTAACTTCCCGCGAGCGATAGTCCTAGCATTTAGCATATTATACATAATTAAGTGCATAAGCTGTATTATTATATTATTCATGAACTATAAAACTTATGGACCATGTGATTTATTCTTTATGTTTGCTGTTTACTGTTTTATCTTCAAATTATAATTCCTATTTAGACAAACTGAATCACTGACAGTGGTCATGTCATTTATTCAACAAAATGGTATTGTTGTGAATGTTTGGTATGGTATGGTAAACACTTCGATAAAGATTATTAATATTAGTTTCTCTGCTTAATGTATATGTTCGACCTATTAAATGACACTACGACGTAAAAACTCATTTCTTTCGTTCGTAAATAAAAAGGAAATAAAGTTTAGCGGAGTTTTTCTATTTCCTATTTTTATTAATTACGAGGGTCTTTCATGCGATTTGCACCCTCGCCGTCACAATGAGATATTTGCACGCAGACATGTTCAGGCGGTACGGGCCGGTGTTCGCGGAGACAACGCCGGGTGGTGCAATGGTTGTGTCCATCGCTGAAAGGACAGCGTTGGAAGCGGTACTGCGGACACCAGCTAAAAGACCATACCGTCCGCCAACTGAAATCGTTCAAGTATACAGAAGAAGTAGACCGGATCGCTACGCTTCCACTGGACTTGTAAATGAGTGAGTATTTTTATTGTATTTAATACTTTCATAAATATTAATTGCCTACTGTACTTAATTTACTTACGAACATTACAGAAGAAATGTGTTGTAACCGCTGAACTTTGTTAAATAACTTTTAATATTATTATTAATTTTTTTATTAAATCCTCTATATATATTGCTAGTCAACATAATATATGTTGTACTTTTCAATTATTTTATGAGTATAAATAAATTTACCTTTATGGAATAAAATTTTCATTGATATATTTTTTTCTAATTTTGTAAATAGATTCATCTATTTTTATAGCTTTGATTTTAATTATTTCACAATGCAGTTATACCGCATGCGGTCTATACACTTATAATGTAGGAAGTGATTTTAATCTCCTTGCACTTAAGTATAATGTATTTATATATATCTTTTAATATGTTGTGTTGTGTTTTCTTAAGATTTATTATTGTGTCAATGTATAAGTAATTTTATTTTAATCTTATTTTATCTCAATTTATTTGTAATTATGTTATATTTATAAGGATTTTCTTAATTTTCAGTTACAATTTAATTAATGATGTGTAATACTCGATCATTTTGGTGATTAATTAATTACATAAACTTAAGTAAAAGTGCAATAAGGACAAGTTTTATAAAAGTATCAAGCGTGTATAATTGTTAATTTTGTTGGTAGTTATAAATAAAGGAATAAATATATGCAGTGTGTATAGAATAAAGTTAATGATGAATCTTCAAAATTATACTTCGAATTTAAATTCATAAGACTATAAAAATTACATGAAAAATAAACTAAAAAATATTATTATCTACCATTTTTGTTACGGAATTTTAATTAAAATTAAGATATATTGCTATTGTCGAGTGCACATATATATACTGTTTAGCTCCTTAAATGGACGTTACACAATTAACCTTTTCAATATTATTTACATAACAACAACGACATAATCTGATTTATGTGTTTTTTATAACCATTTTAAGCGTTTTCTGATCTTTATTGCATATTAGAAAAGAGAAAAATACATTTATTGCTAATTATTTTTTAATAATGTTTTAATTGACGAAACCTATTTCAATGTGAGATTTCGTTTTGAGTATTAACAAAGTGTACATTGTAAATTTAATAGTTAAGAAGTTTAATACATAAATTGTACTTCGGTCTTTTGAATTGAAAGGCAAATTAAATAGATCATTTTTTTAATATGTTTATCAATATATACTAAAGCAATTTGAAGCTCGTAAATATCTCAAATCAAATAATTTTATTTTGAATAAGATAAAAAGCGTGAATTTGATCTTACGTTGTTTTTCTAAAGAATATTTTTCGTAATCGGAATAAACATTTATATGACAATTCGTCTAAAAATAAATAATGTTAGACGGTTGAGTTTATTTTACGAAGTGTATGTTACTTCACATGGATTATTTAATTAAATAATTTATTTCATTTAATTTTATATTGATATTTAGTTATTATAATTAACAAAAGCTTAACTTTAACTTAGTTACTAAAACTTAACATATTTATAATATTTATTTGGTGGTAGAGCTTTGTGCAAGCCCTTCTGGATGGGTAGGTAGGTACCAAGTCATCATTTACTCTACCGATAAACATCTATGTTTAAATGACAAGCACAAATAGCTTCAATAGTTGGGGGCATATTGACGATTTATGAAATGGTTAATATTTCATACAGTGCAAATGTCCAGGTGGTGGCCACTTAACATAACATCCATGTGTCGGTCTATCTACCTATATTAAATAGTTATAAGTTAAGTGTGTTATGCGAGAGTGCAATGTTTATGCATCTTATTAGTGTCTCGATAGTTCCGCGGTGGGTGAAAGCTGCCTAGACCTGGCTACTATCTAAAAAACTTGTAGTAAGAAATAAATTAACAGGTGGGTGCGGTAGCGAGCGCCTCATCCGTTATTATGTTTTTATATAAAATCCTTTTATGTGTAGCCTTTGTAATTAAAATAATTTGTGACACGTTTCATTTAAATGTCTCCATTCGAATAGTGAAATAAAACGGAAATTTTATGCAACATATGTTTTTGATTCATATTTGATTCTCATTTCGGTAACAAAATATAATTATTTTTACTTAAGGTCTCGTAAGGTCTTGTTCATTCAATGCAGGAAAATCACATATTCTTATATTTTGGTCGCTTTTTTGGATTCTGGTCACGTAGCTTCGTATTTGCGACGTAGTATCGAGTCAATAGCTTTTTAGCAGCAACTTCCTTTATTATCATGCGATTATTATTTGTCATACGAAATATGGTATTTAATTCCATATAATGACAAGTCCATTACATTCAATTTTATTGTCAATACCATTGTTAATACTGTGCTTTGTTGCTTATTGATTCTATATTATTTTTGATGTATACATATGTATACTGAATATAAAACCAGTATATTTTACCCGGTCGATAGACTCTTTAGAATTTAACTCTAACTTTCATCAAAGCTAATATGTGGTATATATGTTGTTTAATTAATTGTTTTTATTTTATTAAAAAGGTTTTAATATCGGAAAGAAACATAATATAGTGGGTTTTTTTCAGGCAGGGAGAAAAGTGGTACCATCTTAGGCGTCACTTGACCTCAGAGCTGACGAGTCCACAAACAATTCAGGGTTTTATTCCTGAGTTGAACAGCATCTGTGACGACTTCCTCAACTTGTTGAAGACTTGTCGACGGCCCGATGGTATCGTTCATGGATTCGATCAGCTCACCAATCGCATGGGATTAGAATGTAAGTATTCATTTGCATATAGGTTATCCCCAAAATTATTATCAAACAGCCTGTATAAGTCACATTGCTGGGCCTTTTCTCCCTCTCTCCTAGGCTGTTACTTAACAATAAAAGATTAAATTATGTTCGGTCAAATATTCCATGTTCTGTACATGACTCGAAAAAATTCATTCATAAATTTACACACTAACTCGATACCGGATGTGGTTAACAGTGAATCTTGAATGATAAGACGATCGGTCAAGTAAACAACTGTGTTTTTTTTTCATCTTAAAAACTCTGTCGTTGCTCGATATTTGTGTACCGTGATAAGTAACACGCTGTTTATTCACTATCTTAATAGCCTACTGACAGTTCAAATTTAAAAACCGGTAAGCTTATATGTAATAAAAATATATTAAAATAGGTCTTAATTTATTTTTACCATTGAAAGGTTAATTATAGGTCACCGATATGTATTACAGTACAGTTGTTTTTAGATGTTCGTTTTATATTTGTTTTTTTTTTTATAACATAAATTATATAACGTACTTGCGTGACAGTTATATCACAGACATTCGTCTGATTATACAAAATTGATTCCAAATTTAAATAGTAGTTATTTCTAAATTAAAAAAAAATTTTTTACAGATATTTAAACATTGTTTAGCTTAACATTTATTGCTTTATTTGAATGCCAAAACGGTTGCGAAGCTATTGTCGGATTTCATATTAACTAGCAATTTTTTTTACTCAAGGGTTTTAAATATATCTATATATTTAAAATACAGATAAGCAACATTAACGGCAATTGGAATGTAGACACATGTTTAATTTTATGTATCATTAAGGATCTCAGAAAAAAATAATTTGATAAACAGATACATACTTACAAACTTGTTTATTTTATCGTAAATTATTCAAGTGTCTCGTCGTAAAATTAATGGATTGATATGATTAAGCTTAATAAAAAATGTGAGTTAATTAAAGTATTTAAGTCATCTCGTTAGTGTTTATGGTGGTATAAATAAATTTGTCATCACCGTTTGTTATATACGATTAAAAAATATATATACTTCAGCTCAGTTAGTGCAGTGGATATTACACGTAGACCCTAATAATCGTCAATCAAAGACGTTCAAATCTGTTGAAATCAAAATTAAGCACCATTGAGTTTTAATGTGCTTAAGTTGTTTTTGTAATTCATCTCGTGCTTAGCGCTTTTGCATGTGTCAGTCGAAATTCTGCCACATGTGTGTCCACCAATGCGCATTGGTGAAGCGTCATGGATTAAGTAGTAAGCCTTTTTTTGGAACGTTTAGTCTATTACTTTACTTTTATCATATTAGTTTATATTACTTCAAAATAATGAATACAGAAATTTAAGATACATAGTTATTTATAATAAATAAAAAATCCAATAATATGGTACATTGAGTCTATAAACTAATAAATACTATTATGATTTAATTCTAAAGCATTTTTTCCTTCATTAACGTAACAATTTTTATCTTAACTCGTATTTCAAAGTGATTGTATTATTAACTACCAAGGCCGAGGTCATTTTTTTCCTTCAAACTATTCTATAGACTGATCCGATCTTTTTTGTTTCCGACAAAACTATAAAGATCAACAATAAAAAAATTAAAACGCGAAATCGATTGATGAATATATTAATACTTTTTGTGTATGACCATGACAATGAATTTAGTATCTTTATTTATATCGGAAGCATTGTATTATTACACAACAATTTGCAATGTGATTATAATAATTGTGTAATAAATGAGAAAATATATTGAGGTCAATTATTAATACATTGTATCGAAGACGTCGCAACAAATGGCAACTGAGAAGTAGATATTATAGTGCACAATTACAGGTGTGTATTTAAACATAGTTACCCTGTTTATTCTCTTACTTAACTGATGTATTTAAACATAGTTACCCTGTTTATTCTCTTACTTAACTGATGTTAGACGTTAACTTTTAGGGTCTTATTACTTGTCCCAACGAAATACGCGAAAGTACATTTCCATCTAACATCGTGCATGAATGTGTTTTTTTTACGATTCTTAAGAACAATTGTAGGCAGAATAGTAAGATATAAGCCGAAAAAAAGATCATCATAATTTCTATACGCTTTTTTATAAGAATCAACTTTTAGATACATATATACGAACATTGTCGGGTGACTTTCTAACATCACTGACTTCCTAACACCAACTGCCTAATTCTATAGATAATTCCTAGTAAAAAAAAAACTCAATGGTTGTGTATTGGCTGTAGGCAAGCCCTGAATAACCTGAAAAATCTGATAGACCAAATGCATACATTTGATGTCATTTTTCTTCATACCTATAATATTATTCACGTTATTTAAGGCTATATATGCATAAACTAAGTTCCTAATAATAAAATCATCAACGGCAAATTATATAATAGAGCGAGTATGTAACGGAAGCTTGTTAATTTTGTAGCATAAAGTATATTTTAAATATGCTTCAATATTTATAGAAATAAATGTATTCATGAACCATTTCCGTATTGCGTTGTTCTGCTTTATATCGGTTTTCCCACGATAGTTTAAGAGTATATTGTTTTAGAATATGGGTACGTTAATGTTTTTGTGTATGTATAATTATGGGACGTTTAAAAACACAATCTAACACTCAATCTGTAGATAGGTATATACATAAATATTGTTATAATGTTTGTATTACAATTAAAAAATATGTTTCAATTTTTAATTGCGTTTTATAACAATTGTTTAACAAAAACACTCTTTCGTAAAGTTTTAAAAACATAATGCGTCGTAAATATTTTTTGCAAATTTATTTCGAGTAGGTTTTGATTGCGTCATCGAACCTTAGGAAACGAGGACTGACGTAATTTCTAAGTTCTCGATTAAATAAATGTATATATATATATACTCAACGTAAGCCGTAACCCGACTCTTCGTTAAATCAAATTTTAAATAATATATACATCTTATGTATATACATCTTCGGATTTATTACGGATAATTTATGAACCTGAAATATTTCTCATACGCAATTTACAACATAAAAAGCTTAATTAAACTTAAATCATATTTTTACTATGAGTCCAATTCGGCCATTCTCAAGGTTTCCTTATGAATGAATATAAATTATCATATTTTTAATGCTATCATATACATTCGATGACGAAACATTTAGTTTCTATGCTTTAATATAATTGTAAGCGTCGTCTAATTTTTATCAAAGCAACAGCTATTTATCAGTATTGTCTTGAATATAAATTCTGAATGAAATATGACGTTCGGTTGAAGATAAGAAATGCAATATAGGTCAGGATAGTAATCGTGTAGAATGCAACATTAGAAATATATTATGCTACATATCATATAACTAGAACGCCTTATCGTTGAACGCGGTGCTTGTGGTCTGGCCTGTTCTGTGTTCATTGGTTATTTTAGATATATATTTCGTACTTATTTTAATAATATTCGATCATTATATTGTTTGTATCTTTTTTTTAAAGAATGCAAGTTTAATATGATTTGTACAGTTATAACTTTGTGATGCAGTACAATTCAACGGTTTTTCTAAAAACGAGCTATTAAATAAAAGCAGGCCAACAATAATTGTAATAATTTGGGCTTAATCCAATTCCTATTCATGCCAAAAGCAAGCTATATGCTTGCTATTAAGCATCGTCTTTTATAGAAATTAAAAACTTATCATATATCGTATAATTAGTTTCTTTGATAACAGGTTTTGCATAATTTAAACTTCGTTATTATGAAAATATAATGTTTTATTGATAGGTATGCAGAATGACTAGTTAGTTAAGAGTTGAATATATCGACGTAATTAAGTTGATAGTTCACTTAATATAATGCAAATTCTTTCATATCATATTGCAAATTCTGGGCATTATTTTCTAGTTTAAACAGCCAATTTATAAGTCAGTGCCTGACTTAGATATTGAATATTTAAGTATATACAAAACTATTATACAACTATTACACTTATAAAACTATTTCACTCTAAGCACTTATCTTGCTTTAAAAAAATCTATGATAATACTATTATATATTTATATGACGCTTATATCGCAAGTCTACAAACTATACTACGCTATCATGCAAACAAAATTACGTCATAATATCGTTATGTTAATCGCAATGAATTATTTTAATTTTACTATAAATACATATATAATTCAAGATGAATGTAATTTTGTAATACTTGTATAATATGCCGAAAAAACCTTGTCTCTATATTTGTAACTCTTGTTATAAGTTCGTTCCTTTTACCTATATTTAATAGAAATAGTTTGATATGAGGTCGTAATTAACTTTTCTTAATGATATTCTTCTATTTTTTGTGTACCTCTTAATTCTTTTATTTTTGCAACAGTATCTTTCGCATTATATGTCAGTACATAAGTTTAAAAAGTAGTACTAAAAAATGCACTACAATTTTCGATGTTCACGTATTTACATATCTACTAATACTATGTACCTAAAGAAAAAAGTTTATAAACTTTCATTCATCAGACTCTATCATCAATGTAAATTACAAATCATATTATGAATATAATGAATATATAGCTATGGATAACAACTGATCTCTGTTTTATTAATTTTGGTCTTTGTGTTTTGTTATTATATAGTTTTTAGCAGTATTGTAATATTAATACCTCTTATATTTCATTTTGTACTTCCAAATCGTGTTAAATTTATTTTTATTTTATTTCTTTTCTTTCATTATTATTTAAGATGCTTAGTGTCATGATGTTAGTGTTTTTGCATGTCGTGGTTACCTATAAGTATGGCAACTTATTAGTTTGTAAACTTTTAATTTGTAATTATTACGGTGTTATGTTGGTGATCCTAAATAAATAAATAAATAAAATATGAATGCAAATGTATATGTTGTAAATAGTTAAATAGCTACGATAACCCTAGCGATCTTAATATTCCGGTCAAATAATAAGAATTTTTGTGTCGAGGTTAACGTTATACTCACCTAATATTTGGGTTAAGATCGTTAAACGACTATATTATTTGCATAACATATTCATTTCTCATAGACAAACAAGAAACCCTTATAATTTCGTCACGTCTTTTTTAAATCGGAGCTTTTACGTTCGCTTATAAGAGCTGAAATGGCCCAGTGGTTACAAGTTAATCTTAGATTGTGGGTTCATAAAGGTAAGCGCCTGTGTATTTTTATGTGATCAATTTGTGTTTATAAATCATTTCGTATTCGGCGGTGAAAATCTGCTATATGTACCAACCAACTCGCATTGGAGTAGCGTGATGAAATAAGTTCCTAATCATCTCATTAAAAGGATATTTAAAAGCTGTTACTGTGTATAAATGGATCTTATCTTCTTGCACCATAATATGCGACATAGACTCTAATAGTTATAACATGTAAAGGATAGATGCATTAAAATACCGTATCACCGTAGGTTGCTTGTTAAAATTTCACGAGTGAGATACGATGTGAGTTCTTACAGAGATAAATTAATTTATCAAATACACCTGCAATTTATTCATTATTTGTTCAAATTTGTAAATTAAATTTTCAGCTGTTTGTGGATTGATGCTGGGTACCAGACTTGGGTTTCTCGAGAGGTGGATGTCAGGCCGGGCAGCGGCTCTGGCGGCTTCAGTAAAAGCACACTTCAGAGCACAACGAGACTCCTACTATGGCGCACCGTTGTGGAAGTTCGCACCAACATCACTCTACAAAACATTCGTTAGAAGTGAGGAGACGATACATATGTAAGTATAAGGTAACAGTAATCTAACAGTATAGTGTGTCCCACTGCTGGACTAAGACCACGGCAGCAATACATGTGGCAGATTTTCAAGCAGATTGCGTCAAGATTTTTTCCATCATCGCCGAGTGCTAGAATGAATTACAAAAATAAATTAAGCACATGAAAATTCTTAAGAGCTGACCCGATTTTGAACCCGCTATATCTGTTAAGATACACTAGTGTTCTAGCCACTGGGTTATGTGGAGTCTTGGGTGATAAGATAGTTGCATTAATATTTTTTCATTATATTCTCTATCTGTAGATATTCTTAACAGGCAAATTTAAAAAGAATGAAAATATTTTAAATATTCTTGTAGAAACATCCTTAAACAATTTTCAGCAGGAAAGTCTTGTTCATAACGTTTGACTATAACCCACAATGTCAGTACCATCTAATCTGATTACCAACTCCATGTTGGTAGGATAGTATCAGAACTAATGGAAGAAGCGAGGTCTAGGACACGCGGTGCGGCGCAAGACGATGGCATGCAGGAGATCTTCCTCAAGATATTGGCCAACCCTGAGCTAGACATGCGCGATAAGAAAGCAGCTGTTATTGACTTTATCACCGCTGGCATTGAGACGGTAAGCATTGCTTAATATACATACTTAAAAATCATTCATGATAATAGCAGTTTATGTACAATGAAGTGCACAAGTAATTTTGGAACACAATATATCGAATACTGTTGACATCAATATAAATTATTTAAGTTTTAAAACACAACATACCTAAAGTTTAAAAAAATACTATTTTCTGTATGTAGTTGGCGAACAGCTTGGTCTTCTTGCTATACTTATTAAGCGGGCGTGCAGACTGGCAGCAAAGGATCCGATCAGAGCTGCCCTCTTGCGGTGAACTACGGGTTGAACAGTTAGCAGCTGCTCCATCTGTTCGTGCGGCGGTGAATGAGGCGTTTAGACTCTTACCTACTGCACCGTTTCTTGCTAGGCTTCTAGACGCACCTATGACAGTTGGAGGTCATAGACTGTCTGCTGGGGTAAGGTTATTATGGTTTCTTCAAATAATTTTGTATATTTTAAACTTTCGCGATGCATATTGGACTAAGAAGCCACGACTGGTGCTACATTGGGTAAAATAATAAAAAAAGTATGATCGTATTTAATACCCTAATATTATAGTGGTAAAACATAGCATCAATATATATATATATAACAATGTTCTCCAGGCCGATTTCGGCTACGGCGGCCTATCTCAAGAGAAAATAGATATATTATAGTGTACAAATGCACAAACACACTCACAAATGCACTCTCTATACCCTAATTCTCATAATCCGAAAGGACGGCAATCCGACACGATTGGAAAGCGCCCAGGACCAACGGCTTTACGTGCTTTCCGAGGCACGGGAGTGTACACACTTACAACTTTCAGACTCCGGGCTGCTATTGAGAATAACACAATAACTTTTTTTACGGGCCCGAACAAATTTGAATAAATTTCTGCCACAAGGGGCCCATATTTTTCTGGTACGCTCAAAGTTCAATTGCTGTGTTTGATTTGTTAAAATAAATTAATTATACATAGAATCCTTGTGCGTCTGCTTATATTAGATGTAAATTAATTTTATTAATTATCAGTATAGAAATAAAATGCCTTGATTTTCATAAAATATATATAATTTAATATTATTTCTTAGGTAAGATAAATTTCTAGTAACATAATAACACGATTATTCCACTAATTATTCCAGACGTTCGTGTTAGCTCACACGGGTGCGGCGTGTCGTCGAGAGGAGAACTTTTGGCGCGCGAGTGAATACCTCCCCGAGCGTTGGATTGATGTTCGCGAGCCACACGTTCCCGGCATTGTCGCGCCGTTCGGTCGAGGACGCCGGATGTGCCCCGGCAAGCGTTTTGTGGAGCTCGAGTTGCATTTAATACTAGCTAAGGTATTTTATTGGTTTTTTCTAATATGCTTTAAAATATATTAATATTATAAACGTAGAATGTATTTTTTTAAGTTTATTAAAATATTTGAGCCGGTTGGCGTGGTTGGTAGATACTTGCCTTTCACGCCAAAGGTTGTGGGTTCGATTCCCACCCAAGACAGACATTTGTGTGCATGAACACGTCTGTTTGTCCTGAGTCTGGGTGTAATTATCTATATAAGTATGTATTTTCTAAAGAAAAGTAGTATATGTAGTATATCAGTTGTCTGGTTTCCATAGCACAAGCTTTGTACAAGCTTAATTTGGGATCAGATGGCCGTGTGTGAAAATTGTCCCAGGATATTATTATTACCTATTTCTAGGGCCGTAATTGACCACATATTACCATCATCACTAAACATCTATTCTATCTACCTATATACTAACACCCAAATTAAAAAAAGAACAAATATTATACAATTACTAATATATTAGATTTAGTATTCAGTATTACTTTATATAATGCATTCACTTACGTTTAACGTATTTATTAAAAATAAAGAGACTATTAAAATTAACATACAATATCATTTAGCCAACTATTATTTATAAAATAGAAAAAGTAAATATGATTTCCGTTAAATAATCTCCATGACATGATATTAAATTACAGATAATTCAACAATGGCGAGTGGAATTTGACGGGGAATTAGACATACAGTTCGACTTCCTCTTATCACCAAAGTCTCCAGTATCGCTGCGGCTAGTTGAGTGGTAAAGCAAGTAACTCCCTTGCCACATGCTTAGAGTTACCAGTTGTATTATAATCTTGAAATAGTTACTCCTATAGTAATTTTACGAGACAGACTGTAATAGATTTTTAAATCAATATTAATTTGAGCTAACGTGCTTCTAACACAAATAAAAGCTTTGAAATAAACGCTTTTTATCAAATTAGCTATTAACCTCATATTTAGTAATTCTCTTACATCAATAATTTTCTGTGAAAACTAAAACCAATCTTTTTATTTATCACCTGGTAACACTAAACATGCAACGTCTCTACCACTTTTTTGTGCTCTAAAAGTGCTCACTGTACTGATTATTTTGTAGTGATATTAATTGCTCCTATGTTGTGTTGTTTTAAGTTAGTATTTAAAAACTAATTAGTATTGTGTATGAAGGTAGAGCGTGAATTTCGAATTTATTTGCAAATTAATTCGTTGTATGGAATATAAAAAATATAATCATTCCTAGTTTGATATTATGAAAAATTGTTTGAATTAATTAAGTGCTTTTTAATGTATATGTTACTGATTACTATTATTACTATTTTATAAGCTGTTTTTATAAAGGGTTGCCATGACTGAAATTCAACAGGATGAAAATGTTTTACAGGGTATTGGCACAGTCTGCTCAAATTGCACAATTCTTTCAGATTTTGAAGGAACTGTTCGCGAATGCACTATTAAATAGTTAAGTATTTTATATTTACATTGTATGCTAAGCTTAGTTTGTAACTATACAACGTAGTAAAATATGGCTGTGTTAATATCAAAAAGCATATTTATATAATTATTATCAACCATAAATACCTCCTTTATTAAATACTGCACGCTGCAAACAGATAACACTGATTCCGCAGATATTGTAATGAATTCCGTGCAGATAAAACTAGTTTAGTTGTAAGTTACTTTTTAGAGTTGCCAATTGAGTTATACATTATACATACAATATTTAATTGACTAAATAATACCTAAATAAATTGACCGAATAATATGATGTGATATTTATTATTTCGCTCTAAAATTTTGTTATGCACATATTTTTAATCGTACTTACAATAAGTAACAAAAAAATGATATTTTTGATGTATCAAATTTACAGTAGAAGACTTATACTAAGACTTATTATAAAATGGCAACTCTATTTTCATTCCACCTTTACGATTAAATCACATGTATTATTACGAGCAGCTCCGCAATTATGTTAACCAAACATAATATGGCAGTGGCCATTTCCTATATTTAATTTATTTTTAACGTATTATCGATGCAATCATAGTTAAGATTTCATCCTTGTTACATTTTTATATGGTCTTATTATGACCAAAAATTTACTAATGTAATGTATAAACATATTGTAGGATAGAATATAGGCATTGCTATATCGTATTCCAAAAACGCTGAAGTTGTTTATATTAAAGGAAAATAAATATTGCAATTTTTAATTTGTGGTTTTATTTGAAGAATTGAATGTAAGAGCGATAAAATAGTTTAGTTTTTACGGGTAAGAATTTAAGATGATGCAACAAAAATCAATTAAGCCTATTATTTACCTTTACTTTACTTTTATTTTATTTTACCTTAAAAAATTAAGACAACAATAAAACTAGCTTGAAAACTATTGATGATAAAAATATTTTGAAATTTCTGGAAACATCATTTATGTTTCTGTTTAACTATGTAACAACAGAGTAAGAATTGTATGAAAATAAGTGTCATGGACATTAATAACATCATTAATTTTAAAGCATGTATTTTGACCAGTAATAGGTATAACTTATCAACCTTTTATAGAAGACAGATAGCAATCCTGCTATCATATTGTATTTTTACTATACCAATCTTTTGGTTCACCAGACCGCTGCTTCTATTGAGCAATGTAATAATAATTTGACATATCAAAGTTTGGAATGTGTTCCAAATAATTTAAATTAAATTCTAAGACAGAGATGGTCTCTGGCTCAAATATTATTATATCTAATAGAAATTTATTAAATACTAAGCCAATAAATGTAAATACAATTAATGGAAAAATATTAAAAATGTAAACAATAAATCTGTAAACCTGGTGCACCAAAACATTCATAGGAATAACAACATAGGAATGTTAGGAAAAGACTTAGAAATTGAGTTGTTTATTAACACTAATGACATTGATATTTTATGTATCACAGAGCATTGGCTCTTAAACTACCAATTTATGTTTAATTTTGATGGTCACCAGTTAGCTAGACTGTTCAGTAGAAATAAAGCAATACGCGGTGGATGTTTAATTTTGATGGTCACCAGTTAGCTAGACTGTTCAGTAGAAATAAAGCAATACGCGGTGGCTCATTACTACCCATCAGTAAAAAATTCAAGTTTAAAGAACCTAAGGATGTTGTGAGCCTTTCCTTTGAGCAGACTATGAAATAGTCTGTGCAGACCTTGAGCGTGTCATTGTTGTATGCGTATACAGACCTCCCAGTGGGTTATATGAATTAATTGAGAAAGTAATGGAAAATGTACTGTTGAAATTATGTGGCTCTTATAAATATATCTTTGTTTGTGGTGATTTCAACATCAACTTATTAGAAAACTGTAGTACAATTATTAGATTCAGATCTCTATTAAATTCATATAACCTCGTTAACTTGTTCCTAGAGCCAACTAGAATCACTGAATCCAGTGCTACATGTATTGATAATATATTTACTAATTGTGAACCACATCATAAACATATTATAAAAATGTTAAGTTTCGACCATTGTGGACAGTTGACCTCATTTAATTCATTTAATTCAAAAATAAAAAATAATAATAAAGAAATAAAACAAACGTTTATACCAATCAATATGAATCGAATGGAGAAGTTCAGAGATAATATTATGGCAAAGCTCTCATATTTACCATTACATCAAAATTCTAATGTGCTTTATAACATTTTTTTCAAATTAATTAAAAAAGAAATCAATACCATATTTACTTCAAAGACAGACAATTCAAGGAGTTTTCTCACATTTAATGATTGTGCGACTGTGAAATTCATAAGAGTAGGCAACAATTGGATGATCTTTATAATAAAAGAAATTACAACCGGTCCCTTTCTTTCATTAACCATGTAAGTGCTTACTCTAAATTATTTAAACGAGTGTGCTCAATGGCCAAGTCGTTGCACATTAAAAAAAATCGTAGACGCACCCAATAAGATAAAAATGACGTCGAAAATTAGTAATTGCGAAACTGGAAGAGTTAAAAATAACATCTTTGATTTCAACCTATCCATTGATAATAAGCCAATTAATTCTGACCTTCTAATTTCGACTACCAAATCACTCAATTCCCCTATACCGTCGCTGAGTCGTTACTAAAAAACAATGTTAATAAATGTAATATTTGCTTTAACTTTAGTACTGTAAGTGTTAAAACGGCCGATCTGTGGGGTATCTCTGTTAAGGTAGTCAAGTCGGTTACTAATGTAATTTCACCTTATCTTGTTATTATATTTCATAATTGCATTCTTAGTGGCGTGTTTCCTGACCTAATGAAACATAGTAAGGTAATTCCTATTTTCAAATCTGGTAGTACTTCAGACCCCAACAATAATAGACCCATCTCTGTACTACCAACGTATAGCAAGATTTTTGAAAAATTAATGCTAAATCAAATGTTAGTACATTTTGATACATACAAGTTGCTGCACAATAAACAATTTGGCTTTACACCCTTGTAACCCTTTGCTTTGTACCCTTGTCGTACTCCTTAAAAATATTTATAGAGCCTGGGAAGAGCCACATGATGCCATAGGGATATTTTGTGACTTATCTAAGGCTTTTGATTGTCTGCAACATGAAACGTTGATCAAGAAGCTACCTCACTATGGGATTAAAGACACAGCACTCAGCCTCCTGATTTCGTATTTGAGCAATCGGATTCAGAGGTTTGACATGAATGGAAAGAGATCTCCTGGGGCTCCAGTTGGTGTGGGGGTCCCTCAAGGATCTATTCTTGGTCTATTTCTCTTCCTCATTTATATAAATGACTTGCCACTAAATAACAAATATGAGATAGTATTGTTTGCTGATGACACTTCTTTGATTTTTTAAATAAAAAAAAACGTTTATTAACATATGACGAGGTGAACAATGTTCTCTCTGAAATAGTATTGGTTTAGTGCTAATAATTTACTGTTAAACAGTAAAAAGACAAAATGTATTAAATTCACTACTCCCAACGTGAAATTTGTAAAAACAAATGTACTTTTAAATGGGGAAGCTTTAGATACTGTAGAAGCAACAGAATTTCTTGGTATCACCATAGATTCTACGCTTCAATGGGGCCCTCATATTAATAAATTGGCAAATAGTCTCAGCTCTGCAGCTTTCGCAGTAAAACAAATTAGAATGTTGACTGATGTAAATACGGCTCGCCTAGTGTATTTTAGTTATTTCCACAGTATAATGTAATTCTCCTCTGGGGTAATGCAGCCGATATTAATACGATTTTTTTACTGCAGAAGAAGGCTATTCTTGCAATTTTTAACCTGGACCCAAAAGATTTACTTAGATGTAAATTTAAAAATAATGACTGTCGCTTCTTAATATATATTTGATAATGTTATGTATGTACGCAAAAACATAAAAGATTTTCCTAGAAATTGTGACATACATACTGTTAACACCAGGAACAAATATAAATTTACAACCATTATTACCCGATTACACAGGGTTAGTAAGTCTTTTATGGGACAATGTATTAATGGACTTTTACAACAGGATCCCAAAAAACGTT
Source organism: Nymphalis io (assembly GCF_905147045.1). Taxonomy (NCBI): domain Eukaryota; kingdom Metazoa; phylum Arthropoda; class Insecta; order Lepidoptera; family Nymphalidae; genus Nymphalis; species Nymphalis io. The sequence continues at coordinate 5,588,122 of NC_065907.1, read as the reverse complement.
CAAAAATATTCAATTGTGAAATTTAAAAGAATTGTTAAGGAACGCTTGTGTGCTAAATGAGTTTTTAAATGATTGCACACCCTGGGAATGAAACGATCGCCTCCAGGTTATCTCAATATAAAAAAAAGTATATATAATTTGGCTAGTGTTGTATATGTATTGCACTTCTTGTAAGGTTGAGATATAAAAAAAACCCGCTGAGTTTCTTTCGCCGGTTCTTCTCTGGTCTGAGGTGTTTATTTCCGAACCGGTGATAGACTTATGACAGTCAATAAGCAAGTGTAACGCTTCTATATTGAGTAAAGATTTTTGACTTGACTTTGACTTTGATGTATATACGAACATACGTAACCATAATTAGATAATAATTAGAAGCAACTCCTTTATTTTTAAATTCCCTTCATATCGAATCTCTAATTTATAGCATTTTATAACCTGGGCCAGTTTATAAATTGCGCGAAAAGCAAAAATATATGAAGAAAAAGTCGTATTTCTATAAACTGGAGTTACCAACCCCAGTGTTAAATAAGACATTAAACTGTGGAAATAACTGAAATACACAAAGATAGCCGTATCTATTAATTAACAGTCTATTTTTTAATGCGAATGGCTGCAAAGCTAAGTCTACGCGTCAATCTATTTGTTAGGGTCTCCGTTGAAGCTTAACATCTACAGCGATGCTAAGGAATTCTGAAGTTTCTAAAAAATCCAATGTAATCAATACCTAATTAATTTTAAAGTACATTAATTTTATTCATCCTACGCTTACATCAACTCAATACATTTCTTTTTAATAGTTATTTGACTCAACATCAAAGCACTATTTTTGAGAAAGCATTTTTCGTCATCGTGATAAATTCTATAATCTCAATATTGACAGCGTCGTTGGTCTAATAGCTAGCTATTAGACCGTAAATCCAGCTGTACTCGGTTTTTACTCGGTTTAAGTCCTAGGTCAGACTATTGAAAGTTATTGCTACACAGTAATTTCCGATAGAATCTCGTGTTTTTATTATAACCCGTCCGCGCTTAAGCGTATGACAGGGGGGGAGGAGGTGTGGTTCATTGCACATATAGTATTCTCCGTCCTGACGTCGACTGTGTCCTATACCGAGGTTCGGTTTCACAGGAACCCTTAACAGGCACCCTTAGGACACGCGTATTCTGAGCCCTTAAGTAGGCTCCCAAATTAGTTTGAGTGTCACGATAGCATGCGCAAGCGATCCCGTGGCGCTACTCGTTAGGAAGGAAAGGGTACCACTGGTTTTTTAGTGGGTATTCCGATGTTCGGGGTGCACTCGGTGCCTTATACACCGGCGAGCCCCACATACCCCCCTGTTCCCGCGGGGGAAACGCGTAACGCGTTTTTCCAGCGTTAAAAAGAAAAAAAAGAAAGGCTCCCAAATGAGTATCATATTCCAAAAGACCTCCCCCGCCCAGGGACGCTGTCGAAGCCATTTGGGACACCAGCAACAGATCAATTCGAAAAAAAAACACTCGTGTTTCGGAAAGCACGTAAAGTCGTTGGCCCTGCGTAATGCAAAAGTAAATGCGTATGTAAAAGTAAAACGGCTCAAATACGATAAAATTACATTCTTGTAAGGTTATGGTGTAATATAATCATAATTTTGGGGGTTGGACATTGGACATAGTAAAGAGGATAAAAAAATACAATATTGAATACCTACTTGACATTGACCATTGATACCTGACTTGACGTTAATCATTGTCAAGTCTTTGACAACGACAACTGACAGTTATAGCCGACCCCAGAAAGAGATGGAGAAAAAGTTAATGGTTTTTAAATTTAGAAATTAATATCGTTTAAAAACAATTGTCTTTCTTATGCTTTTATGAATAATGTGTTTTTTTTATTTTCATTGTTGTCAGCTGAGTTAACCGCATAAATAAAATAACATAAGCACATTTGACATTACGAATTGATAAGAGCTTGATAACATGTTATCGGAAAATTTATTATAAAAATAGTCGTTGAAATCATATATATACACTTAACTGCTCGTTACCTTTTATTTAGTTACGTATACTTAGTTACAAATTAAATTTTATTTACGCCACAACTAACAACGGTTATAAATTAAAATGAAGTTTTGCGCAAACCTTGCATTTATGTTTACGGAAAGCTCAAGTATTTTAGAAAGATACGCTCTAGCGAAAGATGCAGGCTTTAGAGCAGTAGAAACTGGATTTCCTTTGGGTTACCCATTAGAACAAGTTAAACAAGCAAAAGAAATTGCTGGCATTGAACAAGTATTAATTAATCTCAAGACAGGTACATATTTATTTATATTGATATGATGATTTATAGATATTACGCAAGCAATAACCATAATTTAAATACAAAATAAAATACACAATATTTTATTTTAAAATTATATTAGGGTATTGCTTTAAAAGGGTATGCTATCTCTTTTAACCTAGAATTTTAATTGTAGTTCATATTGTGTTAAGACTTTGTGCAAGACCGCCTGGGTAGGTACTACCCACTCATCACATATTCTACTGCCTAACTGCAATACTGAGTATTCTTATGTTCTAGTTTGAAGGGTGGATGAGAGTAGGCTCACTCATTGGCATAAGATGGCCATCTTAGTTCCCAAGATTGTTGATGTATTGACTTTGTAAGGAATAGTTATTATTTCATACAGCAAATATTAATGGGCATTGGTGAACCCTTACTATTAGGTAGCTTATTTCCCAATCTGATTACCTATTCTAAATAAATAAAAACTACTTACTTATTTTATGTTCTATTTGTCAAAAACAATTTAAACATATTTTTTTTTAGGAGATGTAACTAAAGGTGAATTAGGAGTAACTGCTGTACCAGGCAAAGAAAATGAATTCAAAGATAATTTAAAATTAACAATTGACTATGCAAAAGCTCTTGGAGCCCAAAAAATTCACATTATGGCTGGAAAATTGGAAAATGTGTCATCTGAAAATTGGACAACCTATGAAAATAACTTGAAGTATGCAGCAAATGTTTTAAAGAATGAAAATATATTGGGAGTCATTGAACCTATTAATCAACACTCGGTACCTAAATATTTCTTAAGTGATTTTAATAAAGGTAAGATTACATTTTAAGAAATAATATTATTTAGTAAGTTATATGTCTAAATGAATATGTATTTATATTTTTGAGAAGTAATTTAAAATAATTACTCAAAAATGTGGCAAATTAATATATATAAACATTGTATAAATATGTTAAATGTTATACAATATGGCACGATATTGTTTTACGAACAACACTTTATATCCAATTTATTTCCAGCTGTTGATATAATTAAAAGGATAAACAGTGCAAATCTAAAATTGCAATTGGATATTTTCCACTTGCAACATATCTGCGGTGATCTCTCATACAACATCAAGAACCTTATGCCGTATGTGGGGCATGTGCAGGTAACTTGTTAATATGCATTCAAAACATTTCAATATATGTAAATAAAATATTTAAAAAAAATATGATATCACTTATCACATACAAATGATGGGTTCACTCATATATTTATAGTTATATAAAGTAGATTTTTTTTTTATTAGTAAACATTCATATATTGAGGCTGGCAGACTTTTCTGTATAAATGCATAAGTAGAGTTACATCATCTGTCTGTTGTTTTCATGGCTAAACTACTGAACTGATTCTGTTGAAATTTAGTATGAACCAAGCTTGAACCCCAAGAAAGGAAATAAGCAACTTTTTGTACTTAATACCTGCATTCTATAAAACTAGTTTAATATATTTTATTATATTGTAGAACTTTTAGAATGCCTTTTAATGTCAAAGTTTATTAACTTGAGGCAACTTATAATCAGATAGTTATAATTAGAAATCTAATGAAAATCTTTGATTATATATATAGTTGGAATTATCATTACAGATAGCTCAAGTCCCAAATCGCAACGAACCTGACACACCAGGAGAAATCAACTACAAGTACATTCTTAAACACTTGGAAAATAGTGGTTACAATGATTGGATAGGTCTTGAATACAAACCGGCTAGTGACAGTAAAGAGGGTCTTAAATGGGTCAAAGAATATGGCTACAGTTTGTAATGTAAAAGAAAATGTTGTAAATATTATTATATGAAATATTCGTGAGAGTTCTATAAATAAAACAAATTGCTATCAGTTGGTGTGTAATATTAAAAAATCCCAATAATATAATCCATAAATAACAATTAAACATTTTGAAATTGTTGTACCCAATAGTGTTTTTTAACTCCATCTAGTGACAGTCTTTCCTTACTAGTATGTCGGAGAAGCTGAAAAAAATATCCTTTATAAATCTACAAAACAGCTACATTTTAGGTTAATAAAATAATTTAAATATAAATTATTTCTATGAATAGTAATAAATGATAATTTTTAAATCATCTATACAAAACCTAAATCTATAAGCTTAATATCTCACTTGAATAAAAAAGTCTAATCCTACTTTAAAGGCAAAAAATATCTAAAATAAAATGCATTACCTTTGAAATAAGGTCCTTAGCTCCTTCAGGTACATGTTCTGGATATGTCATATCTAAGGTTAGAATCCTTGCATATGTTTTGTCTTGGCCTTCACTTTCAAAGGGTGGTTTACCTACTAAAAACTCATAGAGTAATACACCGATACACCAATGGTCAACAGATACATCATAAACCTCACGTCTGATCATCTCTGGTGGTAGATAATCAAGAGTTCCACACATGGTTTTTCGTCTGTAATTGTTTTTTTTTTATATGGTTAGGATATCATAGTTTGACATTTTTAATTAAAATATATTGCAGTACAACAATTGAAGCTAGATAATGGTTGTATATATAAATTAGTTTTTTAAGTTACCTTTCTGACGGAGCATGAACTGACCACCCAAAGTCTGCCAATTTGAGATCACCATTGAAAGCTACTAAGATATTTTCTGGTTTAATATCTCTATGTATTACATGATGTTGGTGACAGTACTCTACTGCATCGGCAACCTGAAAGAGAATTATAACAAACTAGTAATTTACATGTGCATATTCAGTGGGCTATAGTTATTTTTTTATTTTTAAGATAACAAAGTAACACATATATAAATAAACTCTGGAAAAATCTGGAATAAATTTTAATAATATTGAAGGCTTTTATCTTAAACTCAGGTGGATAAGATCCACTAATAAATTAAGATATTAGCAATATATTAAAAAGCATAATAATAAATGAGTTTAGCAATACCTGGTAAATATATCTGGCTGCTTTATTTTCTGGAAACCGACCCTTGGGTGAGTTTGTCAAATGTTTGTAAAGCTCTCCACCTGCAGCAAACTCAACCACAAGGTATATCCTCCTTTCATCATGGAACCATGTCAGTAAGCGTAGAATGTTTGGATGTCTGAAGAATAAATAATAATTCATACAGAAACATCATACCTCCTTATCTTTCTCAGCTACTATGGCCATGCTTAACGGAGATCAGCCAACTATGTAGATCTATACTAAACATAAATAGTGCACTCAAGTGTGCTGAAGTAAAATTTCTTAAAGTAATAATTCACTTATAATTGGAAGGGATAGCAAATGCAGACAAGATCTGAAAGAGGGTAGGACTTATAGTTATTCATGCTTATACTGCCAGCTTCCAAAATCTGAGATCTACTGCATAGAAAAAACAAAAAAACACTGACTGGAGCCCAAGCTGGGGTTTGAAGCTAATCACTAGTTCAATGTGGCAGTTTAACTAAAATAAATTATAAGCTCAAATTGAATTATGATCTTGGTTTTTTTTTATAGAATAAGAAGGCGGACGAGCATATGGGTCACCTGATGGTGAGTGGTCACCTATGCCCATACACATTGGCATTGTAAGAAACATTAATCATCGCTTACATCACCAATGCACTACCAACATTGGGAACTAAGATGTTATGTTCCTTGTGCCTATAATTACACTGGCTCACTCACCCTTCAAACCGGAACACAACAATACCAAGTACTGCTATTTTGCGGTAGAATATCTGATGAGTGGGTGGTACCTACCCAGATGAGCTTGCACAAAACTCTACCACCAGTAAATTTTAAGGTTTTTTTTAGGTTTGATTTTACTTACTTTAAATGTGATTGTATTTCAATTTCTCTCATCACTTGTCGTTCACATTTGGATTTTACTATTTGAGATTTGAACAAAGCTTTGATAGCAACTAAATAGCCAGTCTTCTTCTCTCTAGCCACATGAACATGTCCAAATTTACCTTGTCCCAAAGCAGATCCTAGCTCAAAATCTTTAGGAGACCATTTGTATCTATAAGAACGCAAACAGAAAAGTTAGATTAAAAGTTTTATTTAAATTAAGAACTTAAAGTAATAAAAACAATAATTACGAGTTGCCGTAAGCTTCATGCGTAGTTATTTTGTGTTCTAGTTCTAACACTTCACTAAGATCACTCTTCATAGTCATAATAAATAGCTTACACAATTTAAAAATATTTCTCTTACTACACAAAAATAATCAAATAACGGTTGTTCGTTAGCAATTTGACAGTCTTTAGTTTGAAAATGTATTTGTGTCATAGACAATAAATGTTTACTCACCGTTCATGTTCACTGCGAAAAACAAAGATAATTTTGATACAGTCTAATATTAAGCATTGTCATCGACAAAAATAATACACGTTAAGTTAAATATAATAAATGAACTAATTTCTAATAATATTAATTTGGAATGTTATTTATATTAAATATAAATAACATTCCAAAAATATACTTATGGCAAAAACGAATAATCGTGATAAATAATCGTGAAAAATTGGCCTTTAAATTAATGACAATATATAATATTATTGTATGTAGCATATACAAATTTATTAACTACTCATTGACTTTGTTATTGTCATATTTTATCATGTGTGTGACGTTAGTTTTACAATTACCTATACACCTTGTTTGATGCTGACAAAATATAATAATCGAATTAATCTGTGGTGTCGTCAATATTATATGAACTAGAATTCTTATGCTTGTTTGAATTAGGGACTTTCAACTTATTTATGAAATTGCTTTTTAGAAAAGCTTAAACTCCTTCACTGCATCCGTCGCATTTATTATGGGATGAATTATGTATGTAATTTAACGAAATGTAATGTATGTAAGACGTATCCATACCTATAGATTAATTATAAAATTTCCTTCATCACAAAAGTAACCTTTAGGTATTCAATTCGCTTAAATTTTCTAAGCTCTTTATAGGTCCGGTGAAGCTGTCGTGGCGACTTGGGCGAACAGCAACTAGTCAATTGGGAAAAAAACATTATAGGTACTGAATAGTCATTTATAATCCGTCTGAAAATCATGATAACATCCTTAAAATTGTACACCATGCTTTTCGAAGTACTAAGAGAAAGGAATTTCGTTTATAGATAATCGATATTGATTACGTAACAAAATCTTAATTAAAAATGAAGCGAACAAGATCATGATCAAAATCGTTCATATCTAAACGGAATTTCTTTTTTGGAGTCTCTTTTTTCGCAGTGTTGAATTAAAATAAAGAGAATGGTGTTTGGGTACTGACACATGTAGGTTAAAACGTACACTCATTCGTCGACACTCTCAATTCTTTTAATTAAATCGCTTTTTAAGAAACTAGTATCCAGCCGCGGATTCATCCGCGGTTACCAACATTTATACAAAATTTCATAATGATCGGTTTAGTAGTTTACGTTTTCAATTAACAAACAAAAAATTAATTTTCGCATTTATAATATTAGTAAGGATTGTTATCAATTTCAAGGAGCCAGTCACGAGGACCATCCATGCAATGCCATAAAACTATTTTGTTTGTGGTTTTACAACTTAAATGGATGCGACTAAATAATAATAGCGAAGTTAATTAGTAATTCACACAAATTACTAATTAATCGTCAGCGGCAATACGTCTCTCTCTTCGGGATGTGTGCCGGAGGCTTGGAGAAGAGCTAATGTGCAAGCGGTTCCCAAAAAAGGGGATCGGTCTGACCCGGCAAATTTTCGACCAATAGCTGTCACCTCAGTACTTTGTAAGGTGATGGAACGGATTCTAAACAACCAACTGATCCATTACCTAGAAGATCACTGTCTAATTAATGATCGTCAGTACGGGTTTCGACCAAAACGGTCCACAGGTGATCTTCTAGCGTACGTAACTCACCTCTGGGGTGAAGCTATCGACAGGCATGGAGAATCGTTGGCTGTCAGCCTCGATATCTCCAAGGCTTTCGACAGGGTCTGGCACAGAAGTCTTCTCTCCAAGCTACCGGCATATGGTCTGCCTGCTCAGCTATGCACCTGGATTGCCAGCTTCCTACACAAGCGTAGCCTTCGTGTTTTAGTAGATGGTTGCGCTTCGCAATTCTATGTAGTGAATGCTGGGGTCCCCCAGGGATCTGTGCTATCTCCCACACTCTTTCTTTTGCATATCAATGATATGCTCTCCCTTGGGAACATACATTGCTATGCAGATGATAGTACAGTGCATGGTGGATACCACGGACGCGCAGTGGCAGGGCGGGCGGAAACTGAGGAGAGGCGGGAGAATCTTGTCATTGAACTCGATAGGACGTTAGAGCTCATCGCCAAATGGGGTTCTGATAATCTTGTTGAGTTTAATGCCAAGAAAACACAGGTATGCGCTCTCACAGCGAAAAAGTCACCATTTTACCCTCATCCCTCCCTCTATGGCACACCGCTGATGATACAAAGCAAAATCGCCATGCTGGGGATGGACGTTCGCTGCGACCTTAGTCCAAGGGATTACATCGAGGCTATTATAAAAACAGCTTCACGGAAACTCGGAGTTCTGAACAAGGTGCGGCGTTTTTTCACGCCACAACAACTGTGTCTGTTATACAAAACACAGGTACGGTCTTGCGTTGAATATTGCTCGCACCTTTGGGATGGCTCCGCTAAGTACCTACTGGAGGCCTTGGACCGGTTGCAGCGACGTGCAGTACGCATTATTGGCGACGTAAAGGTCACAAACACCCTTGAACCTTTACAATTGCGTCGCGAGATAGCAGCACTGAGCGCTTTCTATCGACTGTATCATGGCGAGTGCTCTGAGGAATTATTCTCTCTAATTCCTGCTTCCCCCTTCCTTCTTAAGTCCACGCGAGCTGGTTCTCGATGTCACCGCCTAACTGTGACATCGATTCCATCGCGCACAAAGAAATTTGGCAAGTCCTTTCTTTGTCGCACTACCAAAAAATGGAATTCCTTACCAGCTCACGTGTTCTCCTCCTCTTACAACCCGGGTTCCTTCAAACGAGGCGTGAAGAGGCATCTTGCGGGCCGGCAACGCAGTGACGGCTAGTACAGAATATTCTTCCAGACTGTACCGGCCGTCGTTGCGTTTGGACTCTACTACCACTTACCATCAGGTGGAGTAGAGTCATTTGCCATCTCGGACATATAAAAAAAAAAAAAAAGTCACAGAGGTATGAGTGACAGAGGCGACACCCTAGACGCAACAAGCTAGCCAATGATAAGTTTAATTATTATGGTTCATGGGTTTTCTTGAAATGTTTCATGTAGGTACAAATAAATAGCATTTAAGCAAATTATATTCATCATTTAGCATTCATAAGTTGTACTGCACTGCTTAAGAAATAAAAAAAAAACTTATCTTGTTTTAATTTCACAAGCTTTGCGATTTTCGCTTATTCTTCTTCTTATTGATCTAATGCCTATGCCACTTACTTATAAGGCAACATATCTCAGAGCCCTACATTCGAATATCGAGTTAAGCCAGTTTTTCCGTCACGAGCTTTTTAATAGGAGCCGGGTATTTGGTAGTTGCATTTTCTTTCTTCGAGAAGTAAGTACGTACTAACGTATTTCAGGTGGAGAACTATCTCCACCTGAAATCTCTCAGGCCGTATTGGATTTCCGTCCCATCGGATTATGAGAGTGATCATAGGTAGCATACCTAAGTGTTTGCAAATATGTGCGTTGCGTTATTAACAACAAATATATTTTTGAAATAATCACACAAAATAGACTAGGTATATATTCTTGCTGAGATCATAGATTAACACAAACGCTAAACAATTACATAATCTTCCGTGGTTCTTTTTTAAAAACGGTATCGAATAAATAAATAATATTAAATACCAAATAACATTTGGAACATAGATGTAAAAATATACTTAATGTTTATGCAGATATAAAATAATTGAGGATAAATGAAAAAAATATCAGAAAACATAATTACAGTAGAGTACCTAAAACAAAGCGATAATACAATCTGTTACTTTTATTACTTAACCGTGACAGTACAGGGGTTGATCCCCTACGTATTGGGGTTGGTTAGGAACTGCCACCCCACTTTGCACTAAAGTATTTTCACAACACGGTACCTCTTTGCTACTCTTTTCTTTCAAGTTGAATAATATGTTTATCCAAGTTTTTAATTTCTATTGACTTGCTAAGGGTAGTACTATAATGTTTTTTAACAACACATTTATTTTAATAAAAACGTTAAAAATCACGTCTTTTATTATATTACCGAAATCAATTAACAAAAATATAAGGAAACTATATAAGGATACTTTTATCAATTTTTAAATCATTTGAATTTTCACATCATATTTTAAATGTTAATTTGGAAAATTGACAAGGAAACGATTTTAAGATTTTTGTATAAAATCCGATATGTTGATAAATTTAAACATATGTACTGTAAATTAAATGCCTCTTGGTAGGCATTCCTCTTAAAACGGTGCCAATATCCTATTTGCTAAGACTTATGTCTTACCGTTACACGACCTTACATAGCAATTTATTTCTGTCTTTTACAAGTAATTGACATATGAAAGAAGAAGACAAAACATTGAGTAACTATACAACCGCTTTACAACGTTTAAAAGTAATAGGTCGTTTATATAAATATAAAAACAGATACTTTCGTTAAGGTATATTCAATATATTTATTAGATTTTAATACAATGAATAATTTGAAGGACCATCAAATTGAGTTGTACTGGTTACATAAATTTCTAACGGAAATTACCTAAACCTTACCAAGACATTAAAATATTACATTTTAATAAAAGAAAAAATGTATCAAAACTATGTTAACACATCTTGCTATTCGCTATAAGTAAACAAACACGTATATTAAGTACTTAACAAAAATATTATTACGAAAATTTTTGCTTTATAATTTTTATACAAAAGATTGTATTAGATATTTCTTTTATGATCATGGTATTATATGTCCTTAGAGATTTTATAAAAGAATCCATAAGTTTTATACAACTATATGAAATCAAAACATATGACTATGCACGGACATAATTATATAAATACAAAAGTGATTCTAATTTTGGCTTAAGCGTATTGCTTAGGTAAGTACTTACCCGATTATCACGCCGATATTACAAATAAGATCAATATTTTAAATAAATATTTTATCTATATGTGAATATTCTTAGAAATCAACATATTCGAAGAAAAAAATCGTGGTTCTAGATCCTCGACTGTTTAATTGGTTTAAAAGTATTTTTTAACATTATTTTTGATCAATATTCTCGCTGGATACAGGCGGAAGGATTACTATTACCACATACATTTTTAAATATACCTCGGATAAAACTTGACAATTTATATTCTAGTGAATTTGGAATGCGGAGCCAGTAATGTATGCTAAATTTCTATAAATTAAATTGTACTTTATTTATTTTTTGCAGGCTGTAACTTATTTTCAGTTATTAAAGCAACATTATTATCATTGAAATAATGAAATGAATTGTAGCAATTATAGTCTATCATATAATTAAGTAAACCAACATTTTGCTTCTCAGTTAAGAAAAATATTGTCACCCCATTTAAAATACTTCTTGCTTTCGCGACAGTTGCGAGTCGACATTGATTTTCTAGTATCCTACTGGCCCTTGACTTAAGTTTTAAATGAAAATAAAAATTGTTAGTTTGAGCCTAAGAAGATTAATTAAAACAACAAACCTTATATTATTAGCATGATGTTTTAGTAATGTTACGTTAGGTATTGTTTATATTTGATTTATTTATCTCCATAGCATCAATCAAATGTTTATAAATATCCCAAATTATATTGATTTTTGTAGCAAAATTATCTTCCTTATAATCTCGTATGGAAGTACTCCAGAAATACACATATACACTATACTTAATTCTGTAGCTTCGAAGTCTATCTTTCAAATAACAATAATGTTTAAGGAATAGCAACTTCGGTTAATCTTACATTTAAAATAATACTGGCTTAATAATTTTTGTTATTATTAAAATATTAGTTAGAAACAAAATAAAATCTCGTGTAATTTCATTTACTATTATCATTTTTTATAGTGTTATTTCGATGTGAATGACGTTAACGATTTTCAAGATCATAATATAATTCTAAGCTATCGTGTTAATATTTGGTAAAGTAACGTAGCTATCACGTCACGAAGCAAATCCACAAACCCACCCTCTGAGTGGCGGGAAAATAAGGAAAACGCGCGCACCCCGGCCGCTTTCATTCGGTGACAGACCGCGCGGCCGCGCGCCGCTCAATCGATACCAAGCCCTTATATTAAATAAAAAACCACATATAATATAAAAAAAAAACCGAATAATATCGTTCCTTACACTCTAAAGTTAAATATTGTAATATATAACAGTGCATAACATCCATATAAGCAGTGCATTGTCAATTCTATTAGCATAAATAAGTGCGGCGCAGAAACGTTTAGGAGAGACTAGGTAAGTAATACATAGGTAATTATTGGCACGTTATGATGACCTACATTTTTTTTTTCTGCACAGCCTTTTTAGTTATCAATGATACATGTTCTATATATTAAATTATACGTTATATTATTAAAATAACATAAATTTTATAGGATTAGAGTAACACGTAGTAAACGCGTAGTAAATTTCAACATTGACGTTATTATATTATTAAAATCATACGAGCAATGTTTTACTTATGTTATAAGTAAAACATTTTTTAATCATAACAAATTATTTGCTAAAAATTTAAAGCTTCATTTTGATACGTTTTATTAGAGTTTTACATATTCATATATTAATAAATTAACGGAAAGACATAAAGAAAATTGAATGTGCGATGGTCATTGACCTTGTGAGTCTCCCCTAAATGCCTACCAAAATGCCCTCTCTATAAACTGCCGGCGGGCGGAGATGAAACTGACAAGAGGTGACGGCTTAAGAAGATAAGATATTGCTAGAGGCCGAATTTTATACCTACTTTTTTCGTTTATAATAAAATCAAGCTGCACAGCACAATCAGTTGCAATACATGTAAATTTAAAAAAGGTTGTAGGTATGTACACATAAAACGTATAATAATAGTAGCAATGTTTAAACAAAAAAATGTTTAAGTGTGTAATAATAGTAAATTTCTAAGTGTGTGTGAAAGTAAATGCAGTGAGAATTTAATACGCACATGACACCGCCCTTTAAATCATGGAAAGCTGTTTATCGACATTGGTCTTCGAGTGGTGACGACGCAAGAGAAAAGTACTGCGTATGCAACCATATGTTTATATTTTATGGGATATCGTCTTGTCAAACTATTAAATCTATAACATTAATCATAAGAGCCATAGTCTTTTAGTTTTTCGAAAATGTTTTACGATTCTTAGGGATCTTGAGAGCTGACATCTGTGTTTTGAGTTTTGCCTATATTTGAACGATTTTTTTTATTATTTTTATGTCTTAAAAGAAAAAAATCCCCGTACAATGCAGTTTAGGTAGGAGAATTTCTCAGTTTATTTATATAAATATAAATGGTAAGCAATATAATTATGCTCTAAAGCCTTTCTGCATAGGTACCACTCATATATAACATATTCTACCACCAAACAGCAATACTTAGTTGTTGTGTTCTAATTAGAAGGGAAAGTGAGGCAATGTAATTATAGGCATAAGAGTTATACAAATTTAGTTTCCAAGTGTGGTGGCGCATTGACGTCGTAATTTGTTAATATTTCTTACAGCGCCAATGTCTATGGCTTGTGGTGGACACTTAACATCAAGTGGCCCACCGCCATTCCGCCTATCGATTTTATGTATGAAAAAGATTGTAATTGAAAATATAACGTAGGAAAAATTGTATAATAAATATATATAATTAGGATTAAATTAATATTTTGGCAGGTAAACTCGATTAAAATTATCTCCGTAATAAATATTCAAAACTAATTATATAACGATTTCTTAAGATTTTTTTTTTGTTTTAATTTTTAATTATCTCATTATATAAAATCTTGATAATATAAATTATTCCTGGTTGCATCTGTAAAAGGAAGTACTTATTACTTTCATATGTTAATAAATGTCATCTAAGAATCAAGAGCCACCTGACTTTTTCAACAAGTTCTTTGAACGACAGGAAAAATATTTTCACGTCCAATGTAGACAAAATTTATCTCTTTTACTAAATGGCGAGAGCCAAGCTTGCTGAACACAAAATAACAAGCCAATTAGCGATTTCAATATTGCGCAATGATTTTTTTATTGTGAATTGTTGACAAATAATAAGTACTTTACTTTATTTGTAGTAATGACCGCCTTTGGTAAATAGAAAACAACTATTATTTACACCCATTATAATGTTCATACATTTGTTGGTGTACGCCGTAATGGATTAAGTTACTTATTACTTTCGTTTTATTCAAATATCAGTCAAAATTATAGTGAATGCATATCTGATAATATTTTACGCATATTTATTTATTAAATAATGTATAGGATGATCTCTAACTTTGATAATTCAAAACGAGTACTCTGATACGTATCTCTGATGTTGATGAGTTAAAAGTAAGCAGATTATTTAGTTTAATGGATTATTACGTTATAAAACCTTACAATGGGATCGCCATAGCAACAATGACATTTTATTATATCTATGTAATTAAATATATCTATATTATATCTAATAGAAGTTGTTGGAAATATTTTATGATTGTATCATTTTACTGGAGGTAGGGCTTTGTGTAAGCTCGTCTGGGTAGGTACCACGCACTCATATTACCCACAGATATTC
The DNA here is from genome assembly GCF_905147045.1 of Nymphalis io. Classification (NCBI taxonomy): domain Eukaryota; kingdom Metazoa; phylum Arthropoda; class Insecta; order Lepidoptera; family Nymphalidae; genus Nymphalis; species Nymphalis io. The sequence continues at coordinate 5,573,057 of NC_065907.1, read as the reverse complement.
TACCGCAAAACAGCAGTACTTGTTATTGTTGTGTTCCGGTTTGAAGGGTGAGTGAGCCAGTGTAATTACAGGCACAAGGGACATAAAATCTTAGTTCCCAAGGTTGGTGGCGCATTGGCTATGTAAGCGACATTTCTTACCAATGTCTAAGGGCGTTTGGTGACCATATGCTAGTCCGCCTTCCTATTCTATAAAAAAAAACCATGGTCACCCTATATTATTATCTGATAGTAGGGACACTTTCATTCGCGGTACGCTTCGTTCATCTGATAACAGTTACCTTACACGACATCCGAGTAATTGTCATTGCCCTAATAAGTCCAATGGGTTTTTAACAACTCCACAATCACCACAATAGATTAATGACACAATCATTAAAACACTTCAAGTTTTATTGTAAAATCATTATTTGAAGCGTGGGAATAGGCATATTTGTAGTCAATATCTATAATATTTATTTGAACGTACTAATGTCAGGATATACCGGAACGATTTGATAAAATCTTTTGACTTAAGATAGCTTATCTAGTGAGAAAGGTTAGACTATAGAACATAACGTTAAGATCCGCGAGAACGGAGTAGTTAATGTGTGTGAAACTCCCCGGTTTACCTAATATTTACAAAAAATACAAGCCTTTAAAAAAATTTTACAAATCCGTGCCAAAAACGTAATTGCAATTATTTTATATCTGCATTGCTGAAATTATTTGAGTATTGCTGATTTTACATAAGAAATATTATCTCTTTCAAAATAAACCAGCATAGTGATGATATGAAACGTCATAAAATTACAGTATTTTAAAAAATGCTACTACGTTTTTTTAGTAGGCAACAATTCGTATATTGATATCTACGATCGTATTGATCAATGATGATCGTACTACCTGCTATATGTAGGTAGTAAGAAGTCAATTAATATCCTGTAAATGTCCCACTGCTGGACTAAGGCCTCGGTTGGTAGATATAGTTGTGGCAAATTTTCGTTTGACATATGAAGGTTTCCTCTTGATTGTTTCACCGCGAAGCACAAGATAAATAATTAGTTATAAACACAATTGAAGCATATGATAATAAGTGGTGATTGTTGAACCTGTTTATAATTCATCTCGTGCTTTTCGGTGAAGGAAAACATCGTGAGGAAACCTGCATGTGTCTAATTTCATCGAAATTCTGCCACATGTGTATTCTACCAACCCGCACTGGAGCAGCGTGGTGGAATAAGCTCCAAACCTTCTCCTCAAAAAAGGGAGAGGAGGCCTTAGCCCAGCAGTGGGACATTTACAGGCTGTTACTGTTACTGTTACTGTTGAACCTGCAAAACCCCGTTAACATTAACGTGTTCCAACCACTGGGCCATCTCAGCTCGGTTTTGTTTAGTATGTTATTCATATTTATTTCATATTTATCTGTCTAATAAATAACAACATAACTATTATTTTTCAGATAAAAAGAGAAGGGAATTTATGGCTTACATTTTTTTAAATATTCTACCAAAAAGGTTTTTCATGTTTGCGAAAATAGTTTCATGCCTTCAGTCGCTTTGAAAACATTTAACGTGTCATATTTACTTCGCGTTTATGTAACCGATTTTCCAGTACGAATAACCGCGTATTTACGACATCATTAATGTTTTCCAAATAATTAAAACGTTTGACACTGTTTTTTTTTTAAATAATCGTTTTATATTTCATTTTTACTAAAATTCACATCATTATTCAATTTTATTTATAGTTTAAGTGAAATATCGAAATATTTTTTGCATATTTTAATTATTAATTATTACCAATAATAGAAATTTTTTACGTTAAAATTTCAATATGTATAATAAAACCTTCATAATAAATATCATTAATTTATTCAAGTTTACAAGCTAAAGCTGTAAAACCTAATTTACTTTTTATAAGTACGCGAAGAGTATCTTCAATTAAAGAAAGCGTTACAAGTGACTTCTTCATTTCTCTCATGTTGTGTGTACACAAGTTTAGTTTCTTTCAGAAAAGATTATTTGCTATGGTGTTACTGGAAAAACAAGTTGAACACAATACATATAGTATTATATATAAATTAGTTAGCTTCCACCAACCCGCATTGGAGCAGCGTGGTGGAATAAGCTCCAAACCTTCTCCTCAAAATGAGGAGAGGAGGCCTTTAGCCCAGCAGTGGGACATTCACAGGCGGTTTCGGTATATATAAATTATATACATATCTGTATTGTATTTAATATATATTTAGAGGTACTATTAGAATCACATATATTTTTGAACAATTTAATACGTGGTAAATATTGTTTATCTATATAATAATTAAAATTCAGTATCCACTGTCTCAAATGGACAACGATATTCCGTCAAGTAATTATAACCTGATATTTTTAATGGTAATTGTGTTTAGTAATCACTTAAATATTAAATAATATTTGAAATTACTTATACATCACAAGATATCATAGATCAAAGTAACACGTGATAATCGATATTGTCCATTCTACTGTAGTCTAGCTCTAGCATGTAGGTCGCAGTGTTGTAATCGAATAAGCCAATCGAGAATAGCCATATTAATAATATATATATATATATTTTTATTATTGTAATGGTCAGTCTAAATTAAAAGTGTTTCTCTCTTTTGTTTAAAATTAACAAATAATAAAAAGTTTATTTAAATAGAAATTGAATTGAATACAGTTTGTGTTCAATTCAATACTTTCTGTGTAATGTTGAGTATATTGGTTCAGTTGGATGCTGGTTTCTGAGATATACGGGAAAATTTACAACTAATTTATACTAATATATAACAAAGTAACTAGAGAGTTTTGTTTATTAGTAAAACGTATTTGTTTGTAACATTTCAAGGATGAATTAGAATACAACATTACTTCTATGATATATATTTTAACGTAAAACAATCAGACGCTATGTCTTTTGTCAGACTTATATAAGCTCTTTTCTCTTTTAATACTTTTTAGATTTGATTAAAAATGAATTAAGATTAAAACCGTTATTTTCGTGTTGGTTTGTAAAATAATAATGAATGTTCAGCTCTTCTACTATTAGAAATTATAACTGAATATTTGATATATGATTGTGTGTCGCGCTCGTGTATGAATTAATAAGTACGGGTCGAATGCGAAAGGGATACTATTATTATAGGGGTAAAAATAATAGTTTTAAATTGCTATTTAAATAACATTCTAATATTACGTGTATTTCCGAAAATACTAAGTAATAATTCTGTAAATTCTTAGGTATTCGATACTTAAATATTTATAATGGTATTTAAAAAGTTAAGAAGATGTCACAGTTTTTTTAATTAAAACTACAAGATATTATGGGAATAGTTTCTTTACAAAATGGTCTCATATTATAGGAGCTACACGATCATAAATGCAAAGAATGATAAATACGAAATAGCAATTTATACTAAAGTTTTATAAGCATAACAATTATAGAAAGACTTTCATTTTTATTTTTCTATTACATATTCAATTTACTAGTAAATATTTTGTCATCTTATTTACAAACAGAAAATGTCCATTTTTTTTACTCATAATAAGTCATGGTAGTAGATACCAGAGAGTCACTTTTGCCCAGAAATTTCCTGTACCCCTTTTCTGTATCCCTGATAACTTGTATGCAAAATATCATGATGATCAGTTCAGTCTCTAAGACTTTAAAGGGTCACATACATAACATAATATATACATAATATAATATATACATAAACAAACCAAATCACTTCCTATTTATAATATAAGGACATATTTTGAAAAAAAATTTAAAATTAGACAGATTAAAAATAATAATGACACTAATATGTTTTCTTTTTGTAGTGTTCGAGCTCACCGTGCTAAATGAATCTCGCGGTAAATTTGGAGAGGGAGGATTACAACATGGCGGCTCCAGCATCTTGCATGAGCGCGGAGCACGGGTGTGTCATGTTCGATTGTCTCGTACATCTATGGGAGTGGTAAGTTTTGTGGTTAGTTAAAAAAACGAGTTCCATATGTCCTGTCCGTTAGTTCTTGTTTGTACATGTTAATTATAGGTTTTCGAAAAGTATTGTCAAGGCGTACGAAGCTAAATATTTTTGATATTTTTATTTTTTTATTACAGAAATTTTAACAAGTTTCAACAAAATTATAAAACATAAAGATAGATAACTAATAATGGTGAAATAAATGAAGTGCTCTTTTAATCATAGGTAATTAAAGCTTGCTCAATATATAATGAATGTAAACACAACAAAAATTTTCTTTAAAAAAAAGGTTTCTCTAAAAAAAACCAGTCATATATTCTCTATATTTTTATTAAAAGTGAATGAATGCGTTAATATTTGGAATAACCAGATATATTAAAAAAAATAACCGTTAATTGGCAAAAGTTATGAAGCTATTAATGCTGTAATAAAACTTTAAGCTACGACTCTAGGGAGCTGCGGAGTGGCTACTACAAAAATCTATGAAACTATAGGTGGTTTTATAGCTTATTTCAATGCCAGGAAAAGTATAGGAACAGAAATATTAAAAAAAAACAAATTTAAATTGACTTTTTTGTTTACTAAATCGACAGGCGAATGGGCTAATTACCCACCTGTTGGAAGAAATATTAACCGTTTCTTACATCGCTAGTGCGCCTGTTTTTTGTTACATAAAATGGTAAGGTAATGTATTATTGCTATTTAATATCTAATCTGAATTTGAATAAACAACGAAAGATAACCATTGACTATCTTGTGACCACGAATAAATGTTTAGGTTGAGCTATTAATAACCTGGGAAAAGCCTGGGAGTCAAGTCCACAAACAAATTGTCGTTTATCGCAATCGAATTGAAACTATCGTTTTCGAGGTTTATTTAGAATTGATCACCTGATTAAACTAACGGCCTTACTTATGAACGTAGTTTAGTAGGTGTTTAGTTAAGCATTGACGTTTCTCTTTTTGTCGTCATTGATTTGACATTTAAAAGAAAAGGATACAGAATTGTGTAAATCCTGTATTATATATATATTATGTTTTTATATTATTGTATAATTCAATAATAATATTATGAAAACATGTATTTGTCTCATCTAATGTAAACAAGTTCGCTAGTAAATAGCTACTAAAATGGTGACGGGAAGAGTAATGGCACGGTCGGCGCGTGCCCTTTGCTCGTAATTAAAACACTTATGACTTTCCACCCTCTGGAATTAAATTGAATATTTCATATAAATGTAATAAAAAGTCAGTGGTTGTTATTGAAAAATGAAATGGTAAGACAATTTTAATATGTGCATAAAGTCACACATACATTTCATAGTACATTAGGAATATGTTATTTAGATATAGATGTTCGATTTGTAATGTCTGCTTTATACAAAGTGATGCAAAAATGATGATGAAATTATTAATAAATTGTTTTAAGTTTACTTTTTGTTTCTATAAAGTTGCGTCAAGTTTTAACGGATACCCTAAAGTAGGTTATGATGAAATTGGAAGTGAAAGTTCATCAAATTTCCTCTATTAGAATCTGTTTGATGCTCTAATAAACATACAAACAGATTCTTCTTTTTAGAATTCTCACTTTGTTTTTCACTCGGTTCACAAAAAAAGATTATTCATACAAAATAATCAATTAAAATATATAGAATAGATAGATCAAGATAAAATTAATCGATTCGATCATGAACCCACACTCCATATTGATATGGGATAGTTTAAATCGTAAGATTTTTTTTTATATAGAATAGTAAGGCGGACGAGCATATGGGCCACCTGATGGTAAGTGGTCACCAAACGCCCTTAGACATTGGCATTGTAAGAATTGTTAACCATCGCTTACATCACCAATGCGCCACCAACCTTGGGAACTAAGATGTTATGTCTCGTGTGCCTGTAATTACACTGGCTCACTTACCCTTCCAACCGGAACACGACTACCAAGTACTGCTGTTTTGCGGTAGAATATCTGATGAGTGGGTGGTACCTACCCAGACGAGCTTGCACAAAGCTCTACCACCAGTAAAGTAAAGTATAAGTATTAATTGTACTTATTAATGTATAATTTAGTTTGAAGTGACAAATAAACTTGCTATTGTTGTATAATTAAAATAGCAATATTGACCAGGTAAATATGTTATTGTTTCGTAGTTGTCATACCCTAGAATATCGAATGAGCATGCGCCAAGCACTTTTAGTATCGCCATAAAAATAGAATTTCAAATCGAAGTTGAGTCGAATGCCTCTAATGCACTGGATGGAAATACTAGTCTGACAATTCTGCATTCAAGCTGAGAAGGAGGCGTCTCGTATCATTTAATTTGACACCTGTTTGCTTCTAGCGATTTGAATAAAATATTCTTTTGAATTCTCATTGTTACGGAAGAACAAAAGCGGGTAAATTATTGTAATGGCGCGAGAGTATACTGCCGTTTAGATTTTTAGTTTGACACGAGTTGTTATTTTGAATTGGTTTGGAATATTTGAAGTAAAACCTTTTTATGCGATAAGAGTTAAATTGCCAGAGAAGGTTTTTATGTAACGTTATAAAACGTAACGGTTTTTATGAGACAAGAATAAAATTGTAGATTATAATTAAAGTATTTACAGTGATTTTATAAATTATTTACTTGTTTTCGTAATAAATGATAACAGTCAGCTAATGTTTCCACTGCTTGGCATACACCGTCTCTTCGCCACGCTGCAGCAATGCGGGTTGGATAGATTCACATGTAGCGGAATTTTTATCCGACACATGCAGATTTCCTTATGATTTTTTTCTTCACCACTAAATACAAAATCAATTACAAATACAAATTCAGCATGAAACTTCAGTGTTGCTACCACGGGTTTGAACTCGCAATCATAAGATTCACGTATCCTCGTCACTAAACTATCTCGGCTCAATCTAAATGAATTACCTAATATTATAATTACGGTACGGTTTTGGTTTAATTACAATGAAATGTTAAAAACTGATAGGAATTTCGAGTTCTCAGTAACAAATACTATTGTAGTTGGTTCACATGTACTTACTATTCTTTGTATCTATACGATAATCACCTACAGTAAAATTGTACCTTTTGTGTAGTAAAACTTTTAATAGGATTATAAATAAATGAAGGTTAAGCGAGCCGATAATTTCCCGTATTATTTAAGGGATTAACTTAATAGGTTTTGGTAAAGTTGTTCGTGGAAATGCGTCCGACAATCTATCGTTATTTAGAAATAAGAACGGTGGATGTTTCGATGAATGAATCATGAAATAAAAATTAATAACTGCAAGTATTGAATTACTGTATTTTAAAAATATGTTTTTATATAAATTCTGAAGAACGAGTTGCAACGAAATATTTCGAACGGAAACTTGGCCTAATGAAAAGTCTAGACGGATTGTTAGTGCAAGAAAAACTTCCCCTTACTATATCTTTAAAGTACCTGTTTTTAATTTCTCTTTAGAACGTAAACTTTAAACTTCTAAACTATACATGTTGTATATGTGCACAAACATAGACAACATGTATAGCTACCAATACTGTAGTACCTATACCAAGTAGTATACCAAGTACTGCTGTTTTGCGGTAGAATATGTGATGAGTGGGTGGTACCTATTCAGATGGGCTTGCACAAGGCCCTTGTTTGTCATGGAAAAGCATCCATCAAGTTATCATCCAACATCCAAACATCTTTCTTAAACAAAAATAAACATTAGTTAACATGGTCATGAATTATTCACTCATATGTCGCAAATTTTAGATACGAGTTTCTCATAAATCCCAGTATCGGATGTTGACCATTTATATATTCTTATACTTTTTAACAAAAAAAGATTGAAATTTAAAAATCTATAGTATACCGACGAATTGAGAACCATAGGGGCGGTTGATTAAAAATTGCATTTTTATTACAATTGTACTCATTTTGATCCTACATAGATCAATGAAAGTTAATTTAATTTTTGGAATGGATTCAAACCCCTCTGGTATTTGGGTGACATAGTTTGTCGTGCGTAGAACTTGACTTTCAGCGATTCTCAATTGCGACAGACACACAAGTCTATATTTAAATCTTTTTATGATCTATTTAATAATGAATATATTTACGAATCGACAATTTTTGTTTAACATACCATCATCTCATTTATTTAATAATAATATACAAACGAATTTATATATTATTATATAGACACAACTTTATATAGTATAATTATGTATACTTTTATATTACATTTATCAAGTCCGTGCACTGGTTTAACATTGCACGCAACGATTTATCTTAAATACAAATTTGCATTCTTACGCATTCGATTCAAAGAACCAGAATCTAGATTAAGGCACGTCTGCACGTATCTAAAAATAAATATCGGAAGTAGTTCAAATTGCAGACATAAAATCAAAGCTAAACATTGTACAACTAAATGAGCTGTAAAAAAGCGCAGAAATACCTATAGATGACCCACTACTGGGCTAAGCCGTCCATTTGAGATGATTTGGAGCCTATTGCTCTAATGCGGGATTGCGGCAAATTGGCAGATATGCCAGATTTCCATATGACTTAAATATTCATATGAATAAATTAAAAAACAAATTAAGCGCGTGAAATTTCAGCGGTACTTGCCCGGGATTGAATAAATTTTCAGTTATTACTCACGTGCTCTAATGATTGTATTATTTTTAAATATTCGGGTTTTCCTTAATACGTTATTAGTTGAGAAATGCTCGACGTGTTTCAGGAAGCCTACTGTCCCGACATCACGGAGCGGACGCGTCAAAATCACTTTGCCGACTGTTTTTTCTTTGCCTATTTCGACGCTTTCTCTCTTCTGATAAACAAGAGAACAGAACATTTAATAAAAATAAAATATACAGGACATCTGACCAAACGAATCTTATTTTTATTACTTTTATTCTTTTATAATGAATATGTAATTCTAAAATGACTTACTTAACACAATTTTTTTATCATTCATTGTCATTTATCATTTATTGTACTTTGATTTAATTACTCTCAGTAACCGTAACAGCCTGTTATTGTCCCACTGCTGGGCTAAGGCCTCTTCTCCCTTTTGAGGAGAAGGTTTGAGCTTATTCCACCACGCTGCTCCAATGCGGGTTGGTAGAATACACATGTGGCAGAATTTCTATGAAATTAGACACCTGCAGGTTTCCTCACGATGTTTTCCTTCACCGTCAAGCACGAGATGAATTATAAACACAAATGAAGCACATAAAAATTCAGTGGTGCATGCCCGGGTTTTAACCCACGGTCATCGGTTAAGATTCACGCGTTCTAATATTGTTAATTATATAATATATATATAATTATATGTATAATTACTCTCAAATTTTGTTAATTTACTTCAACGTGATTGTTATTAAATATATAAATCGACACTTCTCGTTATTGTAAAATTTAATCTACAAATGTATTTATAGTTATACACAACTGCAACCTTTGAATGGAATTGAACTATAAATTGTTCATCTACAAGAATTTGAAACACATGGATTATAGCAGTTAATAGGAAAACGATTACACTTGATGCTTGTCAATGAGAAATCCGATGACGAATTCGAAAGCACGTACAGCCTACTAAGCTGATGGACTCATGATATGTGTTCGAGTCGTGCGATGTGTCCAAGTAGGGTTATTACTATTCATCGCGGAAAGAGGTCAGCTGTGGATTCGATTTCTACTGTCTTAAACCATTCGAAGCACGCGGCGACATCTGGCGTAGATTGCTACTTTCGTTCCCTTCACTTATTAGATTCACGTGACTATGATATGTTTCATCTTGCTGGCTTTATCTATTATCTATCTATTCTCTGGCGACTTCTGTAAGTATAACATACATTAAAAATTACAATTACAAAAGAGAAAACATCTTGTGTGTTGGTTAGTCCACGTGAATATTGACGGAGATTTAGGGTTCGAACTTTGAAAAGCACTACAGAGTTTGCCATGTTCTTATTTTAAATCTCGTGCTTGGCGGTAAAGGAAAACATTGTTAGGAAATCTGCATGTGTAAACTCCAACTCGCATTGAAGCAGCTTCGTATAATAAGACTTCTAAAAAAAGAGAAGAGGCATTCGCTCAGAAAGAGGACTCAAAGACAAAAAGGCTCAATTTTCGGTATTCATGAAGCAAGTAAATCTAACTAAAAGGTATATCTAACCGACATTACCAAGGTCAATCAAATGCATATTTATTTAATATTCGCAGACGTGTAATCATTTAAATTAGCTTTTATATATGCGTGATAAAAATATTATATATACGTGTGTGTGTTTCGTCTCGAAATATTATGTGGTTAAACTAAATCGTTATCTTTATAAATATTGGAACTATGGCTTAGCTCAGAGTAATCACTCAACAAACTTTCAAGGGAACGAAGTTGTTGAGCAATGGAGTTTTCTGAGTGCCAGTTTAGATAAAATATAAACTTAAGTGTAGGAAATAACTGTTCCTAACTGACAGTCATCATAATTTTTGTTGTCACAACAGCTGTTTTAAGCCAACAACAATAATTTTATGTTAGTGACTTAATATTAATGTGATGCTTGTGTTCAAGATAATTCTTATTAAATTTATTCCATTTCATTCAATGTATCTAATAATATTTGCTGTTAGAGCATTGCACTAGTCATTTTAAGTAGGTGCTGCAGAAATCTTTGATTCCAGGATATGTGAAAGAATAAGCTGATTAACACAATATTATTCATCTATTAATTAATTATGTTACCAGCGATTATCTTCTTATTTATTTATTACATATTATATAATTGGTGCTTATTATATATATATATATATATTGGTATTATTTTTATTTTTCAATCTTATTATGTTTCCTTTGTTAGGTTCACCTACTCCGTTGCATTTCATCGCATCAGTTATTTTATCGTCAATTATTAATATTTTGTATTGCTATATTCCGGTTTGGAATGTGAGTAAAAACAGGCATTTTTTTATAGAATAGGAAGGTGGACGAGCATATGGGCCACCTGATGGTAAGTGGTCACCAAACGCCCTTAGACATGGCACAGAGTCATATAATTTAGATAACATAGATGGATTTTGGTTATATTTTACTAATAATTTTGGTTATATTTTAAAAATATTAATTAAAAATACTCAAAATTGTTTAGTTTAGATAGTTTACTTATGTTCTTATCTTTATTCTAATTTATTGTTGTTATATAACGGTTTTTAATTAGCTTTTTTTACCTTCTGTTTGTTGTCGCTTAACTCTTATTTTGTGCATGCTGTTATCACCTATAAGTAAGATACCACTAGTCTTATTTTTTATTCATGTATCTGGAATGTTTTTAGTGTGTATTTTGTTGATCTAAAAAAAAAAAAATAAAAAAAAAAATAGTTATGTTAGTTCATTATCAGTAAGTTGCAGAATTGAAAAGTATTTATCGTCATTAACAAAAAGAAGTTATTTGAAATTTTTTAGAATACATATATTATCTGCGACTCATCAAAAAAAAGTTTATTTTATTTACCTTTGCCCGTTTTAAATTTCCGATTTTATCACAGAGAACAAGCCGTAATGCGATTAGAGCCACTATGTTGATTTATGGAAGTGAAATGGTTGCAGTTTATTTGTTCAGTTGCTATTCGCAAGACGAAGGTTAATGTGCCTGCATTTAGCTCCACTATACAAGCTTTTAAACACTGCAGAGAATTCGGTTTGCCAAAATCGATACAAGGCAAATTTTCATCCTTTTTAGTTTGTTTAGTTCTTTTTAAACCTTAATATTTTAATTAATAATTTAATATTTTCAAAAATTAATAAGTATTAGGTACAGAGACAAGGGAAGTATGATTTTTACAATATTTTTTTAGAATTATTTAATTAGAGTTACATAGTACTTTTGCTTTTTTGAGCAGCAAAAAATCTGTCATTAGCATTTATGTATGTGTTATTATATGTATATTCATTTATAATGTTCTTCTTATCATTTAGTATTAACATGTTATATAGTTAACGGCGTTATTAAAATGTTATTAACGTTTACTATCGGTAATGTAAAAGTGGTCATAATATCATATTTAATTATTATTTTAGTATGATTAAGCTGTTAATAGGACTTTACAAACATTGTACAATATTATTATTGTTTAAAAAATAAAACGATTACGTTTAAATTTAATAATAAATCCTTTTTCGGTTTAAATAATTTTATATATCAAGTCATGCTTTGCGAACGAATTACAACGGCGGGAAATCTATAAAGCAATGAAAACAATAGGAAACGAGTTAAGTGTGTCGATATTGAGGACTTTTAACATGCTTTTCACTTGTTTTTGTAAAACAAAGCCGTCGTTGTCGTCGATTGAGCGTGTACAACCTAGCTAATTGGTAAAAGTAAAGCTCCGTTGTCCTCCAATAAGAAAGCCAAACAAAAGAGTACGTCTGAATCACCGATGATAATAACCGATACCCGTTCGGTTATTCAATCTCACACTATTTGGCGTAGGGTTTGTTTTGTTAAGAGTTAACAAATCTTATGGTTTTATTACGCGCTGCCAATGGCGCGAGCAATTAGAAAGTAAAGAATTTCACCAAACAACTATTACAACTATTTAATTAATGGTACATTTTCTGATGTTTGTATGTCTCGTGGATTATCTGATAGAATACAACATACCAGTCGTCAACAACAACCCGGTCGTCAGTCAGGTTTCGGGCCATGCGATCTGTTGTGACCGTTAAAATTTCCATTATTCAAATTAACGTTTTACTTCAAGCTATGAATCCCTTTGACATATTGTTCATTGTGTCCGTTAAAGCCTCCGTCAGAAACCTCCATCTTTTTCACTCCGATGGAATTCAAATTACCTTATCGGCACGCGGCCGAGCACAGGTAAAACCGGTATTACGTTGTAAAAATGTAGATACACTAGGCGTTGAGTGTTTTTATAGGTTTAAAAGACAATTTTCATTAGTTGCATTATAGATGTTACTCGTGTACCGGTGATGACGTTCGTTTTTGTCTCTCTCTTTCTTGAATGCGTTTTATATTTCTATCTCGTTGCCTTCCTCCCACCCGATGGTGTACGCGCCCGCCGCTAGACTTGTGTAGGTACGTTACTACTTTACCAGTCGACGGCCGACGGTCGCTTACGTTCATGATACACGCGGTGTAATTAAAATTTTACGCTCTTATCACCGACAACAAAAAAAAAAAATAGTGAAAAGTTTTGAATAATAACATTAAGGAAAACGAAAATACGTTTTAGAAGTTACAAAGTTATAAGTGTTCTTTATTGATAACAGAAGTGAACCTTAATTTAATTACATTAGAGCTTAACCAAAGTTTTTATGTTTTGTGTAAAGTGTATTGTGGATTGATTTAAGTATATTGTGTAGCAGGATATCTAAACAAAGCGGTACTCTGGCAAGAGGATCTCATGCCACCAGCGAAAAAGGTATGAGAAACCGGATATTGTACTAGTCACTTGCCCGACTAGTTTACACATCTATAATTATGAATGTGTAGGTATATTTATACAAAAAAAGTTATTCCTCTTGATAAAGGTACGATAGTCGCTTAAGGTGCTATTCAATGCAACCGACATCCTATAATTTCTCTTCGGTCACGCTAAGTTTAAATATTTGTACGGTCGGAAGGATGGTTTGTATCAAAGGATGACACCCTTGTGTTAATTTAAGGGCCAGGTGCGCCTTTCAACAGGTGGATTTGATTTTTATACTTAATTTTTAATTGGTGTTCCCGATTTAAGTGTTTAGTAGCGAAGCCGAAGGATCAGTCGAATATAATTACACACTAAAAACTATTTTATTATTAATAGCAAAAAGTGTATACAAAATTGTGTGTATAATTTACGTAGATTATTTTTCTATTCTATAGTATTCATTTTGAATATAAAGTAAAAAATTTAATATTATACACTTTAATATATATTATAAACACAATTATATTAAAATTGTCGCACAGTATTACGACACGGTTCAATAATCTAAAAATCTTAATGGTTTTTTAATTATGTCAAATGAGTCACCGTTACGACAGATCAACTACCGAAAACGAGAAGAATAGGATATAAAGTATCAGTCGATGTGTCATCGACACATAAATAAATATTTGTAAATATAGTTTGTGCCATTTCGTTAATTTTCCGATGATATTTCCATCTGAAATATCAGTATACTGTACCAGTTAATATAATAAAGATTTTGTATAAAATCAAAGTCAAGATTTCTCATTTTCTATAATAATTTTAACTTAAAATTTGATGTCTCTCTTTTTGTCATCAGTTATTTAACATTCTAAAGAACAAGACACAGCGTTGTTGAACTAATTACGCAATTAATACGTTTATAAGTAAAGCTGTAACTTTATTATTCTTGTCTAAGGTAACTTGAAACAGAGTAGGTATAAAATTTCATTATAAATTAAATACGATCAATTTTAAGACAAAATGCGAAAATATACTTTTTATTCTGACATTTGTATTAATATTAAAGCAATAATTCAATAAGCTTGTGATCCGCCTTAGTTGAAGACATGCAGGTAGTCGAACCTTTCCGCAAAGCGGGATTTTTTTTTGCCTCAACGTTTGTACGAAGCTGAATCATCAATGGTTCCTTCGAGCTTTGAAGCACTTGTTGCTTTTACTCATTTTGGTTATTGTTCATAATTGATACTAGTTTTCGCATTAAAAGCAAATTAGTATTAACAGTAAGCCTAATAGTTAATATGGTTACCTAATTACGTTAATAATTCAAGGTTTTATACTATTTCTTGTAATTAAGTTTATTTGTATACATAATGTGTAAGTCCAGTGCATACTCGATATTTTAGAAGGTATAATATAACATGAACAAAGAGGTAATACGTAATCCAATAAACATTCTTAACCCTTAATCTTTTGCAAGGCATTAGTTTCTAATGTTATTACAATATTAATACAATTTTTGCTCATGACGATCGCAAGAATTTACTATGTCGTCCTGACTGGGTTGCATCAGCTGCTGTGCAAGTCTCAGGGTGAGTGCCCTGACGCGCACACAACGGGAACGATCAAAGAAAAATATAAGGACTTTGGATAATTCCAAATATTCACTGTTTAATTTAATTACTCTTTAGCCGGTTTAAAGGTCCTAAGGTTAAAGGTTTAAGGTTTAAATTATACAGCATCAAATATAGTACTTTTTTCTAAAAAACGGACCGAAACATGAATAAAAAACCTATTCGTGGTTTTTCTTTCAATAAAACTGCTTTATGTCAACTAAGACGTAAGAATCTTGATATAAAATACGAGTACCTCATATTTCAATATAAACTTTCTTTAAAATTGTTACGTTACGTAAACTTTCGTATTGAGAATTCTATTCGAGCGGGAGATATTGAATATTATCCGTAAAATATTATTCATTTTACGAAGTATGAATCATAAATCTATTGTTAAAATGTTATTTAGTTTTAACTCATTCCGACTACAATTTTCACATAGGGTTTATTGTATAAAATAATTTGTATTAATATAAAATTAAACTATATAAAAATGTATATATCCAAATGAGAGTAAAAGAAACAAAACTAATATTAAATAATAAGCATAATTTAACTAGTTTCTTTATATTTTGAACTTGGGTAAGTAGTGCTTTGTGCAGGCCCGTCTGGGTGGAAATATTGGTAATATTATGTTACCGCATACTTGTTGTTGCTATGTCCTATTTTGAAGGATGGATTGACCAGTGGAATTACAGGCACAATGGACATGACGTAGGTAATAGAATTCTTAGTTTAAGGGGTTTTGATGGTGTATGGAATGGTTTTTACTTAAAGTGTCTTCCTAAAATTACAATAAGGAATCCTTAAGTATTACAATTACCGTACATGCTTATTTTATTTCATTTAAACAAAACGAAACGATATATAAATAACAAAAATAATACAACCTATTAATAAATAGTTGTGCTCTTTTTCAATTCCCAACATGCGTGGTAGGGCCGTTAAGAATGCAGACAGGTCTCATTCAACATAAAGATCGGTGATGCAAACCAGATCCATCGTTTGACATTTAATCGCTATTAAGGCAAGCGTGAAAGGAGACAGGAATGTGGCTGATGCCCCTCTTTTTACAATCCTGAATGTGATACAATAACCATTCCGTATTACTCATTCAAAATCAAGCTTTTTTTCGTGTAGACAGCTTATTGTACATTATAATAATATGTTTTTACATCGTGTATTTTTAAGAGAAAATTTACTGTGAAATCTTAGTTTCATTTCAAAATTCGTGTTAAGGTTTAGGTTAATGTTTTCTTTGTTCTTATTTAAAGCTATAAAAAGTGATTTTTTTAATATTATCTGTATAAAAAGTGTCATAATGCTATTAAAAGTGTTATAATTTAAACCAAAAAGGCACATGTGATGTTTATATCTTTGCAGGATTTAATACAAACTGAAAACTACAAAAACTATATAACTGGTCATTAATCTTCGCACTGGATACCAAGTAAAGCACAATAAGGCCAGCAACTGCATAGGCAGTTGCTGGCCGGTCGATACGTCCGCTGCGGTATTCGCTTGCGTAACTCTTTTCACCTGTGCACACAGGGCTTTAGAAGTTGTCTCGGAACTACAGTTATACTAAGAGCAAACAGCTTAATAGAAATGACACTAAACATAATATTTAGAAACTTTGCATTTGATTGCTTTTGCATTACATTTGTATGCTCTCAAATTTGAATACCAAATTTATTTTTGGTATTAAAAGTTTAAATTCAAGTTCAAAGTATTCATTTTAAGTAAAGCAGATATTGTAAAGAGAAATGTTTTTATTTAATATTTTAATATATTAAACAAGAAAAAGTATTTTTTGAATAATAAGAAACTCCAACAGAATTACATATATACTTTTGTAATACGAGTAAGTAATAACAGAAACTGATTAAATATACCCTCACTTACCGGAGAGCGCAACCAGAATAGTATTTATAACATTAATTAAAACTAACAAAACTATTTTTTGATCATATTAAAAATGATTCATTAAATTTTTTTACCCTTTTAAGATAATTATAATTATTAATTTAAAAAAATAATTATGTGAAAATAACATTCAAGGAATGCGTTGTTCTATGTCTTGTAAGTAGTTATGTTATCTCCCTCACTCATACTAACTTGACGAACACAACACATGTGAAATGGAAGGCGTTAATGAAATTGTAAAGAAACTTGTAGTAAGCTATTGTCAACCAGACGGTAACTAGTTTCTAACACTATGCGTTTAAAAAATCTTTCTTACGAGCGTGTAAATTTGAATCATTGTCACATGGCTTAAAATTACAAAAGAATCGAACGCACGCTGTAAAATAATATCTCATTATTCGCGCCTGAAGGAGTTTGAGAGTGTGTCCTGTTAAATAATTATCGACATATGATCTATACACGGCGATTTTTTTATACGTAGATATAATCAAAAAATGATACATGATGAAAATGGTTAAAAATGTCTGGTATCAGTATTCATCAAAAACAAGCACGACTGAATTTCATGTAAAAAGGAAAACACCTCCAACTTCCAGACTCCGAGCTGCTACTGAGAATTTTCTCACAGAAAAACCCAATAAGTTTTTATTGGCCCGACCTGGGAATTGAACCCAGGACCTCCGGGTTCACGGCTTTACATAGCACTAAACCAACGAGGCAGTCATAAAACATATTTCTTCGTTAATAGGCAAAAATTAATACCACTTTACAAACAGTTTAAAAAATTCATGTTACTTCATTTTATATGTAATTATGATGCAAAAAAAGTAAACCAAGAGCCGCACCAATAAGAGTAGGAAGTTTTAACGAGAAAATTATTATCTCATACTCCTCTAAAGTATGCAATTTACACAAAGGTTGATAGCACTGAAAGTACTGCTTACTAATAAAACTTGCTCTCGGGAATACTACACTAGTCTAGAGTTAACAACTTCATTAAACAGAATCCTATATTGTACGCCCTACATTTTCAAAAGCTTCGCTTTGAACCCCTCGAGTTTGCTGCATTGGACTTTTAGACAAAATTTATATACATTAGATTAGAATTTCTCCTTTTTAAATGAATAAACAATATATATTTT
This sequence comes from Nymphalis io, assembly GCF_905147045.1. Lineage (NCBI taxonomy): Eukaryota > Metazoa > Arthropoda > Insecta > Lepidoptera > Nymphalidae > Nymphalis > Nymphalis io. Next base: position 5,554,969 of record NC_065907.1, on the reverse strand, counting down.
GTTTTGAATGTTTTTAATGTTTTATTTATTTAGTTAATATTTACATATTATGTTTTATGCATTTTGTAATCGACTAGCTGGTTCAATGGCTTTAAACGTTACTGCTCCGCCTCCGTAGATTTTGGCGTGATGTGTTTATCTTATAGCCTTTCTTAATAAATGAGCTATCGAATTCAAAACTTTTTTATTCTAAAAAAGAGTCAGCATTATAATATTACTACAGATAATCCGTTACATAAAAACAGACGAGTATTGAATTTTTGAAAAGAGGTCAAGTTTTTAAATTCCACTTGCATTTGTGCGGGAAATTGAGCGAAATCCGTTTATCGACTGTGTCTACGCTGGCGAGGGGATATACGTGCTGTGCCAGCTTTGTTAAAAAAAAAACTTTACTTTATAAATTGTTATATTGACAGGCCAAGTTTTTGTTTTAACAAATATTCTAGCTTATATAACTTTTTATATAGTATTAATTTAAATTGAAAACGGGCAAGTTTATACATTAATCTTATTTCAACAAACTATTTGACCGATCCTTCTTGGAATCTGTTTCAATTGGTTTTGTGGAATTGTTCAAGGATCAAGTTACGTTAAAAAAACGAAATGCTAATGCTCAATGCTTACGATACAAATACTTGTTTTGATAATCTAAATGTTTTTACTTAACGAATTTAAATAGAATATAATATTGTTTGAGATTAAATCAGGCTACCTTATTTATTTATCATCGATTTAAATATGTACTATAATTCTGAAAATGTTTTAATTATTAATTCAAACGCTATAATGAGCTGAGGCCCAGTGGCTAGAATACGTGAATTTTAACTAAACATTACGGCTTCAAATCTTCACAGGCGTCACTGAATTTCGTGTACTTCAGTCGATTTTATAATTCATCTCGTGTTCAGTATTGAAGTAAAATATCGTGAGTGCATGTGTGTAACGTATAAAGATCCAGGTCTTTGCCTAGCTGTGTGATACTCGCAGGCAGTTATGCAGGCACTTATGTTTTTAAAAATGATTATAATTTTGATTATCAATATATTTTAGAGAAAACTTAAGACGATATTGAAAATATATCTGAATATAAATTTGAACTTTGAAAATAAATAATGTCAACAGGTATGTTGTCACTCGTAACTGTTACCTAATAAGATAGGTAAAGTCGGTCAAACATCCATTGCTGCGTAATCGAGCAATTAACTGGCACATTACCAGAATTACGCGCCAAAACGATATTATTTATCTTGCGATAGCCCACATAAGGCGTGATTCGCAATCAATACCATTAACTAGGTCGCTATACAAATATATTATATACGCGAAACGCATTTTATTTATACTCGAAATTTATTATATACGGTCATTAATCTAAAAATAGTGATGATAAGGAACGTTTATAGGTGTAGAAAAAACCAATAAGTATAAAAAAATATTGCTATATCTTTCAGACATTTGCGGTTGATAAAGGATAGCAAATCGAAGCAACGTTATTGTTACTGTTGATATTACTTGGTCGTATATTTACAATTAGGTATTGTACTTTACACCGAAGCATAAAATCTAATTATTTCTATACGTTTTTTTATTTAGTAGAAAACAGCTTTCATTGTCGTACTCATGGGTCTTCTTTCTTCTTAATTGCACTCAATCATTAATTTATTACTTATCGTATGTTTTCTACTGTTTCTAAGATTTATATAACATAACTTTTAAAGTATTCAAATTATAAAAAATACAGATAGGATTCTTTGCCGTCTGAAAGTTAAATTTAATTTTTAAATACGAAATTTCACACAAAGCAACGTAATTCTAAATTAAATTAAAGTCAGTTGAATTTAACAACGAAATTAATAAATTAATTCCAATATTTTTTGTTAATTTACATTCAAGTGCAGACAAACAAATAGGCCAACCTGATGAAAAATACCTTTGCCCATAAACACGGGCCCTACGAGCTGTATAAAAAAACCACTCCTTTTTAATCTTAATATTGAGATGGTAATATTGCTTGGAAATTAAAAATACGCAGACACATCAAAATAATAAAAAATATACAGTTGCCAATATGTCTTTATTACTTGAGAAAAAAATAATCCTTCTTACATCGTCAATTTACCTTCAATAACAGAATATAATGCGTTATATCTCTTGTATTTGTTGGTATACCGAGTCACTCATTTTACAAACCAGTACACCTCTTTAAAAAGTATTGATTTATGGTGATAGTATAATTGTTGAGTAGGTGGTACCCAGACGACAGTACGAAGCCCTACCACTGGAAGAAATAGTCTATTGTAGTTTCACTTTCTTACGGGTCGCGTTGTCGTTTGCGTCGTAGATTTTATCACAATCAGTGATATAGACATACCACAGTTCTACATAAGCGATTCAGAGGTGCGAAGCGGTCGTGAGATACGAAAGCCATTGTCAAACTCGAGTTCAAGTTAAGCGTGGGGCTACTTAATTCACTTTCTGTTATGAAACAAGGTTAACTACTTATTATAATTTAATTCGCTTCCCTTGCGAATGAGAGCTTTTAATTTAGCCGATGTGTACTAAATTAAATATTTTATGATTTTTTCCTGTATAAACAAAGATATGCTTTACTAATATGAAGCTTTTCTTTTTATTTTAACATTTTTGTTTTGTTTATTGTTATATTGTTTGTGCATCCTTATAATAAATATAAAATAGTATATGAATATAAAATAAAAGTATCAACTTGAAGAGGCCGAACTGCTGCGCAAAGAGAAAATTTTAGAGTATGTTCCATCACGCTGAAACTGCGGATTGATGCATAAACATGTGCAAAAATTTCATCAAACTATGTAGGTCTCCTCACGATGTTTTACTTCATCACCGAGCACGATATCAATTAAAAATGTTAAAGCACAGAAAATTTCAATGGTACTGGTCCCGATTTCAACCCAATCTTCATTTAAGATTCGCATCTTATGTCCACTGGGTTATCTATTTCTGCTCATATGTAAAAATATGAACTAATGTTGACTTATTATAAACCTACATTATCCAAAATAACATAAAAATGGAGTTGGATTTTTATATGTGTTTGATCGTTAATTGAAAGAGTAAAATTTATTCATCTGTTAATTGCGTTCTTTCTCAAGATGTCAGATTGTTTCGTGAGAATTTCGATCTTTATGAGTCGGAAACATTAATGTCGCACACATCAGTTTTATTTTATAATTTAATGTTTAGGATGTTCTACATAATATAGGTTCTCATAACTTTATGTAACGAAGTACTCCAACTAGTTATATGTATGTTAAATATTGACTTATGACATTTAAAATATAACCAATTACAATATTTTGCAACGTATTCGTAGAATTAGAATTATTGTTTAAAGAAAGAACTTTGACACTGACAACGCTCTCTACATACATTAATACAAGAAGACATTGTTAGTTTAAAAATGACAATATCCTTTAAACAAAAAAGCTTGTTTATTTCGAGCAATGTTTAAGCCCTATATTTGCTTGTAACCATGAAATGATAGGTATGTCTTCTTTAGCGCATTTGTGTCTATTGGTGAACGTACGCCTCTCCAAGGTTTTTTGCTTGCCTTATCTGCTTATGTACACAATATTTACTTTACTTTATATAAATAGTCTAAATTTAAGAAACGTACTTCAGCGAACAATATATAATTCGCTACCAAGTTACTACGATGAAGTCAGTGAGTGAAATAAAGCGATTATACCATTTGCACCTTCAATGAGTCTCAAGATAATTACATTCACACGTGCTGAATACGGAATACCACGGATAATTACAAAGTATATAACTTAATATGGAATATTAACAAGTACAGTTTCAGTAATCATTTAGCACATTAACATTACCCTACTAATTTATCCTATTTTTATAAATGTGCATAATTTATTTCATAGCTATTACTAGTTCAAGCCAACAATCTACCTTAAATAAATTCGTCTGTCTCTCTTTTTTTGTGCGTCCGTGTCGGCGTGCGTGCGTGCGTGCGTGAGTGAGCGTCATAGAACTTCGTGGTGTTATGATTAATATAGCCGATAATTATTATCATAATATAGTAAGGCTGTAGTTTTCTTAAAGTGGTATGCCGGGTTATGAAGTTGTCGATGTTATCATTTCCACTTCTTAAAAAGTTGTTGATGATGTAGTGCCGAACCTCGGAAACCAAGTAGTCTTGGTTCTTGCGCTTGATTTTTCACCTACGTGATAGATTGCTATAGAGAAGCTAGCTTTTAATACTAACTTGCGCTGGTAATATCTCTTATGAGAGTAGTTGGTTAGTCCTTGAGATTGACTGCCGTGGCTGAAATTTGTTCGTTCTTAGCGTCTTATGTATTTGGGTAACAATACCCTTTCAGTATGAACGGATGATTATGAAGGCCTCCTGGCTGATTTCGTTGAAGGAACTTCAGAAAGTGTTCAGGCGCAGGACCAACTATAAAGAGCTGCTTGTCTTACCTACTTAAGGAAAATATCTTTTATGGTTATATTACACAAATAATATTAAAACCTATTTTGAATAGATGTGTCGAGTATATTTTTTAACTCTTTTTTTTTTAGTAAAAGATGTCGTCGTTTGTAAGTCGTTCCTAATAGCGTTACTTTAGTTTTTATATCCCAATACCTTGTATGATATAAATGGAAAAAAGATAATTATATTATATAGTTAATATTGAATTTTTCAATTAAGTAAGGTAATTCCAAAATAAATGAGCAATATAATTAACAAAAAACTTTTAAAATAATTTATCCTACAATTGAAATTGGATCGCCTGTAATCAATTATACCGTAATTGGTACAAACATATGTATGGTTTCCGATGAACACGAGATTTCGTAACCACGAAATTCGAATGTATTTTTAATTTCTCCCCTTTTTATAATACATATTTTTTTATTCAGTCACAAATACTTTAAATGTATGCATGAAATTTATTGATTAAAATTTACTTCGCGCGATACAAAAACTAATGTAAGCGTATAGCTTATTTATCAAACTAAATTCAAAGTCATTCGAGTTAAGAGTTATATCACTCTGTCACAATATAAAAGTGCTATAATTTTTATCTATATATTTTAAATATACAATAAGAATACTTGTCACCAACGTGTTCAATCTTTTCAATATAAGATGTCGCAAGTAATCAAGTTTCTATTACACCTGGGCGATGACCATGTAATGAGTAAATATTACAAGGTTGATTATTACTTTTAAGAGTTTGCTAGCTGCAACGGGGGATTTTACTTGCGCTTCTTGGTGGGCTTTGTGTAAACCCACCTGGGTAGGAACCATCCACTCGTCATATATTTACTGTCAGCAACAGCAATACATAGTATCACTGTGCTTCGGTTTGGAGAGTGAGAAAGCCAGTGTACAGTAACAGCCTGTTAATGTCCCACTGCTGGGCTAAGGCCTCCTCTCCCTTTTGAGGAGAAGGTTTGGAGCTTATTCCACCACGCTGCTCCAATGCGGGTTGGTAGAATACACATGTGGCAGAATTTCAATGAAATTAGACACATGCGGGTTGATGTTTTCCTTCACCGTCAAGCTTTCCTTCACCGTCAAGCTAGTGTAACTACAAGTATAAGAGACCATAATACCTAGTTCTTCAGTTTGGTTTTACATTGACGATGTAGGGGATGGTTAACATTTCTTACAGTGCAAATGTCTATGGTGGAGACTACTTATCTTCATCATCGTCATAAATCTACCACCGCTTCGGAAATAAACACCTCAGACCTGAGTAGAACCGGCGAAAGAAACTCAGCGGGTTAGAAAATAGCCTGGAGGCGATTGTTCATTCCTAAAGTTGCAAACCTTCATCATCTAAAAAGCCATTGGTTGTGTAATATCCTTTAGCACACAAGCGTTCCTTAACGATTCTTTAAAATTTCACAACTGAATATTTTTGAACCTAGTTATTTCAAATAAAAAAAAAATTACTGCTGTGCCAACTTTTTATCTATCTCAATAAATGGGCTATCTAACGCAAAATAAACAAACAAACAGCTCAGGCTTATATATCAGAACAGATTAATTCAAGTGATTGATATCGTTGCAATAATAATTTAAGATTGAAGATATTGAATACATCGTGATAATAAATGTTTGTGCCATTCAATAATACTTATTATATATATATATATATACTAAGTTATTCCAATATATATATTGTGTAATAATTTGTTTAAAGTTTATAATACACAAATAAATTATTCCAATGCCAAACGACCTGTGCAGTGCGCCCATATTTAGAAAACTATTTAGATCACTTGAGTTTTAATAACCTTAAACGAAAAGTCCAAATAGCATTCACGAAGCTTAAAATTTCTATGTTGATGTTGTTTTGATAAGGATTTATTATTGTTTATAAATAAAAGAACTATATTATTTTGATATAATAGTTCGTTCTTGGTAACTTATTCGTAGAAAACTTTTTGGTTTGATATTTGTTGTCAAGTGTTACGCGACGAAATCGTCTTAAGTTTTTTTTATACAGTTAGACCATTTTAGTATTAGTTTTATAAATTTCTTAAATAATATTTTATACGATATGATAAAAAAAATCCAAACCAATTTTATAGTAACAAGTTAGCACTTTTAGATCGTGTTATTATTATTATTACTTTATAAATTAAATTATTGCTAGCTACCCATTTCATTTCAGCAAAGCTTTCAGTCGTCGTGATTTTTCCATCATCTTCAAACACTTCAGTCATATTTTCGTCAATTGCTCATAACCTTAATAAATTATACACCAAAACATTGCTTATAAATAACTCTGTCCATTGGTGAAAACCGTAATAAAATCTTTGAGTTAATCGCGTTAAGACAGAAAGTCAGACAGACGCGGCGGAAGGACGTTTTATAATGAGTAGTGATAGTTAGTTTATTTATACAGGCAGGCTCTTTCAAGGAATTACTAATAGGAATGTATCCCGCAGTCTCTACGTCGCTTTTTTATATAATCGACATTATTGTGGATATACAATTGATGACGTGACATTTGTAACGCTACAAAATTATCATGTAGATAATATCCACAATTTTTAATATAATATACAGTTCTTTGCAGAAGAATTCAGTTGGTGAAGCCTTTTTCAAAAATAATATGATTAATAAACACTTCGTTCTTTTATTTATGAACTAATCAATTATTTATTTTATATCAATAACGCGGGACATTTATTTATATGGGCACGGTCGGAATGTAGAGGCGAACTCCCACACTGCATCTTAAAAATGTTATCTACTAAGATGATGGCGTATTTATTTTTGGTCCATCTGAAATATTAAGATTGGCAAACAATAAATACTAAAAATACAATTTATTGCCTTAACTTTACGATTCCAGAAACATAAACGGATTTAAGTTTATGGTAAAAAAAAAATACGAAATTTAAAAGATATTTATGAATTTATATTATGCGAGTTTAAATATGTGTGAAGTTATGTTTGCGCCTTCATTTTTGAAGGACCTATATAAAACAATGCGCTTCGTTACTTTATTGCAAATTAAATGAATGATTAAAAGGTTATAGCCTCATTTTTTAAATAATTTAACATTACACACGCTTAGGTATAGAAAAATACAAACTAAAACATATTTACTCATCTTATTACAAAACATATTTATTATAGTAATATAAGACGTATTTATCTCTAGCTTTAGTTTTCTCTTTAATGAATATTGTTACTTAAATATTGTTTTTCGTAGTAGCGAGTTCCTACCATTTTAAACATTAAAAGGGATCTTATCCTTAAATGTGTTTTATGTAGAAATTTTAAAAGGAAATAATATATTATTACGGATATAGTTTTGTTTATTAGTTTACGGTAATATGCTGGCAGGAGTAAGAAAATATATTTATTCAAATCGTATTGCATTTTAATGAGACTTTTGTTTCAGGTCTTCCGTTCTTTTTATGCTAATTACTGAGAAATATCGTTGTCTAGATAAACTTTGTTCTAGGTAACGTTTTCTTATCACTCTCAATTTATTTATATCTTAATTGGAATGTTTGAAAATCGAATTAAGAACTATTTAGAAAGTAATACTTAGCACAAAATAACCGTTATATTAATTACTTTCTTGTCAATATTTTAGGTTAACTACGAATTGTTTTAAAATCCTAACTAATATTATAAATGCGGGAGCAAGTTTGTTTGTTTGTTACACTTTCGCGTCTTAAATACTCAATTCATCATCAAATTTTGCATACACGTTGTCAGGGTGTACATAGGTCACCGTGTGTTGGGGGGGGGGGCGATATCTCACGCGGTGGAAGCCATGGGCGGAAACTACTGTTTTATAATTCGCTTGTTTAAATTAAAGATAAGCTTAGTTTAAACTACATTGTTCACGAACAAAAGCGTTTATGTGCACTGTTTCTCTTTGCTGAGTCAACTTTGTTTGAAACTGCATACAGTTGTTATCTGAGAGAAACTCTTAGACAGCTAACTAATGCTACAAAGGATGACAGGTGGTTTGATATTATACTACTCATTTCTAGCATAGCGAATATATAAATTAATTGTTACATTACATTATATTTATAGGAATTATATGTTACGAAATACTTAAAACGAAGGTTTTCCCGATCATATCTAGTTTTGATTTGATCGATATATTTTCCTTGTATTGGCATGACTAATAATAGATTGATTTTCTTTTTGTAAGTTTAATTTAATTTGGTTGAATATTGTATTTTATATCATTTGAGCCCGCGTTGTTAGATTGATGATAACTTAAGTCCCAGTCCCAAAATGTAGTCCCAGCGGTTCCCTTAGTGCTGTGCTCCGCTTGTACTTCAGTGGAGGCAAATAGTGATTTCGGCCTACTCTGCCGCGGCCAAATCAGTCGCGCTCCTCGTCAGGGCAGTATCAAACAAAAAGTCCGAACCTCACTCGTCCTTGGTACGAGAGTATGCCGTTTATTTAATCGCCCAGGCTTCGAGGATTGCTGACCTCACGACTGCTCCCTCTTCAGAAGTCGAGCTTGAATTCGCGGATTAGAATCTGCCTCTCCCTTTTAATTTTTCTCTGGTAATTTTACCAGTAAAACGTGCAGAAGAGGGAGAAGGCTAATATCTTAACGCGAAGAGGTAATGGCATCTATGCAAAATCTAATTTGTTATTTTACCCTTTCCCAGTAGTTCTAACCCGTGACGCCGTCACGACCCCGTAATTCTACACTGTTTAATGCAAACCCGACCACAAAAACAGGTGTATTGTATCGCAGGCATTGTGAACTCTTGTCATGGTCTGCTGACTTACGTTTACTACAACGTTTTTTCAACTGTAATTGATTACTTGTCTGCGTATGTAGACGTATGATTATGAGTGAGATAACAACGTTGTTCCTCTTGAATTGCTTCAAATGCTTTTCGCGAATTTACAGAGCAAAATTACAGAACAGATTACGCGTACAAATCCAAACAAGCATCTCTTTGTTTTCATGAACAGTATATGAATATTATTACATAAATATATATGCCTTGTTGATGAAGTTGGCATAGCATTGTTAGGAAACCTGCATGTGTCATACTAAATACTGAAACAGGTACATATATATACTTTATCTAATAACTCTCAATACCACAGCAGCGTGGTTTCATTCCAGTCTTCCTCGCGGCCAAATCATCAACGGTAGTAGTGAGACGTTCATATATACTTTATTATATTTAATGCGTATATTAATTTTTAATGATTTATTAAACGAGGCTGCTATCGATATTACTTAATTTAATGAGTTTTTGTGTGACACATATTATATTATTAACATTGATAAAACAGATACGATGTATACGTATATAAACGTAACTAGACCTAAATTTATTATCATTGTCCTACATATTGTTTACAATTTTTTACTTACGACGAGTGTATTATCTTAACCCAAAATATCCACGACTTTGTTATTTATTTTTTGTGTATTTTATAAACGATTTATAAACGACTTTTGATCTTAAAATGGGGACGACTTATCTGTCGAGATTCGTTTACGACTCTTTGACAAACCACAATACCGCGGTTAAATTATTTGCGGCTTTACTTATAAACATTGGATAGCGTTGTTTATTTAAATACTGATTTCATTCATTATGTCATCATTGATTTGATATTAGAAAGATAAAGACATTATATTTATCTATTCACCCACCGAACAACAATTTTAAGTAAAGCCGTTAATGTACATATACAAAACGCACAAGATTTTTTCCATGATAATAACGTTCAAACATTCGCTCATGTTAAGCTTGAGTGCAAAAATAACTGGAATAAAAAACATAATTCTTACTACGAATAATAAATACGTACTCGATAATGTACGAACTATACTTAACCTTGTTATATTTTCCTACATTTACAATACCTTTAATGACATCACTCCAAGTACTTGATATATACATACATATGTACCTAGCCGTATGTACTCGTAGAAGGAACTTGTCTTACATGCATAATAATATATTCTATATAAGGTGTGTTTTTTCTTCATTAAAATTTTAAGTGTTTTTGTTTTATTTCTTTCCGTTAAATTCAACTTTGAATTCTTGATACATTTTATACATATCCCATATCATGTATATTGTATAATATTATTCTTAGTTATTTACATTTTCAACAATGTTATTTTTAAAAGGTGTTATTATACTTTTTTTCTAATTATTTTGCGACTTTTTCTTGACTATCGCCTATCTTGTACATTCTTCGAATTTTTGCATGTGATTATTATATTAATATCATTGATATAAAAAGTGCTATACAAAAGTTGCGCTTATAAGATAAAAAATAAAAGTAAAAGTTTGATTTAGATTGACGATGAAGACAGAATGCTTTTTTTGTTTGTCACCTACAAACATAATGTCTTTCGGTTCGCTTAGTCTTTGTATATCTCAGTGTCATGTTATATTCCAAATTCAAACGTATCTTTTAATTTTTTTTAATCGCCATTGCACTAATACTTATCAATAAGTCCAACGTACATGAGAACGTCCAACATAATACGAATAAAGTTGTAAAACAGAATTGCTCCATATGTCATTGCATCATATATGGTAACTACACAGATACAAAAATAAATTAAAATAAATTTTGTTCACGATAATTTAAAAACTAGCTTCGATGTTATGTTATTATATTTTTGTTGCCATAAGATAAAAAGTTTAATATTAAAGGAGAACTCCTTATGTTTAAATTAAATATTAAACTGTTTCATAAATATCAATTTGTTAGCACAAGTATTTTTTGACATTTTCTCGTTTTGAGAAATGTCGCGTGACGAGACATCTCGCTTTAGGGGTTAAGTCAAGAATCTCAAGTCGTCGGAGTCTGTAGAAAGGAGCATGTATCAAGGACGACTGCGCGCGCGCCGGTTGTTAACCTCGGCAAGAATGCGCGGGACCACGGGAACCGAACTTGCGGTCGCGGGACCGGTGTCCATTCGGACCGCTGTATGAATTACCTATTAAAGCTACTTATAACTAAAACAAGTATTTGCCGTTCATTCAGATACAGTTCTGCTAAAATATTTTGGTTAATAATACTCTGGGAGATTAGTACTAAATTACGATTAGATTATTTATTTACAAAAATATTGCTTTGAATGAACACCAAACATCGATATATCGTTATTGGTAGTATATAATAAATCTACTTATAATCCTGTAGTATGTTTTCTTTATATTCAACATATGTACTGTGTTATACAGTGCTGTACAAAATAAAACGAGAATGATTATTGAAAATGGATGCTTGTTTTTTTTTTAAATGGTAAACAGGCAAATGGGCTACGTAATGGTAATTGATTACCAATGCCCATAGATATTGGCATTGAAATAAATGCTTACCTTTTATTATTAATACCGTTAATGTTAGCCTATTATGGCTAGCTACTAAGATGTTATGTTATTTGCGCCTAAAATTACACTGGCTCATTTGCCCTTCAAACCGGCACACATCAACCGGAAATTATAGAGTTATAATATTTGGCGATAGAATAATTAATGACTAGATGGTACTAAATCACTTGGGTTTTCTACCACCACCACCAAATTATATAATTTTGGAGAGCTTACTTCAATCGTGTGTAATTAAATGTAATTCTTAAAAACTAAATACCACTTGAAACTATTCAATATCCTGTGATCTAAATAGCTTTTAAACCTTATATTTTTAGAACTAGTTTTTTTAATTGAAATAGCAAACGACTTTATAAGCTTGGCCTAGTTTATAGAAGCCGTATTAAAGGAATTTAAACTTATCGATACGGTTGATACGCGAAGGTTGAATTCGGTTTGCTATATATACATTTTTTAAAGGTAATGCAAGGAATATGTACGAAACATACATAAGGTACATACGAAAGGCATTATGTTTATTAGCGTTTATATATCGCATACTCGCTTCACAGCAATACAGAAATCATACCTAATTTATACGGTAATAGATAAATATCCTGTCTTATGTTACTATATATATTAATATTTTTATACTTAACGCGTACCAGTAAATAATTATTTTTAACATCAACAAATTCACTTGCCTCAGCCTTGTTCAAGTCACGAAATCGTTAGCAAGATCATGCATAACCTTCCTTAATTTTTATTTAACGGTTTTAATAATGCAAATAACCAAATATTTGATATAACCTTCGTGTGTAAACAATACTTTTATATATGTTGACAACGTTTCCGGATTTTAATATATTTACTTTAAATTACTATTTAAAATATAGTTATCAAATTGATATTTTAAGTCTTGGTGTATAAATAAAGAGTTTGCTTCTGAATTTTTGTTGATACTTAAAGATTGCCGAGATGGCCCAGTGGTAAGAACGCGTGAATCTTAACCGATGATCGTGGGTTCAAACCCGGGCAAGCACCTCTGAATTTTCATGTGCTTAATTTGTGATTATAATTCATCTCGTGCTTTACGGTGAAGGAAAACATCGTGAGGAAACCTGCATGTGTAATTTCACTGAAATTCTGCCACATGTGAATTCTACCAACCCGCATTGGAGCAGCGTGGTGGAATAAGCTCCAAACCTTTTCCTCAAAAAGAGGAGAGGAGGCCTTTAGCCCAGCAGTGGGACATTCACAGGCTGTTACGGTTACGGTTACTTAAAGATTTATTATTGATTATAACATTTGACGAGTGTTCATTTCTGTCAAGCGCAATCCATATCATGGGTGCTTTAGCTTAACAATTCATATCACAAGAAAAAAAAGAAAAAAATCAAAACTTCACGCCGGTTGCGTAAAGTTCGTGACACTCTGACAAATCGTTTTATCCTGAAGTGTTTAACGCATTCGAATCGAAACAAATGATATAATGAAAAGCGAATGATGATGATAGCAAACGAACGTTATAATTATAAATTGCTATATTATTGTTTTAACAAAGCCAATTTTATACAAAGCTGTTCAGTCATTAGTGGATAGCTTTTAAAACAAACATCCATTGATGTTGATATCGCAGTACAAGATTGAGAGAGTTCATTGAAGCGGTAATTTGTACATAACAGAAACGTGTATATTTTAATTCAGCTTTTTGTTTTATTTGAAGGAGGTAGACGGACTGGCTAATATGGCCACCATAGGCATTGGCACTGTAAGAAATATCAACAATTACTTGCAAGGTCAATGGTCCACCACTTTTGGGAATTAAGTTTTTTTGCCCCTTGTGCCTGTAGTTACACTGGTTCACTCATCATTTATACCGGAACGTAACAATACTAAGCATTGCTGTTTGGCAGTAGAATATATGATATGTGATAAGATCAAGGTTGGAACGCGCTTGCTTAAAATATGTACTTTACTAAGAACATAACATAAATCCATAATACCAAATAAAACTACATAATATGTAAAAAATACGTTGTGTCGATTTATAAACCAATCCCGATTTATATGACATGTAAATTACCACTCAAAGTATTCATAATATTATATGATATTTTACACGATGAGAATAAAAAACTGCTACCAATATGAATATTTAAAACTTTCCTAAGCGATAAAGAATGTGTGTTTATATACATTAATTGGGTATCTAATTAACTTCCAAAATAATGCTAAACTATATAATTTACGTTATCGAATTTTCAAACTTTAAATAAATAAAACTCCAATTAATAAAAATTATGTTTGTGACGAGTTGAAAGTTTTTATAAATTGAATTCTTAAATTTTATTAATCTAAAATAAAATCTAATTTAATTATTTATACGTTGTAATCTTTAGTCGTAAAATGTAATCATGTATTTCCATAAATTAACTATTATTTTATTACCTAATGTAGGTAATGATGATAAAAAATGATGTATTATGGCAATTTCTAGTTTATGAAATAATCATCTAAACATTAAAGGAATTAAGTAGTAAAACTCATATTGATTTACATTTTTTATTACTTAATTCGTTTGACAGATGTTTGTGAGTTAAATACAACATTATTCGTCATATTCGTCGCTTTTTCGTATAATTAAAAGTTGAAAAGTATATATATATTCATATATGAATATTGAATAAACTGTAAGGCCTTTTTACTTAAGTACTTTTTACTAATACTCCAAAATCATCTTAAACTAAATGATTACTTTAGGCTATATCGAAATTAATTTAATAAAAATGCAGCCTCGGGTATTTTCGATAGTACGATATTAACGTCCAGGCTTCGATCACTAATAAAAAACGTCCAGGTAATAAAAACTCGTGTAGCAATTATAATTAATAATATTTCAATTTATTGATGTTATATTTTCGATCGAAATTGGTTATATAAACCAATCGTAAAGAAAGTAGAAATTCTAAATTCTGTAACTTTTCTTTTAAATAAATTTTCTTAAATATTTTTATATAAGATGAAATCTATATAATTGGCAACGTCTAATATTTATTATTACTATTTGAGCGTGAGGTGTCATGTTTTTTATTTTCTTCTATTTTTGTGTTTAAATTTATTTTTTAAAGTTAAGTAAATACACACAACAATCCAATTATTATAGGATATTAGTACGAAACTCTTATTTCGCGAGTCCGACTGGTATTTGTTCTAATATTCCGGATTTATTTCGGCTGTTCTATTACAAACGCTGCAATCAGATGAACCGTCAGTTGTCAATATCTGTATATTAAGCAGTCGAATGTCAAATATTGAATGTTAATTTTGATAATATCGATAGTTATGCGTTAATTATATATTGAAATTATATATTGGTAAATATTGAGTACATAAAAAATTATATTGGTTGATAAAATTTCAAACTAATATAAGGAAAAATATAAATATATATATATATATATATATAAAATTTCCAAAATCATATATATATATATATATGATTTTGGAATAGTTTCTTCAAATAAATTTGACGTTAATTTAAATTAATAAATTTGTAAACGTACACATTAATAACTTACATTAATACAAAACGATAAATAGTTATAGCAAACTTTTAAGGGCATAATTGTAGTGTAACTGTTAATACACGAATATCGATAATACATGCATCGATAGTTATATCGAAGTTTGCTTCATAGTGTTCATTTCTATATTAAGCACTGACAAGTGACGTTGCTTAAATATCAAGGCTGCATTTCGATTATTATAATCCTTGATCGTAATCGCTTTGTGATGTTTATGAAAAACTTTTTTAATTGCATAATCGTTTGCGTAAGATATATTATACTTAACGTTTGCGTAAGATATATTAAGCTTCCATCGAACGAAACTGAAATATATATTATAAATGCGAAAGTGTGTTTGTTCGTAACGCTTTCAAGTCTTAACTATTCAAACGATTCTTATAAATTTGGACATGCATGTCGTCAGAGGTAAAGAGAAAAGGAAATAGGCTACAACCACCTGCCTCACCTCACATGGACGAAGGCTGCTTCGCACGCTGGTGCGGAAACTAGTTTAATAATAAAAAAAATAATGTTAAAATTTGGTAGGTTCCAAAGTAGGTTCATAAGTCAGTGAAATAATAGCTTTAGTTAAAAAGTAATCATATAACTATATATTTAATTATTTTATATATATAAGTAAATATATAACGCGAATGTTGAAAAAAATGTTGAACAATATTTAGGCCATTAGGAAAGTTCCCAATAATTTGAAACACGTGTATAAACTTACATAATATATATGAAGCTAAAAAATATACCTTTCTCAAGTAACTGTATAACTACTTTAGATTATTTTACATAAACAAATATACCTCAGACGCGACTAAAACATACATTGTACTAATTTAGTACTAGATTAACAATTTTAATTTTCTTTCTCATGCAGAAAATTAGAAAACTCATTAAGTTCAAGCACGGCGCAGAAAATAGCCTGAAAAATTCAAAAGAATGCTTTTAAAGCGCTTAAAACATGTCCATTATTTTTTGCTTGTTTTGTAAAAAAATGCTGTGAATAAAGGAAAACAAATAGCACAAAATGATATTACAATTTTTCTAGCTTTTGTTTATTGCAATTCATACTCATGCCTTGTTTATTAATTTAAGTATTTATTAATAAAAATAATTAAACATTAAAAGTATAATAATAGTCTGTAATTATTCCGCAGCTGGGACTTGTTTAAAGCTTATTCAGCCATACTATTTTAGTGCATATTGTTATTGAACGTGTAGCAAAATTTGGTCAGTTTGCATATTCATTTATTCACAAAATTTTCGTTTATCGCCGAGCGCGAGATGAATTATAAATACAAATTCAACAACATGAAAACTGTGGATAAGTTGTCGTCGAAAGTGCTTCTTCTCCATATTTGAACCCGCGATAATTAGTCTAAGCCAATAATTAGTTTGAGCCAACTTGTCTCAAAATAAGTATAAAGTAAGAATAAGCATATGTATTTATTATTTATAAGTATATTATCTTCTTGTTATACATTGGAACAAGTATTTTACTAACATCAATTATATGTAAAATAAGGTATTATTTTAATTACTGCCTTTGATATGCATAGCTTTTGTGCATTGTAGCATCGTTTTTATCTAGAAAATAGGTCAGTGGCAAGTTTGACATTGAAATGAGATTAATCTGGCGTTGTGTCTCTTTCGTGGTCTCAGGACTGCGGCCTGGCTGGACGCCAACTGGACTATCCATGAATAGAGCGAGAAATATTCGTGATAGTCAAGACTAAACAGTTTTTCTAATTATGAAATGCTGTCTATAAGAAATTTTTCTTAATTTGTGTCTAACTTAATAAATAGTGAATAAATGATATTATTTGAAATTGGACTGGACTTGAAAAATTATTAAGGTAATTTGTCTTTAAGGAATATCTTTGATGTGAAATTATGTATTTTTGAGACCTATTTACCGTAACCATAAGTTTTAATCCAAAACTATAATTTAAAAATACTTTTATTTTTGAAAACGTGTATGTTTCAATGATCAAGTAAAAAAAAAATATTATGTAGAAAAAATATATACTAATTGAATTCACAAAACAAATTTGAACTTTTAAAATAATAATTTTGAATAAGTTATTAGAATGAAAAGAATTAATTACATCACAAGTTTAAAGTAACGAAATACGTGATTGTCGATAAGCAATTTTTTTTTCACAAAATGAGCGAAACTCCTTTGATATGTAGGTACAATTATAGTCTGCCATGCGAGTTTTATGTTTACTGCACATCTATGTAATGTTATACATTCCAGATGTCACGCATATAATTTTATGAATTTTGAAGTAATTTTATAATTTAAATCCTTAGATAGTTAAAGATATAATTTAATTATATGTGGTAAAGTCCAATGTTAGTTTTATACTTAATAAAATCTTATAATTGACGTTTCATAAGTGTTTGAAATAGCCTACTGAAACTATATTTTGATTTTGGTAGATTTGAGAGGATTGTTGTTCTTCAATTAAAGTTAGTAGAATTGTGTTCTCGAGTCGATTTATTTCAGAAATAGAGGACATTACCGTGGCTTCCTTTGTCGAACTAATGATTGACGAGTCATTAGTAACCGAGGAAGTGGACGCAGTGACAATCCATGTTTATACTTCCGGTCATTACTCTCATAGAGAATTAATTCTCACATTTAAAATATATAGATTAGAGATAATAAGATTTGACTTGCTCTAATTTTGATGTTTTAGAGACTATCATTAGTCACAGCATCAATATTACGTTTCAGATTTCGTTATTTCGCCATAATGGTGTTAAATACCTAATTTATATTTTAATAAAAATCCGTATTTGTAAACGCAGTATATAAAGTAAACCAGGAATAAGCTGTTATGAAGACGCTATATATAAAGTTTTGTATTATATATAATATTACACAGAACACGCTAAAAACCTTCTTCTTAATAAGGGAGAGGAGGCCTTAGCTCAGCAGTGAGACATTAACAGGCTGTTACTGTTTACTGTGTACAGAATAAATATTAATTAGGTTATAATTATTATATATTTATAAGGTTGCGTTAAAAATGTAAACGTTATAAATTACCGCTGTATCTATCTTATTGAAAGTATTAAGATAATTATTTTGGAACATGTTCTTTTATAATTTAATAAGAAATATACCAAAAAAATATTCGTAAAAATATGTTTATAGGTTAATAATGTAGATAACAATTTTTAGAAAAAGTTCTTTATAACCTTAATGGATCTTATCGTTTCAATAAGCATGGTAAAATTTAAGCATTGATAAATTTAATAAAATATCTATAAATCTTTCACAAATGGTCTTTGCTTAGCAAGACGGTTAAAATATCTTCACAATCTGTTTATAAAAAATCTTCATATCTATTTGTTTGATTACACGATTATGACGTGTTCGCCAAATAATATAATATAATAATAATTATATGACCCATCTTAATATGTACGTAAATAAATTTTCTTATTTTGTTAAAAATAATTATAAATACAAATTTTTGTTTCCGTGTCATATTTACAAGTCACTTTAACAAATCATTACGTGCTGTAACGTAATGTTAACTCCTTAGATGTTTGTCATACACGCATGTTATTAAATGGCAACGGTTACGTTTCCATTAGGCTGTGAAGCATAGCCATACATTTTTAAATATATCCTTTTACATATAAATATCTAATTTAACCTGAGATATGTATGTATTAAAAATATTATGTTTATTGTTGCAGGATTGATCCACCGGTGACTCAGACAGATTATCAAATGGAGAATAAAAAAAACGTGACGGCGACGCAGCAACCACTCACTCAACAACACCTCTTAGCACACCATGTCCATCCCGATCAAATATATTCGCCTCAACGTTCACAGTTACCTACGCAATTAAACAACCAGTCCGCGCAAATTCAACCCAATGGCGTCATGCATCAGCTATTGCAAAGTCAATATCATTCCAACATGAATGCACGATCGCCGCTCCTTGAAAACAGGCACGAGATGTATGGAACCGGTCAAAATCACGACTACGCCAGACATTACGGAGCAAACGACAATTATAATTATGCACAGTCTCCTCCACGGCTAGAAAGGACTGAAATCCACGTAGACCAAAATGTTAACCATGAACTGCAAAACATGCCTAAAGGATACAATGCAGAAGTGTACCAAGATTACTTAAAACGAAACCCACCGAAAGAAAGTAACCAAATATATCAAAACCATCAACATACGTATAGGCCTAATGTTAATCAGTACGGGTCGAAGCCGTATCTTCCTTATTCAAATAGAATAGGACCACAGAGTAATACAGAATTGTTAAGAAGACAATATAATGAAATACAACAAATGAAAATGCAACAACAAATGCACTATCAAAATCAGGCACAAATGCATCAACAACAAAAATTTGCTGAACGACAGCTATTACTGCAACAAATTCATGGCGTTCAACCACCGCCGAATTTACAAAATAGTATATATTCAGATAGTTCTTATAGAGATTTGTATAGTAGTAAAAATGATTTCAAAGATTATAGCAGTCCAGATATACAAAAAGATATCGAAATGTACTCAAAGAACAACGAGTACAAGGATAGAGAAGGACCTACAAGGCAATATCAAGAAACACAATGGCAATCTAATCAGCCTGATTATCGGGAATCGGAGAGGCATAATCCACAAGATCAAGGCAAATCAAAAAACCAATCTTTAGTTTCGGAATTTAACATTCAAAAGAATAACCCGGGCGTAGTGTCTCCGATGAAATCAAGCGAATCCAGTTCGCCTAGTATAAAATCTCCTTCTTTAGAAAGTCGACGGAGTAGTAGTGGTACTCAAGCATTACGATCTCCAACTGCGCAACGAATACCTTCTGCTCCTGTAACTATGGCTGGGCTATTATATAAACAAGGATCTGACGGTCTTAAAGTTTGGCGCAAACGGTGGTTCGTTTTATCAGAATACTGCTTGTTCTATTACAAAAGTAAGTGTTATATATTACGTTATATATGTATATGAATTTACCCTAGACAAGTTATAATACAATTTTTTTTAGAATAACAAAAATAATGTAAATGATTAAAAAAAAATTAACAAGACATTATTATTTAAGGTCAAGACGAAGAAAAACTCCTCGGATCTGTACTTTTGCCATCTTACAAAGTATCAGCATGTACTGCAGATGATAAAGTGATGCGGAAGTTTGCTTTTAAGTTGGAACACGCAAATATGCGGACGTATGTGTTAGCTGCATTAGACCAGGAAACTATGTTGAAGTGGGTTAAAGCGCTCACTATGGCGGCTCTTATGCAAAGTCCCACGTAAGATAATCAATACATAATAAGCTTCTAGTCGAAATTGGATAACTGTCTTGACAGAGATGAGAGGAGATTAATCTTGTTTTATTGATTCTAACTGTTTCTAATTCCAGTGAACAACAGCAAAAACAAAATGACCGAGCAGCTGCGAAAACAGAGGTAGGTATTATTTATTGTAAATGAACATTTACCGATTCAGGTGACTGAGAATTAATTCGCTAGAGCGTAACCAAGGACAGATATTATGTGCGGTTAAAACTGTAAAATCATGTATGTATCTGCAAAATAACAGCGCAAATAATTATGTACTTACATAACTGAACCTTTTTCGCGTACAACGTAGTGGTAATTTTTATTTTTAATTATTTAATGAAGTAATTTAAAATTGAAGTTTAACTTGTAGGACGGAGATGAAATAGCAGGTCCAACATATGCGAATGCTCCACCGAAACCGAGACGATCTAATGATGGATATAATTCACCTAGCCCTGATATGTACGTATCTGTTTAAATTGTAATTTTAATTTATTTTAAACATTGAAATATTTGTTTTATCTTCATATTATAAATTTATTGTATCAAAAACATTACAGGTATGATCCAAATTATGATCTACTCAAAAAACCTGCATCACACTACAGCCAGGGCACCAATCATACTCGATACCAGGACACAAACTATAGCACTAAACAGGAGATTTACACACGTAACCCGCTATCACCGCCAACGCAAATACCATATCCCACAAAACGGTCTTATGATATGCAAAATCTATCATTACCTTTGACTAATACTGTTTCTGAATCACTAGATAAAAATCACACACCATCCATGTACAAATCTAACCCACAGTCCCCTTATTTTGATAGTAGGAAAAGCCAGCAGCAACAGGCACAAGATGATAAAATCGAGAGTCTATACGAAAAGCAACCAAACTACAATCCGTTCTTACAAGATTATGGGCAGAAAGTTGAACAAAAGCATAAAGACGATGAAGTTAATCAGCCACCTACTGATTTAAATAAAATATCCATTTATAATGAAAGTTATTCTGAAACTCGAAATGACCCTAAACCATTAGCCGATTCGAATGTGTACGGAAGAGATTTATATGGTGACAACTTAAATAACAAAATAAATAAACCAACAACTTCAATGAATGAGCGGTTAGCTGAAAGACGCACACCAGATGCTTATAGAAGATCTACAGCTATGTCTTCATATAACTCTGAAAAGATCGGGGATTACGAAGACATTTATGCAGGTTACGGTAACGAAAAATCATACGCAAAATCACCGAATCCATCACGAGATACCGTTAGTCTATCTAGTCACAAATCTCCGCAAGAACAATCCTTCGGTTATGTAAGTTTAACTTTCGTAGTTACTTTACTATGTTGTCAATATTTCAATTATTAATTAATTTTTATTTACAGCCGCAAGAGAAAGTTTTTAGTGGACCGTCAGTTTTACGTAGGAAGAAGATGCAAGCAAGTGGTATCCAACCACCGATGCCGAGACCACATAGTGCTGACTTCCTAGAGTATGAGTCTAAGAACGAGGCTCAAAACAAAACCATTGCCGCGCGAAACAATTATGATCCACCGAAACAACCACAACGTCCCAAATCTAGCCTTGATATCAATTCTTATTACGATCCTAGTTCAGATAAATATTATTCTGAGGAAAGCTATGCACAAAAAATGCGACAATCGGCACAATATTTACAACAGCAAGGTCTTGGACCAAAAAATATCCAAATCCCATTAGAGAAATATGCAAGTGGACTAGCTGAGAAACAATTGCATTCTCCATATGCTCAAACTATTAATAATAACTATGAAACCGAGTTTAATGTTAACCGTAATATTCGTGATAATGTGAGTTACAATTCAAAGTATAGTGATCTAGAAGGAATGAATTCTAATTGGACTTTGAAAGAAAAAGACCTAGAAAAACAGAAGGATTATTTAAACAGAAGTGGAAGCGTATTGAGTGATAGTTCTAATGTTAGTGGTTTTGTTAAAGATACTAACAGATATGACCCAAATATAGAAGGTTTTATAAGATCAGCAAGTGCCAGACTTCCTTCATCTACTGAAAGAGAAGGCGAAAAGAAAGTACAACAGGTATTTACGAGTATAAGTTACACTAGGACAATAATAATAACAATAAGTGTCAAATAATATTTCTTTTGATTATTTTGTATTTTTATTTCCAGCGTGAGGAGTCTATGAAAAGACTTTTGGAATGGAAGCAAAGGATGTTGCAGTCTCCGCTTACTAGAAAGAGTACACCAGCTACGATTTCTCTTGCAAGATCCTTAAATCAAAGTAGGCAATCATTGCGATCAGATCAGTATAAGCCTAAGACGTATAAAAACGCATCTTACAACAGCTATTCTTCAGACGATGAAGGTAGGATTCATACTTTCAAATAGTATATCTAAAAGGTTGATTTAACATGAATTGGCATGAAGAAGTTCTTAGTATACTTCTTTAGTCAACCGAAGATGACGAAAAGCATGTAAATACTATTAATAGTGCATGAATTTCAACTCTTAGCTAGTAGATAATTATAAAAAACATTTTATGTAAAACCACAACATTTACCTTATCTTACATATATAATTAAATTTATTACAGTCTATTATCATTGAGACATTTATTAATATATTATTAGCATCAAATAATTGTATTAGTTTTTTTATTAAAATAAATACATTTATTTATTAAATACTATAAAAAATATAAAAATGCCACAAGTAATATACCTATTATAAATAATATTTTGTAATGTTATAATTATACATACATATGTAATACTTACATTGACCTCGCAGTAGTATATTATAATGATGACTTCGCTTTAAGGAGAGGTACCTTCCTGCCTGCTGGGACGTAGTGTCACTAACAAGAAATTCCATTAGCTTAGTACCGGTGGTGGGTTATGGACTTAATTTTGGTGTCGTTGTATGAGTAGTTGCATTAACACATGTTTATTATAAAGTGAAAATTAAAAATAAACACTAACAAGACAATAAGCATATCACCTGCAGCAAGTGTCTTCTTACTTCTTAATAAAAACGATAATAAATATTTAATAAAACGATGGTTTCGCTTTTGCACCCCAGAAGAAACACCGGGCACTGATCTGCAAAATACGAGAGATATGCAGGCAGGAAGGTCCCATAAAGCTAATGTTACTAGCCCTACCTTAACGGGGCTGACTTCTCCGCACGCGCTTAGTTCTACTTCACTTGCAGAAAGTACTATAACCAACCAGATTACAACATCCATTACGGAAAACACATACGAGAATATTTTCTGCACAATTTCTCTGCCTAAAATAGTTACTGACATTGACGGTGACTATGAGGGTAATAAATATGACTTCAAGTGTAGTGAATCAGAAGTTTTACCACCGACATCCGGAGTATTAGAAAAACATGCATTGTCGCTTGAAACACAAGTAAGCGATAACGAAGGCTATGAAACGAATGACAGCGAAGCAGAATCAGAAGCTCATATCGAATATACAGACAACGATTTAGACGAAGTTTTACTAGCATCAGATAATGAAGTTGAAACTTGCAGTGAAAGTATCGAAATGAAGGGAAATGCAAATGTGGCTAGTCTAGTCACAGAAGAAAAAAATGATGAAAAGTCAGAAACACCTCCAGTATATCCATTAGGTGAAGATCATTATTTGCCGATGAGCCCACGGAAAATGTCAACTATTGAGCCTGCGCATAAAACGATATTAGAAAATATTAGTGTATTTGACCAAAGTATGCCTCTTAACTATGAAGATAATCCTTATGTTGAAATGAATGTGGGCATTGAAGAGGATGATATGCAAGCATATGAAATAGTTTGTGTTAATAATGGAAAAGCAGAGCCAGTTTATATGGAACTAAGTACCGTGATATCTCAAATAAAATCTAATGAAGATTTAGTAAAATCAAATAATTTGTCCGAGACAGCATCTAATTTTGCTGATACTAAAGATCAAACGTTAAAAAGAAGTACCAAAAATCAAAAAGATAAATTAGACTCCTCTGAAGCTGAAGAAGAAGATTCAGTTGATTTATCTTTTCGTAGATTTAGTATTTCTGACAATTTTCGTCCTGCTTCTTATTACCTTGGTGGCAGTAGATCCATATTAGAAAGACAAGATAGTTTAGATAGTGATATAGTACCACCTCCTCCGGTACCAAGCTCCTCACCTCCATTTGATGATTTATTGGACGAAGAATTGTCTAAATACATTTTAGATAAACTAGATAAGTCAGATATTTCACAGGATAATTCTATAATTAAAATGTTGACAAGAGAAAATCAATCAATGAATAAAATTAAAAAGAAAACCACATCATTAATGATATATGGCAGTGGTACATCAATTCATGATACTGTTTCGAGAGGTGAAAAAATTCGGAATAGTAGAGCAAGTCTAACTAGCGAAAATGATAGATCTATCGAGGCTTCTAGTTCTTTTTATAATAACTCCATCGTGGAACAACTTAATAATAGTGGTAATGAAACAGACTCTCTAAGAAGTATTAATAAAAATAAAGGAAGGTCAAGATTGTCCTTAGAATCAGATGTAAGCAGTAAATTTGAAGCTACACCTTCGAACCAATCTGATTCAATAGTAGATCTGCGGAATTCATGTGAAGAACCGAATTTCGAAAACGAAATTAAAAGAAGACCTCTTTCTAGTGACTCTATGTATGAACTTAATGAGTCAGAAAATCATGTTGATAACGAATATTCTAATGTTAATTTAGATTCATATTTGCAAAGTCTAAGAGCGACAACAAGTGAATATGATAACATTATTAATTACTCACCGTTGAATAGAATAAGCACAAACAGTAGTTTAACATATGAAAGTAATTCAATTAAAAATAATGAAAACGTTGTTGTTCATCACCGTTCTTCAAGTACACCAGTGAGTCAAAATTTAGCCTTGGTTCCTAACGAAAAAAGAAGTAGCCTAGAAACTCAAAATAAATGGTATAACGAAAATTGTACCGGACACATAGGTTCACAAAGTTCCAATAGCTCTATTGGATTACCAATTTCACCTATTTCTTTTTATAGAAAAGAATATAATGGCGATACGATTAAAAAGAAAAATTTAAATAATAATGTATTAGCTGATAAAACAAAAGAATTTGACACTGAAAAAATATCTTTAAGGCCGAGTTTTGAGACACCTGCTTCTTCATCTACGACTGGATTTCATAGCAGAGAAAGCTCAACGGAACATAGTGCACCGTACTATTATTCAGATCTTTCGTCTCAAGAACATATAAACGTTCTTCCTGTTTCACACTTTCTTAAAAATACGAACATCCATCGCAAACTAAATAATCAAAGACGAAGGGGCACAATGCAGAAAAAAAACGAAATATCACATATTCATAATCCTTTACGTAATAATCAAGTATTAATGTCTGACCAACAATTTGATTTAGCCGCGTCAGCTAGAAGTGTTTCAGTTGAATTTTTAAGTGCAGTTGAAAAATATCCAGATATTGATTTAAAAAACATATATGAATCTTCAAGCAGCAAAACTTCAAAAATTCCCGAATCTATGAACTTAATTTCTAGTCTTAGTTGTAAAAAAAATATGAACAATAAAAACTGTGATCGAATTTCATCGCCAAGCCGCAGTATGATAAATCAAAGTAGTGTTCAGGCAAGTACTTCAATAAAAGTTTCATCCGGAAGTATGTCTTCCCATTGCAGCGAAAATTCGTCTAACACAGTTTATTATGATGCCGAAGCTGAAGCAAGTGCTTATGAAAATGTTATATACCACGGTGAAAAACATTGGGATGAAGATAATCTGTGGCGAGACAATTTGAGACGGGTGTCTCATAGACATGCTCGATCTATGGATGATTTGGATACAATGCCAACAGAAAGTTCGTTATTAGATAGGTCTTATGTTAATGCCTCTGCAATGAACAGTATAAAACGTGTCAAGAAAACCGTTTTAGATAAAATGAAATCAAATAAAACCTATGTTAATTGTGATATCCAGAGTCAAGCTCAAAGAAATAGAGACAGCAACACTCGTAAAGAAATAAATCCCCAGAATGAAACTAAGGATGAAAATGACGTTTACGTTAGTCTCGCAACAGATTCTGAAGTATGCCATGAACAAACCGATGAAGGAGTATATGAACAGTTAACTATAGAATCAAGCGAGAATTCACTTCCACACAGTGACTTGGTACACGAATCATCTAAAAGTGGTAAAAAAAGGGGTCAGTTCGAAATCGATAGAGAAAATCTTAGACAGTGGGATTTAATGTCTAGCGGTCTCATGAAAGGTGAATTAGGTCGCGTGCGGAGTGCAGCCGTAGGTATGCGTGCAAGTGAACATATAGGGAGTTATAGCATGGACAATGGAACTGACAATGCAAGCAATGAAGGTATCCTATAGCATACTATGGTCCTGTAAGGTACACTATGTAAGTTTTATTTCTATTAAGATTTTACCAAAAAACAAAATCTGATATGTAAATAATTTGGCATTTTTATGTGGAAATGTTATTTATATTTTTTGTGTATTTTTATATTTTAATTTAAGGATGGGTTAAACAAGATAAGGTGTAAAAAACATATTTAGCATGCAAAACTAAACTTGGACTGTATCTATTAACTGTAAATATAATAAAAACAATACTAATATGTGAAAATGAGCACTTTATCATGTTTTACCATCAAATATTTTTTATTCATAAAACAGTTTAACTCGTAAAAATATATTAACACATATTATTAAATAAAGAAAATATGACTCTTTTAGCTTCTATGACGATGTCAGGCACAAATATCGAACCAAGCCCAAATAACAACAACAATATTAATCATACAAACCAGCAAAATTTGTCAAAAAAAGCATTTCTCGGAAGTAACACATCTATTGGGAGGAGTAATAGAGATGGCAATATACCAGTACGAGCTGTAAGTCCAAGAGTACGCTGGGTTGAAGAAAAACCGTCTAATGAGCAATACGATTCGCAACTGATTACAACCTCGCAGCAAAATGTAAGTTAATTTTGTATAATTTTATGTATAGTTTTAGTTACCAATTAATATTTAAAAATTTCAATAAGTAATCAATACTTTAGTAGAGCTAAGGTTAAATGAAGAATATTTTTCTTTGTCCAATTAAGTTAAATACAACAATGGGAGCAGAAGAGTCTTGGGCTACGGTTAGGTCTCCGTCAAGAGTTCAACAACAACCGATTAAAGCGGTCAGCCCTAGGATACGGAGGAATACAGAAAACGATGATATGGTATATTATAATAATGTAGTCTTGGAAACGTATATTAGTTAATGTTATATTTGTTTTTAATTTCGCTTCATTATTTTGTTTCGCTCTGGTTTTGTTGCGTTAGCGTAAGGAGGTTCAAAATCAAGAAATAAGTGAAGTGCCAACAGCCGGTGAACTTCTCGGAAGAAGTCATGAAGAGTTAGTTCTGCTTTTGATTCAATTAAGAAGACGCCATGCGGCGAATCATCGTGCCATTGAAACATGCTGTGCTCAAATTAGTAGCATTGAGGTGCTTTTTTATGCTTTTATGTTCTGTTACGTTTATTTTTTCGTTAAACTATTAGTTTTTGCTTTGTGTTACGTCCTTTATTTTATTATATTTTTTCATACTCATTACTCAAACAACTGTAAATCATATAACAAATGACACAAGAAATAATATTAAATTTCAGGATTGTATGAGTTCATTAAAAGCTATGGAGCGAGAAGAAAGTCTGCAACGCTTAGAACAGCTGAAAATGCAACTGATGGAACTTGAAAACCAATATGAAAAAAGCAAGCCGTTGGTACAATTAGTCGATAACATGGTCAAATTAGGGTCATTGTACAATAGACCCGGTTCTACAATTGAAAGGTTGGAAAGAAATCAGCGTTTAAGACAAAAGGTCCTCGCTGAACATTCTTTGGAGCAACAAAGGTAATAGTTTTGTGTTAAAACTTAAATTAAAAAAACAATATTTTTGTTCTAAAATATAAAGTGATATTTGCGTTAAATATATTTTTATCGGAAATAGTGTCGTTGAAGAATATTTGCTTTTGTATATTTGTACATATGTACATTTAATATTTCCAGATGGTTAGAAAGTGCTGCAGCTGGCAAGCCTCTTGAAACAGAAGCAGCTAGGGTGAGAGTTGCAGAATTATGGGCATTAGAACAAGAGTTAGCTGATGAAGCTGCTATACTGCAGGGATTGAAAACTGACAAAGACGCTATCGATTCTCTACTCACTGGTACGTTTAAAGTATTCAATAATTTGAATTGCAATAAGTAATGTATACATTTGAAGTATTTGAATTAAACGGCAACGGCGTAATTTGATTCAACAAGGCAAATGCTGCTTATAATTTTAGGACACTCTTCGACCATACATTGTTGTTGATCAAAACATTGATTGATATAAATGACGTATTTATCTTATAGTATTTTAACAATATGTAAAAATAGTATTACGTATTCAAAAAGAGTTTCAATTCGATTGAACACAGTAATTGTTTAACTTTATAAATCATTTATGTAATCTAACCTAAAAAAGCCGAGATGGCCCTGTGGTAAGAACGCGTGAATCTTAACCGATGATCGTGGGTTCAAACCCGGGCAAGCACCACTGAATTTTCATGTGCTTAATTTGTGATTATAATTCATCTCGTGCTTTACGGTGAAGGAAAACATCGTGAGGAAACCTGCATGTGTCTAATTTTACTGAAATTCTGCCACATGTGAATTCTACCAACCCGCATTGGAGCAGCGTGGTGGAATAAGCTCCAAACCTTCTCCTCAAAAAGAGGAGAGGAGGCCTTTAGCCCAGCAGTGGGACATTCACAGGCTGTTACGGTAATCTAACCACGTATCAAAATTTTGCGAAAATAAAACATTTGTAACTTTATAAGAATAATAGGGTGAAAAAAAAGTTAGTGTCAAGTTTTAAATAAAACGATTGTGTTGCAGGAGTTCGCAGCAAACTCGATAGTGTCAACGTTACTAGCAGATCTCAACAATCGAATAGCGGCTTGGAAGTGGAACTCGCCCGAGTGCATGCCATGTTGGCGCACAATTCTAAGGTTTATAAGGTTTTCATCTATACCATGCACTTTTTTTATTTCATTAAATTATATAACATTGTTTATCATATCTCTTCATATGTTTGGTTTTTATTTCGAATTTTTTTTCACTAACATATCCTTAAGTAAATTTGGCGTACCATATATATTGTAGGAATTGTAAATAGTCTCATGGAATAGTTTCTCACAGACAACTAATACCTAATATCCTTTGTTTTACAAATTGATATTACAATTTTTTAACACATGCATGTTAATTTACAAATTGTAATCTTTTTTTCTTACTTTTTATTGTGAACATAAATATTTAGTAAATAATTATGCAAAATATATTATTTCAATAGTGTGAACAGCGAAAATCTACAACTCACAAGTCAGCAATCGTCAGAAATGAAAAATGTATGCAACATATGTATAGCGGTAGTAAAATAAACGTTTCCCAACAGAAACTAGAACAGACGGTGGCCGATAACGCGCGCCTGGAGCGCGAGCTGCACCACCTGCGGCGCGCGCTGCGGGCTCAGCGCGCCAACGCGCACGCGCAGCCCGCGCACCCCACCGCGCTGCTGGAGGACGGTGAGCTACTACATTGTAGTACTTTCTGTTGCTACATTTCGATTAGTACTGTTTTTTTACATCGTTAGGCGAAATGTATAATTATGGTAAATATATTTGAAAACATAAAGTCCAACAGTTGTATGACAAATACGTCATCATGTTTATTATTACAGTTCGCATTTTTCACTTCCATCACATCCATAAACGAAAATCACTACCTTTGTTGAAACTTGTTTACTTAATTATATTTTAGTCACTATGTCATTTGCGATATGTTAAGTGTTTTTTTTTTCTTTATTTGCTAAAGCAACATTTATTCATTGTATAAGTAAGTGTAACATTTATTCAATTGTATTTAATAAATTGGAAAAAAATAATTTCAGAGGTAACTCGTGTTCAACACCTAGTGTCGGCGCTGCAACGTCAGAGACAAGAGCTGAGCCGTGCAGTAAGACATCTCACACAACAGTCTCATGCACTGCAAACGACTCACGATTCTATGCCTGGTTAGATTTTTTATATTACACACGTTACTATTACTAACATTACAACAAAACATTAAAATTTCAATTATTTTGTTATAGGTAAGCGTCCTGGCAGAAATCCGACCACATGCTGGCAGGAAACTAACTTAGACACAGGTCATACAGTTG
This sequence comes from Nymphalis io, assembly GCF_905147045.1. Lineage (NCBI taxonomy): Eukaryota > Metazoa > Arthropoda > Insecta > Lepidoptera > Nymphalidae > Nymphalis > Nymphalis io. The sequence goes on along the minus strand of NC_065907.1, from coordinate 5,523,875 downwards.
ATCACGGTCAATCTGATTACGATTATGAAATGGCAGCTCCGGTTTTCCCGCCTGGACATTATGGACACAACAATGTTGAGACACCACTGTATGTTGACACTAGAACACCAGGAATGGATGTTGCATCGCCAATTAATAGTGAGGACATGCAGCATACTGCTTTTGGTAAGTGTGATATTGGCATATAATTATTTATATATTGGCCTTTGTTATTGGTTTATTATTATTTATATCTACACTGGTATTTTATAAGAATTCGCATCATAAGTTTTCATTTCACAAGTAAGATATCACTTGTGAAATGAAAACATTCGATACTTTGATATGCGAATAATTTTAAATGCTATAAATAATTTAATAGTCAATATCGTTTTCTTACATTTTACGATCGTGTTCTTAGAGATTAGATCTTCTGATGTCAAGTAACTTTAACAGTTTTGGCTTAAGTATAAAAAATGTAATTATTTAATTTGAGTATTTTAGTTCCCTATTAGTTGAAACAATTTATATTGATATTTCATTAGAAAAGCCATTAGGAAAGCCACAGCCAGGCTACAGTCATTTATATAATTCGATTTTTAATTAGAAAAATAATTTATAACAGGCAATTTATCGAACGTTGAAAAACAAGAGATAAAAACCGTTCGAATTGTAAAAAGAGAAAGTGAAAGACGCCAAAGAGATAGAGAGCGTTCCCTGCAGCCGATGTCCGATTGGTCCACCAACAATATCACTGCCAACCTCGACCAGTTCCTAGAAGAGGAACTAGTACAACCTATTAATAACTATCGAGCTTCATCCTTACCGAGAACAGATTACAATAAATATGAAGAATATTACACAAAACCACAGAATGTCGAGCCTCCGAACTATCTTCGATTGAATGATAAGAATATGGATCAAAGCCCGAAGTACCCATCGAGCCCTTCTCTCTCCAACTATGACTATTCTCGTGACATATCATCGTTAAGCAGCAGCTACCACAAGAGCTACGACAAATACGATCGAACCATATCTTTATCAACCCAGTATTTGAACAGTCCAACTGATAGTTCTAGGACTTTGACAAACGATCCAATGTCGAAGACGAGCAGCATTGTCAGTTTAACGAGATCGAATATGGAACTGTCTCCAATATTTAAAAGCGAAGCCGCGAAACAGATTATTACTGAAATGTCAGGAGAAAATACCAAGAACGGATCTTTGCATAGACGACAAGTGCCGAAGGAAAAGAGACGACATTACACTGCACCGCATCATTTAAGTGCGAAAACACTCAATGAAATGCCCAAGGATATGTACAACCAAGATGTAAGTATCCACTCATAAAATAAAGTAAATAGTTGAATTAAATCTTTAGGGTTATATATTATATCCGAATATCTTTACATATTTTTAATTATATTTCATTAGCTTGAAACAGTAAAAACTTTCAAGTACTACTATGTCTAAATAACTATAAATAAATGATTATTTAGGTGTCAAATTATTTTATTTGCTAAATGTTGATACTACATTTTTACCAATGTATGTATTTCCTGCAGGCTCTGGGTAGGTCCTTGGATGACGCAGACATGGAACGAGCTTTAAGAGGATCTGCACCTGACGTTGTGCGGTCTGCGCTGCCTTCTAGGAAAATGCCAGACTCTATTGACCAACTTCTGGCTGCACCGCAGAAAATCATTATCCCCGAGCGGTATATACCTGAAAAGGTAAGTTTAAATTAGAATATTATTTATTTAAGATAATAGAGAGCTTATTAATTCAATAATATCTCGTCATATAACATAATTATATATTTACATCATTATGCTTTTTTATTATCAGAGGTATTAGAGGTAATCCAGGCTGGTTTAGCCTTTTTGACTAAATTATTTTAACCAAATAATAGAACGTAAGATATTTTATTCATCAGCCTCCAGAACTGTCACCAGAGGAGCAGCAAAAACGACAAGAAAAGGTAGAGTCCATCAAAAAGATGCTCACCGGCTCTTCTGCTGATCCAAGCAAGGTTAGTAAAAACTCCCTAAAATAAGTCTATGGAATTGTTCCTCCAGAATCCTCGAAATCTGTCCATCTTGACTTGAATAACGTTTTTGACTTTCTTATAACTTCATCACAACTGACGTTAATCACACTTTAGAATACGAACATTTGTTAATACCATTGAATCATTGGATACCTCTTTTGCAATCACTAACTGTAATTGCTTCTTCATTTGTCCATTATTCTCAGAACCACTGGTAGAAACCATAAAACCGACACTAAGATTCTTTAGAATACATTGCATTTTGCATAGTTCGTTCTGCTTTTACTGTTGTATTGATAGATTCCCTATTTCATTGGCATGAGTATTTCACACTTTTTTTCATCATCAATTATTTTTCATAGCAATCTTACCTCTGTTTAGATTTGTAAACATTAATGGATTGATTAGATATACTGTACTTGCAGATTTAAGCGTCTTAATTAATTGTATAATTACTAATAATATAAGAAAAATCTTATGTACAATAAAAAAAAAAACTTGGGACGTTCTTAAATCAGATTTATTAAGTAAATAATCAAATTAATATTTCTTTATAAAGTTCTTTCAAAATTAAATTAATTTCAAACAATATATTCAATATTGTTATTTACAAAACGACGACGAGTTATCAATCTCATTATGGTACGCTTTCTTAATATTTTTTTATATATTATCATTTAAAATAAATTGAGTTATATTATACACGATAACGATATTATTATATTAATAAAGACCGAAAGAGCGTCCCAAATTTTCATTAAAACAATCTGCAAATACAAGCTTGAAATAGCCGCTTCGAATGGCTGTACATAAGCGCAGTGATTATTGTATTAGAGCCCGGATGGTGAAGAGAAGCGACAACGGGAACACTTGCTCCAGATGAACCAGATCCTTGCCAAGCAGGTCACCGAGATGAGCAAAATCATAGCTGGTGAGACCCCCGCTTTATTAGTTATGCTGTTTTTATATTTAGCCATTGAATGATATGCTGAATGACTTTTGTATAATTTTGTGTATTATAATTATAAAGCCTAATCCAATAGCCGAAGGAGTAAAGGTAAACAATCCATAGATGAACACATTCAACGGGATTTTCTAATAACTCTGCTAAATTATATACTTTAAGCAGTTCTAATAACAAAACTATTGCATTTAAGTACATCATACATATATCTCTTAATGACTGCCTCGTTGGTCTAGTGGCTTGATGTAAGTAAGATTAGGACCTCTTACTTACATCAACCTTACTTGAACCCAGGAGGGTTCAATTCGACCCAATAAAAAGTTATTGGGTTTTTCTGTCAGAAAATTCTCAGTAACAGCCCGGAGTCTGGAAGTTGGAAGTGTGCTCACTCCCGTGCCTCGGAAAGCACGTAAAGCCGTTGGTCCTGCGCCTGAACTCTTTCCGGTCGTGTCGAATTGCCGTTCCATCGGATTATGAGAGTTAGGGAATAGAGAGTGCACCTGCGTTTGCGCACACACTTGTGCACTATAATATCTCCTGCGTAGTTGGCTAATTTCTCTTGATTGGCCGCCGTGGCCGAAATTGGTCTGGTGGACATTATTATCTCTAAGTCCCAACAACAACCTTGGCCCGAAGTTTTTCACGAATTCATAATGAATACCATAGATTATTGTAGAGCTCGGTCAATGATGTCAATGGCCTATTCAAAATCGAAGTTGTTTATGTATCTTTACTCCTCCTGCAAATGGAAAAGGCTATAAATATCATAATTTACGTTCATACCAAATTAAATAGGGTATATGAACTTGCGATAACGTTTTAATTTTAAGATAAAATGCAACAATAATTATAATTTCGTTTCTTGTTTATGCGGGAACGTTATCTGCCTTGAACTGCATACTGAAAATTCCTTTTGCCACATAGCTATCAGAATATTTCGAATTCATAACGATATGTTCAATTATGTAATGATTTATGAAGCTGATGGTATGATGGTAAATTTAAAATTCAAATACTTATAACAGGTAATTTTTAATACTAAAACAGTTTTAGAATTAAAAGTAATCATTTAGCATAAGTAATGTTTTGACTTTCGTGCTACATAATAACGTATATAGCTTCACTGTAGCAGCAGTACCCATTTTATACTGATGATATATTGTTTTTATTTTACTAGTTTTGTTTTGCTAGTTTTATGTTGCGAGGATTATCAAAGCATGACATGTTAACTATAATGTTTACGGAATGTTTTCTATTTGCTTGATTGAAAGAAGGCATGATTTTTTTATCTGGCAATTCATTCCTTAACAATGTAAGGGAATATTAAAATATCATAAATGTTTATAGGTCCATGAGCTGTTAGATAAATATTATTTTAACTTACGTTAACTTGGAAATCATACAAGAGATTAAATAATCTCCACTATCATATATTTGTATGCTTTGGTAATTCTGAGTTTGATGTAACTAACATCACGTGTGTCCACGCATGTAACTGTAATCCGCTTGACGTTTGTCCTTGTTGTTTACCTCGCAGGTACCAACGCTGAAGGGCCGTCCAGCGCGAACAACTAATCAACGAAACATACCACTTACCATATCACGCACGATTAGACAGTAGAAACTTAGAATTATCATCATCAGGAAGAAAATAAATGATAATAAAATTTGTATACAATTTTGTTGCTTTAAATTCTGGCGGTCCTTAGAAGATTCATCCACTATATGAAAGCATGGTTTCGTTTTTTGCATTTTGTTGTAAGTAGTTATTTTTTTAGTATCATTATTTGCATTTTTTTGAGTTTGATCTAAATTTCGGTGTTTCATTAAAGTTTTATAAAAACGCATTAATGCTGGTGTTTGTATTATCAGTAAAAGCCTTGGAGGAGCTGCCTCTACACGATAACAACGATGACTATGAAGACCGATCGCCCGATGTCGAGTTGCCGATTTATCAACAGAGGGATAATTTCTTTACATAAAATAAATACTCAAATCGAACCATTACCCCATTTTGATTAAACTTTTTCTAATAAATTTTATTGTTACCTCTTCTTTCAAGTAATAAAAAATTACTTGCTAGCATTCTACTGATTGTTGATTTCAATGGACTGTATACAATTTTTATATTTAAAGTTTATTTCTCTGGGACGAAAATTTTACGTTGACGTGAATTTGAAATTAACGATGACTTAAAATTGGATTTCACATAATATTGTAATAATCTCTTGTTTACGAAATCATTGTCAAATATATCGGATTAACATTTTTCGAAAGTTGTTTACGCTCAAAGTAGAAAAGTGCTTTTGGTGTAAAGTCTCACCTGAATTATAATGCGAGTCGTTCCTATAAACCTTAATGAGCAGTAGTGACATATTAATCATCGTATATCTTAATAAGAAAAATCTTGACGCCAAATATATGGCGTATGTATGTTGTGTGAATTGCCTTCCCAAAATCTTTCCTAAGCAAATATTACATCCTTCGCTTTCAGCTTACGTACATATCGTGACATATCTGTGGATTAACATTAACAATATGTGAAACGTATTCTCAGGATTGAGTTTCTTTCAATAATTGCTCAATTTTATAAACATTCCTCCAATTATCGTGATTTGTTACATAGATCATATGTAAAAAAAATCAAGCTGTTCATTCAATTCTAGGGCCAGTTGATAATAAAATTCTCATAATCAATTAATGAAATACAGTCTTCTACGTAAAAAAGGCCTTCAATTGTTATTTTAGATGTAAGATTGTATGACTTACAACGTAGTTTATTTATAAATATATTATTATTATAAAGATGCCATGTTAAAATGTATACTTACTATAGTAAAGCACACGTTTAATTTAATTTCTTAAACGAATAGAAAATGCGTTTTAGTATTGTTTCGTTCTTAAATTATTTCTAAGTTATATATAATTTCAATAAACTAACCTCCCTTAGATATTAAAAATATTAATTTTGTGTTAGTTGTAGATATTATATTACGTAATTGTATTTTGCACATAGTTGTCAATTGTAGGTACTTAAAAGATCTTATGAATATACCAATGTATTTATCAAAACTATTATATAGTCGTATATCGGAATGCTTCGCGTATTATTTGTAGGAAGCAACGAATTGGAACATATGTGATAAACATTAATATACCTGATTTTTTTATGATATCACTTGTATACTTCTTTCAATATATAAGTAATCTTGTATTGTTAGACGTAGATAATTAGTACATGACTGTATTAGCCTATGTAAGCTTTAAATATTAATGTTATAACTCCGATACGTATAACTTTATTATTATATGGTACTATCGACGTTGCTTCATGTAGCTTTCGATTATTTAACGTTTTCCCCAGAGTAAGTGATGAGTATGTAACATAATTAGAGACATCTTCGTTTTATACTCTTTTACTAACAATACCTTTAGTTATAAAATTTTAATACAATATTGAAAATTCACGAATTTAAAGCTATGTATCGCAATATTTTCGCATTATCCAATGCGACTTATGTAATAATGTCCTATGAAGTAAACTATACCTATTATTGAAGAATTTAAATATTATGAATTGGTAAAAACTATTAATTTTCAAGTAAATCATAGACTGATATATTTTTTGCCTTATAAGCCTGTCCTTTAAAAGATTTCCTAATATTTCTTTGTTTATATTGTCAATTATGTACTTGTCTGTCTGAATAAAGATAAAATTAATATTGTTTATTTTTGTTTTTTTTTTTAACCAAATAATATCTATGAAAATTTAACGTTTAGTATATCAACGAATCAATAAATCGTGATAAAATGCAATAAATAAAAGATACTTAAAAAAAGTCTTCAAAAAACCTTCTAATATTATTGTCTTGACGCTATACGCATATAATGATATGACGTAATCGAAAGAAATAGTAGTATCCTATACGGATTCTTATTTATGAGATACTATTTCTTATTCAATAATTATCTTAAAAAAGAAATGGATATATATATATATATATATATATATATATATATATAGTCGAGAAACTCAGAAATATTAATTGACTCGACTATCTAATAAGATAGTCGAGAAACTCAGAAATATTAATTGATAAACAGACCTATTTGAGGATTATTTTTTTCTTCGAGATCAATTTTTATCACATCATTCATACTGAATCATCAAACTATTAACTTGCTGTTGCAACTGCACTTGTATTATTATTCGTTGATATGGTATTATGGTCATAATGCATGTACTCGTAGCATTTCTAGATCAGACTGACCTCTTCCAGTAACGTTTAATAATAGACAGCTTTGGCAAATACTAGAAAACAACTGCAACTTTACTAGAAACGAGAAATAAATGTATAATAGGATTCATATTTTCCCATTATTTTTTAAAGCTAAGAACCTTGTGAAATATTTTCATTATTTAATTAATTATATATGATGGATATCTTATAAATGAGAAATCAAAATATTTAAAAATACAAATATTGTGGTCAATAGTAAGGATTTTAGGTTTTACGTTAAAATTGTATTATTGTTAATAAATATCTTCTGTCTTATTTATTTAACAACTCACTATTTACGCGTTCATTATAACATAGGATCCGCATAGACCCTACTCAAACTTAGCCTTGTGGCGTTCTGTCAATAATACTAATCATTAGCTAATCTAAAATATTAAGATGAAACCATAGACAATTTACGACTTTTTAATTATTTGACATATTCCTAACAAAAATATATATTTATTCTGCCCTAATAATAACAATTATAAATAAAAAATTCTTATATATAAACTTGTTAAGCATTAAAGGAGCTATTACAAGACATTAGCGCAAAAGTTTAAATTTAGCAATTATAAGAAGTCACTAGAATTTTTAGAAGAAAAATTATCTTTGGAATTTAAAAGTTTCACTTTTGCAAAAATTTAAAATGATATAAAATCGAATTGAAAACCTCACGAACATAAAGATACAGATGCATTCATGAATCGCCTTGACTTTTTGAAGAAGCTCCTTCGTTATTAGTGCATACCATTGCATAGTGCAAGTGTATCTTGACATTATAATGAAGGAAAGCCATCAAATTATCATCATCACAATTAGAAATCAATACCTTTGCAATAAGAACTATTTTACATTGATAAAATTTAAGAATTCGCTTTGTACCAATAATTTGGAATAACATTTAAAACACGGACCTAAAAGGATTAGCTGTAGAATAACAAAGCGGAAAGATAGAATATTAGATTTGTGTCTTTTAAGTTAAAACGAAATTATAATAATAATAACATCATTATTTAAAGTATTACGTAATGGTATTACGTAAATTATCTTACTAATATTATAAATGCGAAAGTTTGTGTGTTGTTCGGTGGTCCATTATTCAAAAATACTTGAAAGAATGGACGGATTTTAATAAAATACGGGATATACGTCTCTTGAGTAATAAAACAGGACATACGATATAAATATTCTTGATTTATGATTTTTTTTTTATTTGTTTTAAATTAAAAAGAAGATTAACTTATAGCCTGCAAAACGGCACGGTAACTATTAAAAGCTAATAAAAAAAATATGAAAGATGGCTGAAATTATTACATTTAGTTATTGTAAGATTCTACGGCCTCGGTCTTCTTTTGTTATTTTTTTTGAATGCGGTTACTATGTGCTATGGTAGCAGTTATCTATCAGTGTTATTTTATTTATTACGTCGCTCCATACGCGTGGGTTATTAAATAAGTGGTAGTTTTCATCCGACCATGCATATGCATGACCACCATGTGTCGTCCTCGCGATATATTCCTTCACCGCCGAGGACGAAATTAACTTTAAATATAAATTAAGCACATGAAATTGTAAGATTCTTGCCCGAGTTTGAACCAGTTCTTCGGTTGAGATTCACGTGTTCTAACCACTGGGCCATTGCAGCTCTAACCGGTGTGTGTATACGAGATACCAATATTATTAGAGCGGGATTAAGGTTAACGGCGTTTTGGTATTAAGCTCGCAGATAATGTCACATGAAGAGGAACGTCTTATACTAGGCAGCCATTTAAATAAATTACATTCAAATCAATTAAATAATTTATCTTTTTTAAAAGAATATAAGATGCAATATGCAAATAAGCGAACAAGTGTTAAAAGCAAATACTATATGAATTTCTTACAAAATTTTATTATAAATGCAAAAGTAACTTTGTCTGTCTCTTACTTTTTCACAGCTAAAATCCTGAATCGATTTTGATGAAATTTAGTATGAAGTTTGAACTTCAAGGAAGAACATGCTAGGCTACTTTTTTATATCCGAGTTACTTCTCTCTCCTTACACTCGGGTGAAGTCGCGGGCGAAAACTAGTAATATAAATACGAAAGTAACTCTGTGTATCAGTCTGCTACGCTTTTATTCTAAACCATTGAACCGATTTTAATGAAATTTGGTATTAAGCAAGCTTGAGCCCCCAAATTAGGACATATTCATTTTTTTATACCTATATATAATATCTTCCTCTTTCTCTTACACGCGAGCGAAACCGCGAAAACTATTGATACATATTTTTTTTCATTTCTTGACTAGAACTATTCATTTAATTAAAATATTTTATTTGTAGTCTTCTTAGTTACTAACACAAAGAAATATTCGGTTTATATAAAGATGCATAATCTTAAATATAAAATGAATTTTTCTTTTTTTATATAAGCGTTGCACACCATTTTTCCGATGGTTTAGTTATCCACGTACAATACAGGTGGTAGATTTCATTTGTGTCCTAGGCAGCATAATTCATATGACAGAGACAGTAGATACTGTCTCTGTCATCAGCAGGGATTTTTAAATTTTTAAATTTTACCTCTATAAAGTGAAAGTTGGGATTAATAAATCGTATGCAAGTCTAAAATTGATTGTATGCCTGTCTATTTAAAATTAGAAAAATGAAAATTAAAATATACGCTTTGGTTTTAAAATGAAGCCTCATCAAAAATCATATATTTTTGAAAATCAACACTTTATGGGAAATAAAAGTCTGTATGAGAAGCTTGTTATAATTGTAATTATAACAATATTTTTGCTAAAGAAAAACGTCATTTTGTGTTTTTTAAAACTACTACCTTGTGGGGCAAGTGGTACGTATGTATTACCATGAATAGGACATGAATTATGTTATATTTTTATAGTCATCAACTTGCATATTTTACAACTGTTATTTGCGTTAATGCATATGTGAAAACTAAGCATAGTTTATTGTTACAGGCGATAAAAAAATATATTTTTACTTTTGAATACCCGTATAGTTTACAAGGTTATTTCGATAAAACACTTTTAATTAGGGCTATGCATGATTAGGCTATAGGTATGAGGACCGTATCGTCCAGTATACGTAAGGGGTTTAAATCCACGCAATTACCAATGATTTTCCGTGCTAGGCGGTGAGGGAAACTTTGTTACGAAACCTGCAGGATTGTTGGATGAAATTGTGATACATTTGCATCATGCCCTAGGGCCTTAGGAAATTTTATCCCCCTATCTCATCCTCTTGATCGGAATAGTCTTAGTCAAGTCATGTAGTTTCACCTGTATGATCATCGACATATACAGTCCTCGGCGCACATTCCACATCCATACATCATACCATCCATACGCCATCCGTACATCATACCGAGCATCGATAGAGCAGTGATGGAGAGAGTGACGGTCCAGAGCTCGATACAGTCAAAGGCTTTTCGTAGTCGATGAAGGCCATGCATAGGGGTTGGTTGAACTTTTGACTATTTTCCATCAACCCTTTATCGTTTGAAGGTGGTCGATAGTTGAGAACCTCCTTCTGAAGCCGGTCTGCTAAAAAGACTGATTTTCATCCAGATACGTCTTAGTCTATTGCATATGACCGTGGCAAACAGTCTATAGACGTGTAAAGCAGATGAGTAGATAGTTTGTATACGCTGCGATGTCTCTTTTTTATGTAAAATATTTACATGCGCATTTTTCGAGGAATTAGATGTACGTGATTTTAACGTTCAAAAGTTACTCACCACAGTTACTGGGGTCCACGAGGAGGGGTGTCCCAGAAATTGGCGTCTTAATGATATACAACGCGAAGAAAAATTATTCTTTTGGATGGATGGAACGTTGTATTGTAGTTCCAGTTGCTATAAAGTTAAGATAAAAATTTTGATGATTTTTAAAATTTAATTATCTTTAATATTATAGCATTAAAATATTGACTATAATATTAATTATAATATTTTTTTAATAGAATTAAATAAGTTTATTGCACAAAAACAATAATTGTTACTCATTAAATATTATAATATTGCACTCTTTTTATTCAAAACCAATACTAATACCTCGCTGATAAGTCGTTATTGATGCATAAAAAGGGTCTGTAAGGGTTAATGAACTTGCTTAAAAATATTTATATCGTACTTAAAATAATCTCAAATATATAAAAAATTTAATTAACATTCAATATTGATATTTTCCAATGTATGTTTTTGAATATTATATTAAATATAATACGGTGCTAATGTAAACATTTTGAGCATTATTTATTGATAGAAATATAAAGAGAGTCTGCTATAACTATTAGCCTAATTAGAATGTTTTTATAGACATTCAGTTCGGAAACGTTATGTTAAATTAATAGCCATTTAAATACATTTCAAATAAATATTTATATTCAATAAAATGTATCTGTTTGTATAATTTATGAATTGTTTATATAAAATTAACTTTCCTATTAGATTTACGATTCAACAATAACAATTTGAAAACAGCGAAATTTATTCAACTACTACTAGGTACTAAAAATAAATAACGTATAAAAATATATTTCGTTTATATTTTTAGGGAAATAAACAAAAATTTACATGCAGTCAAATATTAATTAAATTGTATATAAAAAAATCATGTTTTCATTTAAAAATTGGAATTAATTGGCGGACGAGCATGTGGGTCACCTGGCATTGTAAGAAATGTTAACCATCGCTTATATCGCCAAAGCGCCACCAACCGTGGGAACTAAGATGTTATGTCCCTTGTCCCTCTAATTACATTGTCTCACTCACCCATCAAACCGGAACACAACAATACCAAGTACTGCTGTTTTGCGGTAGAATATCTGATGAGTGGGTGGTACCTACCCAGACGAGCTTGCACGTAGCCCTACCACCAGTAAAATATCATTAATAATCTAATTCACAAAAATAAAAACGAAAACAACTTGCTACGAAAACATTATCTTTAGCTATGGTCTCAACGAACAAGCATCAGTGATTTTCTATTGTTGCTATTATCTTGTTAAATCACAAGTGTCGTCATGCATATGAAAGATTTCTATATTGTCGTGGCCGTTCCCAATGTGTACGAATCTTAATATCCACCAATCGAAAGAGTTATTTATAGTTTCAGGATAACTGCGATTTGGTCATCATTTCCGTGTATGTGATATATAAGCATTCTTTGTCCGTCAATGCATTGTGTTAAGATGACAATATGAATTCTTCTCGCGTATGTGTCACGCGTGTAAGTCGATCGCTCTTCCTTCCGTTAGTTCGGTGACATCGAGAAACGTCTGCCAACCGGTTCGGATAATTTCTTGTGACCATGACTTACGAATGAATAATATTAAATTAAATATATATTTTATTTAAAAAAAAGCCAAGATGGCCAAGTGGTAAGAACGCGTGAATCTTAACCGATGATCGTGGGTTGAAACCCGCGCAAGCACCACTGAATTTTCATGTGCTTAATTTGTGATTATAATTCGTCTCGTCCTTGACAGTGAAGGAAAACATCGTGAGGAAACCTGCATATGTCTAATTTCATTGAAATTCTATCACATGTGTATTCCACCACCCGCATTGGAGCAGCGTGGTGGAATAAGCTTACTACTAAGCAAACCTTCTCCTCAAAAGGGAGAGTAAGCCTTAGCCCAGCAGTGGGACATTACTAGGCTGTTACTGTTACTGTACTGTTTAATTAAAAATATTATATTAATGGATGTTTTTTTTATCTTAAATTCGAATACTTTTGTAGGTTTATATTAAGTAGGTAAATAGACGAGGCTTATAATTAATCATATAAAATCATTTTATATGATTAACAATAAGTCTACGTGGGAACCATGTCACTCTATTGACTAACCGATAATATTATTATAGTAACTAACATTGTATAATTATACATGCAGTATATATTCCAATGGATTTTAAATTAACATATTACCAAACTACCAAGAAATGTAATATTATATTTATAGTGTAAACCAAGCCGTATTAATATGAAATAATTAAATTATAAGCTACCTATAAATATACTAGCTCGATAAGTTTTTTTTTAAAACTAAAGCTTAAATATTTACCCCAGCGCGCCAATAAATGTTTCATATATGAATATGTAACGTGTAAATGTATGCATCAATAAGCAAGTGTGTATTAATAAATTTTGCCTTTAATATTGATGAAGAAATTTTAATCCAATATCTCGTCGTTAGTAGTAATAGAAAAAAAACTTAGGTAATGTTTGAGAGGAATTCTTTGTTTGTTTAATTGGTAGTTATATCATCGTAAGTACTCATTATCTGTCGTGAATTATGATGTGTGTGTGAGAATGTAATCTAAGCGTGTAATTACACACACTTACATATAATTTTATGATGTGTCAGTCTCAATAATTTTAAATTTATGGTGCCCGTTGTTATAATTGAACTTGTGTGATACGCGATGTATTATGAATCTGAATTAATTTGATATTTGCATTAATGCAGTTTTTAATTTGTCTCATGGTATTTTTTATATATATTTTTTTTATAATCTAAACTATATATACATATAACGCAGCGATGTAAACTGTATGTTGTTGTACATTAAATAAATAATCAAAAACGAGTGTGAGCGCTAAAAAATGAATAACAGAACAAGAAAATGCAATTTTTTAATATATCGTAATAAAACCGACTATCACACGAAAGTCGTGGGCACCAGCTAGTGTGTGTACATACGTAAACTCTATATTCCAAGAAACTCAGCTAAACATACTTGTTACTCCAATTTTATTTTGTATTGTTGTATTGATTTTGAAAACGAATAAAAAAAAAGAGTTTGGCATGTATTTTATGTTATGATTGCTTTTATTTCCATTTTCATTTACTAACGATTTTATAATGACATTATTTCCTTGGGCGTAAAGACACGATAACAATTTTTTTTCTGACATGGCAGTACGATATTTTATAAAATAACACTAATAAAATTCCATCAAGCAATATTGCGTGATATTAAAAACTGATAATATTATGGGTTTTAATAGAAATCGATATAATTTTATTTTGATGGTATGAAATTAATTAATTTGTGTGTTTTAGTATTTAGCATAATGTATAAGAAAACTATAATAAAGAAAAGGCTTCTATTTTTACAATCGCCTAATATTTGCAAGACACAAACTCACATTGACCTAATGAATATAATGTCAGTAGGTTATTAGGACTAAGCGACGTTACTTGAGCTTTTCTAAGTGATTGACTTGTTATTGTTCTTGAGGAGATTGTGAGATCAGATTTAGTTTTTGTTATAATGAATTAAGAACGACAAAATAGGTCGATGCTAGCATTGCCAAGCTAAGCTCGAGACTGGACAGGGATTAGCTCATGACAAATTATTCCCAAGATAAGACTCTAGATTCGATTTATCACCACAAACACAATCTTTCGCACACAAACAAAAACATTAGTACTACATGATATGTATAGGGCTTTGTAGAACCTCATATAAGTAGGTACTACGTACTTATATTTTTTTTACCGTTTAAAAACCATTGTAGTAATACTATAAGATTTTTTTAATTATCAAAGCCAGGGTAATAGACACAAAAAATATTTTAGATCCCGTGGTTGGCGGCGAATTGACGGTACACCGTCGGTACAAAACATTTCTTACAAGAAGTGTTTTGTACTTCCTGCAGTGCTAATTGTTTATTAGTAGAGATGAGCATTAAATGGCTCGTCTGGTAAGTTAAATTAAATAGATAAAATTAAAATAAACTTAAATTGTATAGTCGTAATATGTACGACGTACGACTTTTTCATTTAATTTTATATATTTTCTTTAGCTTTCGTTGGAAATAAACACAAACAAAATATTTTGAATCAAATTATCAAAGTAATAACACTTTTTATGTTTTATTTAAAAATATTTTTTATAGCGCAATAAATATTGACAAGTTTTTTGGTACAAAAATAATTTCTTGTTATTAGTTAGCCGTCATACCAATACTAAGTTATTGTATAAATATGATATAATGTTATTTTGAAGAGACTAGTACAGACATGAGGATTGAAACTATTCCTCTATTGCTATAATAAAATAAAAGTAATCTGTTACTAGTGGTAATAAAACTTAAGTATTAGTAAATAATTCGTAGCGGAATTAAAAGAGATTCTATAATTATTATATATTAGTCTATTCTTAATAAACTGATGACGTCACGACAGTAAATGTGTAGACGCCAGAGCAAGACTCTCTTGTTTTTCCCCTTTAACATATTATATGACATGTTGACAAGTAGGTAACTTGATAAGTCTGAAAAAAAAATGTAGAAGATTATTTTTTATGGGATGTCTCGTGGTATTATTATGTACATCCTATTACTGCACATAATCGATGACCAAGATGAGCATTCCATACGTTTTATAACTTATATATGGAAATATTTTCTATTGTATGCATTCAAGAATGGTTCTTCTGATTGAGTTGAGACTTAGTACACCTGTTGGAATTTTCGCGACGGCTTCTATGACAGTACCATCAACTTTTAATAGATGGCGCGTTAGTCGTACCAGATATTTTTTTAAGAAAGACAAATTGAAAAGGCGTTATTTTTATGACGTACCAGAGTAATACACAACATTTTATTTTAAGCCAACATTGTCATCTTTAACCTCAATACAAGTCAATATGTAATTGTATGTAATATTAAAATTAGCTTTTTTTTAAACCAGCTGTGCTACTTGTAAACTTTCTTTTTTTATAATTCAAATATATGTCATTGTGCGCGCGTGAACTTCTTATGAACTTCGTGAATCCTGCTATTGTTAAATAGAAAGAAACATTTGCAAAAGACGTAAAAATAAATGATAAGACCTATGGTAGCTGGTACAAAATATATAATCTAAGTATATTCATATAAAAGTATATATAATAAGTACCCTCGGAACTGGAGGAAGTACGCAAAGATAAATTATATGAAGAAGTCCAACAGTATTTCTATCACTAGGTCATCGAGACTAGTTTTTGTATGTAGATTAATATTTTCTCTCGTCATTAAAGTAAATAATAAAATTAGCATTAAGAACTCAAAGCCTATCTTATCTTGACTTTCATCGAGAATTTTAAACAACCATTAACCGAAGATCTCTAGATTATTTACATAGCTTTAACATGCCACAGACACGGTTTTGACAAATTTTTATTGTTAATACGTATTTATATATTATACGTATTATATATATATATAAATATATTTTTTATAATATAGGTAGGCAGGCGGACGAGCAAATGCACTAACTTTGGTGCCGGAAGAAATATTATCCATTCCCTACATCTCTAATGCACCACCAACCTTGGTAATTAAGATGTTATGTCCCTCGTGCCCTAACGTTTTAACTAGAACAAAACAAAACGGCTTATTGCTATTTTGTGGTAGAAAATTTGATGAGTGGGTGAAAACCTTACCACAAATACAAGTATGTGTCTAACTTTAACACTTCTTGAACAACAATCATACAACAATATTTTATAACATCATACGAATTAATTCAAAGGAATTATAAAGCACTCTATCTTTACTTCTTCTTCTTCTTCTTTTATACAGAATAGGAAGGCGGATGAGCATAGGAGCCTCCTGATGGTAAGTGGTAACAAACGCCTATAGACATTGGCATTGTAAGAAATGTTAACCATCGCTTACATCACCAATGCGCCACTAACCTTGGGAACTAAGATGTTATTTCCCTAGTGTTACACAACAATACCAAGTACTGCTGTTTTACCGTAGGATATCTGATGAGTGGGTGGTACCTACCCAGACGAGCTTGCAAAGCTCTACTATCAGTAAAAGAATGGGCAAGCCTTTACCCAAAAGTGAACGAAATTAATTAAACTAGTTATACATATATGAATCATATAATTATGTAAGAAGTAATTATGTTAATTATCATAATCTACGTTTTACTTATAAGTTCCTATGAGTTTCTATATTGTTGTCCAATAAGGAAATGTTATCATCATACGTAGTTTGTTTATCATATTGACGGACAATACTATTTTTTTATATTTTACTACTTGTAATCTAATAAAATTTTAAGTTAAAATATGCTTTCATATGTAACGATCGTATGAAATAATATTATTTATATTTTTATGTCCTCTTCGAGAAACACGAGTTTTAGTCAAAACAATTTAATATATTAATTATTTATGTCTTATATACTTTTTAAATAATTGTGAATTAAATTATTGTTAATTAATTTAATTTACAAAGTTTAACAAAATAAAACGTCTTATTTTAATTTATTCTTTATTCATGGGTGTAATTTGATTACAAATGTATATATATGTTTAAAAATTAATAAAATTTCTTCCGAATAACCAAAAAATCCGAGAACTCCACGCTAACCTCAACGCTGTCCACCACCATCTCGAGACAGCACGGCCAGCAATGTTGTTTCTCACGGAGACGCAAATACTCCGCCCTGCCGACACCAGCTACCTTAACTATCCCGGCTACATGCTTGAAGAATCTTTCAAAGCGAAAGCCGGAGTATGCTTGTTCGTCAGGGCGAATGTTTGTTGTCACCGATTGCGCTTCTTGGAGGACCCCTCCTTCTCCATGTTGGTGGTACGTGTGGACCTGGTTCGACAGAGTCGAGTCTACGTGTGCCTCTACAGATCCCACAATGGTGACTTGGAGACAAGCCGATTATTTGACCATCTTAGTCGGGTGGCAGATGCTGCGCAAGAGCAGTTTCCTAACAGTTGCTGATGACATCATGTTAGGAATGGAATACTACATTCCTAGCTCAGATCTCATCAGTAGGGGTACGCGTAACCGTTGGTTCACTCGTGAATGTGCCGACGCTGTATCATCTAAGCAGGCGGCATATCGCGCGTGGATCAACGGCTGCGTTAGCGGGGCATCTAACATTGACTCACTGAAAGCAAAATACAATAAAAATTCCAAGTCCTGTAGGAAGGCATACACGAGAGCGGATGCACAGCGCATTGTACAGATTGGTTATGACCTTATTTCGCATCCTAGGGGCTCCCGTAGCTTCTGGCGTCTGACCAAGTCTGTGCAAAACAATTTCTGCCAACCTTCGCTGCCACCGCTCAGAAATCCGGACGGATTGCTAGCTCACAGTCCGCAGGAGAAAGCCGATCCCCTGGCTAAACTCTTTGCCGACAGCTCCGTGATAGATGATTGTAGTGCGCTGCCACTAACAATACCTTCATGTGGCCACACGATGCCTGACACCAAAATCAGGCAACGTGATGTGCGTGCGGAGCTGCAATCACTTGATATACGGAAAGCTTGCGGTCCCGATGGAATGCCAGCCATAGTACTGAAGAAGTGCGCGGCGGAGCTATCTCCTGTGTTAACGCGCCTGTTCCAACTTTCTCTCTCTTCGGGATGTGTGCCGGAGGCTTGGAGAAGAGCTAATGTGCAAGCGGTTCCCAAAAAGAGGATCGGTCTGACCCAGCAAATTATCGACCAATAGTTATCACCTCAGTACTTTGTAAGATGATGGAACGGATTCTAAATAACCAACTGATCCATTACCTAGAAGATCACTGTCTAATTAATGATCTTCAGTACGGGTTTCGACCAAAACGGTCCACAGGTGATCTTCTAGCGTACGTAACACACCTCTGGGGTGAAGCTATCGACAAGCATGGAGAATCGTTGGCTGTCAGCCTCGATATCTCCAAGGCTTTCGACAGGGTCTGGCACAGAAGTCTTCTCTTCAAGCTACCGGCATATGGTCTGCCTGCTCAGCTATGCACCTGGATTTCCAGCTTCCTACACAAGCGTAGCCTTCGTGATTTAGTAGATGGTTGCGCTTCACAATTCTATGTAGTGAATGCTGGGGTCCCCCAGGGATCTTTGCTATCTCCCACACTCTTTCTTTTGCATATCAATGTTATGCTCTCTCTTAGGAACATACATTGCTATGCAGACGATAGTACAGTGCATGGTGGATACCACGGACGCGCAGTGGCTGGGCGGGCGGAAATGAGGAGAGGCGGGAGAATCTTGTCATTGAATTCGATAGGACTCATCGCCAAATGGGGTTCAGATAATCTTGTTGAGTTTAATGCCAAGAAAACACAGGTATGCGCTCTCACGGCGAAAAAGTCAACATTTTCCCCTCTTCCCTCCCTCTGTGGTACTCCGCTGGTGATGCAAAGCAAAATCGCCATGCTGGGGATGGACGTTCGCTGCGACCTTAGTCCAAGGGATTACATCGAGGCTATTATAAAAACAGCTTCACGGAAACTCGTAATTCTGAACAAGGTGCGGCGTTTTTTCACGCCACAACAACTGTGCCTGTTATACATAACACAGGTACGGTCTTGCGTTGAATATTGCTCGCACCTTTGGGATGGCTCCGCTAAGTACCTACTGGAGGCCTTGGACCGGTTGCAGCGACGTGCAGTACGCATTATTGGCGACGTAAAGGTCACAAACACCCTTGAACCTTTACGATTGCGTCGCGAGATAGCAGCACTGAGCGCTTTCTATCGACTGTATCACGGCGAGTGCTCTGAGGAATTATTCTCTCTAATTCCGGCTTCCCCCTTCCTTCTGAAGTCCACGCGAGCTGGTTCTCGAAGTCACCGCCTAACTGTGACATCAATTCCATCGCGCACAAGAAATTTGGTAACTCCTTTCTTTGTCGCACTACCAAAAAATGGAATTCCTTACCAGCTCACGTGTTCCCCTCCTCTTACAACCCGGGTTCCTTCAAACAAGGCGTGAAGAGGCTAGAGGACAGCTAGTACAGAACATTCTTCCCGACTGTACTGGCCGTCGTCGCGTTTGGACTCTACTACCACTTACCATCAGGTGGAGTGGAGTCATTTGAGATCCCGTCGCATATAGTATATATATATATATATATATATATATATATATATATATATATATAAATGTCCTTATAAGTATCCTGCTATAATGCAATATATAAAATAATGGATACATAAAACAAATCCCTAAATATATAATATGCAACTACCTAAATCAACTCGCAGGCACCAAGCACTTTCGAATGATCACTTTAAGCGACTAAAGTAAAATTTAAAGTTAAGTACATAAGTTTTAAGTCTTCAAACTCAGTAGGTACATATTTACATTGCATGAAAATCAACGAACAAACTCCACGTTTTTATCATGTATATATAATCTTTTATCGAGTAACACGCCTTATTTATTAAGGTTGAAAAAAATTTATTAATTTTCCAAAAAAAAAAAAAAACTTGTACTTTATTTGTGGATGCAATTGAATTTATAAAATCTTTCAAAAATTTAATGCGAATAACTAAACATAAAAATGTTGTTAAAATAAGGTAAGTATCCTGCTATAATATTGGATATAATTTCGAAGCAGGTCATTGATTCGCGAAACAAAGATCATTAAAGTAATAAAAAATGAGTACTAAGATAGTGGAACGAGTGGTGGTAAACGAATTAATTCCCGTACTGGTTTACGGACCGTTAGTTGACCAGCTCTTTGAGACATGCAGTTTTCGGGATTGTGTCCTTACCTTTATCAATCACTTGTATACAGGTTGTATACTTATGTTTTTATTATTAAGAAAATATTTCACTTCATGATATTAACTATCATCTTAATAATATTCGACTTTACTTATAAACGTTGCTAAGCGCTAGCGGATTCTTAGACACTGATTCATCTCTTTCTTACATTAATCATTTGATATTCCAAAGAAGAAGACACAATATTGTTTAACCAATCCCTCGCTAAACAAAGTTTATAAGTAAGGCCGATTTTCACTATGTTATATGTTGATATGTAAGAAGGTTCAAAGTCTACTATTTATTATAAAAATATCGTTTTCGAGGTCATATTAGTATCTTTAACTTTCTGTAGTGTTACACACATTTGTTATCGTTATTTATTTTTGCTTTTGAATTATATTAATGTATATTCAGTGGGTTGACTTTCCAGTCAATACCAATATTATGTCTGCTTTTGCACGGTAAGCTTATTTCTAACACACACAATCCTAGTATAAATAATTGTATCAACATTCAATGAAAGGATATGTAGGATAAAGATTGATCACAATACCCTCGGTTCGAGCGTATCAAGAAAAGTTTCTCGAAATCCCACTTACTGGCGTCGATGCTTCCTATTTTTCTCGCCATCGCTTTTTTTATTATTCCTTTGTATTAGTGTTGCCAATTAATTTATTTTCAGCAAACATCATGTGAAATGTGATGTGGCATTTTAACTTGAGTAGAAATTGTATTTTCAGTCTAAACATCCAGATAAGGAATAACTTTGTATCATAGAAATATTTCGTTCGCATTGTAAACATTTCTTTTGTCATTCCCGGATAATGTTTCTTGTTTTACCCTTTAATATTACACAAATGTTGTCGTGACTGTAAATTCCCAGTAATAATGACTAAAAATTGTCGTAATTGTGCTCATCATGGCTTATTATAGTTATCATTTGAAGTACTTGGTCATTTTGTTATGTTTTTCACAAAGATAAGATAGGGGAAGTGTTCCAGCGTGCGATTTCAGAACGATTCCGTAATACGATTCTTATGAAATGAAGTTCATTTTCTTATGAATATTTGCTATTAGATAGAATTATAAATTTTTATAAATTACAACTTCAGCAAATAAATAATTTATTAATAAGCAAGTTGAACATCGTTTTATTGTAGTAAGGTTTTTTCACACCACACCCTTTACAATGTCACCAGAATGCGCACGCGCATAAAACCGTGGGTGCAGCGCAGATCCAGCGCAATCGCACGCACGACGCCGCGCCGACACAGCCGTGAGTATCCACATGATACACATATATACATATGTTTACGTTACTATGTACACGCGGTTTTAATGATATTGTTCTAACAAATTAAATTGTGTTTAAGTGTTTATAAATAATATTTCTTTCAATGATATATGTATATATATCATTATTATCATATATTTATTAATGCATTTTGATTGAAATTATTATGGAAAGTGAACTTTTACTTAATTTTTAGTAAAAAGTAATTTAAAATCATATTCTTAAAGTATATATTATATTTTTTTTTAAATCGACTTAAAGTTCTTCTATAATGCAGATAATTATATATATATGTAGATATAATATATATGCAGATAATTAAATAATTCTAAAACAGGTAATCGACTAATAACAAGTGAAGTGAAGAAATTTAAATGTAAAACGTTTTTGTAAGATCTGTATTTCATTAAGTGTCCATCTTTATTACTTAAAACACTTAATAAATATATATATATATAAAGTATGCAAAGCATGAATAAGTTCGTATCGAATCTAAAACGGTAATATTTGTGATCTTTGAAACTAAACTTGTTTATACAGAATTTTTTGAGGAATCAATTTTTGTATCTGTGACATTTAAATATAGAAGCTAACAAAGTCTATTTAAAATCGAGGACATTACAAACCTCGCCTGAACTAATTAAATATGTTATTAAAACCAATTAATTAAAATATTAAGTGACTTTTCTGTTTTTTGTTTTTTATAAATGTTTTTTTCTTCTATTTAATATTAAAAAAATTGATAAATAAACTGTATTAATTAGATTAAAACACTGTATTTATCATAGCTATTCTTTTTTTATAAGTATGGCTAAAACAAAAAAAGATATGCGTCGAGCATAAAACCTCATCCTTTTTATAATTAGGTTTAATTAAAAAAATATACTCTGTTTTAATAAGAGATATTGTAGGTCATAGAAATTCATGGATGTATGACCTCATTTTTATCATTTTTTTTTCAAATAATAAACAAAAGATCTCGCTCATGTAGTTGCGCTGACGTGACAAAGAAATCAGCATGTCACGCACAAATGTCACGCAAAATATCAATTATCTTTTATATCATAGAAGCGACTTTATTAGTTCCCTAATCGATTACATGAAAGAAAAACTTTTTTATTGTCTTAGATACATTTTTGCACACTATTTTTGTTTTGAGAATGTAATAAATGACATATGTTGTCGTTGAAGTATCTTTCAATCTTTCAAAATTTTAAATTTGTTTTAAAAAATGATATTTACTAATGAAACGTTAACGAAAAAGGCACGTTTATTTTCGTTTAATTTAATGATAACATTTGTATACTTATTAGGGATAGTTTAAAAGATTTAAAAAGAGCCATAAAAAATAAAAACATACAAAAAAATAGGAAAATAAATTGATCGATAAGCGTAAATATATATGTTAAAAAATATACTAAATTCCAAATGTGCCAAATGACAAAATATTATCTTAATATCAAATTTATTTTTGTGTCAACATTTATTCGTGTAATGAATAAATATTTTTCAAGTAATAACCATTTCTTTTCCCTTTGTCATAATTGTATCTGTAAATTACACTTTATTGCCTACCAAAACAAAACAGCTACAGTAAAAACAAATAAAATAGATTTAACAAAAGGCGGCCTTATCGCTTCCAAATTATTATTTATCTGTAAATTATTTCTGGTACCTATCTCTATATTTTAAATTCTTCTGTATCCATGTATCTAACTGGACTAATTTTATACTTTTGAATCCCTGGATGGTTAGGTTAGGTTAGACCCATTTTATTTAAATTTAACAAAAATTATATATTTCACCCATATGACTTAAAGACTATGTATGCTATTTAAATATATAAAGTGAATGCAACGTGTTTTTAAGTTTGCATGTCTTAACAAAGATAAGTGTGCTATGCGAATATGTCAAGTTTAACCCTTACGATAGTCGCGTTTGTGGTTCGCGCCCTCACGGCACAATTATTAATTGTAAACATTACTTAAGTAATACGTTGCCGCGTGACTTCATTGCAATTTTAAATATACGTTCTCGTAACTTGTGTTATTTTTCGTTTGGTTATTGTTACGTTGTATACGTCAAACTTTCGTTATGTATTGTATCGAGCTAATGTTATTATGCTCGAGTTTTAACTACGATTTTACATTATTTTGTCTGATATTCGACAGAGTAGCCTGTCCTGGTTCCTAATATAATATAACATAAAACGGACTTAATTACGGTAGAAAATATGAATTTTAACTAATTTTAATTTTTTAGGCTTGCATCGAATTTTATCGTTATAATTTATTTATTTAGAGCTTCACTGTGGTAGAGAACATAGTAAAAAAAATCAAATACATGTGGCGTATAGCATGGTATAGATGGCCCAGTGGTAAGAACATGTGAATCTTAACCGATGATCGTGGGTTCAAACCCGGGCAAGCACCACTGAATTTTCATGTGCTTAATTTGTGATTATAATTCATCTCGTGCTTTACGGTGAAGGAAAACATCGTGAGGAAACCTGCATGTGTCTAATTTCACTGAAATTCTGCCACATGTGTATTCCACCAACCCGCATTGGAGCAGCGTGGTGGAATAAGCTCCAAACCTTCTCCTCAAAAAGAGGAGAGGAGGCCTTTAGCCCAGCAGTGGGACATTCACAGGCTGTTACGGTATAGCATGGTTCTAAAGACAAAAATGGTATATCTTAACTGAACGCAGGCTTTTACTTAATCGTGGAAATTCTTATAGTATCTTATTTCTTTTACCTATACTTATTATTTGTAAACAAGGATTGAGCCATAAAATAAATCAGATAGGTTACTAAAGTTTCACTTTTGGTTATCGACCTCACTCACAAAGGATATCGACATGAGCACATCTCATTTGTATTCGCGAGGTGCAAACACCATAGTATGATAAAGCCTTGAGGCTTGGGAACGACACCTGGTGATGCTTGCTATTCTAATATTTGCATGATTTAATAATTTAAGAACAAACAAAGGTGTTTGTTTTTAAACCAACGCTTTTAATTTTAATTTCTTTTGGTAAGCAAGCTATAAAATTTTTACTTATATTAAACTATTCAGTAAATATCCGATTTTTTTCAAATAAATTTTTAATCGTTCGAATAAACAATGTCACGAAAAAATTTTAGTTATTTGATTGTTATACAGTCATATTTAATATTATTAAAAAAACCCTCGCGTTTCACTCATAGCATGGTTTTTATATGCTATGTTCTGAATACATTTATTTAACATTTTATTCTTTCGAAGTAATCGAACTCGTCCTCTGACTTGAATATTGCTCAACAGTCTATCAGTAGTAGACAATGACTGCTCAAGAATTTCAAAGGAATAGGCTATTCTTTATTATAAATTTTATACATTTATAGTTCATAAAGTATAAAATTTATACTAAAAATAGCCCAATGGGCACATAAATATCCCATTGCCAATGCCTCCTCTACTTTAAGAAAACATATTCATTTGCTGCTATTGTTGGACAATTTTACCAGAGTTTCCGACACAGGCAAGCTACTCATGATGTTGAAATGTATATGTACGAGAATAGTCAGTTGTCTTTGTTCAAATTTGAACTTGCGATCTTTTGTTTATTTATTTACTTATTTGTAAAAGTACAATTACAACATATATAAAAACATTGAAAAAATTTACTTGAAAAACAGTTTAGTTTTACGAACTCTTGAGCTCACTTGGCATCTCGGTTCTTTTAACGCTTTGTCTATATCTCCTATATATTATCTTTTCAATGGCCGATAGTATCCATAGAAAATAATCATCTCTCACAATTTTTTTATCAGATATTTAAGTGTGTATATATAATTAATAATGAATTTTAGTATTTATAAATTATTCAATAAATATTTCGTTACAGTAGTAATATTTTTTAGACGAGCTATATGTACTGTGCCAAACAATTTCAGCCTTAAATTTCGCATAATTCTTAGTTCCCTCCAGTGCTAAAATGACTGTAGATAGACGATTACGTATTCTTGAAAACTGAAAACGCAACTATTTTCTAAAGAATTCAGCTCGAATTAAAACATTAAGGACACTTAGGTTAAAGTGCTCGATAAATCACGATTGTTTCGGAACAAATGGTTAGAACTGTCCACCCACAAAAGCTTCAACCTTATAAATATTTAAATAGCGTCTACTCTCTTTTAAGATTTTTAGTTAGTAAAAAAGTGCATTTTGTAAAAATGATTAAATTTTTATGTTTCAATTTACTTCTTTCATGTGAGATTTACGTAGGTGTTCAGTACGTTTATGTAAAAAATAATATAATAATGATCGGTTGAATAGCATGAAAACAACAAACAACAACAAACAAACTCACTTTAACATTTAGGATATTACTAAGATTTTTTATTTTTTGTAACCTAAAAATATATAATATAAAAACTATACAAAACATATAATTTCATTACATGTGATCTATGATTTTTATACTTAGAAAATAAATAATTTTAGTCATTTGAAAGTAATGCATAAAAATATAATTGATGCTTGAAAAATGAAATCCAAGTAAATATTTTCTAGAGTTTATTATTTCTAATAATAAAGAAGGTCTATTCGACTCTCGTCTGATTAAAGAGAGGCTTGATATCAAATAAAGTTGCCTTAACGATGTCTCTTTGCAACTTCAATTGAGAATAACCGCAGCCATTGCCTACAAAAGAGAATTGAGGCTTTCAATATTGGTATTGTTTGCTTTTGTTATTGCCGTTAGATAAATAAAATCTATTTTTCAAGTAAAATGGAATATAGAAACCTCTTTATAATATGACGTTCTATTTATAAATTTCAAAATCATCATTTATAGTATTTACAAAAAAAAAAAATCATTCGTATAATAAGATTTTGTTATTTGTTGTGTGTTGTTGAGAAGTTTTGTTATTCCTTGTACTTTATGCATTTTAAATTCAAACAATGTCCTGTCGTTTTCCATGTCTAGATGTTTTCCTCGTGACATCGATATAAATATTTGCTTAAATTGCGTATTAAAAAGGAAACGTACATTTTCATTCGACTATAGAATTTCATTGAAATTGTCTTAAGGATGTCCTTTTTGTTAAATATGGCGCATCACATGCCAAATAATCCGACCATAAATCCTAAGCTATAAGTCTTCTAAATCAAATGCAAGAACAGCATGTCCGATAGAAAGCGAACGCCGGTTGAAATGTATTCACACAGATAAGAAAATGAATTTTAAGAACACACAATATACACCCTATTATTTATGTGTTTTTTTGTTTATATATAATTACATTATATCTTTATCCTGCGGTTACTATTACATTAAATTTATATTATAATTAGTTGATAATTTATTAAATAGACAAAAACCTGTATTCCCGTATAGATACACTAAGACCTGTCAGCAAGTACTTTACGTTTTTTGGCATGTGTTTATTCAAATATATTGTATTATCTCTACAACCTTCCAATCCATATTGGAAAGCGTAAGCGACATCTTTCGTTTACATAAAACGCTTATAAATAAAAATATATTCATTAAAGTGGTTTATTGTATATTTTAATTTTGAATTGAATTGAATTACTCTTTTAATTGTAGAACACCTTAAGTGCTCTATGATCGCCAGAAAATAAAAGTCACGATTGACTCTGCTTCAATTATTTCTACAACTTCAATAGCAAATATATGATACAAGGCATAATTCCGAAGAAAAAATACGAATTAAATTAAATTTCAACTAATAAAGACTAAAAAATCTTAAAATGTAATTGCCATCCAATATTTACTTTTGTTAGCAGGTATTTTTTTATTCGATTTTTTGTACAATCTGTCATATATTTATAACAACAAAATATTAATATTTATATTTATTCTTGGCACCCATAAATCTTGTAATAAAGTTACAGATAACACTACCAATAAATAGAAACATCTTAAGTGTTCAATAATATTTATACAACCAAAGTCGTTATTTGTTGAAACCCAAATACGAGTATATCAGAGCGTGAACATCGTCAAATGTATGACTTCATTCAAACCCTAATTAAAATGGTAACAAGAAAAGTGCCAGTGGTTTCTAAGCATCCAAAGTAATCAAAAATATGGAACACATTATATGTATTTATCATCGCAAATTATATGTTGTAATTTATACAATGTTGTATTTTCTTTAAATAAGAATATTCTGTTTTGGTAGAAGGCATATTATAGATAAATCTAAAAATAAGAACGAGGATTTGATTCAAGCAACAAAATCACTGATTGAGTTTCGGCTATATCAGGAACGTGGGTTTTAGTAGAATAGAACAGAGCGTAGGCGGAAAGTCGGTCAGTAAAAATACATGTATTCCGAATTTAAATGTAATCAAATTCAAAATTGGAATTCAAGTTTATTTGTTCATATTATGCCATTTTTGGTTAATATACAATAATTATTAAATATACTTAAGACAAATTTGTAATGTATTAGTGTGGTTATGGATTTTTTTGGTAAAGTCTGAATGGACTGGGTCAGTGGGCGGACGTATGTAGAGTATACCGGTATACCGTTAACGAGATTTTACCGTTACACGAGTACTAATACTGCGTTATACCTAGTTGTATGATTAAGATATATGTCTTCATACGATTATGAATTGGAAAATTAGTGTTTTTTTTTTTTTATAGAATAGAAAGGTGGACGAGCATATGGGCCACCTTATGGTAAGTGGTTACCAAACGCCCTTAGACATTAGCATTGTAAGAAATGTCAACCATCGCTTATAGCCAATGCGCCACCAACCTTGGGAACTAAGATTTTATGTCCCTTGTGCCTGTAATTACACTGGCTCACTCACCCTTCAAGCCGGAACACAACAATATCAAGTATTGCTGTTTTGCGGTAGAATATCTGATGAGTGGGTGGTACCTACCCAGACGAGCTTGCACAAAGCCCTACCACCAGTAAAGTGTGACTGCATTATGTATTTATAAACAAATCACTTACTTAAGAATGTTTAGTTAGATATTACTAGTACTAGAACAGGGTACTAATTAAAAAAAAACAATATGTTAGACTATCACTGTCTAATTTGAATAGCAGTCTGTCAGAGATTGTAAGCCAATACCGCGACAATAATTATGAAAAAAAGTTATTCCTAACTAATATTATAAATGCGAAAATGAGCTTGTTTATTATAAACGATTTGTGTCTTAACTACTCAACCGATTATCATGAAATTATGACACATTTGACATGTGTACAGAAAAGAATAGAGTTACCTAACACCTGACTCTCACATGCAAAAGTATGAAATAAATGAGGTTTTCTGTTATTAATTCCTAGATTATTTACGAATAATAGAAGTATACGATACCGTACAAGGCCTATTATTAATCGTAATAAATTGAAATGAGAAAAATATGATAAAATCAGAACTGGTCGAGATAAAATGTTGGCCTAAATTATTTAATTAATTATTTAAAATCTACTTCAAACAATTAATTCAGTCTAGAGGTAAATTATTATAGTATTAAGATAATGTAGTGAAATATTTTCAGCTGCGATATTGGATGAGATTTTTGTTAACGTACCACTCAAAAATGTTTTCTTGAAGCGATATTTAATTAATATACCTTTTACATAGCGATATTCTGACAAAAGAAAAAAATGTAACTTACTGATTTTTACGAGAAATACGAACTTAATCGTATCTTTGTCTGTTCATCTTAAATAAATATTTGTAACAATATAAGATTTTTTTAATACGCTTAAGACCTCGAAATTTGTTTTTGTAAAAATACAAACAAATTTCATTTAAATACATCGAAAATATAAATATAAAAAGTATTGAAAAAAATATATGATTATTTTAAATATATTTTAAAAGTTAGCATCAACTAGTATGGAATTTAAATTATTTTTTATTTTCAGGTCAGAATGCGAGTAATACTATTCACGTTGGCCGTCCTGGCTGCATTAACTTCAGCAGAATGTAAGTCTAATTAAAATAAGTGCCCTCCTTCTAATTATAAGAAAAACAAGTTACGCTGTTTCTAATAAGAATAAAATTATATTGTTTTTATAAAACGTAAGAAATGTTCTTTGCATATTTTAAGTTAAAATGTCATAATTGATAAAAAGTTTTTATAAAACATAGCAAATTAATAAAGGAAGCTCGCAAATTTCCCACAACTGGCCAAAGAGCTTTTGTAAGATTAGATTATATTCCATTACAGTAACAGCCATTTAATGTCCCACTACTGGGCTAAGGCCCCCTCTCCCTTTTGAGGAGAAGGTTTGGAGCGTATTACACCACGCTGCTCCAATGCGGATTGGTAGAATACACATGTGGCATAATTTCAATGAAATTGAAATTGAATTATCGATACAAAATAATCACATGAAAAACGCTGCTCCTGGTCCACACTTGAACTTACATACGATCTTTGGTTAACATCAAAGTGCCACCCACTCGACTTATTATTTTTGAATAGAAAAGAATTGAACATTTTTTTAAATATGTCATGTCAATTTTAATAAGTGAAATTTGTTTTATTACGATTATATTCGTGTGGTTTTTAAACCGTTAGTCGTAAATTCGACCTTAGATTTACCGCCGATATACATACATATATACAGACAGTCTTAATTTGTAAGTTATAGCCTAGTCTTACTGCAAATCTATATTAAACTTAATGTGCTGAGACTGTTCTGGTTCTGACATCTTGTCGAGCGGGATGATCTCGATTATTTCCATTTATTACTGCGTTTTAATAATAAGTCGTTTTCGTAGGAATATGAGTTCTAAATTTGATAATGATTACAGTCACTGATAATTCACTGTTATCTTATAAAATATATTAACACTTAATTAATTTTATGAATACTTATAATTAGAATATTTATTCATTTATTTTTAAGCTAAAAAAAAAAAACAACATATGCATTACAAATTTATGAAAAAAATACGCCGACTAAATGATTGTCCTGTGGCTTGTACCCAAGACGCTGACACTATTGCCAGATATTGATCGATTTCACCTCATTTGAGGTTTATTGTAAACTTTTTTTTTGTTTTATAATATTATTTAGTTAGAACATTAAGCTCAGAAAATTAGAAGTAGAACTTACTTTATGTTTTATCTATAAATCTTAATTAAAACGTAAAATTGCAATAAATGCAAATCTTGTAATGAATAAACAATTCTCAGCGTTAATCTCAATTCTCAAAATTGAATCAAAAATTTGTCTACAATATTCGAGTATGATTTTTAAGTTCAAAAATCGTACACAAAAATGTCAACCTATATTTTACGACATTTAATTTTATAAATATAGCAAATTTTGTGTTCCAATGTTGTGTTTATACTACTCAAGCACCTGTACGGATTCTTGTAAAATTACTATGTGGAAGTCGAGTACGTTGTGAAAAGGACGAACTAGGTATATTATAATTAATTAAAAACATGCTTTTATTATCATAAGTTTCATATAAGTTTATATAAAGCTGAAGAGTTTGTTTGTTAATTTGTTTGAATGTGTTAATTACAGGAACTACCTAATCGACCCAATCCGGTCCGACATTTAAAGACTTTGTGTTAGCTTTTTTATTGACAAAGATCTTTATAGCATCTCTCTACCTACTATATAATACAGGCTATTCAAAAATATGTTTCCCGACAGCGGACAGCAAAGCGCGTATAGTATGCTACTTCAGCAATTGGGCGGTGTACCGGCCGGGTGTGGGGCGCTATGGAATCGAAGACATTCCAGTAGAAATGTGCACGCATATCATATACTCCTTCATCGGTGTCACGGAGAAGACCAATGAGGTTCTAGTTATTGATCCTGAGGTAAAATATTTCAGCACATCAATTTATTACTATTATAATTTATAATTAATTTAATTTCATAAAAATTAGATTATATATAATTTAAGAAGAATTAATATTATTGGTGGTTGGGCTTTGTGCAATCTCATCTAACTAGGTGCCACCCATTCAACACATAAGTAGCAGTACTTAATTACTTAGTATTATTGCGTTGAGGTTTAAGGTAGGTGAGCTAGTGTAACTGCAGGTACAAGGGATATAACATGTTATTTCTCAAGGTGTGGTTAGTTCTTCTATTTAGAACCCACACTTAGTTCAAGTCGGTAGGTAATATACGTTTCAATTACGTAAGTACCTTGTATAAATATACATTATTCTTAAGAAAATATAATATGTTTTATTACGAATTTTGAAATAGAATTTTATTCGGCACGTGTAACCTTAAAGCTTTAGAATATAACAGAAAGTTCGGTAATTTAAGAAAATAAGGGACTAAGCCTTTCATTACCTTGTTCCATGCGAGTCTTGTATGAGCTACTTTTTATGCCTTCAGTACTCTCGTAAAACACCAGCAGTTACAGTTTAAATGCGGAAGCTTACAATGTTAGCGAAATAGCTTTGAAACTTTTGCAAGCAAAAGGTTATTTAATGGAATGCATTGTCGGAAATCATACAATGAAAAGTTTATTTAATAAATATTTCATGGAGTTTTATAGGCAATAATGCTTAAAACAGGAGAAAGATATATCAATAAAATCGAATTATTTTGATCTGAAAAATTTATTGGCACGCCTTGGAGGTAAAACTCGTTTTCCGTAACGGTAAAGTTACGATGCTCTATTATGTCGTCTCTTCTTCTCCACCGCTTTCTACTTCCTTCTGTTGGCAAAGCGCGTATAACTATACTAAACTTTATTGTATAACTTTACTTTATCTGTATATATATGGAGAATATTTATATAATTTTTTTAATTTTACGCCATATTTATTTCTTTTTTGTTTTCTTTTATAAAATATTAATTAAATAACCATAAATATCGATGTTTACATATTCCGGGTCTGACGGCCACATTTTTTAATTCATACATTTTTACAAGTACTTTTAAATCGTCAATCGGAATATTCATTTTATTTGCAAAGAATTGGCCAGGCTTCAGTCCCTTTTTTTAATCTAAAAGGACCAAAGTTTAAATAAAGCGTTGCTAAAAAATTAATCAAGTAGCGGAACGTAGCCTGTTTCAAGTTATTTATAGTTACTGTCTGGAATGGAGATCTAGACGTTTGTAAATAGAATTGTTTAATTACTATAATTTCATTATAATTTTCTCATTCTTGACAATTTTGCTACTCTTTATTTAATTATTGTACGCTTGAAATTTTCTCGTAATTTAAAAAAAGAAATGGTCTGTTCATTTTTGCCTTGTGTACTCGTTGTATGATTTTAAGGATGGACTTTACAAAACAAATATATTTTTTTTAAATTAAATATGCTACTTTACGTATTTTATTGTATTATTTCGATTCAGAGTAGCTATTTCTAAGCGAACGATAACGTCAAGGTTTCTTTTAAACCGAATATCTTTATAAAATATAAATATTATCACTAAGTACTTTGAATAAGATCCATCCTCAACATCACCATCATCACCAAATTTATTAAATAAAATAAATAATTCAATAAACATGATAATGTAGACTTATCAAATTACACACAGAGCATTTTGTCCCCATTTTTTTTATATTATAGGCAGGTGGACCAACAAATGGACCACCTGATGGTAAGTGGTCACCATCGCCCAAAGACATTGGCGATGTAAGAAATAATAACGATTCCTCACATCGCCAATGTGCGATGAACCTTGGGAACTAAGATGTTATGTCCCTTGTGCCTGTAGTTACGCTGGCTCACTCACCCTTCAAACCGAAATACAACAATACGAAGTGTTGCTGTTTAGCGGCAGAATATCTGATGAGTGAGCTTACCCACCCAGACGGGCCTGCACAAAGCCCTACCATCGGGTAAAACATGGCTAATAACAAAAACTTTGTTTCTTCAGCTCGACATCGAGAAGAACGGATTCAGCAACTTTACAGCCCTTAAGAAATCTCACCCTGACGTAAAGTTCATGGTAGCGGTGGGCGGATGGGCCGAGGGTGGCTCCAAATACTCTCATATGGTTGCACAGAAGTCTTCGAGAATGACCTTCGTAAAGAGTGTTGTGGGTGAGTAATGTTTGATATTACTTTAGTTGTTGTATATTTTTAAACGTATCATGTTTAGGACTTGGAAAACGTAACAATTTCTAAAATAATTAATATAAGACTGAGTAATATTGAGATATAAATATTTTACAGCATTTTTGTATAATTTTTATTCTATACTACTAGTAGAGTTAAGCTAGAGTTTGTTTGCTTGTTTGTTTAGGCCCACAAATCACAAGATTTTGAATTAAACTTAAGATTTTGAACTATATAACATCACTCTGCAACCCACGAGATTAGAGCATTAAGTATAAACATGGGCGACCCACGTGGTGCTATTTTATTAAATAAGTAACAAGTATATATTACCGTAATAAATAATGATTTCTTTCATCAAAATCCAAGTGCGTTATGGAAAAACTATTTTTTTTTCTTTTAAACGTTTCGCATATGTACATTTGAAAGTCTGCAAATAAAACGGGTTGAATAGTTTTTTTATAAGCTTCGTTATAACGTAAGGGAATATGCAAACAAAAGAAGATCGCGACAACTTTGTATACTCATAACGTCAGAATTGTTTTAAAAATACACTTCATGTCCGGAATCCGGATAATTTATTCAAGAAATGAATTGTATTGCTTTCGGATGATAAAATAGTTATGAAAGTAGTAGTTATAGTAGTAGATAAAGAGTTTTAAAGTCGCATATAAGTGACGTAGGAATTCATTTACGGCTCGTAAATCGTAAGTTAAAAAAAGATCCGTTACTGGTGTACCACAAAGATTCCTTAAATTTAGGATATATATAAAAAATATGGTGATGATTGATCTTAAAATCGTCGAAATTAACATTTTTATTCAACTAAAACAAAAGTTTTGTATATGAATAATGTAAAACATGAATCGTTAATAGTTTTAAAAGGTAATATGGTGTCGGAAATACAAAGGCAGAGAGTAAGATTAAGATTACCAGCAATACGTGTTTTGACTGAACATCGGGATTCCGCAAAGTTGTGCCAAGTTTGTACGACAGCGTCTTGATGTTTAAGTTTTATACGGTTTAAGCCGCGATAGTCTAGTGATTAGAGGTCGTGGAATAATCTGCAAACCTTGTCAGAAAGAAGGCTTTAGCCCAGTAGTGGGAAATTTAAAGACTGTTAGTTTACTTTAAGGCATGTAAAAGTAAATAGCCTAAAAATATGCTATGCTATGTGCATGCAGTTTCCTATGCAGTTTTCATTCAATGCTTAGAATAAAATGAACGTTATACTTAGTAGTAGTAAGTCTTATGAATTATAATTATCAAACAAATTATTATCATTTTAGTTTTAAGGTCACATTGCATGTCGCCAAATTAATAAAAATAGATTATTATATGTTTGTTTAGAGACAAGTAATTTGGTGATTTAAAATATTGATTAATAAAATATAAGTGGTACTTAGTTTAAAAAAAGTGAACGAATAAACCTATTTTCATTATTATTTATATATATAATATAAATACTACGGCTTATAATTCACAAAGTATATAGTATCCAATACCTCAACGTTATTGGATAAATGCCATTGGATATAAAATATCCAGCATGCTATCTGTGAATGGTATAGCGAAGGCAGCGAGGTATGTGATTAAAATAATGCCTAGAATTTGCATTCAGACGTGACTTCAAGTCGACGGGAGCAGAAGGGAATTTTTATATGCAAATACACTTGAACATAGACTATTCTAGCATGATAAATGATAAGCGCTATGTCAGAAATAAGCAATTAAAAAGCCTTATAATTCGTAATGATTTCATTATAAATATTCAAACAGAAATCTTACATTTATGATTTTAAAATTCAATATAATAAAGAAAAGATAATTTACGATAATAAGAGAACTTTGTAGTATCTAGCTTAACTTTATGAGCTGCTGATTTGTGTTAATGTTCTGGAAAGGTTAGTGCTTAACTTAATGAGCTAACGTCTGAAGAATGAGAAGATTTAACGTTGAATACTATTGTTCAAACTAAAGCGCAGGCTTAAGGATCGTTTCGAAATATATTAGAAATGACAATTTAAATGAGTCATAGTTGTGTATTCATTTGATCGTGTTGTGTCCCCCGGTCTCACCCTCGTTAAACAGATACTGTACATGGAATAAGAAAAAATCCTATACCTCAATGTATAAATGGTAACGAAAAAATATTTTGTACTCTATTTCGAAGGAATTTCGAAAATGCCTGAAAATTATCTGGTAAGTAAATAACAGTATACGCAAACTTATAAACAAAAAAAGACTAAATGGTACCTCGGAATACCCTTTCATGATCCAAATAGTTTAAAATTGTTTTTTTTTCTCTCTTTGAAGACTACTTTGGGCAAACAGACAGACAAAAATAAAAATAATGTTTGTTTTGGGTTTGGTAAAATAATGTTTGTTTAGTAAATGGTAGTAATTTGGAATTCACAGACACTTCAATTTTATTTATTTCTATAGATATAGATACAATAGCTCGGATCGTGCTGTTAAAGCCATTTCTAGATGGATTTATTATTATTCTATATTTTTATAACTGTCCGTTATGTAATTTTTGTATTCAAATCATGTGGTTGAAGAATGTCCATACAATCGTAGAACCATTGAACTGTGAATTATCTAAAATTACTATAATATTATAAATTCCATATAATATTTATGACGGTTTATTTAAATGACAAATTTCGTGCTAATGCCATTATTTACTCTTTAAATGAGCGAAATCATCATTTAAATCTTTCAATTAAAATTTAAACTTTAAAGGCAAATATTAGTATTGATGTTGTTTTGTCAAAATAATTATATATTATATTGGGATTATTATATAATTGTTTTGAAATAAACTAGGACAGAATGCTCCAATATCACGAATATCGCGAGAATATAATAATTGTCCAACAAACACAATAACATTGGTTGTGACGGGCTCTCATCGTTCATGAAAAAAATTTAGTATAAAAAGTTATTTTGTTTTAAAACCTAATTAGTAACTTATTGTTTTTGTTTTTTATTAAAATATTTCTTATTTCTGTTTTTATTTATATATTTTGTTACCTCTTTTTGTAATTGAGTTTGTGAATGGTGTGTTGTCCTGTAATCGGTTGTGCATAGTTAGCTTTAAACTAAAGTAAAGCGTGTTTTAAATATGTTTTATTTACAATTGCTGGAAATCCAAATATATAAATAAATATTAGTGATACAAATATTAATTACAAATAACATTACTAGTCTAAAATAGTAGTGCACATTAAATGCATCAGATAATATTATACAGTTTAGTTTCATCTTACAGTATATATCTGTTTACTCTGAACTAATATCGGGGGATCAAATGGTAAATTATACTAAGGAATTGCTTTCTACAATTCATAAATATAACTATAATTTATTTTATTACTATAATTACATATCAATCGCACTGTGAAGATATTAATGTTGACAATGCGATTCTGGAATGTGACATATTCAATTAGCGCCATCTAGGGCTACGGTGTTGTAAAATACGCCATTAATAAAATAATAATAAATAATACTAAGAAATAATAAGAAAGATACCTAAATATGAATACAAAGGTATCATCGATGCATATCCTTTGAGGAATATTACTACAACTTTCAAGCAGTAAAATATATTATCTTCATCGTGTGTGACGTGCTTTAGATTTACTTTCTCAATTATAATAACAGATTTTCGTTCTAATTGATATGATTGATGATATCTTTTCAAATTGTTTCTCATTCGTCTGAATACGAATTCTCGTAATAATCTTAACTATTTTTAATCGGGTACATAATTTCCTAATTGACGATATTGTTTTTCAGACTTCCTCAATAAATACAACTTTGATGGTCTTGACCTTGACTGGGAGTATCCTGGTGCGGCGGATCGCGGCGGTTCCTTCTCAGACAAGGACAGATTCCTCTATTTCGTCCAAGAGTTGAGGCGAGCCTTTATCAGGGAAGGAAAGAACTGGGAGTTGACAGCAGCTGTACCACTTGCTAATTTCCGGCTGATGGAAGGTTACCATGTTCCTGATCTTTGCCAGTGAGTAGACGATTTACACTTTTCTTTTAAAGAACAAGAACACATTTATTCTCATAAACGATAAGGGTTGGTTTATGCCAATAATAATAATACCTTATAGGTAATGATAATATTTAATTGCTTTAATACATTTCTATAATATTTTTAATAAATCAATCATAACTTCGATATAAGAGAATTATTTGAAATTAATAAGATGTTTACTGAAAAAATTACACAGTACAGCAGATTTGCTTGCTTTTCTTTGCTAGGGCTCTGTCCAAGATCATCAGAGTAGGTAGCTATTCATCAGTTACTACCTAAACAACAAGAATTTGTATAGCTCTTTTTCAGGTAGATATCCTTCAAGTTGGGCAGTTTAAATAGGAATCCTGTCCTTGAAATATAAGGGACATAACATTTCTTATAGCTGTTCTGCTTAAACTAATTGTTATTGATGTTCTAATTCCATTCCAAATCTCTCTAATTCTGGATGTTTGGCTAGCGGCCAAAGAAATTAAGACAAATTTTTGGACGCTTTTTATGTTGACAAATAGCTTTTGGATGCCTTATTGATTGAGTTAAATATAAGCCAGTTAGCTGTTATTTTGATTTACATATATTCAACATATATGATTTATTAATGTGTTGTTTCCATTTGTTTAAAAAAAGCTACTGCTAAATTATAATTTAAATGTGTTGATATATGTTTTGTACAAATATATTTGTATTCAAATGTGATTCTCATAAATGTCGTTTAGATGGGTTATATTTTTTATCAAAGAGTAGTAAAAATTACATAAAGTTGAAGAATTGTTATTTGAATGGCTAAATTAAATTACAACGTAACATTCGTGAAAATTGTGGTTGCAATCGCTACAGCGAGAGCTGAATATTTCGGTTAACTCACAGGCCGGAATTTATGAGTTTTAAACTCATTAACATAGCGACAAAATAAAATTATATTTTTACTTTATGTAATTGTTTTACGCTACTACATTAAATGTCTTTGTAGGAAAAATATAATTTATTTACCAAAAGTGTTTCAAACGCTGCGCAAAGTAATATATAATAATTTGACTTTTTAGTTAACGGTAATTGGTCGGTGGCAGCGGATGACGTAATTGGCGACCAATGAGTAATTAATCTCAACGATTAAAATAAAATTAATTAATCTGTTACTAGCTAGTTTGAGGATTTTGAGTATAGTATAATGTAGTTTAAGTATTTAGAGTATTATGTAGTATTACGACGGTAGAATCCGACATAACTAAGTGACATATAATGTAATTATTACACGTGATAATTTCGTTTGGTTGAAACGGTTAAATTTACGGTATCATATTGCTTGTGAGAAGTCATAAATAAAATAAGGCAGCTTATATATTTATTTTATAACGCATTTTAAAGTTTTAACGTCAGTTTCCTTCGTCAAATTTTACTCGCAACGCGCCTAAAGAATTATAACTACAAAAAATTACTGATTATTATTAAATTAATAATAACTGATTATTTATTAAATTACTAGCAAAACGAGGATTCGCCAAATAAGGATGTGTAGCAGCGATAGATATATAAAGATAAGACATATAAAGATGGTGATTTTGGTTTTGGTAACTCGCAAATAGCCGTAATAACTTTAAGAGGCAGTTATTTTGAAATTACATATGGCCACTTAAATTTTATTTAATTAATGTATAGTTTTGAAAATGCTATAAAACTATTTTTATAGAAACTCAATAATAGTGAAAGTTATTTTAGCACGTTTCGAACAAGCCGTGTACAGCTTATACAATAAACGAAAATGTTACAGAGAATTAGATGCAATTCACGTCATGTCTTATGATCTCCGAGGAAACTGGGCCGGCTTTGCAGATGTCCACTCTCCGCTTTACAAACGGCCCCATGATCAGTGGGCTTATGAAAAACTAAATGTGGTACGTGTTTTTAAAATCTAATTTTGTTTATAGTCATTATTATTTATGAATGTATAATTAAGATATTAAAAGAATTATTTTTACATAACGATTCCTGTAACTGATATTGATATATGATTGAAATACGAAACAAAATAAGATGATACCATATTTAAAAACTTATTCAAGGTAATTTGATAGTTTCGATCAGGTAAAATTTTTAATTCTACCCTATAAGTATAACAATACATAGTTCGTCGATGTATGTAAAATGTAATGACTTATTTCGTTTCGTATTTCTTTAATTTTATCAAATAGGGAGTAATAATTATGTTAAATAATACAAACAGTATACAAACGCTAATAAATACAAAGACGTACATACATGTCTGTGGAGAATATAAATTAATAAAACAAAAATACATACTGTAAACAATTCTTTCAATTTAACTTACGCCTTAAATACTCAAATACGTACTGCGTCAGTTATTGGTTAACTTCAGAAAAAATATTTTTTCAGAATGATGGTCTAAACCTATGGGAAGAAAAAGGCTGCCCTTCAAACAAACTCGTTGTTGGCGTTCCATTCTACGGTCGTTCTTTCACACTATCAGCTGGTAACAACAACTATGGACTAGGAACATACATCAACAAGGAGGCTGGAGGCGGTAACCCTGCACCTTACACTAATGCTACTGGTTTCTGGTCTTACTATGAGGTAAGTAGTTCTTAATAATACTTTTAATATTACTTTCCATTTAAATCCATCTGTACAATTTAGCCTAAATCGTTTGTAGGCGCTCTATATTTTTTATAGGCTCATATTATGTTAATACGAACAAAAAATATTGTTAGAGCTATTTAGATGTATTGGTATATAATATGCTTAATAATGGCTTATTATTCTGACTAGGTAATAGGTAATATACGTTAATAATTAGTGACAATATGAAACCGCAAATGATAAACATTTAAAAAATATGGTCTTAATGGATCATCTTTCAGATGGCATTTCGGCCATGACAGTCAAACTGAAATATAATATCATCTGCGAAAAAGTTTCAAGAGTGCACAGGTGTACGTGTAGACACATCACTGTAATCCCTTATTATATAAATCCCATAGGACGCCAATTGACACGACCGTAAACAGATCAGATGCCATTGGTGTAACATTGCTAACTTAAACTGTTCACTTATTATAACGTTGATAACAAGGCAATTGTTTAGCGGTTGTTTACACTGATTTCGATCTTTCTGTCATTATTGATTTGTCTTTCGAAAGAAGAAGAAACAGCATTTACCTTAGATTATTTGATATTCAAGGCGAAATTGTTATCTTCAAAATCTTAAAATAATTATGATCATAATGAGATAATTTTATTAATGAGTTATCAAGTTGCGTTGTATTAATCAATTTATAAATATATTAAACCACTTCTTAAAAAAAAAACTTCAATTTCGAACTGATTTTCACGTTTAAATTTGCTTTGTAATTATCTCAACTATACTTTGTCAATCTGGAATCTAAGAAACTGATCAAACCCTTATCACGGTGGTTTAAGGTTAATAAATTTCATTATAACGTTTTCATTCATCTTATCAGCATTGTAGGGTAAGTAGCAGGTGTTCGTTATCTCAATGTGAAGTACTATCAAAATGTGTGAGAACATTAATTTTAATATTTAATAACTTCAACCTCTTACTGTTAAATATTTATAGAACTCTGAAGAAAAATTCGAGTTTTGTTTTCAAAAAATTTAGCATTGGAAATTTCCTTTTACTTCTTTAAAGAATAAGTTTTATATATTTTTAATGATTAATATTTCCTTTGTTGAGATATTTGTTTAGGTAGTGAAGTAATTATTTCATAAATAAATTAATTTGTGTTTCAAATAAGGTTTTTTTTTTGTAATGAAACTTTTCGATGTTCGAATTCTATGTCAAGATAAATTGGTTTCAACTTGTGATTAATGTTTGATATTTAAATAATATTTTTAAATCATTATTAAAAAAAAATCTGAAAATTACACGGTTTTTGGGTAGAGAAAGGGGATATAATATTTGTCATATAATAATGATTGATAGTATTAACTATCGTTATACAAATAATTCTGTTACTAACTAACTAGCAGCGTTACTAACTATCATAGAAATAGCAGGATCTTCTGGTTTATCGAGTCTATGACGAGAGTAGAAAACTATTATTTCTAGGACTATTAATTTATTGATGCTACTTATTAACCTTAAATTTAATTGAACCTTAGTATTATATTATTTAGAATATTATAGCGCGATTCAGGGATTTTAATTAAAATGTATTTCATATCGTAAAGTATTTATTTTATAAGAATTACTATTTTTATGAGTTTATACAGTGAACATGTTTTCGTTTTTGTTCATAGATTTGCATGGATGTTGACAAGCCAGAATCAGGCTGGACTAAAAAATGGGATGAGTATGGCAAATGTCCTTATGCTTACAAAGGCACACAGTGGGTTGGCTACGAGGATCCTAAGAGTATTGATATCAAGATGAACTGGATTAAAGAGAAGGGGTATCTTGGAGCAATGACCTGGGCTATAGATATGGATGACTTTAGAGGTCTCTGTGGGGAAACTAACCCATTGATGAAACTTTTGCATAAGCATATGCGCTCATATACTGTTCCTCCCCCACGCACTGGCAACACTACCCCAACAGTGAGTAACTATTTATTTTTTAATATCCTGCTAAGCATCCGCTCATATACATTGGCACTGTAAAAAATATTAACTATCACATCGCCAATTTTGCCACCAATCTTGGGAACTAAGATGTTAATACAATATACAATAAATGTGACAGTTCTGTAAAAGAAAAAAATTATAATAGTATAGAAATATTTAGCGTAAAGTTCTTAAAAAGCTAAACGAACTTTTAAGCTGTCAAAAAATTCTTGTATTTCAGAGGTGACAAGAAAATGACAAGGTCTTATACACAACTTGGGCCATTTACCTTATTTTCGTGAAATTTTGAGTTAATTTTGGACTTCATAAAACTTCGTCTCGTCTTAAAGATGAAGCTTCATTATAAAATTCAGATTTTTAATTAAACGCATTGATAGCTTTTCCATTGCAGCTTGAAAACTCGAATATTTTAGTAGATTTAAAAACGATGAATATTATGAAAAGGTTTTTAGAAATTCACTGTATTAATGAAGATTCTATTTATTTATATATTTTATTTTTATTTAGAAATAAAAAACAATATAGTATGAATTTAATTAAGAAATCAAACACAATGTATACATATTAAGAATGTAGAAATTTATCGTATTTTCTGAAAATGAAAAGTATTTGCGATAAATCTTTCTGTCGCGTCATCCAAACTTTGTTTATCTTAGGAAATATTTTTGTCTTCATGGTCGTAATATCGGGACTTAGGAAATGAGACTTAGGAAAGGGACGAACGTTATTGGTAAAGTTAACTAGTTAGGACTTGGACTTGTTATTCTGATTTACAAACTTTTGGCAGAAGCCTATGATCCGTTGAAATCCCTTATTTGTTAGGTCAACTTTATTTTATAAATCACTAACACCCTTAATAATTTATCCTTTGAATACATAAAATATCATAAGAAATATGTCTTCATTTTTTTTATAAATCTTTGGTTCTTTAAAACAAATATATATCTTTAATCACAACAAAGCCTTAAATAAATACAAATAAAAATTAAAAATAGATACTGTACAAATCTTGACCGCGTGCATTGGTGACCAGATCTATCTCTTACTATTATGATAATATATAGCAACGAAGTATATAGTATATAAACGACTCGGGGGGGGGGAGGCAAGATTATTATCAAAAGTTGGGTCTTACCTCTAACTTATATTAATAAGAAATAAAAATATATGTTCGATACAATATTCTAATTAGATTCTTGCTCTCACAGCCTGAATGGGCGAGACCTCCATCCACACCTTCCGACGCATCAGAAGGTGCACCCATACCTACCACCACAACTGTCGCACCAGCTGCCCAACCGACCACAACAACAACCAAGAAACCTACTACACAAACATCCACTCAGGCTCCAGTATCGACTGAAGACACGCCTGACCTAGAGCAGCCACCTGCGGTAGTTATTGTCTTTGTTAAATATAGAAATAGGCTTATAAATTAATGATAAGCTTTTTCTACTGAGAATGAAACGCTAAGTAAGAAAGATCGATAATAATCGTTCTTTTCACATTGCCTGAAGAACGGTATATTTCGAATAGGAATCATTTGCAACTACTAAGTAAGTTACTAAAGCCTGTAAACGTCCCACAGCTGGGCTTATTCCACAACGTTGGAAATAGAGCAGCATTGCGGGTTGGT
The DNA here is from genome assembly GCF_905147045.1 of Nymphalis io. Classification (NCBI taxonomy): domain Eukaryota; kingdom Metazoa; phylum Arthropoda; class Insecta; order Lepidoptera; family Nymphalidae; genus Nymphalis; species Nymphalis io. Next base: position 5,479,437 of record NC_065907.1, on the reverse strand, counting down.
GAATTAACATGGGGGAAATTTTCATACATTACACTTGCAGGTTGGCTACACGATGTTTTCCTTCACCACCGACTGATGTATTATAAAAACATATAAATGGTGATTGTCTGGGTTTGAACTCGCAATGTTCGGTTAAGGTGTACGTGCTCTAACTATCGGGCTATCTCAGATCAAATATGAACAAATAAAAACCAGAATGTATAAACACGAGCTACGTTGGTACATTATTCTTGGCAGAAGCCGCTTTTTTATAATAAATTAAAAACATATATTCATGTAATATAAAATTTTGAACAGGAAAACGAAGTGGACTTGCCCGAAGTATGCAGCTCTGAAAACGATTACGTCCCAGACAAAAAGAGTTGCGATAAGGTAAGATTAAATTGAATAATTGTTTCATTTTATAAACTTTAGACATTCTTTTGTGTTCAACCCTTCTGCTTGAAATAACAGAGCTTATTTTTTTTTCTTAACCACGGTAATGAGACATTGGAATCTTTTATTTGAACAAAAGTTTCTTTTCATTCAAGTTTAAAATTTTCGGAATATTATTGCCAAAATTCTCTTTTTAATTAATATTCGGGACACACCTTGGCGTTTTGTTTGTAATTTATATATATGTATAAGATCAATTTTTTTTTTGTTTCACTAATAAGTGTTATTATAATATCCACCCGCAAGCTTGCTTGCTACTTGAGAAGCTATTAAATAGTGTACCTTGGCTACTCAATTTATAACCAAGCAATGTTCTCCACCGCTTTATCATCACTATCATCTTAAGAATGCAACGTGCTACCGGAGCATGATTTTAGAAAGCCATAAATGTATTTATTTGGTGATTGTATTAACATAAGAAAACTATAATTGTTGTTTTTCTATAAGCGTTAGCAAATAATGAGAAACTATATTTAATCTACTTACTTTATTTATTACAAGGTTACAGTTAATATATATTGTACAAGATTCTAGTTTCAAATACCATTATACTAACATTAATTAAATCTTATAATGAATACCATATTTACTTGTCAGTATTGGCGATGCGTGAACGGCGAGGGCGTTCAATTCACGTGCCAGCCCGGCACCGTTTTCAACACGAAGCTGAATGTATGTGATTGGCCCGATAATGCCAACCGGGCGGAATGTCGCGCTTAGACACATCACATTTGCGTTTTTTACTTTAAAGTACATATTTAGACATCTCAAAACACATTTAAATTAAACGAAAAACGTTGACAATTTAACGAAAAAACTCAAAAATAACAACACAAATATATTGGATTGTTAACCCGTTTTACATTTTTTGTAACACTAATGATGAACATTATTTATATGCCATATCATTAACTTTTACTTCTATTGTCTTTTTATGTACTTATAAAGTACAAAAATTGCATAAATATATGTTGGTTTGTGTGTATTTTTTTAGTTTGCGTCTATATTATATTGTAAATAATTTAAGATGAAAATCTAAAACAGTTTCATTCATAAATTTAATTATAAAAAATATATTTGAATATTGTGATTGAACTTGTTTTACATATTGTCATTATCATTAAATTAATTAAGTGAATACTCGAAATTTTTCTATGGAAAGACAAAAAAAAACTACCGAAAGATGAACAATATATAAAAGTGCTCAAAATTTAGATGTAAGCTATTATAGTTTTTGTGATAACATGATACTTCTGACAAATATATATTAAGAAAATATTGTTCGAAACCTTTGTTAACGGTTAGAACCAATTTAATTGCATTTAAAAATATAGTACTTTGTCAGAAATAAACTGTTTCTATCGCATTATTTATTGTAACGTTTGAAGCTAATAAAACATTAAAAATATATTTGCATTTTTATTACTGTTATCTGCTTTATACCTCAGAAGTAAATATTTTAGATCATTTTAATTTTATTCTTTTTAAATGTTGTTTGCCCTTTAAACTTTGAATTGAAGCGTTATAAATATTAATAGGTTCAATTTTGGAAGATATTTTTTTAAACAACCTTTCATTAATTCAAATTAAGAATATACTAGATTGTGTTGCCACCAACAATAAAAGTGTTTGGAAAATTTCAGTCCATTAGTTTGAGTGGAAATGGTTAAATAATAACAATTGGAAGATTTGACAATCATATATCGACAGGTGAAGGTTAAATAAAATCTTTCAGATTCGAACAAAACAATTTTTACTATATATATAATACAATTGTGTAAATCTATGGATATAATAATTGTATACTTATGTAAATAACATAAGTATTTTGACAAATAATGAAACTAATATTACAGTTTCACATCTAATTTCCAAAAATATTTTAAATAGGTACTCAAATATGTCATTGATAAACTGTCCTATTTTAACTTCCACATATATAAACATACACTTATACAGGTTACAGGGTAATATGTCACGATCCTTTTAAAGGGTTATAGTTCAGGACAATAGCTATCAAATGACCCCCAAAATGCTTATGCAAAAGTGTATCGTTTTCGAGTTATTAATTTTTTAATATTTTTTTTATTTAAAGGATGTTTAAGATTCTAAAATTCAATAAAAAAAAAATCAACGTATTTTCCCTATTTTTTTTTGTATTTCTTGCTAGGGTACATCCTAGTTAATAATAACCAGTTATAAAACAAAAACAATCTTCAAGCATTTTTAAATTACAGATCCAAAACTGTACAACTTTTCGATTTTTAATTTTGATTCTTTAAGTTACTCGCAATTTTTTTGTAAAAATCACTATGGCTCTTATCGTGCGGATCATTTTAAAAACATCTGCGTTTCCTTAGCTATCCATCGGTACATAAAAAGTACAGTAACAATCATAAACTCAGGAGAAAATTAGATAACAAAGAGACCAGGTAGGAAATTCTAAGAAATGCTATTGTTAAGAAATTAAATCTGGATCAAAGACAAAAGGACCTCAATGCAAAGTAGTTAAAGATTATTTTTAATAGGGGTAATAGGTAAAAAAGGAGAGATAAACCAGAGCTGTCATTGCAATTTTGAATTTAAATCAAAAACAAAATACTTAATCTTTTTAGTTACTCCATACTTTCGAAATTACACTGTTTATTATTCATAATTCGTGTTCAAAATGAGATCCCCTATTTCGTATACAAATACGCATTCCTTTTCTTAATTCACTTTTTACTACAACACTACTCAAGCTATGTCGAATAGAATTTGCAGCATTAATTATTCTTGTTTTGAGTTCTTCAATTGTTTGTACTGGTGAAACATCATAAACCAGGCTTTTCATATGCCCCCAGACATAATAGTCCATCGGAGTCAAATCTGGACTTCTAGCTGGCCATGGGATTGGTCCTTCTCTGCCAATCCATCTATTACGATAATTGCTGTCTAGCCACTGTCTTACGGACATTCGAAAGTGTGCGGGGCAACCATCATGCTAGAATATCATTCTCTGCCTAAGTTTCAGCGAAACATTTTCGAGTAACTCATGCAGGATTTCTCTAAGCAAGCTTTCATAACTTTCACCATTTAAGTTATCAGGTAGGAAATGTGACCCAATAAGATTATCATTGATAATCCCCATCCAGACGTTTACCGAGAAACGTCTTTGGGAACCGCTTAATCGCTTTTTGTGAGGGTTTCCCTGTTCTTTTTGAGACCAATATCGAATATTGTGGTAGTTAGTAATACCATCTTTGTCAAACTTTGACTCGTCTGTCCATAAAATTTTTCTCAAAAAATTGGGATTTTCTGCATCACAGTGTAGCATAAATCGGCAAAAATCGTAAACGTCTTGCAGGATCTCCTTCTTCAATCACGTGTACGGGTGTGTAATGATAGGGATACGATCCAGCCGCGTGGACAGTAAACCAGACTCTCCATTGAGATACGCCCAGTCGGTTTGCCACAATATTGGTGGAAACTGTAGGGTCCTCTCGAAAATGACGAATAATTACATCTTCTTCATCTGGAGAACGGACACGAGGGCGTCCGGAATCAGATTGTCTCCTTTGCACGCGACCAGTTTCTCTAATTCGACGATACACACCAATAAAGACACTATTGTCAGGTGTCCGGCGATGCGGAAATCGACGATTATACTCACGACGAGCAGCTGCGGCGTCACCGTTACAATATCCATAGCAAAATAAGATGTCAGCGTATTCCTCATTAGAGTACGGACGACGAGAAGAATTTTGTTCTGCAGCCATAATAGTCCTTTTTACGCGCCAAGTTATCATAAACACAAATCACAAATTCCTTTTAGCTAGCCGAGTCACGAAGTTGTAAGAAACAGAGTCCAGTAAACGAAGCGGTTTTTTTTCAAAAATTTAAGAGATCAATATTCACTAAAGCGCGTCCACACTATACGAGCAGTGCAAGTACAGTGAGTATTATGTACCCCGACAAGGTTTTATTACTCTTATTCCTAAAAGAAATGAGATAAAAGGAAATTAGAAAAAATGACGGTAAATTCAAAGGAATTGATAATAGTATTCCACAAACAGCTCTGGTTTATCTCTCCTTTTTTACCTATTACCCCTATTAAAAATAATCTTTAACTACTTTGCATTGAGGTCCTTTTGTCTTTGATCCAGATTTAATTTCTTAACAATAGCATTTCTTAGAATTTCCTACCTGGTCTCTTTGTTATCTAATTTTCTCCTGAGTTTATGATTGTTACTGTACTTTTTATGTACCGATGGATAGCTAAGGAAACGCAGATGTTTTTAAAATGATCCGCACGATAAGAGCCATAGTGATTTTTACAAAAAAATTGCGAGTAACTTAAAGAATCAAAATTAAAAATCGAAAAGTTGTACAGTTTTGGATCTGTAATTTAAAAATGCTTGAAGATTGTTTTTGTTTTATAACTGGTTATTATTAACTAGGATGTACCCTAGCAAGAAATACAAAAAAAAAATAGGGAAAATACGTTGATTTTTTTTTTATTGAATTTTAGAATCTTAAACATCCTTTAAATAAAAAAAATATTAAAAAATTAATAACTCGAAAACGATACACTTTTGCATAAGCATTTTGGGGGTCATTTGATAGCTATTGTCCTGAACTATAACCCTTTAAAAGGATCGTGACATATTACCCTGTAACTGTATGTGATAAGTTTCTAGTCATCATTTAATGATTATTTTAATAATAATATAGTATTGTATCATTATAACTTTTAAAAGCTTATAAGGTTATTGAATAATATGTAGCCTAACAAAGAGTAAGACTAATATTTAATTTTCAAATCTGTTTTCCAAATATCTCATAATTATCTAAAATATATTTTCGTTAACTGTCTCTTTTAACTTTCAAATATGATAATTAAAAACATAAATATAAATTTCTAGTTATCATTTAATGATTCTTTTCATAAAAAAATATTAAAATATTTTGATTATACACTGACAGTTATAATAACGGTCTGGAGCTTATAGTCTTGACTGAATATTTGAAATAAAATTAATGTCGTATTCGCATGTTGGGGAATGTTGAAACGAGGTGAATAATTGTTGACTTTGAATCCTTTTGTCCCGTACGTTCTTTAAATCATAATAATAATGAAGGCACGCATCAGACGGCTTTTGGCGAAATATATTTATTTTCCTTCGAATAAAATGCTTTACATTTTTTTAATACGTGGAAATGAATGTTTTAATCTAAGCTCTTGAAACTTTTTTATGTATTTTACGGGATATATAACAAAGTATGATGATTTGTGAATTTTTTTTTATAATATTCTTTGATTTTGTTTGGCATTCCCAGTTTTAGTTAAAGTATTAAATTATGAAATTTAATTTTTTAAATTAAATTTGCAAAATATCTATCCATAAATATTTCATCGGAATTTTATATTTGTATTAAATAATTATAAATATAAAAAAAATTATAAAAATAATAAAGGTATATATGTAATAAAACCCATATGCAGGTTCCATAAAGAAGCTACTTTATAAATAATAAATTAAAAGAACAAAACGCAATTGGGCTCGTCCGGGATTTGAACCCGGGACCTCTCGCACCCTAAGCGAAAATCATACCCCTAGACCAACGAGCCAGCTGACCAATTGGTTGAAATTATTCATGAGTTTTATTTGATGGTTACATTCTAAAGTGAAAGGCATTTTTAGAGTTCGCTACGTCACCTTGCTAAAGAATTGTAGTAACTGACGTCACACACAAGCAAGTAATGGAATGTCCAAATAATCTTAGGTATTTATTTTTCTTACTATAAAGTGAAATTAAAATTACATGACTGAGATTTGATTATTTTAAATATATTTAAGAGTTATTTAGATAAAACCCTACAAAAACCCTACAAAAAATTAACTTATAAGTTTAATTTTATGATTCTGATGATATAGTTCATAAACTTTTTTAAGGTATACTTATATTATGTAGGAAATTAATACTGTAGATAGGAAGAGCCGTGATGGGCCAGTGATTTGAAAATTTAATCGTAACCGGTGATTTCGACTTTAAAACCGGCAAGCACTACTGAATTTTCATCTTTTTAATTGCGTTTGCGTTAATAATTCCTCTCGTGATTGATGGTGAATAAAAACATCGCAAGGATACCTGAATGTAAATCTGGCTGGTGAAAATCTTTCACGTGTATCCACCGACCTGCATTGTTACAGCGGGGTGGAATATGCTCCAAACCAGGCTAAAAGGCTTCTTCGCCTTTTTGAGGAGTGGTAAATATTTCGGCTGTGACTTTATAGATAAACGACCTAGGTGTGAGTCCGCTTAGGTAGATATCTTGTTAGGTAAAGGACAAATTTCTAAGAATAACATCGTCGTCAGACTATCGATGATGCTCGAGTGTCTTCTTGTGTAATGTAATAAAAAAAAAAACTATCACTGAACCCCCGGCAGAAATGATACATTGATATTGATGGTTTTTGAAATCTATTCATATTTGAATGCTGAAGTAACTTAGACAAAGTTACTTCAGCATTCAAATATGTATGTATACGTAAATCTGTAACGCTTTCACGGCTAGGACACTGAACCGATTTTGATGAAATTTAATATGAAGCAAGCTTGAACCCGAGGAAGGACATAAGGACTTTTTTTAACAACCTCTCCCAACACCAACGTCTCCCCTCTTACTTAACATGCGGACGAATAAGCTCGTTTACTTACTATTGTAATAAAAAACCGATTTATAATAATCCGACAAACATTTATAACACGCGATGTGTGTCACATTTTATCTTTGTATCAATAACATTGGATCGAATATTATCGCTTTCTACTTTATTTTGTAATGATAGCCGTAGTTATTGCATTGATAGATGTAACAATAACAACTTGTATTTTCTATTAACGAGATGATTAAGACTAAATAAATAGGACTTCTTCCAAAAACAAACATAATTTGAATGCACATCGGAACCGCTTCCATTTTTAAAATACTTTTAAGAAACGAATTCGGATTTAATTTTTATTGTTTTTTTTTTTTTGTAGAAAAGAAGTGAACAATGTACTGGACGTGATAAATATGTCGTTTTAGTAAGCAAGGAGAACCTCTTTTTTAAAAATATTTTTTAACCCTTTATTGTTCGTAAAAAATATTAAGGGATTGAAACTTCAGTTATGTAAACTTCAGGTCTTTTGAAAACATCGAAATAAAATTTTTACCAATAAAAAATTATAATAAATAAAATGCAGCCAGTTAGATTAGTGGTTAATATCATATAGAAGAAAACTTCCAATTGGGAAACGTAATTAAAATTTTTTTTATGTAACAAATAAAATTTAAAGATTTATTTTCTTACCCATATATAAATTTTAATATTATCAAAACAATTGTGAAAATAAATATCTTTATATTCTAATAGATGACATAAACTGTAAAATAAGTATCTGGACAATATATTTATCGGTATCTGCATTATCTGCATCGACTTACTCGTATGATATGACAAGCGAAATTGTTAATAATTACATAGTAATGGCTTTTATAACATTAGAAAAGTATTAATAACAAAATATATGGAATAACTTTTATAATATTAAAGTTGTTGGTAATAAATGCCATGCGCATCGTTCGGCGCACAGAGTGGCAGGCAGGCGCCCGCTTTATTTGCTAGTAGGGCCGAGGAAACCATCGCTGCTGTGTCCCTGTGGCTCCCTTCCAGATATTTCGCGCGCAAAACACGTAACAGATAAAACAAGCTACAAATGAATGCGTGTTTGAAAAACATTTCGGTATAATAACCGCGTTTATGAATACATAATTTTTAATATGGGTTGAATTTATTACATCAAACAAAACTACTGTAAAACTTTTTATGGGACTATGTGAATGTTAATTATGTAAGAATCACTAAAATTTATGGTTTGTGACTATTGTTTTTGTAAAATCACGGAAAGTACATTTTGGAATGATTTCGTTAGAGGTAAGTAAATAAATATTATTTATTTATTAAAATTTATTTAGTAATTTTGTAATAAATTATTTTTTTAGGAAGAAACTTTATATTCATTATTCTCGCACAGAAGTCAAGACAAAATGAATTCGCGTTTTTAAAGCTAAAATATACGTAGCAGTCTTAAAATTTTCGTTCCATTTTTGTTTAGTCGTTTTTTTTTAACAAAACACGACACTGGCAAAACTTGTGACACTTTTTTTCACCTCGAACGCGAAGCGGGGGAGTGATCTATTATAAACAGAAAAAGAAATCACGAGTTTTGCTTGCAACCCACACTTACAATTTTCATTGTTCATATTTTTCGAAAATAAAACAGAATTATAGCCTAATATGTGTTACCTTTATAGCTATCTTTTATGTCGATTGTGCAGTAACGGAAATGACATTGTTAAGGACTTGGATAGGATTAAAATATATTTTCAGGTAATTGACTAATAAAATTTAGGTTTAGGCAATTTTAAATGTACACGAAATATTAGTTACATTGGTTTACTTAATTAGCTTTTATATTATTTCAACAATATAAGATGGATATTTAAATTCTACAGATTATAGATACCTATAGAATAAATGAAAAGTTATTGGCTTATCTATCAACAGTATAGAAAATTTAAATAAATAGAGTTCGAGCGATGTCCCGTGCCTCAAATATAGTCGTGGTTTTCTTTGTGATAAATAACAAAATATAATCTAAAATCTACAATAAATGAAGATTTTGTATAAAATGTTTTATTTCTATAATCTTAATAGTCAGTATTATTGTTAAGTATTTTTGTCACACTACTTTATTACGACTTTGAAAAACCTATTGTTTAAAAAGGAAGTTTCATTATTGTGCTATCATCTAAATTAAATATTTATAGTACTTAAGCCATCAAGTATTTAAAATAAATAATCCTATAATAGCAATAGGAAAAAAAAAAGTAAAGTAAAGTAACAGCCTGTTAATGTCCCACTGCTGGGCTAAGGCCTCTTCTCCCTTTTGAGGAGAAGGTTTGGAGCTTATTCCACCACGCTGCTCCAATGCGGGTTGGTAGAATAAACATGTGGCATAACTTCAATGAATTAGACACATGCAGGTTTCCTCACGATGTTTTCCTTCACCGTCAAGCACGAGATGAATAATAAATACAAATTAAGCACATGAAAATTCAGTGGTGCTAGCCCGGGCTTGAACCCACGATCATCGGTTAAGATTCACGCATTCTGACCTAGTGGTCAGAATGCGTGAATGGCCTAGTGGCCATCTCGACTGGACGACAAAAAATTAATGAATACAAATATATATATAATAAAAATAAAAACTTTCATTTTATATTTAGATCAAAATTGAAGAATAATTACTGTATAAATCATGACCGAATCGAATGGCAGCGAGAATTCTAGCAGCATTTCCTCGTTAAATCGCAATTCCGATTTTCGAATAATGAACCAGTCCATCTGTCACGAATGAGGGGATAAGGGTGGAATAAGAGGGGATATCATCTTTAAATTTTTGAGAATAAAAAATCTTGGAATCTTACACTATTATTTTGTTTTTAATTTTGATTGTTTTCAGTGGAATTAATAAAACATTTTTTTGGTAAACAAAATTTGTTGTAAAATAAAAAAAATGGTTATAAACGCCTTTTGATATTAAATGCTCGTATTATTTTTGAATAGAACAGTTCTAACTAAATATATATTACAATAATAAAAAGATCACATGATGAGATACCATAATTCACAAACGTGGGACATGAACATTACTCTAACGACTCCGAATACGCATAAATATATCTCGAAGTCTCGCTGAAAAAACATACCTACCTAGTTTTTCGAAAGTAATAAATCAATCGCAAACCTACGTTCATTGTTCAACTAATATTACTAAAAGAAAGAAAGTGAAAGTTTTATGTCTATTGTGCATTCGTTAATGATATGATATTTCAAAGTAAAACATATTAATATAGATTCTATTAAATAATGCAATTGTATACTAAATTTAAGAGCTTAAGATTTATGAAAATATAACAGAAAAAGCAAAATAATTTTCAATTATTTTTTTAATGAATTGAGCCAAAAATTAAACAATTTTATTAATGTCCGGTTTCTATAATCAAAACGATTCGAACGTAATCATCAGTTTTACAATTCTATTATCCGTTTAAATTCGAACGTTTTATTTGAATATAGAATTAGTGGATCGGCCTGCATTATAAATCAGGATCGATTTTTGAATTTAGTAAACAGGCTTTAGTGAATCACCTGTATTGTACATCAGTTTCAATTTACAGTTGCATTTGAGTAGTTAAGCTGAGTAACAGTTGCTAGTTCAACTCATTTATCTGCCACGTATTCAACATTGCTGAAATGTATATTTAGTTGATTTGAAATTGATAGTTAACACTTAAATATAAACAGAATTGAATAAAATAATAAGTAACGGAATCTAAAGTTGATAAGGTTGTATAAATATTTCATCAAATAAACATAAGTCAACGTCAATTATTTATTAACGGCCTTACGTATAAACATTTTTTAGCGAGTGAATAGGTAACTGTGTCTTCTTCTTTCGAATCTTAAATGAATAACGGCAGAAAGAGATAAATCAGTGTTTCATTAAACAGCCACTAATTAACGCTATAAGAAAGGCTGTAAGTTTTTTATCGCACGTTACAATCCAGACTTGGTAAATAGAGCTAGGTCGAAATAAGTATAAGACTTCTATCGTCCCCACTTTTGCTAAAGTATGTACTCGTACGTAATATTTAGTAATACAGGACTAACAGGTCTAACGATATGAATCGTTTGCTTATATTTATTTTTTCCTTTTTATGTATTTATAATACATTTAATTATTCTTAAATGTTAATTTATTTCATTGTGTATTTTGTGTATTATATAATATATAATGGAAGGCAATTTTGTTATTATCAATTATCCAACAAACCTCTTGTTATTTTTTTTTAATTTACCTTAGTTTTATGTGACTGTAAATGTTAACACAATAACTATTAAATATATAAGATTAAAAAAAATGTTAAGCAAAATCTAATTGAAAATAAGTAAGGCGTTCCTTATCTATGTAGTTTAAAGAAACAAAGGCATGTGGATTTTATTTCCTATTATTACTATTTTGACATTTAAAAAATAAATATTATGTGGCACGAATGAAATAAGGCATGTTTAAATACACTTTTTTTTTTATAACCTTCCATCTATGATGATGATGATGATGTACTCCTGACCGATTTCAGCCACGACGGCCAATCTCAAGAGAGATTGGCCAGTACATATTATGATGAACAAATTTTTTGCGGAAACACGGGTGCACTCTCATAATCCGATGGGACGGCAAACCCGATGCGACCGGAACGAATTCAGGCGCAGGACCAAAGCTTTACGTGCCTTCTAAGGCACGGAATTGAGACTTAGAATTTTTCGATAGAAAAACCTAATAACTTTTTATCGGCTCGACTTGGATAGAGCTAGCCACTAGACTGACGAGGCAGGCCTTCCATCTATAACTATTTGAGTGAAACAGTAAAGTAACAGTACGAGTACATGACTCGTACACTTCATCAAAAACAGATTAAAACATCATGCAAGCATTTGTTTTAGTCTTTTAAATAATCTACAAAGAAAACAAGGATTTTAATAAATAACCATTACTATTAAAAGGAAATATTTATATTGACGATTTAAGGTCTTCATATAAAGGGACCTTTTTAATTAATTCATTCATTTCATAAAAGCTTTTTGGAGAAGTCCCAAGGAAAAATCTTGGCATACAATATTGGCGTATAAGCCGTCTCCAATGTGAGTTTAGGATGAATTGAAGTCAAATCACAGAAGTATGCATACACTGGACACTTACATAAATGATTTCTATAAAATGAGTTGTTGATGACATCCGTGTATACTATAGCAGTCGTATTTATAAGATGTTCAGATATAATGTACTAGTTTTTGGCCGTGGCTTCTTCTTCATGTTTGCTGGCAGGTATTAAAAAAGAAGCCTATTTACTTTGGGTTCAAGATTTGTTTATACTAAATTCCATCAAAATCGTTGCAGCGGTTAAGACGTGAAAGTGTAACAGTCAGAGAGAGTTACTTTCGAATTCATAATATTAGAATAGATTGTTTTATTAAATAAATATAACTAAACTTAATACCGGTTTAAGTATAGACACAAAAAACATAACATCTTAGTTCCAAAGGAACCATAGAAACGTAAGGAATGGTTTATGTTTTTTTATAATGGCGATGGGTGGTGGTGATCGAATGGGCAATTTGAATACTTTATTTAAAATTTTACAAAATAACAATAAAATTAATGAAATCTTAAGCGTCCTCCGATTCAGAATGTTTGTAATAAATTAACGATATGTATGTCTTCTGAAGAAAACAGTAATTACGTTTTTATAATACGATTTTATATAAAAATAATAATAATAAATATGTGTCATTTTCTATAACAAACTGAAAGTTTTTTTATTATTTCAAAACTACTACTACTACTACTAATAATAATTACACAAAACTCTGAAGTAGATAAAAAACTATTACATCCTTTATAAAACGAAAATCTCTTTTTATATAACCGTAAAAAATATTTCTTAAACAAATATCTTAGATGTAGAAACTACATACATACGTCTTAACAATTCCTTCGCAGACTAACCCCACGGGACAATAGCAATGGGACCACTTTTGTCAACCCTAATCTTATCTCGAATGCGCGTAAACGCTATATCTTGTACTATCGCTTACTGACGTCATACAAAGATTTACACGCGGATCGATATAAGCCGAGAGAGGCTCTATGTTGGCAGAAAGCCAAATTATTTTTGCCAAATTCGCGACTTGTGAGTAATAAATCCAGATGAAGGTTGCCCCACCACTTATTCTAGCGAATCGATGTGCCCTCTGGGCTATATTTTATCATATCCTGTTTTTGCTGATTGTTAAAATGCTCGTTACTTCTGCTTTGTACAATCTTTCATTCGAGTTAGGACTGAACACCCAAAGTGTTATATATGATTCTTAGAGACACTTAATCTTATGTATAAAAATTGATGTCGATATATAAAAGAATAATAGCACGGCCCATATTTTAAGGAATAATAATATTCCTATTTTCTCCTCCAACTAAGGGTACAGCTTGTCTTAGGTGCGGGGACGACAATAGCCGAAGGGGTCAGTATCGAACTTGCGACATTAACATCGCTGGGCGACTCGTTGCGCTATTGGAGCTTTTATATATTTTTGATATAATGTTCATGTTTATTTGATCGAGTATAAGTTTTGTATTGTTGTTTGTAACTGCGTGAAGGTTTCTGGTTTAGTATCATTAACGTGTAATGGTAAATGGTCAGCACAACCCATACACGTCAGCATGTTAAATCTTGGCACCATCAACCTTGGGAACTAAGATGTTATGTTTTTTAAATAAAACAACACTTTATATTTATATTTTGAAATACAACTGCTATAGAATACACTGATCACTCTAGATATGTAAATATAAACAGACTACTCTGATTTGTGTAAATTCATTTATTAGGATTTTTACAAATATATTTCAATAGGCCTAGCGACGCAAATTGATATTATTCATCACTGAAGTCACACTAAATTTTTTAAGGTTTTACAAGATACTTGTGTTAATATTGTAAAATTAATAAGCAACATATATTGTTCATATTATGTCAATTATTCTCATAAAACACATATTGCGCTGTAATCGTGAAAATTTTGCAAAACAATAACTTTCAATATACGCCAGCCATTTTAATAAAACATAAACGGATCCGGCGTAAGCGATTTCTATTGAAATTGGAGGACAATTATAATTAATTATAATTATATAATTGCCATTAACTATGTCAAATATTTTGCTAATTAAGTTGAATTTAATTGAAGATTATATTACATTTTCATTTAGCTATTTAAATAAAATATTTATATTTAACGTCATACTTTGATATAAGATACAACTAGATTTTTACTTTATCCAATATATCGATAGCAATTTATATGATATGTGTTAAACTCTTTAAATAGTTTCATTTCCGGAGGTACCAGCATCTTTCTTCTTTATACTCGTACGTAACAAAGGATTCCATTTCAACGACATTAAGATGCTATCGGTGCAAGATTTATACTTTGAATTATTAATGATTAGGTAAATGTTCTTGCAATTTAATTTTGGACATGATTGATCATTGAATTTTTTAGTCTAAGCCTAGACTTGGCTATATTTACGTGCTCTCTTTCTGACTCCCTCTTCTCTTTCTGACATCAGTAATTTGACATTCGGAAGAAAAAGACAAGTCATCGTGAAATCGGCCTATTTATTAAAAATTTTATAGCCGGTGTATGGTGACACGCTCTCTTTATTTTATTAATATATGATTCTTTCCTTTAGTGCTACATTATAGGAGTAATAATAAATCGTAGTTTTGGCGACTTCGTTAAACGGATTTCACTTCGATCCATGGATCTTACAAAAATATGTCGTTTGACATTAGAATATGTTTCAATATAATAAATTAGTAGATGTTATGTGATAAATTTAAGGAAGTAGGGTATAAATCTGAAAATCTCTTATACTAGAAAAGGAGGGTTTCCCCTTCGCAAAGATATAACCAGCAAACGACCTTCGGCTGGCCGAAGGCCAGATATTTTCTATTCAAAAGCAAGAACCGAAATGAAAGCCTACTCATTTCATAAAGGACATATTAAATATTCATTTTAGAAGCAAAATCTGTAATTTGTCTTTAATATGTTATTTTATTTTTAGTAATCATATTTGTACTATGCTAGATAAGTATTAGTGATAAGGAATATTAAAAAAATATATATAAAGGAAAAAGGAGAAAAAAGAAGAAGGTCGCAATTTAATGCAATTAGATATTTTTTTTATTTATACAAAATTTGTTATCATTATTATATAACTATCAATATTTTTTTTGTGCAACAAGTAAATTCATATTTAGCTTTTAAATCTATATATAAAAATATGAACGTACAAATGTTAATAGATAATATATGTTTTTCATAGTGAAGGGTATAATGCGATCTACTTTATTGTAACTTAGTTCATATTATTAAAAATAGTTTTTTATTACCCAATAATTATTTGAATTGATGTTTAAAATAGTTGTTTTACGAGTAGATTCTATTGGTTTCACATAAGGCTACTAGCGTTTCGACAATAGTAAAAAGATAATACGATTGTAAACCTCATCAGTTTCATTAATGGTAGTTTGAGAGAGCATTAAAGTCATCTGAAAGCTTTTATCGTGACTCAAATAAAAACATATTCATACTTACACACACTACATACATACAAAATCAATGTATACTTTATGCCAGTAGATTCTTACGAGTTTTGTTTTAATATGTAATTTTCAATATAAATATTTATTTTAAAGCTATCACTGGCTTAGAATGCATCTGCATTACTGAGTTTTGACAGTAATTACCGAGTTTTGACAGTTCATCTCTATATAATCTTATATAGAGATGAACTATCAAAACTCAGTAATTACTCTTTTTCATCAATCGCGTGTATGTACATAATCATAGTAACTAAATAATTTCGCTATAAAAAGGTGAAAGCTATAAGTATTATTATGAAAATATCTAAATATGTTTGAAATTGATCAAATATAATATTTAACTAACAAATGTGATAACATTATCAACATTGTTCATAGTTTAAAATATATAGATTACATTTTACGTAATATGACAAACATAATTATAAGTAGGCAAAAAAGTCAGTGTTTTCTAAACAGTTCAGTGCTTTCTTCTCCGTTTGTCAAAGGTTTTTTGTTTAGTTTCTATTAAGGCTTAGTTTTAGCAATAAAAATATTTTGGAAAGAAGTAACACAATTTCGAAACATGAAAACTTATATATGTTTTCCTCAGATTTTCAATAATAATTAGGGTTGAATTTCGACCACTGTGTGTTCACACAGTGGTCGAAATTATTTATTCTAATGAAATAGCAATAATCACGTTCAACTTAAAGGCAGTTACATAAAGTTAGTTCCTTTTAAGAATATGTACATCATACGTCATAATTAAACTTATATACGTAACAATTTATTTTTGCTTGAAAATGATTCACCGAACAGGCGTGTAAAATATCATAACGGCGAAGAAAAATACAAGGAATACGGAGAAGTAAGTCTTCTAAGTTTAAATTTATGACTCTGATAATACTTAACCTTTATTATCAGAATGACCTTGAAATGACATTTAAAATTCTCTACCTAAAGGAAACTGTGTAGGCGAGCAAAAGGTCAAAGGCGGTATATTCAGAGTTAATACAAAGATAAATATCTGGTATCCCAGAAAAGATAGTGGATATTATCTGTGGTTTTTGCATATTTTTTTTAAAAACGACTTTAAAATCAATTTATTTGTGAAATTAGCTTAGGTAAATGGCTGTTGTTGTTTGTTGTTGTCCTTCCACATTTTGGCAGCTATATTCGTTCGGATATTCTGTTGTTGCTTAAAAACAAAAAAAATATTATATTTATGTTGTATATCAAGAATAAAAAATACTATTAGAAGTAATATAAACAAACCAAAAGAGCACTTTAATATATTTATTTATCTGTAAAAATATAAAACAATATAAAATAGAGATATTATGAATTAAGAAAAACCATAATTAATTATTAAAACGACAAAAGTAAATCATGTTTTAAAATTGGCATGATTAACATAATATCATATAGTAACTTGCAACACTTATTTATAACAATTAATGGCAAAAATGTTTTTTTTTTAATTCCAATGTTATCTAAATTAAACATACTCGTTTTTTACCTTTTTTATATATTATCAATGCATAAAATAAAATAGTATAAAAATATTATTGTATTTGCATCTTCGGGAAATAAATACGGATATAAAATGAACTTTGAAGTAATTATAAAATTCAATATATCATGATTATGTGCAGTTTTATATCTAGTTCTAAGTTAATATTCATATACATTGAATGCTTACAATAATTTGACATTGATACTCGTTTCGTATAAAAGTTTTTACAGTAAACTGGATTATGTGCTAACAAAGTTAACTTAATGGATTCAAAACGCGCTAGCACACTATACAATATAAAAATGCAATAAAACCTATTTGTGTCTAAAACAAATTCAGTGTCACAACAAAAAGTATTTTGTTATTGTAGTAGAATTTTTAAACATTTTTTTTTAATTTAAATTGTTCTATTTATTTTTTAATTCACACTATAAAAAGTTTTGTATGCTACGTCTTTCTTTATCTAAAATAGGTAGGCATTAATATAAAAGGCCAACACATTACACATCTGCGATTTGCCGACGACATTGTCATCATGGCGGAGACTTTGCAGGATTTGGAAGAAATGCTAAACAGCCTGAGCGATTCTTCAAGACAAGTAGGTCTCGGGATGAACATTGAAAAGACCAAAATTATGGCAAACCGTCATGTATCCCCGAGACCAGTGGTCGTAAATGGCTCTCCACTTGAAGTTGTGCAGGAATATATCTACCGGGGCCACACTATACAACTTGGCCGGCACAACTTTGACAAGGAGGCTAAAAGAAGGAAAGGCTGGGCGGGATTCGGGAGGTTACGTCATATTTTTAATCCACAGTCGCTTAAGACCAGGGTCTTCAATCAGTGCGTCCTACCTGTAATGACTTACGGTGCCGAAACGTGGACACTTACCGTAGGACTGGTCCACAAATTTAAGGTCGCTCAGCGAGCAATGAAACGTGCGATGCTTGGGGTTTCTCTGGCAGATAGAATCCGAAATGAGGACATTCGCCAAAGAACTAGAGTCACTGACATCGCGCGTAGAATTAGCTCACTGAAGTGGAAGGGGGCTGATCATGTCTCCAGGCGCATTGATGGCCGATGGAGCCGACACGTGTTAGAGTGGAGACCACGCTTAGGCAAACGTAGTGTAGGACGCCCTGTGACAAGATGGGCCAATGATTTAAAAAAGGTGGCAGGTTCGCGATGGATGCAGACTGTCCAAGATCGGGATGGTTGGCGTTCTATGGGGGAGACTTTCGTCCAGCAGTGGACGGCAAAAGGCTGAAAAAAAAGGTAGACTGGCAAATAGTCCACCTGTTTTTTAGAGGTCACAATCGCCCATAGGCGTTGGCACTGTCAGAAATATTAACCATCCTTAAAGCGTCAATCACATCAGCCATGGCAACTAAGATGTCCTTAACTGTGCCTGTAGTTACACTGGCTCTCTCACTCTTCAAACAGAAAAAAACAATACTCAGAATTGCTGTTTTTTGTCCTGCAGTAATATTATATTTTTCACCCCAATAAACTCACAAGGGCGATATACAAGCCGTTTTGATAATTCGGTAAAGACACATTTCTAGTATTCTTCTTCATAAGAATAATAATATAGTTGTTCGTATTTTGGTAATTGTAAATAACTTGAAATCGTTAAAATATTTATCTATTTTACGTAAAATGTTTAGTTTTTAGAAACAACAGAATAACATTTTTGTTATTTATAATTGTATTGTTCGCTTAAATTTATATAACTATTAAACAGATTTAGCATTTTAAAGAGAGTTATCAAAACTTATGTACATTTTTTATGCATAATTATCCAAGACGAGGGGTCGGCAATGATCGAAATCGATGAAACAGGGCGCCCGTAAGACTGATGGCTTTCTACGAAGCAGTTGCTTTTCATAGATTTTTAGAAATAACATTGTTTCATTTACTATTTTGAATATCAATTTCTTACTAGTTTTCACACTTGAACCCGTGGTGTTCCAGTAGCTAGAACCTATGAATCTCAACCGAAGATTACAGGATCAAACTCGGGCAAGTACCATTGCCAATACCAATACCATACCACTTTAGATGTGCTTAAAAACTGCTTATATAATATCGCAAGTTTGTGTCTTATTTCAAAATCAAAAATCAAAATGATTTATTTAACATTGAAGCATTACACTTACTTATTGATAGTCAGACCAGAAACTATCACCCGTTCGGAAAAGAAACACCCAGCCCTGAGAAGAACCGGCGAAAGAAAATCAGCGGGTTTTTTTTTATATGTGTCATGTTTCCTTTACAAAAAAAAAAGACAGAGAAATTACTATGCAGCGATCGTCTTATTCCCAAGGTTTGTTATCATCCACAAATTCATTAATTGTATAATAAGCTTTAGCACACAAGTTCCTTCAGTTCAGCCGTATCAACGTCGGCGAATAATCTTGTTTTTTTAACCGCAAAAGCCGCTGAGCTTAGTCTACTCGCCAATCTATCAATGTGGGAGGCCTACTGCAACTTGGCACCAACAGTAAGGCCAAGGAAGATAGTAGACTCAACTAGATCCATCGACTCCCCTTTGATAAGTTTAAGAATCATATGTCCATTCAACAACTTTCATGGAAGCAGCGTGGTGAAATAAGCTCGAAACCTTCATATTAACAAACATTTTTAGACAGTTATTTTATATACTTTTTTATTTTAAAACCTAATAATATAGGATGTAAGAAAAAATAATTTAAAACAAATTATAAGAGCTGTAAAAAATATATAACGTGTTGTTTTACACAAATATTTGACTTACAAAATATTATAATTTGATCCTCATATCGAATAACATCAAGCTGAAGATTTGGTGCAAAATTCAATATTCAAAATAATATCTGAAATATTTAATTCACATTTTAAGTACATTATTATTTAACTACCTCATTGGTCGAGTGGATAGCTTATGAAGCTACTAAGTCCGAGGTTCTGGATTCCATCCCCGAGTCAGGCTGATAAATTCGTTAAGTTAAATACGGGTTTTTCTGTCCATAAATTCTCAGTAGCAGCCTAGTGTTTGGTTTTTCGTTCAAACTGATTCCGTCCCATCGGATTATGAGTGTGCTGTGTGGGAAAGAAGAATGCATCTGTATTTGCGCACACATTTGTACACTATAATCATGCGCAGTTCGCTAATCTCCTTTGATATTGACCGAAATCGTTAGGAGGACGTCATCATCACATGTGGTAGAGCTTTGTGTAAGCTCGTCTGGGTAGGTACCACCCACTCATCAGTTATTCTACCGCAAAACAGCAGTACTTGGTATTGTTGTGTTCCGGTTTAAAGGGTGAGTGTGACAGTGTAATTACAGACACAAGGGACATAACATCTTAGTTCCCAGGGTTGGTGGCGCATTTCTTACAATGCCAATGTCTATGTTCACCGCCTACCATCAGGTGACCCATATGCTCGTCCGCCTTCCTATTATAGAATAGTAAAAAAATGTACTTACCCTTGGAATCGGAACGGAATGAAAAGTACAACTACCTCCATACAATAACACCTTATGAGTGGTCGGTACTCATTGGCTAAACTATCGTGCCTGAAAGCTCTACCACCGGTTACAAAATCCACATAACTTATTCAATAATAAATGACTGTTTTCGGAGTCCGAATAACGAATGCGTATATAATAATAATAATAATTTTGTAGTAACGATTACAAAATACACTAACATGATTTGCAAGTATAAAATTGTAATTTTGTTCTTAAAGAATAAATATCTAAATAATGTCAAAGAAACATTATATACCGTAACACAAAGGCTTCACTTTTTAAAGAATGAGTTAAATTAAAACCAAAAAAACATAGTTGTCGAATATAAAATCGTTTTCGGTTTAAGCTAATAACATATTATTTATTACGATTAATACAATATAAGTCAAAAATATTATAATTTAACAACAATCTCAATTAATTAAAATGTACGTCAAGTCGAAAGATAGCACCAGGTTATTGTAATGTAATTGCATGTTTAAAAATGATACACGCGTTTTTACATAAATACAACACAACTTCGTTGTACATTTGCAATTTCTACTAAAAGCTTTGCACAACCTTCAGAATTTTCTAGAATCAAACAGTTTTGTGTAGATAAACAAAATATCGACTTTAAATATAATTGGAAAGACAATTACGATTTACAATTTTTGCTTATAATAGACATAACGTGATGTTATGAATATTATAAGCAAAAATTGTACCTGAATATACTTAATATTAGGTCCCTACATATGAAATTGGCGTTCTGTACGGGAGGAATATAAACTCAATTTTTTTTTTGTAAAATATATTTAATTAATTAAAGTATGCACCGTTGTTATCTATGCACTTTTGCCATCGCATAGGTAGATCATTGATCCCTTTACTAAAAAAGCATTGGGGCGAGAATCAATAAACTCTTTGAAAGTGGTTTGCACTGACGCATCGGACTTGAATTTTTTCCCTTGTAAGAAGTTGTCCAAATTCCGGAAAAAATTGTAATTAGTTGGAGCAAGGTCCGGGGAGTACGGTGAATGTCGCAGACATTCCAATTGTAGCTCATCTAACTTAGTGGTTGTTATGCAGTGTGTCTTGCGTTGTCGTGAAGCAGCAGTGGCATAGAGCGATTGACCAATCTCGGTTGTTTAGCAGCTAGTTCTTCCTTTATAGTTTGTAGTTGCTGACAATAGATATCTGCTGTCATCGTTTGGCCAGATTTTAGAAAGCTGTAGTGAACGATACCGGCGCTAGTCCACCAAACACTCACAAGTAACTTTTTCCGAGTCATTTTTCGTTTAGGGCAGGATTTGGCTGGTCTCCAGGTACCGATTCCGATTCTCCGATTATCGTACTGTATCCATTTTTCATCACAAGTAATGATTCGGTTTAAAATCCCTTCATTATTGTGTCGGTTGAGCAAAGTAACATAGCAGTCGACGCGTGTTTGCAAGTTCGATTTACTCACTCAATTCATGAGGTACCCATCGTTCAAGTTTTTTTACTTTCCCGATTTGCTTCAAGATACACTTGAAGCAAATACAGTTTTATCACTTACCCCGAAACCTGTAGCTATCTCTGAAGTGCTTTGTGATGGACCCGCTTCCACAATTGAATTGAAAGAGCTTTGGTCTCCGGCCGTCCACGGGGTTGGTTCTGACGGTCGAAATTTCCAGAACGAAAACATTGAAACCAAAAACATACCGTGCTTTCTTTTGCGACACCAGCGCCGTACACATCATTAATCCTTAGAGCTGTTTCTGTAGCACTGGTGCCACGGTAGAACTCGTACTCGTAAATATACCGATATTTCATGTTTTCCATTGTGCGGTAATAAGCGACGCCAAAGAAAAAATAATGAGAAAAAAACAAATGAATGACTGTTTTCAAAACTAAAATGTACCAGCTAAATGAATTTATAAATTTGAATTTGGAATTCTTAACCAAAGAGGAGATATTTCAGATCAAAATGGTCAGTACGACAAAACACTGATTTCATATGTAGGTTATATAGGCAAGGCTAATTACTAATATATAATATTTAAAGTATATTTAGGTTTTTTGTTCAGTTTTATATCTATTGTGTATAAAATAAATTTTTTAAATTCTTTTTCATTAGTCGGGTCAGCTTGGTTAACAGACCCAGATCTGCGGCTTTGTATTGGTCCTGAGATCAAAAAAGGGGCAGGCAATTGAAAAAAAGTTATGGGACTTCTGGTAGAGGCATCAAAATGAAGGGTCATTAAAATAATATATAATTACTGAAAACCAATAAACCTATATACCTGAAGTTTTGAAGTTGTCAGTGCTTATACTCCCGTGCCTCCGATAGCACGAAAAACCGTTGTTCCTGCGCTTGAATGACTTCCGGTCGTGTTGGATTGGCCAACACATGGGATATTCAGAGAAAGAAATATTTCAAGAGCACGCACTTGTGCATTTTAGTTAGTTTTCCCCGGCTCCCGCTATGCATAGTCATATAAAAAAAACCATTTTTATTTTTCCTGTACGGACTAAGAAAACTTCTGTCCTGTAGGTACATTAAAAGAAAAATCTTCGAAACAAAACTTTTGTAGAGTTTGCAATTAGTTCAGAGAAAGAGAGGATTTTTCTTATCCTTTCTTAATTTAAAAAAAAAGATTATAGATCATTTAAATTGCAATAATTTATACGAACTAGAACTAATAGGAAAAACTTTGATATACTTATTTAGAATCCATTATTCTAACTTGAAACTTTTTCAATTTCTCGTTTCAGTTACTGTAAATTTCGTATATTTATACGTAATATTTTTTGTTAATAATTACGAATTATATATATCTTATATGAGCCAAGATGGAACAATGATTAGAACACCTGAATATTAACCAAAGATTGTGGGTTGAAGCCTGGACAAGGACCAGTAAATTTTTATGTGCTTAATTCGTGTTTATAAAATTCATCTGGTACCCAGCGATGAAGGAAACCATCGTGAGGAAGTCGTATTATTCAATTTACAATAAAACGCATAAAATTTCGACACTTTATCATCTGTTAGGTTAGAGAGCTTATAATTTAACTCAAATTGATTTGTATTTAAAACAAATATACCCCGTTCACAATATTCTACAGTTAACATTATTATAAACATTTTTTTGCAAGAAACTCTTTTGTGATTCAGTAACAGCCTGTTAATGTCCAACTGCTGGGCTAAGGCCTCCTCGTAGAATACACAAGTGGCAGAATTTCAATGAAATTAGACACATGCAGGCTTCCTCAGGATGTTTTCCTTCACCGTCAAGTATGTGACTCAGTTTTTTGGTTTAGCTGTAGTAGCTCGAAAGATTGCATCCTCAGGTTCCAATAATACCTACACATTATTTTTCGAATAAAAGTTATTGTCGTCTGGACTTATATATTAAGTTAATCTTTTAAGCTGATTTATATAAAATAGTATTATATTAAGTAAAATATACAACTGAATATCATGAAAATTTATAGGATTTCGCCATTCGGCGTGCATGTTTTCCCAACTCCATCGAGACGTCGTAAAATATAAATATCTCAATTTATGTAGTAACTTTTGCATAGATGATATCAGCATCATATCTTCATCTATATTATTATACTCATAAAAATAAAAATATTTATTTTATATAGTGAATATTTTAAAAATAAAAAAGTGATTAATATTTTAAGTAAAATCTTCTAATTTGGGTGAATTTCGTTATATGAGTTACATAATAATGAGTTTTGTATTGGCAAAAAATCGTGAAGGCTCATTTAATGAATAAGTTGAAAAAAAAATGTATTTTTTTATATATTTTTTATAGGTTTATATATATATGATGATATATATATATATATATGTTATACGTAGGTGGACGAGCAATAGGGCCAACTGATGTTATGTGATCACCACCGCCCATAGACATTGGCGATGTAAGAAATATTAATCATTCCTTACATTGCCACTGTGCCACCAACCTTGGGAACGAAGATTTTATATCCCTCATGCCTGTAGTTATACTGGCTCACTCATCCCTAGAATATCTGATGAGTGGGTGGTACGGCTTGCACAAAGCCATATCACCTAGTAAATATATGTCTCAGGAATTTTTTCTCAATATCACCCGAATGTTTCCGCACTAAGATATAATTTGGTTAAAAGTAAGTAAATCCTACTTAAAGCTAACGAACTAACTATAAATGCTTAAATCTCACGTTTTTGTATACATAATCAGACTAAGTTAAATGGTACTCTTACCGTTATAGTATAGCCTTTATCAACGAGTTATGTGATGCAAATATATATTTACGAACTGGCAAATCTTGAGATGTGTGCATTCAAACTTGTCAGGTTTATATATTAGTATGTGAATGATTATATATTGTTGTTTTCGAAAGAGAGGATTTAGAGATTAATTTCATGCACACGCTCTACTCGTAAATGTAACGTACTGTAAGTGATATATTATGTAATAAAAAACAATAAATCTCGGAATATTTTTCCTTCGAAACTTATTTATGGACCTTAAATATTAATACGGTTATATTTTTATAAGAAACGTTACGATCGTCGAAACTTATGAAAGCATATAAAAGAAATGCTCCACTTTTTTAAGAAAACAAAAGGGTCGAGAATTACTTACTTTTTTACTGGTGGTAGGGCTTTGTGCAAGCTCGTCTGGGTAGGTACCACCCACTCATCAGATATTCTACCGCAAAACAGCAATACTTGATATTGTTGTGTTCCGGTTTGAAGGGTGAGTGAGCCAGTGTAATTACAGGCACAAGGGACATAAAATCTTAGTTCCCAGGGTTGGTGGCGCATTGGCTATAAGCGATGGTTGACATTTCTTACAATGCCAATGTCTAAGAGCGTTTGGTGACCACTTACCATCAGGTGGCCCATATGCTCGTCCACCTTCCTATTCTATAAAAAAAAAAAAAGAATCTGTATTTTTTTGAAAAATTAAGATATTACGTACATTTGCGACAGTTCGCTGTGCAATTTATGGGCCATAATGTCGTGCAAGTGGGAAATAGTTCGCGGGCCGACTGCTCCCAGAAATAATGTAATTTATTGCACATTATTTATATTTTTCTTGTATGCAAAAATATTAAATTAAACAATGAAGTTTTTTTTTTGTTTTTAGTAGGCAGTCTGCAAGGCAAGTGGGTCACCTAATAGTAAGTGCTCATCAAAACCTTAGACATTGTTTTTTTTATGGAATAGGTGGCTTACTCACCCTTCAAACAAGAAAACAACAATACTAGGTACTGCTGTTGTTATTAAAGCTTTAACGACCTTGGGAAATAAAAAGTTATGTATTACACTGACTTTCTCACCCTTGAAACCGGAACACAACATCGACAGGCTTGCACAAAGCCTAACACCAAGTTAATTCCAGTATTGAAATAGACTTGCTTCCAATGTACTTTAACCTACAAGTTTTCAATTTGATAAGCTTAAATATAATCAATTCGGATGTTATTTAACTATTTTTTATTGGATAAGATATTATTTAATATTTTCATTTTAAATTTATTAAATTTTAAAGCTACATAATAAAACATGAAATGAGTATCATCTATAATCGCTTAAGCCCGAAATATTTACCGACAACTTCATATTGTTCTAGAATGGATAAAAGTGATTTAAAAACATGGCAGTTAGTAATGATCTTGCACTTTTAATTAAAAACAATTCTTATCCTATAATAATTTACTTTTATAAACTTCATGCTTGTAAATATGTTGTAAAAAGTCAGTAACTCAGAGATTGTCTTACTAAACTACTACTTAATTTTTAATAATGTTTATAATTCATCATTTGTTATTTCTTGGATATATATATATTAATATCGGCCACGGCGGCCAACCTCAAGAGAGATTGGCCAACTACGCAGGAAATATAATAGTGCACAAGTATGTGCGCAAACACAGGTGCACTCTCTATTCCTTAACTCTCATAATCCGATAGGACGACAATCCGACACGACCGGAAAAAGTTCAGGCGCAGGACCAACGGATTTACGTGCTTTCCGAGGCACGGAGGTGTTCACACTTCCAACTAGACTCCGGGCGGCTACTGAGAATTTTCTGATAGAAAAACCCAATAACTTTTTATTGGCCCGACTTGGAAATTGAACCCAGGACCTCCGGGTCCGCGGTCTGCAGCCTTATATCAAGCCACTAGACCAACGAGGCAGTCAATATATATAAATGGGATGGTTTTATACAGTTACTTTTTGGAATAGTATATGTTTACCTATGTATATGAAAGATGAGTTTATTTTGTGGGAAAACAGCTTGAATATCCTGAAATAATAATAAACCTGAATAATATGCGGAATTCGACAAAAATATTTCTGATAGATACAATTCAAATTCGTTTATTCAATTTAATAACGACTTACGAAAAGCGATCAAGACAACGGTAGTTAGTACCTTGACAGTCTAAAAATTAAAGTTTGATGGAACAGTTTTATACATATATGAGATGTCAGTTTTTATTTTAATCAGTTATATAAACTTATACAAAATAAATATATACATATATATTGCGCAGTTTCTGAGTTAAAATAGGGCTTTTTTAATTATTGCACTGTAGTTTTTTTATATTTATATAACTATAAAATTGATTGCGCTTTGTATTAAGTCGATTTGATCGAATTATATTCAAGAATCAACCATTAATATTGGGCAACAGCTCAGAAAACTCTATGTAATATTATTATTTTTTATTTTTCTCATAAGTTTTATCAATTGAATGGAACGGTATATAATAACATCATTTTGTGACTAATATAATATGCTTATTTTTATTTTTATTTGTTAAATTTTATGCATGGACGGTATTATTTGCGTGCAGTTAAATATTAAAAATAAAAGTATCATCCAGATCGCGTGGTTTCCTTGTTCCAGTTTAAATATTTAAAAAAAAAATCTTATTTCGTATATACATTTAGTTTATTATTTATTTATTTATACCAACAAAATATTAATGTTTATTTTTATTCTTCGCATAACACATAAGCACATTAGTACATGTATGATGTATGATGCAGATAATAATAAATATACATTCTTGTTTTCTATCTGGGTTTTGAAAAAGACAGATTGGTTTGTCCTCTGGCCTTTTCGCTTCTCTAGGACAACTCCATGACGACTTAAGTCCACCTTCCGTCTTCCCGTCTGGCCATCCAGTGTGTCCAGCCCATCTCCACTTTAACCTCAATATATTAACCCAATATTTTTGACTTTCGTCGAATTTGCACGTTTGGTACACGATCAACGAGATGCTTAGCATAGCACGCTCCATCGCCCTATGTGCCACTTTTATTTTGTGCATGCTATGCTTAGTCAGCGTCCATGTTTCAGCACCGTAGGTGAGTGTAGGCAAGACACATTGGTTAAACACCTTGGTCTTGAGGCATTGTGGGAGTCTGTATGTCAACGTATTTTCGAGCTTTCCAAAAGCAGTCCACCCTAAGCCAATGTGTTGTTCGATCTCCTGTATTTGATATAATCGCTGACCACCTGTACGATGTTTAGTAATTTTTTTGGTGTTGGACATGTTCATCCTCAGACCTTCATGGAAACCTTAGAAAAAACGATCCTCAGGGAAACTTGCAGATCTGCTAGCATAAGTTGAAGTCCGTCGGTGCTCTCGGCGACTAGAATCAAGTCGTCCGCGAACCTAAGGTACGTCATGCATTTGTCGTTTATATTGATTCCTCTCTTCCATAATCCAGCGTCTTCAACAGATCTTCTAAGACGGTGTTGAAGAGTTTGGGCAAGAGGTTATCACCTTGTCGGTTTTAACAAAATATATTAACTATATTTTATCTGTAGACAATTCGTGAAGTTTGATATTCTTAATGCAGAATAGTTATTAAGGCTAGCTTTTAGGCTGCAGATTCTCAGGTCCTTTGTTTCAAGCTCTTGTCAATCCAGTAAAAACGCTAACGCCAGCTACACGTTTTAATCAAGAAATGTACAGTGTCAACTCAGTAGGAACCCAGTTCTTTGTTATTCCTTCACCTCTAAAAGTACCTAATGATGTTGTTTCTGGTTTTAATCAATCTCCAGAGATTTTACTAGATTATAAGAGTATGAAATAAAAATGCAAACACTTGACTATCTTCTCAGAGAAATTGGCGAAACCTTAAGTTTGGCCGTTTTGAACAAAACGCCAACAAGAATAAGATATAAGAGTAGAATAAATGTTCTCAAAGTTTCTCTAATGATCGTGGGCTAATTTTGACCACTGGGCGAACAGCAGATAATATTATTACTACATCCATCATAAATTTGTATTTACGCAACAGACTAGTGATGAAGTATTTATAGAATAAATCTTTATAAAATTATAGATCCAAAATATACCCCAAATCCCTTCAAGACCTTCTGCGTCAGAATGATTAATCTTTAAATCGCTTGTTTCAAGCAGTTCATTAATAACCTTTCTGAACATAATTCAAAGTTTATTGTACTCGTAGTTGAAAATATTTATTAAATTAATTCAATGTTTTATACAACTATTCTTTTATACGCAACACCTTATTGTTAGAATAATTAAATAATAATAAGACCATAAATAAGTCTATCATTATAATCAAACATTATGAAATCTAAATAATGCGTTCGTTATGCTAGTACACATCGGATGACATGAAATTCTTATTCCTTTTATTGTTTCTTTATCAGATATTCGAGGTATAAGAAATAATTATAAACATACACAGCGACAAGAAATTTTTATAGAAAAATTTGATTTTAAATTTATAATTTCAAAATGAGGTAGGTAATTTGATAGAATTTAAATACTGTACAACTTTTTCTTGTATGCAAACATGTTATTATAAAATTGTACAAAATGAATAATGTATTTTCAACATGCAACTAGTTTTGCAACATGCGGCTTATATTTCATAATCATATTAATTATTAAGCCTTTGTTTAAAAAATCACTAGTAAAGTATAGCTAATTTATTATTTAAACAAATGAATACATTGCTGGAACGCGTTTAACTTGGTTATAGAACTTGTGCAAGTCCGTCTGGGTAGGTCGGAACCTATCGAGATGGACTTGAACTCATCATATATTCAACCGCCAAGCAGCAAACGATATAAAGGAGGGTTAATATTTCTTACAATGCCAATGTCTATTTGCGGTGGCCATCAATCACCACTAGGTGGCCCACTTGCCAGACTACCTACCTATTTCCATAAAAAGGCAGGTGCTAATTTGATACAGTAAAGCTCTCCGAGAAACACTGCTGAATCCACACAGATAATTTTCAAATAATATAGTCTTCACAGTTATACTTAATGCTTGCGATGTGATAATAATGTAATTCGTTGTTTTTTTAAATTACTTATGAACATTAACTTAAACAAAATCACGGATAAAAATATAATATAATTATGTCCTCCAACACGGCGGCCATTCTTAAGAGACATTAGCCAACTGCGCAGGAGATATTATAGTGCTCAAGTGTATGCACAAACACAGGTGCACTCTCTATTCCCTTACTATCATAATCCGATGGAACGGCATTCCGACATCAACACTCTGTATTATTATTGAATTCAAGTCAGCTAAAAGTACGATGCCTCATGTATTTGGCACAGTACTGGCGGTGTAAAAAATGGCTTATACTTCTGGCAGTGCCCATCATCAAGTGACCTTTGTTCCTCTGCCTTCCTAATATAAATTAAAACAAAAAAGTGGCAGCTCTCTAAGCTATTTTCCTTTCTAAAAGTCAACAACAGAAAAAAAAGTAAATTCACATTTTCGAGCTTATTCAAGACTGCCGTAAAATTGTTTTACGTAACATCTTGCTATTGAGTTTTAAAGTAGAAATTGTACGGCGCACGTGGAAGGTATTATGATAATAGTAGCTGGCCATTTAGTAAAGTTATGTTAATACTCTGTAGAGTCAAGGCTCGGAAGAATCTTCAAAGAAAATGCCGAGAACATTATTGGTTTTTAAAATTGCTTTTTCTATATATAGATACTCGTGTTGGTTACAATAATGACAACAATAAATTGTTGTTACCTAACAGCTTATGACTAATTTCAAACATTACATATTTCTTCATACTTCAAAATTTTATTTATCGCTTGATATTATCATAAACAAACAAATCATGACCGGATGGGAGAACCGATAGGATAGCAATAATCTCCTGTTAAATCGCTCTTCCAGTTCTCTGGCCGAACAATGAACTAGCTATGTTCCAGTGAGACCGTTAAGATTTATATATATATATATATATATATATATATATATATATATATATATATATATATATATATGTAATATACATGCTTATATTTACAGTCTCGTTGGTCTCGAAGCTAGCTCATTAGGCTGCAGAGCTTGAGGTCCTGGGTTCAAGCCCCAGGTCGGTCCAATATAAGTTATGGGCTTTTTTCTACCAAGAATAAGATATTTGACATGGAAAAGCATTAAACCATTGATTCTACGCCTGAACTCTCACTGGTCGTGTCAGATTAGCATCCCAATGGATTTTAAGGTTTAAGGAATCAAGAGTGCACCTATGTTTGCACACACTATATCAGTTTATTGCCATTTATTTAATATATACATAAACAATGTTCAATAATACGAAATGAAACTAAATAATACTTTACGTTATTACGATGAATAAGAGAAATCATATTCCCAAGCGATAGAAAATAAAGTTTTACTGGCTGAAGATATTTTTACAACGCTACTGCAGTGACCTGCATTTTATAATATCATATTCGTATTTGCGTATGCGTAATACTCGTGGAATAATATCGTTATTATTTTGTAAGCTTAGTTGAAATGTTCAAGCGGGTGAATTTATCTTCATCTAGTGATAGATAAATTATTGCATTATATTTCAATGTTCCACGAAAATCTGTTCGAAATTTATAAAAGTAAATATTGGTTATACATTTGTCATGTCATGGTCATAGACGTGGGATGGATAAAATAATTGTGTAACATTTAAGAATTTTTAAGGCTGCACTTTAGAGAACCTGAGGTCAATCTCTGGTCGAAGAGATTACCGGTAACGGCCCGGAATTTGAGAGATGTGTCCTGTTTATATTTAAAAAAAAACACGTAAAGCTGTTTGTACTTTTCGGGTCGTGTTGGATTTACCGTCTCATCGTTTTATGAGAGTAAAGGAATTGAGATTGCACTATATGTCTTCCACAACTGGCTAGTTGTCCTTGAGAATAGCCGCTATGGTCGGAATCGGTCCGAAGTTACTCAGATGTAAAGTTTTTATAAAATGTAAGATTCGTTTTTACAAGGACTGTTATAGTATTGGATGTACTGTGCTGTTAACTGCCTCGATGGTATAGTGCCTATATGTAAGTTATTGGGTTTTTCTGTCAGAAATTTCTCAGTAGCAGCCCGGAATCTGGAAGTTGAAAGTGTGTACACTCCCGTGCCACGGAAAGCAAGTAAAGTCGTTGGTCGTCTGGAGGACATTGGCCATCAATGACATTAACATTACTACTGTTAATTTATTCTTTATAAATTAAAACATTTTTCTACTTGTTTTTTTTTTAAATTGTATTTAAAAAAATGCAAAATCAGGATTTATATTTAGGAAAAAATATTTTTATCTTAGTAATTTATAAAGACTTAGTATCAGAGCATTCGAACACGCTCGTAGACTTAGACGCTCACATTGGACAAATTCTTACAAAGTTTAGGTATTTTGTTAAGGACTTAATGCGTAATAATCTTATTCTTCTTAATATATAAAAAATATTATTTGGATGTTTGTTCTCCATGTGTACCTAAAACATTCATCAGGTTGTAAAAAACAAGATTCTTCTTTGTAAATTGGTACTTTAGTATAAAAAATTTTTGTAGACTTATTTAATGATAATGACCCGAGAGAACCAGAAACGGGTAGCTAGTTATTAATAAAAAAAATCTTAACAAAGATCTCATTTTCGCTAAGCGAAATGGACTGGTTTCTAACCAAACTGTTTTTTTACCAAAAATAATTTCCTGATAAACTCGAGTAATATTTTATATACATATAAACATTAGTTTTGAAATTTAATTCTGTTCTAATTAATTATAAATGCTAAATTATTATCTAAATATACGTGATAGTGAAATGGAAGTACGGGCATAATATAAGTAACTTTAATACCACAGCGAATTCTTTTAAACCTCAAGTGTAACCGCGATTAGAAGAAGTAGATTTAATTACTTTTATTAAAGTTATTATAATACAGTTTTCTGAGGATAAAAGATAATTTTATAAGTTGTATTTTACATAGTAGGAAATTTATTCAAACATTAGAAAAACTAAATATACTTTATTCAAGAAGGCTTTTAAGCTAAGGTTTCGTAGCGAATTTATTGTGATGCTATAAGGCGTTGTCTATGGAAACAAAATGGCGTAGATTCCTAGACAGCGTTATTAGCCATCGTAACGTCAAAAAGCAATAGTGTTATTTTTATATATTAGACTAAGATACGATACGATATGTATAAGTAAGTATAAAACGCCCGTCCCTTACGTCTAACATACAGCGTCGCTTTGACGATATCGCTATCATCGGACGCCTTAGGAACACGTTTAAATCATCATGTTACAAGATTCAATAAATTTAAAGTTAATATATGTTATTTTCATCAGCTTAATTTGTGTTTATAATTCATACCAAATCATAATATCTTAGTTCCCTACGTTTGTGGCGCATTAACGTGGTAAGCAATAGTTGATATTTGTAACGGTGTCAATGTCTATGGGTGTTAATGATTACTTACCACCAATTTTAAATTTAAAAAAGGAGAGCCGTTTATTTAATAGAAGTCATTTTAAATATGGAACATGTTACAACCTACATAACATTTTGAATTACACATACTTTTAACAGTATCAATATCTTTGAAACCATAAATTGTATCAAAATTTCGCTCGTATAGAATTCTCTAACCACTCTGTCGTCTCCCAAACGAGTCTTTATTTGATTTGCGATGGAACGCAGCGGTTGAATAAGTCAAACATTTTGCAAAATGTCGTGAACGAGTTTTCCAGCTTTTGCCCAGATATTTTGCTTTGCTAAAGTTATCAATGGTTTGTGAAGTAAGAAACACGGCACGTTTCTGTAGTACGAAATTTATGCATTGGAATATTTAGATTTACAGTTTTTAGTTACATATGTGTACACTTTATACTAAAGGATATATTTAGTATAGCGTTTATAGCTTTTTTTGATGAATTATTAAATAATTTATCAATATTATACACAAGTTTTTGACCTTTATAGCGTTGTAAAATAAACTTTAAAGGTTAGAATATTATAAACATTTATAACTACTTTATAGCTACAAATATATAAGTAATTTATCATGGCTTAATATATAAGCCGTGATAAATTAACAACAGCTAAGTACTAATAATACACACATATTCATGAAATTTTGTATGTTGGATATTATTAATTATGTTGTACTATCATTTCAATATTGAGTACGAAAAATGAACGTATCTTGAAAGTTCGGCAAATATTTCACCACGCTGTTCCATTGCAGATTGGTGGATGTGCCATAATTTTATGCAATACATTTCCTCACGATGTTATCTGCCATTGTTGAAGACGAGATGAATTTCAAAAACAATTTAAGTACTTTAATATCGAGTTTGAACTCGGAAATCTGCTGTTACGATTGACGTGTTCTATCTACTGGGCCATATAGGCTTATTATATTCATATTGTGTAAATAAATACTAAAATATTTTTATTAATAAAATTTATACTTCAGCTACACTTATATTGTTATTATACGTATATATGTTTTGTATCGGTAAATATGAGAACTACAAGAAACATTGGTTCATGAAAGGAAAACAATAAAAGGTGACGATATGCTTACATCATGGCGCCAGGTGCGTCATCAATATCCAAACGTTATAATGCGATTATTCGGAGTCCTTGGCCTCACTGTATTTTCATGTAAGCGCTTGTATTTGATTCCTTCGATAATCAATATCAGTAACACGATATAGAGAAGACATTCGTGAAACACACATTTGACACCCGTTATTATATCAATCCTTTTTTTATTCATATTTAAAAGACCGAGAGGCCCAGTAAGAGGTCCAGAAATTTCGTATAGGCCAATATGTGTTGTGATTATAAGATATTTTAATTTATATGCTTATATAAGAAGAAAATATGTAGGATAGAATAATAATAACAATAGTCCTCCAGACCGATTTCGGCCACGGCGGCCAATCACAAGAGAGATTAGCCAACTGCGTGGGACATATCATAGTGCATAGTGCACAAGTGTGTGTGCAAACATAAATGCACTCTCTATTCCCTAACTATCATAATCCGATGGGATGGTAATCCGACACGAATGGAAAGAGTTCAGGCACAAGACCAACGGCTTTACGTCCTTTCCGAGTCACGGGAGTGTACACACTACCAACTTCCAGACTTCGGGTTGACACTGAGAATTTTCGACAGAAAATTTCAGTAATATTTAATGGCCCGACCTGTTTTTTGAACCCAGGACCTCCGGGTCTGCGGCCTTACATGAAACCACTAGACCAATGAGGCAGTCATCAGAGTAGGATAGAACTTTGATAAAGGCTGAAACAGCTTTCTAAGCTTACACTATTATTCGTTTCCAATTTAAATTAAAAAAAAACATTAAATGCAAAAGTTTTTATTATTATGAGTTTATACTACAACACTGTTTGAAGTTGATATCGAAGATTTGAAAAATTTTAAACTTTAGTCTTTTGAACATTCGTTTAACACGTTAACCCACCACTCACATTATCATTAATATATCTATTACTCAATAATATAACTCGTATTCAATTATAATTATAACCATTTTTATAATGGTATCCGTAAAAACAATTATAGACTTATGTGTTGGTACGTAAAACACAGTATTAGATTCTCGGGGCTTGTCATCGACTTTAAATAACCTTTTTATTTGTAAATATTCTAAATAATATCTATATATAAAACTCATGGACTTTTCGAGTTCTAAATTTAAAATTATAGCTCGTTAAAAAGAAATAATAAAGAAAGAAACACGATAAAGAAAAAGGTGAACTGTCGGCTTAACTCTCATAAATAAACCAACAATAAATTATATTATCAGATATTCGTAATACACGTTAACAAGGAATTAGCAAATGTTCGAATCGTATCATTCGAACCGTATAATGATTGACAGTAGTGAGCCTAGTGGATGTTTACAGAATTTACCAGCTAACCGAAATTCGTAATTTGAACTCGCTGACTAAAATACATATGCACTAATAAATTGTTATCATGGCGCAAGTTGTAAGGCTAGATAAACAAGCGGTTAGGAAGCTACAATGAAAATATTAGTTTAATTATTTTATTATTTTAACCACATTTTATTAACCATTTTAGTTTTTTAATGCGTATGAGTATGTTGTATATACGTATTAGACGATGATACTGAGATTACTAATCTAATATGTCAATATTTTTTTTATAAATCGAAAAGATGCACCATTTTTTATTTTCTTTTTCTTTGATTGTTTCCTACTTCTCTCATCTTATTTATATGTTGTGCAACAAGTGTTAAATAAAATAAAAATAAAGATGATAATGATGTCCCCCTTACCGATATCGGCCACAGCGGCCAATATCAAAGAGAGACTAATTAGCCAACTGTACGCAGGAGATATTATAGTGCACAAGGATGTGCGCAAACACAGATGCAATCTCTATTCCCTCTCTCTTATAATCCGATAGAACGGCAATCCGATACGGCCGGAAAGAGTTGATATAATGTTGAGATGATAAACAAATGTTAAAAAAAAAATGTTATCTATTATATTGACTGTAACATAGCCCTTTCTACTTTAATTCAGCCACAAAATATTTAGAAACATCGATATTCGTGACGTAAATGCCACGTTATGTAATGAAAATCTGATTAGTTACGTTTTATAACTGTAGAAGCTATACTTTAAGTAACAGTCTGTGAATGTCCCACTCCTGGGCTGAGGCCTCCTCTTGTTTTTTTTTGAGGAGAAGGTTTGGAGTTTGTTCCACCACGGTGCTCCAATGCGGGTTGGTGGAATACACATGTGGCTGCATTTCAGTGAAATTAGACACATGCAGGTTTTTTCACGATGTTTTCCTTCACCGTAAAGCACGAGATGAATTATAATCACAAATTAAGCACATAAAAACTCAGTGGTGCTTGCCCGGGTTTGAACTCACGATCATCGGTTAAGATTCACGCGTTCTTACTACTGACCATCTAGGCTGTATAGACTATATAATATAAATTGGATTGTATTTAATTGATATAAATATCTCTGTAATTAAAATTATGTAAAAGTTTCCTCACGATGTTTTCCTTTACCGTCAAGCAGCGGATAAACACGAGATGTATACTTTAAATTAAAAAATAATATATTGTAGTTCAATTATTCTAATGTTATAAATGTAAAAGTTTGTGTGTTTAGTTGTTTTTTACTCAATCACGCAAAAACGGCTGGTCGGCTTTGGATGAAAACGCAGATGGAAGCTACTAAAATGTATGACTTTAGTCGAATATTCTTGCTGCTACAGATTCTCTTTGCAATGTAGCTGGTATATACTGATAGTTTGTAGTAACAAAGCTTTGTTAGTGCTTTAGAGTTGCGAACTTAACTAATAGAGTTTCACTTTACTTATAGTTTGCCAAAGTTATTTTAATGCGGTGAAATCTGACGAGGCAACGACGAGGTAATTCTTGACTTTTAAATTACCTGCTTAATAAACTCGGAAATAGTTCCATCAAACAGCTGTTCGCTTCAGACGTACTTTTCATAGATCATGAGTATATTCGTACTCGCCCCTGGCTGACTTACTTTCCTGTAACATATAACAAGTAATATCCATTGTCATATTATATTATATATACAAGTCTAAAGTATATGTAAAATCAATATACTTTAGACTTGTTTTTATTATATTATCATTAAATATAAAGTAACGTATACAGTGTAAAAAATGTATTATAACTACGAAAACTTTCTAGACAATATAGTCATATTGTCTAGAATAAATAACAATTTCATAGTATTTAAGTATAATCAATTCAATTATACATATCCAAGAGTATGTATAGTTGACTTGAAATGAGTATAACTATTGAATTTCTAAACCTTCTTAAGGACCGACGACCTTAAGAAGGTGGCGGGCACCAACTGGATGCGGAAGGCGGAGGACAGGGAGCTTTGGCGCACCTCGGGAGAGGCCTATGTTCAGCAGTGGACAACGATTGGCTGTTGATTGATTGAGTTTCTTGTCTGTTATTTACAGTAGAACCTACATTGTGAACTGGTAGAAACCTTAAATTGATCTTGTAAAATTCCAAATAAATAGTGCTTAAAAGAGCTTTTTGGACAAAAAAGACTTAGATTGATTTATATATTTTTCATTGAAATTATAGAGATTACACACTACTCAAGTCTGTGAATCATCCCAATATTGCGCAGTATCATAAAGGTAGAAAGTTTCTCTATCTATCTGAAATTCTCTTTTATATACCGAGACAGAATTAATATCCGGAAGCATATAACTAAAATTTTTAAGTAATAAATTTTTGTATACAATTCAGCGGATGCTCATTAAAGGAAAACATCGTGTATTGAAAGAATTTGAAGCGTATATCCTACCTACACTAGCAGTCGGATATTAAAGGCATAGCCAATTAATGTTCATAATTTTTTTTAAACCCTGTTTTATGAGCAAAATCAAACATTTATAAGCATTATAAATACAAGTTTCATCTCAGTATGGTACAGGAAGTATGAAATTTAGTTGCGTGAAGTTCAATTAAGTTAAATTTAATCCCATTTTCTTTAATCATTAACCTTTAATATTAAAATAGGCAGTTAAAGAGCAGATATTCCCATAAGGTTATTTTACCCCGACACGTGCAAATTGTAGGAGAGGGTGGAATAATATTTCTCCATAAAGTAATTTGCATTATGAGTGTAACAAATGTTCAAGATTTGAAACGCTACTTTACTTAATATTTCTTTACTTGATATATAAGTTTCAGGGCTCCGGTTTCTAAGTGACATCGATTTATCTTTGTCTTTTTATAGAAAATAAATGACAAAACATTTTTATCTTTTTAAATTAAGATGTCTTTCTAATTCTAAGAAACATTACATTAAGTCCGGAGTACGTCATATTTTAAAATATACCGTTGAAAAACAGTTTTAATAAATAAGTCTTACTATACTGAGCAAGATTTTATAGATAGAGCTTGGAGTTTGTATTACTTGGTTTTTATATAGGATACTTCCATTTGATTGTGAATAAATAATTTATAAAGAGTAATTTTTTTTCGTCGGGCTCTCGGTAGTTTCAACATTTCGGACTGGTGGTAACTTTACATATTGAATATAGTAAATGTTTAATATTGTTAAATTTGAAAAAGGAATAATTTCAACATCGAATGTTTTATTACTTAACATCTATCTAATTTTAGGCATCGCAAGAGTTAACATTTTAATTTTTAAATATAAAAAATAATACACAAATAATGTCACACGATCTTAGATGGAAGATCATATAAATTATTCACATAGATATTAATTATTAAAAAAGAAAACGATCATCTATTTTGATATATTGATTGAATTCGCAGAAATCATTTCATGTTGCAATTCGTTGTTGTGTAATTTCCTTCGGGAAGTCCACAATATTAGAGACTTCCGAGCACCTCATTCCTGTCGACGCTATTTATATTTTCTTTGGAATACATTGAATATTTTAAAAGCTTTGAATTGCTTAGAATATTTTTGTGATAATAATGATTTTATTTTAAATTTAGACTAATATCACTTTCAGCTTTCGTGTTAATCGCTAGTTATTACCGTAAAAAAGGTTTCATGGAATCAATTATTATAATTGAAAGGCATTTTTTATACTAGTAACATATTTTTAGTTTACTGATTTTTACATTTAAATAAAAAGTTTTAAGTTCTGTATGTTTATCCAATCCTATAATAATAGATTATTATGATATTGTCTTGATGTATTAAGGAGAATAAAACTTAAAACGGGTCTTAGATAAAATTGAAGATAAAAAGGGTTTATCTAATTATATACAACAATTATAAACATAAAATTTCAAAATTTCAAATTTACAAAATGAAGGCCTTTTCCAAATTTCAAGTCTCGATGTTATAGTTTAGTCTTTGCTTTAATAGTCAGTCCGGTGGACCTTACAAATTAAAAGATACGAACACATAAACATATACACATATATACCATACACGTGTATTCTCAATATTTTGTTATTAATAATAATAAAATACTTATACATAATATGTGTTAGCCGAGCATAAATATAGATGTCCGTAAAATACGTCAAGACATACATTATAAAGCTCCATATTTATATTCGGTTTATAACAGACATTTACTTCAACACGGCTGAACATTTGAATATGATTAAGGTATCGTTATTATTTATTGGTGCTCATCGAATATAGCTTGCTCCGATTCAAAATTGTTTTCTTGAAAACAGTAATATTGATAAGTTTAGACGTTTTGAAACTGAGAGGTTACAAACTCCTAACGATTAATTTTATGTTCAACCTGTGCTCGCGGCTTTTCCCGCAAGGAATTCAGTTTGTAACTATAAGAGTACATACATATGCCCGTATATAAAGTAGCTCGGTTCTTCTGGAAAAATCTTATTATAACTGAAATAAATTATGTCACTTCTAAATTTAGAAGCTTTTGAGAGTGAAATAATTATTAAAATCGGTTGAGTAATTTCATAGTTTTTCGATAACAAACAAAAAAAAAAATATTTTTTATTTCAGTATGTATAATAAAATTATGAGATTAATGTTTGTATTTTAATTGTATCTTATTAACATATATCTCATATTCAGTCGAAGATATTGGGAAGCGTATCACGAGATTAAAGTGGAGATGGGCTGGACACTTGGCCAGTCGGGAAGATGGAAGGTGGACTAAAGTCGTCTCAGAGTGGTGGCCTAGAGAAGCGAAAAGGCCAGGGGGCAGACCACCCGCCCGATGGTTAGACGATTTTAAAAAAATGGCGGGTGCTCAATGGATGCAATTAGTACAGGATCGGGAGAATTTGCGCGCCTGTGAGGAGGCCTATGTCCAGCAGTGGTTTAATATGGGCTGAATATGAAGATGATGATGAACATATATCTATGTTATGTAATTCGTGAAAAAGAGTAACTACCGAGTTTCTTGTTGGTTCATCTCAGTAGAACTTACATTTGGAACCGGTGGTATTGATTCAAAAGTGTTTGTAAATAGACACTTGTATCAAGTATATTTAGAATTTTGTTATCTGAAGAACCTATTAGCACCAAAACTTTTTTTTTACTAGCTACTGTTAGCATAACATGTTATGGACATAAAATTATTTTATAAGATTTATAATACCGTAAATGTTATTTGTATTATTTTATATTGATTATTATCTCGAAGCTACGTCGCTATAATTATAGACCTTCCGAGTATAACAAAGTCTATTTTATTTTGAATAATATCGTAGACGATCAAATGCTCCACTTGATGGTAAGTGGTCATCTCACCAATAGATTCTGGTACTGTAATAATTAAAAACTTCCTACACCATACATGCGTCAATCTAAGAGGTCATACATCCCTTTAATTTCTAATAATACTGGCTCGCACCATTTAAACCAGCACAGTAATACGAAGTCTATTATATATATTTTAAACAGATTAGTGTAATGCTTTGTATTATACGTATGTGGTCCCAAACATTAGGGATGAAATCAGCGATTGTAAATTACATTATAGTTATACAATGTTTTAAATAAACTTGAAGTTAGGCCGGAGAGAAAGCTTTATACATTTAATTCAATTTTAACCAAAAACAAATATATAATTTCCTTGAAATGTTTATAGTATTTATCTGTTGTATATTTTATGTATTTATTATAAGATTTCTTTACTATTTTTTCAGATACTTTAGATAGCGGATATATTATCTTTTATTGAGCAGTTGCTTGTAAATAAATTTCTATATCATTGTTTCTATAAATTTTTATGGATTTGTTTTCGTTTTATGCTTTCGTTATTTGCCTTTCGTCTTGTAACTAAACGTAAAATATATGCTATTCTATTTTATTGAAAAGTCAATATTGCAAACCTCCGCTGCTACGGTAAATTGCATTGTGCACAGACTTCGTTATTACGAATTCCACTCAAACAAAATTTATTTTGTGTACAACTAAGTGCTTTTGCGAATATAAATAGACTCACTATGTTAAGTCTAAAAATATGATGTAATCAGTTTATTTAACCAATGTTTTAGAAGTCTTAAAATATTAGAATGCAAGTTGTACCTACTATTACTATTATAATTTGTCACTATTCGCCAATACATCAACACACCAACGAAATAGTACAATCCAAATTAATTCAAAAAAATTACATGAAAGAATAAAAGTCGAATTGTTAAACGTTAAGTGCGAAAACAGTAGTTGGTAGGTAACACTTTAAAAGGCCACTCGGAACCCCTTACTAAATGTGATTACAGCAAAAGGTGGCTTAGCACTAAACCCGACCAAACATTCTCTTTACGGCGTTCGAAAAGTTTTTATGTTAGAACTTTGATAATTTAAAATTCTTTTTTCAAACTGAGGCCAGGTGGCTTCTTCGAATTGAGACTTTAAAGTAAACAAAAATTGTTACTTTAAAATTATAACTAAATTTTTCACTCACTATAAGATGTTAAAAAAAGACTTTGCTACAGTTTGTATATTGTGTATATATTGTATGGGTTATAATATCTTTACAAGTAAGAAACGTATAATTTCATCATGTTTTTTTTTTAACAATGTAAGTAATTTTTAACTTTCCAGCCGTATATCTATTTTATTGTAACAATATTAAACACAATAACAAAATAATCAAACGAATTTGAATTTCCAATACAACATTTTTGCCAAACTTTTATTAATTAAATACCTTTAAAAAAATCACGTTCCATAAATATTTAGTCTAATTTTTAATCATCTTTTATATCGTTTAATCTATCAATTTTATTATCAAATAGTGTCGAAGTTTGAAGTTTAATTTACTATATCTATATAATTTCCTACATAGAAAAATAATTAATTACGCGTTGAGCGATTAAAAATGAATTCTCGAGGAGTCTACGAACGTTGTAGGCACTTAATTAACGTCCAAGCCACCACAGCGAGTGAAAATAAATGCTAACGAATAAATTAGTTGAGTAAAACCAAAACGAATTGAATCTGACGTTATAATATTTATTGCAAGTTTTGAAAAATTGTGGTGGTTCAGTGGATAAAGCGTTGATCTAAGACGAAAATTATACGTTCTAATTTTTCTAAGAAATAGTAATGTCTACAATTCACCTATTGTTAGGTAAATAATAGAAAAAATCATCGTAGGAAAATGTGTCATAAATTATTAAATACCGTCACAGAAGTATTGCAAAATTTAGCCCAACCGGTATGTTATATTGATACGTTAATGTAATTTTAATGATTTATAGTACGAGTATATAGTACGTACGTACGTATGAGTACGTACAT
The DNA here is from genome assembly GCF_905147045.1 of Nymphalis io. Lineage (NCBI taxonomy): Eukaryota > Metazoa > Arthropoda > Insecta > Lepidoptera > Nymphalidae > Nymphalis > Nymphalis io. The sequence continues at coordinate 5,436,074 of NC_065907.1, read as the reverse complement.
AAGATTACGCGTGTCGTATTTACTACCAGTAATTATGGTTATGGAAAGAATAAAATAAGCCTAAAATTAAATATGGAGCAAAATAAATAAAAAATATTTATTTCTATATATTATAATAGTGGCATACGCGCCAAGCCACAAGCGCCAGTACACAAGGGAGTATAAAGCGGCGGAGGAGGGGGCTTGACGGTGTAAGAGACGGTCAAGTTTGCCGTTACGGTATACGAGTCGGCACTTTACCCGCGCGCTTATAGGCACGCCGATATATATTTCACATCAAAACTCATAATATATTCATCTAATATATGATGTATAATCAATATGTATTTCGGTCAAGCTATGTATATAATGGCCTCGCCTTGCTTAATAGAATCGAAAGAAGCGAGAATTGTTAGAATTGTAACAGTAATGTTCCTTTGTAATGTTTGTTTCCCAAATGAAAGAAAAAAGTTATGTTCGTAAAAAAGTAATTGGAATGTTGGTAGCCAGTGGCGGTTCAGACTTGACAAAAATAAGACATTCAAACTTACATCTACATATATTTACATTAATTTCAATGTTGCTTTATTTTATAAAAAAATATTTTGGCAATTTCTATATCGTTAAGAAATCCAAATTCAAAATTGTCAATTCTCGTTTCAATTTTTATTGTTTTATTTTTTTGAATATTGAATACTGCAGAACCTGCCAGTATCTGCTGCTAGTAGGATTATGAATACAGGAACAGAAATAACCGTATAAATATTTCAACAGGCTTATTTTTACAAATATTCATAAAATAAAACCATATAACCTTCCTCGAAGCAGTTTAAAGGAAAATCAAAAAATCGATAATGCAAACTTCGTACGGCGTATTACACTCAACTCTAAAAATTCATTGCAAATATAGTTTGAATACGTTTATTATATAACAACAAAGTACTTCGTACCTTTTATTAACTGGGATAGAATATTATAATATAGTATAAAGCGGAAAATGAAACCATTCTGCGCTGTTCAACGAAAATCCACTATCAATCCTTTCAAACATACGTATATAATAATAGCTGTCTGCGGCTTGCAAGTTTGGAATTCAGTTTGTGACTATAGGAGTCTTATACTGAAATAAAATATAACCCATGTAACGTTTGGATAAAGAAACCTTCTAATAATGCAAATTTGATTAAAAGTTGCAGTTTGATTAAAATCGGTTTAGTAGTTACAGATTTTGTTGATTGCAAAATTAATATTTCCTCTTTATAATATTAAAAACCGAGAATACTAGGAATTCCACACAAATCGCAGTTACTGTCAACGCAATTGAATAAGTAAAATAATTAACAATAAAACGGATACAATTTTCATCATTTTTTTAATTTTTTAGATATACTAACCTATAGTGATTTTATAATTTAATTTAAATTGGCCCCGTATATTACAAACTATGTGCGTCATTCATAATTTCTTAATAGATTTAAATCTGGTTATATTTATTATAATTTAAAGATTCTTCAAGAATCCGGAAAAATATTATAATATTTTTATTAAACATACAAGGCTCTTGCGGTTCCAACTGCGGCTTCTAGGCGTAGTTTGATGTGATATATAAACGAGTTAACGCACATACTCATTATATTTCTTTATACTCAATATACTAAACGTGCAATTCATTTTGGTTACGTGTATATGTATAAGCATCTATAATTACTACTTGATACATAAACGTTAATTGTAACCCTGTTGAATTACTTAAAATTAAAAAACAGAATGGAAAAAAATTACATTTGACATTTTATTTAACATGTATTTGTTTTGAAAATGTGCAGGATATTATGTTAATATATTAAATTACTAATTAATGTTAGTAATAATATAAATAAGACATTACAATTGCTTTTGTTCAAATGTTAAAATAATATTATTTTAAGTCTTGAATACGTAATACAAACTAATGGCTGCTGAAACTTTCTTATTTGTGAAATTAAACTGTTCCTTTATACCGAGTTCTTAGTCAATAATTTAAATAAAAAGTAGCATAATTTAAAAGAGAACACGCTATTCACATTTAAAAAGTATAAACATTATTTAAAAATTCAAATGTACTTACAACGAATTACTCTAGAAGCCTCTTTCTGACTGACTTCGGCGAAGACAGTTCAGTCATGGAAAAACCCCACTGCGCTGGACATGAAGATGAATTCACAAGTGTGTGTTCTATAGTTGATCACTATATTCCCTCATATAATCCGATGGCACTGCAATCCAAGACAATCGGAGATAGTTCAGGCTGTACGTGCTCTCCGAAGCATGCTCACATCCATTTTCAATTTCTTGACAAAAAAATCAATAACTTTTTATTGTCCCAATCCGTGGTTTGAATCCAGGGTGTTAAATTTTGCTATCTCAAAACGGTATATGAGCTAGGTAGCGATCAGCGACCGTCAGAGCGTCACGGTAACATGCGAAAGCAATCCCATGGCGCTCCTCGCTAAGACGGAAAGGGTGCCGCTGGTTTTTCAAACCATTGATGTAAATGGGACTAAGATTAGCACCAAATTATTCGCGAAATTTAAAATTTCGACCTTAAAGCTTTACGATAAGTTAATTGCATTTTAATTTTGTTTAAAATAAATGCTGAGAAATTATATTTTTCGTATATTTTCTGTTATAAACGTATGCAAATGATAATGTACGTGTAACTTGTTTTTTTTTTTTACGCAAGGATTGTGTGGCGTTATTTCTTTCGAGATAGATAACTTTCTATTGGACTTTATCTGAAGTCGATATCTCTGTCTGTATGCAAAAAAATGTGTAGATCCGTTGCTCCGTTACTTATGCTTCCACTTTGTGAATAAATTGGCACTGATATTTTCGCATTTATAGTATTAGTAATTACATCTTAAAAACTCGTTACCTCTTTGCCTGTCAAATGTGTAACGCAACTGGAATTTATTTATAGAAAACGCTTTTGGATTTTATTTATAAGAAATTTGTTTTCATACTTTATTATTTTTAATTGGAAGCCAGACGTGCAAATAGGTCATCTGGTGATATGTGTTCACTTCGAAAGACTTACTTATGTAATTCTTACTGTAAGCAATAATTAGCTCGTAAATTTCCTATAGCTGGGGTAAAACCTTCACCTTCAGAATGTTTGGAGCTTATTTTACTACGCTACTCCAACGTGGATTGGCAAACAATTTCACTTGACAAATGTTATTTTCTTAAAGAATCATATATTCTTTACCGCTGAAAATTATAAACACGAATTAAGTTCCCCTACATTTGTCAGTTAAATTTCATGTGTTCTAACCACTGGGCCATATCGGCTTATTATATAATAGTAATAAGGTACTATGCTTATATGCAGCTCCATAGTCACTTCTGTAAATTGACTCGGTAATAGGCATTCGGTATGCCATTAACGTTGAAATTATGTTTCAACCTCTGAACTCAAACGAAGATGCATGCAAGATGTTCTTGTAACAAATAATGTAATGCATTTAGTTAAAACAGACTCTATATTTTCATGATTACAAAGGTAGGTTTATTGAAGATGTTGCTATTTACTTGCTTTATATACCAATGATGCGGTTGCTTTGTTAAATTTGAAGGTAATGTGTACGTTATACATAATATATTTATTTCATATTACGAAACTAAATTTCGCTTCCTTTTGCTGGATAAAAATGATTCATCTAAATTGACCAGAAGGCGGCTTTTCGCATCATTTATAACTAGAGTTCTAAATATTCACTGAGTATTTGAGGTAATAAAAATATTGACTGTCACTTTTGCATATATATTTAATAATATGATGTATTATCGTAGGAAACAGACAAATTAAATAGCTTCAACTCTAAATTATTACCTTATATAATTGGCATTAGGTTAATAATTATTTTGTAGTAATGTATAGGTTTTAACAGAAAACGTAAATTAATAACGTTAAAAAACTTTTGTGTGCTAAGGATAACACTGGTGACGTTATTATTGATAGTACTCGGGCATTAAGCGATAGCGATATAGATATTATATATTATATAATTACAGGCACAAGGGACATAATGACTTAGTTCCTAAGGTTGGTGGCGCATTGGTGATGTAAGCGATGTTTAACATTTCTTACAATGCCAATGTCTATGGGCGTTGGTGACCACTTACCATCAGGTGGCCCATATGATCGTCCGCCTTCCCATAATAATTTCTATAAAAAAAGCATCGAGATGATTACAAATAACAAGTTATTACTTTAAGCAAAAATTAGTGACATTTTTCTTAGGTCTCATCTGATTATTCTTAAGCATTTCTTTCCAAGCCCGTGCTAAACTTTTAACAATGAATAAGCATGTGAAATACTTCTAAATTGAATAATTATATTAATTGATATGAAACATTATATATAAGCACGAATTTTATTTAAAAAATCGATATACATACATTTTTCAAACGAAAAATAAGAATTACGAGTGTGCAATTGGATATTCCTTCAAGCTTTCTTAGCAATCTGGATTTGCTGCATTTGCTATAAATAAGCCCCAGACATGATTTAAATTTACTGTTACTAAGATGCGACTTAATTTATTTAACGTATAATATACATACAAGTACATATATAAAGAGTTATTATACTTTACAGCGTTAATATTTGACACAAAATATAATAATGATTTGGGTGTTGGTAGGGCTTTATACAAGCTAATGGTACTACCCACCCATTAGTTATTATATCGCCAATATTTAATACTTCCTGTGATCCGGATTGTAGTTTAAGTGTCACAGTGTAACTACAGGTACAAGGAATATACATCTTAGTTCTCAAGGTTGGCAAAAGATGGTAAAAAATCTTGCAGTGCCAATGTATATTTATGAAAAATTACGTTAAAATATCAATTAAAATAGTAGACTTTGTTCTTAATATAAAATCCGGAACAAACAAAAACACCCGTAGCATAGAAGGAATAATTACTTGCTTTCGAAGCGAAGCTAATCATATCTTTTTAGTGCAAAAACGACGAACATTCACTAATTCCACGTCTTACCGGTTATTTAGTAATTATGTATTTGATGTATTGTATGAGATCTTTGGATAATTCCGTAATAGAAAATATGGTAAGGCCATTATAATTTTCATATATATAGAAAAGATACAATAATATTATTATTAAATCATTATTATACTATTTCGTGTTTGAAACAAAAGCAATGCCACTTTAAATTGTAATAAAACAGAGATGGGGCCTGCGATGCTAATCAATTTTAGTCCCAAATCTAGTAAGTACTCCGACGAACTTCTAGCATCTATTGGCTTAGGAGGTCCTAGGTTCAAACTCTGATTTAGGTCAACAAGTAATTTGATTTTAATGTCGAGAAATCCTTAATAGTCTTAGAAAAGCACGTAAAAAATGTCTTGTGCCTGTCGCTTCTCTTGTACTCTTTTCGGTCGTGTTGGATTGCAGTCCCATCAGATTAAGAGAGGAAGGGAATAGAAGGTACATTATTGTTTGCTCGTATACAGGGTATGTCGATAAATAATAACATTATTGAAGCTATCTTTTATTTTAAAAAGTATTTCATTATAAAAATACTTATCTAAATAAATAAAGTAATCTCTTTAAATATTATATCGTCTCACCACCACAGCTGCAAACAACTAGACCAAGTAATTAAAACAACAAGGGAAAGAAACGCGACGCCTTTAAACGTCAAACTTAATTAAAAGTATGTTTAAAATTAACAAGTGGCATAAAATTTAAACTTTATGCCTGTTTCGGAAGTTTAAAAGAACACTAGAAAGAACTTTTATTTTCCAATTTGATATTTTATGTTATTTAAATTTTTTATATACATTATTGGTTAAAGCTAATGCATGTGATAATTTAAGTTAAGAACTTGTATGCGTAAATTTAATTAGTCCAAGTAAAGTAATTACGCATAATCGTTCTACTAATGAGCAGAGGCCTCTATTCTAAGGTATATAATAAAGTAAGCTAAGCAGGCAAAAAAAAATGTTGAATAAGATTTAAAGACACTTTGTGTGTTACTAAATGTATAAAGTCAGGATGATGACAGAATAAAAATATCTCCCAGATACAAACATACATACATATATATATACATATTTTTTCCCCAATAAATTGTCGCCTTACGTAAGCCATCGGTTCACCTTATTATACTTTGAATATCGTTCGGAAAAGTCTTGCTATTAAAATCTGATTGAAATACATAGAATATTAAAATAATCATAATAGGCTTATGGTTTGATATAAAAGGCAATTTCCCATTTTCCGATGTTTACATTTTGTTAACTAGTAAAATTTCCGCTTTAGTAACATACTAATTTAATCTATTATAATATTATCCTGATAGATTTCGGCCACGGGCGTTCTTAACAGAGACTAGCCTATTATGCAGAAGATATTTGCACAAGTGTGTGCTTGGAAAAATTAAAACGATTTATCAAAACAAATTTTATGACGAACAGTAATCTCTCTTGACATAAATTTTCCTAACATACTTATTTTTTTTATTGTTATTATTATAATTTTATTTTACTTTTTCTCTCCTACGAGGTAATAAAAACCTAAAGCCAGCGCGAGTAGGGGGGGGGATTACATGATTATATAAGCAGATGAGATGGATGAAGTCATGAGGATGATTGCCTTTTGGAGTAATATTTTTAAATTATAACAAATAAAGTTCGATCACCTAAAACCGTTAAGAATCAATAACACATTTAATTGATATATTTCAGATTTTAGTGATAGAAATCCAACCCAACGTTCGTAATGGCAATATGAGCTGATAATAAAAACGTGCGAGCTATGATCAGAATTTAAATTAATCTAATTTAACAATGATCGAAAGAACCATTTGAAAAAGTAGCAAACATAAAATTAAAAAAAATACAAATATGGGTGTGAAAAAAAAATCATTTAGATTAGAAGGAAAATATACAAGGAATATTTTATTTGTTCAAATTACTGTTTAAATACACTTCAAATATATGCTATACCGCAAAAAAAAATTGACTACTGACTTTTAACTATTTAAGTGAGATCTTTGTGATCTTTGTGCCGGGTTTTTTGGGGTGGAAACAGTTTTGAATACACTTCAATTCTTCGAAACACTAAAATAGTTAAAAGTCATTAAATAGTTAAAATTGATGTTACACACACATATGTATAAATATATATGGAATAATATAGTTGATCAAAATATTGAGCTACATTAACAAAAGAAATATATTTTTCTTCTTATTATAATAATATTTAGCAACAAAGTATACGCACGTGTGCATCACGCACACAGAAATGAGCAGAGATAGGCAGAGAAGAGATATGACGGCATAACAGTGCGTGAAGTCATTTACTGTCTTAGGGGTTAGTTTTACCCCCAAAAGCGCACCCATAAATATTTCTCTATCATTTGTTATTGCCTCTCGTACCCCACGATTTAATATAATGATACGCAAGTGTAAAAAAACTCACTTTCACTTTTGACCCTTTTGGTCGCTTTAGTAGAATAGTATAAAAAGTTTAAATACGGACTAGCAGACGTAAGCTTACATCAAGTGGTCTTGAGAGACCGTAATCGAGATCTGAGAACTCTCTAAGGAGAGCTATAAAATTTGACCCTCATTACAATCGGACCCTAATAACGTCAATTTGAAACCATCGAAGGTTGACCAATAAATAAACATACAGATTTCCTAACTGTCAGGTTACTCGAATTGCGAGGTTAAGGAAATTCGAACAGATCTAAGATCTAAGAAATTCAATGGTTTTTTTTTCCAAGATATTGCAAACAGTGTAGACAGACTTATTACACAGAGAATGTAAAAGTAAAAAACAAAAAAAAAATATATAAGCTATTTGACTAGTTTCCTGGAGTGGGCGGGGTTTCCACCACTCTTATTACTTATAAAACTATGTACTTTATCCATGTGCTTTATATACATACAAGTATGAAAATATGTATGTATGTATCCTACTAATATTTTAAATTCAAAGTTGCATGAAAAACAGCTGGATAGGTTTGGATGAAATTTGGAATGGATAGAGCTTATAAGGCTATGTAACACCTGCCTCCGCACTTTCAGGTGATGCCGTGGGCGGAGGCTAGGATAATAATATTAGGAATATAGAAAATAATATAATAATAACTTTCATATAGATGCTCATGCAGTGCTTTCATTAAATTTACATAACAAACTCAAAAATTATATAATTCACTGAATTGTTTCTTATCAAACCATAATCCAGCTCCAGTTCTGAGTTGTGTAACATACACGTAGTAGATTCTTATAAACGTTGACGCGTATCGTTGAGTTAATCAGGACATAAGATATTGCTCCAATTGCTTTTATTAAAATATATTGCTTCCTGTCACAGATTCCTCACGACCAGAATATTTAAATATAGCAACACTACACGACTGTGCGTGATAGCGTATTTATGTACACGTATACACTGTATAATTTAAATTTGTTCAAAATTTAAATGTTCTTTGAACCAAAAAACTATTTTTGCGACCTTTGACCTTGAATACTTGTCTCATATACAAGAGATTCTAAGGAACCTTTAAAGACTCTTTTGGTTACGCGATAAGGAATGTATGGAATCGATCGATTAATTCATTTGGTTAAACTAGTAATATGCATGAAATGAACTATAAGATGAAAAGCTGAGTTAGCCCAGTGGCTAGAATCCAAACTCAGGCTTACATCGCGTTTATAAATCATCTTGTACTTGGCTGTAAAAGAAAACATCGTAAAAATACCAGCATGAGTCGGGTCTTATTTCCATATTACCTTATCTACTAGCTCGCATGTTGTTTCAAATCTTAATTTCAATAAAAATGACTTTAGTACAGCAAATACACAGGCTGTTAATTTATATTTATCTTCTATCGAATTAGCCATCTTTTGTTAGCAGTCATGCGTGTCTATTTCCATTCTTAGATTATTCCCAAATCTTAACAAATAAAGACGAATGTTATGCATGCTTATCCTCCACGTATTTATAAACCGATTATGATTAAACTTTGATAAATTGTTCTGCGTGCGTAGTACAAACGGACTAAGTAAAAAATAGGATTGTTTTTCTTTGTATTAGTCACAAGGATAGCTATTATATATACACACATACAATATATCACAAACTATAATAGCACCCCTTATTTCACAAGGCAAAGTCTGAATACAATGAAACTTTCAAGGCTATAAGCATCCGCTAACTTCACACTAAGCAGAGTATCTGCATTGATTTAGACGCACGAAATAGCTTCATACGTATAGTTTAGTTAATTTAAACTGTTGATATACTGAGAGCAAATACGCCTTATTCTTTATTCTTATAGATAATAATATTAATAATTTATAAAAAAAGCAGTTTGTTGAAGCAAACGATCAGTAGGTATATTTATTTGTCGTACTACATTAAATACTCCACACGACACGGCAGTGTAGTATAATGTTTTACATTTCATGTAAGACATTGCGTATGTGTGCTGTCGCGAAATATTTTGTTCGTTTGTTTCGTTATTATCGAAAATAGGTCACATGGTGTCAAGTGCCACCCATAGCCATTGATGCTGCAAGAAATATTCCTTACATCGCCAATCACCCTTCAAACCGGTAAATAATTCTAACAATAAGTAGTTTTATTTAGCGATAGAATAAATGATAAGGGTGGTACCTACTCAAACGGTGGTACCTCCCACACAGTAATATACATCATAATTCATTAAAATATACATAGTGAATAAAGGGGGCTGACATTTTGCTTTCATTATTTTAGCAAATAAAATTGTGATATAAATATGACAATCAAATGTCTACTAATAAATAATTAATTAATAAAAATGAGGAGTAAGGAACCCAAAAGAATAATTTAAAACTTATATACTTTTTATTGTTGTACGTAAAACACAAGACTTTTGAACTTGATTTGTTTGACTTAACTAAGTTATATTTGCTGTTACTTACTTTATTGAGTAAGTAATAGCCCTTAAATGTCTCTGCACTGCTGAGAAAAGGCCACTTTTGCTATTAAGGAGAAGAAAAGACCATTCACCAAGCTGCCTCAATTATGATATAAGAGAATGTTTTAATATTTTCTTTCATCGACTGAAATGAGTATGTAACGAATTGCAAGCTCCAAAATTATTTTAATAACTCAATTGTATTCTATTTCGGGTTTGAGGATAAGGTAACTCTGCCACCACTCCCCTCTCCCTGAGGTCCTGGGTTCAGATAATAGATCAGAACAATATAAAAGTTATGAGTTTCTCTGTCATGATTTCAAAAAATAGGAAAAATGAAAAAAGCCCCGAATTATTTGTAAATATAATGAATTATCCAATTTTGTCTCAATAATATATATAACATTACGAATTATGAATCGGAAAAATATAAAGATTAGAGGAAACTTTCTGATTTCTCTTTTTGATCGACAAAATTTTATTCTTTTATGTTTTTGATTTGAAAAATCCTTAAACATTATATGTTATTATACAACTTTGAACTGGATTACCCATACGAAATCTAATAATTTTTTTACTCTCTCTTAACTAAGTACCCGCTTAATAACATTTATAAGTTTTTTCGTTTTTAATAGACATTCAATTTCATAAGTATAGAGCAGTTTAACTTGTTAGCATGAAATGAGGAAGTTTTAAAGAGAAAATGTAATCTCATTAAATTCTACTCTGTTTCAAAAACAAGTTAAAAGTTTATATGTTAAAACTAAAGCTTGGTAAGTAGTTTGATTTATCAAATAGCATGTCAGACGCGTATTGTGTGATGTGTTTTGATTCTAAACATAATATATTTCAACAATTAGGCTATTCACCTGTCTCATGACTGTTACTTTATTTATAAAACGATTCGCTTTGCTCACGGATTTCAGGAGTTTTTGAATTAAATATAAATGATGTATAGGACTTTAACGGCTCGTTGTACGTAATTTAAAAACAGTCGGTTACTGGTTTACAATAACGATTCGTTGAATAAAAATGCCGGGAGATAATATTGATATTGAAAATGCAAAATCTTTGAGCTCTGTCCACCTTAACTTTTCACATGTTTATAATAAAAATATTTCATAATAAAAATGTTTCTAAGAGAGTTTAAAAATAGAATACTTCACCAGATTTTCGCGATAGTATCCATTTTCAAAACTCGGCCTTAGTCAAATCAATATAACAAAATATATGAGTGTATCGAAATACGTCACGTCATTAATTTAAGTGCTTATGAACAATGATTTTAAATAATCAACGCTGAAAATACTGAGTGTTTAATTATTTATTTGACTTATCAATATTACCTACCTACTAACTTTGCTAATAGTTTGACGCAAATATGGCAAAGTTAACGATAATTGCATTGTCTTTGTATGTGGCTGGGAGTAACATTTCAACTGGTATAATATATAATATAAACCAGTTGAAAAGTTACTATATTTTATATTTGAGGAAAGCGCGGTTTAATGGAAATAATCGTAGTATTACAGAAAGGGAATTTTCTAGAACTCAAGATATTTTATGACTAAACATGTTTTCTTCATCAGTTGCTATATAGCAACTGCCATATATGCAGAAGGTCGTTGTTCCACGGTTTATTAAAGATCTTAAACTAGGTCTGTATAGTAATTTGTAGGTTTAAGTTATGATTGTTATTTATGTTTCGGGCGAAAATTACCCCATGAGCATATGGGTTGCAGTTATTTTGGATATGTGATGTGTATGATATAATGTGCCGTATAATAATTAACTTTATATCAATTGTATAAATTATTTTTCTCATAATACACAATTTCGAATTATTCGTTTAAGTCAATTATTGCTTAATAGCCATCCGAAGGGGATGAGAATTGTCAAACTTTACGGTGACAGTTACTTCTCTGTTTCAGTACATCCTGTCAGATCCATTGTCATACACTCATTTACAGGAAATTAACATGGATAGACTTTGATGTTAAATATATTAATTATCATAGCATATTCGACCAGTTGCACTTTATTGTACACCATATCCAAGGTTACAAAGATACAAATTATACCCGTTAAGTGATCCTGTTCAACGGAACTATTTGATGGAAAATATTGTCATATTTTTGGTTTTATAATAAAAATCATTTCGTGACCGAATTTTTACAATGGCCTATTCATCTACATAGAAGACAATGTGTAAACAAACACAAGATAACTCATTATTACCCCTCTCTTATCCGATAACAATACGACATGAACGGAGATAGATCAGTATCAGATCAGACAAATATGTGGTACGGTCTTGTACTGGAAAACTTTTAATTCCAGGCTATTATTGAGAATTCAATAATATAACAACTAAATAACTTTTTATTGATCTATGACTTAATGTTTGCAACGGTACAGCTATTAATTGACCAACGATTCGACATTAATTTAAAACAGATTAAAAAAAGCCGAGATGGCCCAGTGGTAAGAACGCGTGAATCTTAACCGATGGACGTGGGTTCAAACCCGGGCAAGAACCTCTGAATTTACATGTGCTTAATTTCTGATTATAATTCATCTCGTGCTTTTCGGTGAAGGAAAACATCGTGAGGAAACCTGCATGTGTCTAATTTCATCGAAATTCTGCCACATCTGTATTCCACCAACCCGCACTGGAGCAGCGTGGTGGAATAAGCTCCAAACCTTCTCCTCAAAAAAAAAAAAGGGAGAGGAGGCCTTAGCCCAGCAGTGGGACATTTACAGGCTGTTACTGTTATAAAACATTATTAATTAGATAGAATAGCTTTATATTATTTTAAGAGTTATAAGGTATAATATGTTCCATTTTTAAATTTTAATAATTATAGAATTAAAAAATACCAAACGTGGTCTCGTGTTATATTGTTATTATAATAGTTTACGTAATACGGACATCATATTTTTTTATTTTATTTTACTTACATACTTGATAAATTTTAATTAAAATAAACCTCAATTCCAAATTTGTTATCTGTGTATATAGTTGTTGTATAATTGATTAATAATTATCCCGGTAGAAAAACTTAAGAAATTATTTTCGATATAAAATGTTTAAGATATCAAAATACTAATACATATTTTACAAAAATATGTTGTAGTATTTTGATGTATTATATTAAATAAAAAAACGAACAACCTTTTTCACTCACATAATGTAATCAAACTCTCTATAAGAAAACACAATGTCATAAAATTCTTTAAGAAAAAATTACATGCAATATATTGCATACAAGAAAATCAAATTGGAACATTATTCTATCAAATATGTACTGAATTTTAATGCAGTGCAGTTGCTGTTGGTTTTTGTTAATATCAATTTACATTTCTTCAGATGATTCACGAGCCGTATAGGTAGGGCTTTGTGCATGCCGGTCTGAATAGGTACCCACGCATCAGATATTTGAAGGATGAGTGAACATACAATAATTTATATTGCAACGGTTAACGGAACGCCTAGCTGTGTCAAGGACATGGTGTCCTTCTTCGACCTTCTTCCTTGTCCGGTCTACAGTTATTTCCAAACGTAGACAAGCTTTATGTTAACAGATGATTATGCATTGCTATTTTTTTTAATTAAAAATATATTTGCCTTTGAAATCGAACTGCACGTCTAATAAATAAAATTATAAAAACTTTTAAATAGTAGTCAGTATTGTCGATTTTTTTTTTATTTCATAAAATCATAAGATAGTCATTTTTTTAAATTTACTGCAATGAATAAGTTTTTTAATTAGCCTGCAGGTCTTCTATGCTTTCCAACTCGTGATAAGCAAAAGCAAGTCAGAGTTACCAGCAAGAAATATACGCGTTTCACAAAGGCTTAACTTGTTTGTCTTCAAAGTGAAATACAAATGATTTGAAAACAATAACTTTTAATTACTTTTGTGTTCTGTTCTAACAAACCTTGCACTCATTTCGTCTCATTAAACTTAATAGCTAAAATTTCATTTTATATAGATGGCAAAGCGCCAAAATTCATGAGTACTTTAATATAATATAGTTTTAGTTACAATTAAAAATATTATATTCATTTGAATAAAACTTTGTTTAAGTATCCTATGTTTTTGTATAAAAAGTCGTTTTATGGTTTAACTATCTTAAAAGTAAATGTTCAACTGATTAATTATTATCTCAAATAGAGCTTCTAGATTTTTATTAGTTTTATAACAGCTCAGCATCGAAATTGCAAGATTCTCAACCGATCGATGTGGTTGCGATCTTTTTCAAAGCGGGTATATTGAATATTTAATATTTCCAAGTGAATCGCCAATCAAATAAGATTTAATTATATTTGACGAGATCTATATAATATTGCAAATATATGATCTTTAACATAAGATAAGAAATATTTTGATTCAATTCATAAAATGGGTTGTGGCATACAATAAAAGGGTAAAAAGATGAGAAGGCTATCAGTCTTTGGTAATTCGTGACCAATCAGATCTAGGTTAACTTAGAAAATGAATAAGCTGGCAGAATGCCGGGAAAATGCTTAGAATAAAAAATATTTTATATCATTTATAGCCCTATTAAGTTACGCTATGACTATCTTTTAATATTTGAATATTATGCTCTAAGTAAAATCTGACCTCATTTAAATAAAAATGTAATTTAATTTTTATTTATTATTTTTAAATTTTTAGGTTTCTGTTAAAAATTAATTATAATTTTATGCAACCAACAAAACAATATAATTGTTTGCTCATTTCTATATATGAGGCTAAAAAACTTTTTCTTTTATAATATATTTGTTGTAATGTTACCTTTTTATATGTAGATAACTTATAAATACTTGGTTTTTTTTATAGAAAAGGAAGGCGGACGAGCATATGGGCCACCTGATGGTAAGTGGTCACCAACGCTCTTAGACATTGGCATTGTAAGAAATGTCAACCATCGCTTACATATCCAATGCGCCACCAACCTTGGGAACTAAGATTTTATGTCCCTTGTGCCTGTAATTACACTGGCTCACTCACCCTTCAAACCGGAACACAACAATATCAAGTATTGCTGTTTTGCGGTAGAATATCTGATGAGTGGGTGGTACCTACCCAGACGAGCTTGCACAAAGCCCTACCACCAGTATATATAGTATGGTTTGTGTTTAGCTTATTTTTTATATTAAGCGAAATGTAACTCTTTCTCTTTTTAAACTAATATACATATTTAACGAGTATTAAAAATGATTTACATAGCAGCTGGTTTTTAAATATTATATTATCAGATTTTATATTGTTAAGTAGACCTTCGATAAATAAATTAAGGTAATTGATTTGTAAACTTGCCAAGCGGTCATATTGAATTTTTACAAACGGCCTATCAGATGAAGAGCAATTTATCGAATTTATACTTTCGAATATTTTAAATATTCAAACCTTTTAAAGCGTACAATTTCATTATTTCATTACACTATTCAATATTTAATCAGTTCTTGATTAAAAAAAATAAAGAACATAGGATTATATAAAATTATTAAATCCATTAAAAAAATGTACTTTATTCAAATTGTGCATACATTTTTACTTAGTTATCGGAGATTGTGCTTGTCTGGGTACCACCCACTTATCAAGTTGTTGTGTTCCGGTTTGAAGGACAACATAAGTTAGACACAATACACACATTTAAATATACTTCTGATTTCTTATGTTTTGATTTCCGTAATTGTAATCGTGACATTTAATTCTTTAAAGGAATTAAGTAATTTATCTGATTGATCTATAACTTACTAAATATATACACAAAAGCCTCTAATAAATCCTTAAGAAATTATACTCCAAGGATTTTATTACATCCCTAACGAAGGGTCTAAGGAATGTTCTCGCTACTTAAGGGTCACTTGTCGGGGTAAGTTAAACCACTTTATATCTCCGATCTAGGTTCAATAGAATATCATTAGTTTAGTTTTTAAATTTGAATACCACTTATAAAATTTAACTTAACTTTTCATTTGTTTGTTTTTCGTTAATTAGAGTTTTTTTTATTTTTCGAATGTTAAGTTAGCGTATAATTGTTATATATTTTTATACATGCAATAAGACAATGTTTTTCGTAACGTTTCGTAACGTTATATACGTTGGCTTCCTATTTTATAAAATAAATAAAATTTACATATGTAATGGTTATTTAAATATATATAGAACAGTCGTTATTTAGATTGAATATTATTAGTTTCTATTGCTTAAGTCGTGAGCGGAGATTGCCGACTGGTGAGAACATAGAATTTTAACTGATGACCGCATGTTCAATACCAGGCAAGCATCACTGAATTTGCATGTGCTTAATTTGTGTTTATAATTCATTTCCTGCTCGTTGGCACAGGAAAACATTGTGATAAAACCTGCAAGTGTCTAATTTCACTGAAATTCTACCACTCACCAATTTTTTTTTGTTTAACAGATGCAATATTCTCATATTGGTGTATTTAATGTTTCGTATGACATCAGCTTATATACTAACTGCGTTCACTAATCATCATCAACATCGCGTAGATTTAAAATTATATATTCCATGAAATTAATGAATAATATAGCTAGAGCCCTACGTCAAAACAAATTTAATCTCGATGGCAATTTCCAGACGGGAGTCAGCTGCCAATTATAGTTGATAGCCTTTTTTATCTTGCTTAACCAGTGCCAGTAATTATTTTAAAAAGCAAAATATTTCTAAATTATAAACAAATATATTTTTTTTATAAAAAAATATAAGTTGTATACCGCAACAGCCTGTGAACGTCCCACTGCTGGGCTAAAGGCATCTTCCGTCTTTTTGAGGTTTGGAGCTTATTCCACTACGCTGCTCTAATGCGGGTTAGTGGAATACACATGTGGCAGAATTTCAATGAAATTAGACACATGCAGGTTTCCTCACGATGTTTTCCTTCGCCATAAAGCACGAGATGAATTATAATCACAAATGAAGCACATGAAAATTCAGTGGTGCTTGCTCGAGTTTGAACCCACGATCATCGGTTAAGATTCACGCGTTCTTACCACTGGGCCATCAAGTTGTATAGTGCGCAATAAAAATATAACTATTAAAAATGCATTCCAAGTATTTGAATATCGAAACAATATTTATATTATTTTTAAAGAATTACTAAGCTATTTCTAAAAAAAGTTACATTTTTCATTCGATTTGAGGCACCAGCTTTATTAAAAAAGTCATAATTCTAATAAACATGTTTAATTTTTTTATAAGATTTTTAATCATTATAAAAATAAATAAATGTTTATCATATAAATTAAAAACAAACAAAACACTGCAGTAAAACTATGTTCCATAGAAAAAAAAAAGAAACATTTGACAGAAAATGTTGAAGAAGGGTTTAAATATCAAATGTCAAAAGATATCGTAAAAAAACAAACAGATCAAAAATTGTCTGGCGCATTGAGCGCGTAAAGTAAAACTGCTTTTTTAGCTTACCCATCGAACGCAGCACATTTCACTTATCTGATTTCAAACGTACTCTGTGTTTTTCGCTAGCGTGATTTGCCAACATAGCGATGAAAATTCCAGCAATCAAGGCCTATCAATACTAGCTCTATCAATTTATCAAATTCCGAGTGACCTTTTGTTGACGTTTTATCTGTTATATATTTTAAATTTGTAAACTACATTTCAAAAATACTATGTCATGTAAATTTACATGTTATTTTAATTTTTTCCCGCGTGCTGATAGGTCGGTAGCACTAGATATTAGGTCGGGTCAGTAAAAGGTTATTGGATTTTTGTGAAAGAATTCTCTCGATTTCCTGGTGTTATAATGTTGGCAGTATTACACTCCCGTACCTCGGCAAAACGTTAATTAATTTGTCCTACGTTTGAGCAATTTCCAGTTATATCGTATTGACAAACAATTTTTTTTAAACAATACTTTATTTAATTTTAATTATTTCAAATTCAACTTAGAAATCTCCATTTTCGAATGATGAAAATTTTCAAAAAAAAAAAAACACGTCACTGATTTTTTAATATCGATACGCTAAATGTAATCATAGAGTATTCTGTATATTACTTGATAAGTTTATTTATGAATTATTATAATATTATATTACTTGTCATGTCAACTGGATCAATTATTTTCTAGATAATTGCATAAAGTTATATGCGGCACTTACTAAAATATACTTAATATTTAAAAGATACACGCATCAGAATATCGTATCAACGTGAGTCAGCTTTAAGTCAAGTGGTTTTACAAGCGGGTCAAACATGGAGTTACAAATGTGTTTCTTACAGAATGGCTTCGCTAATCGTTTAACATGAAACATTCGTAATTACGGTACCTGATTACGAGTCGAATATGCATTAAGCTTGTTTGATTGCTGTTTACTGGCTACGGGACGAATTGCAAAATGACGAGCCATTAAATATTTACATTTATGTTCCAGTCATTTTAAATATTAGGATTCTTAACGATTGTTTCAAAATATTTATACATATTACACACATATATTTTACTGTCTTTATGGAATTGTTAAAAAGGTTATTAAGAAAAAGGTTTTCTTATCCAGTTCACCTAAGTCAAATTCGAAAAATAAAAATGAAAAACATTGTTTCATATTGTATTACTTAGAAATCATTTTTATATTATGATACCAACATAGAATAGAAACTTTATCACTGAAGTAAGAAATGCATTTATAATTGTCTTTTATGATGTAACAAAACATCTTATTGATTAGAAGATGAAAGTTTTTTATAAAAGATCATAATATAAAATTATGTTGTTGATACAGCTGATAGAAAATGTACAATGAGTCTAAGTTTCATCATAAACTAATCATATTAATTCATAGAAGTTTAAAACTAATAAATTTACTCTTAAGTGTTTTCAAGCTATTTAAGCAACTTCGTTTGTTATTAAAAGAAAGGGTTGAGTAATAAAAAAGTTACAATATGTATCCCTAAGAGGTGCAAACTTCAAAAGAAAGCATTTTCAGACCCTTAGAAAGTTTTAATAGCCTTGCCTCGCCAAGGCCCGTTGAATGAAAAATAATGTATTTTTTTCGAGAAGACATTATTTCATCACAAGGATATTACGAGAAATATATGTGCAAACAATATATATTTGTAGTAATGTATGTAAGAAATATAAAACATACCTTACATCGCCAATGCGCCACTAACCCTGTGCCTGTAGTTACACTGGCCTATTAACCGTTCAAACCTGTTTAGCGGTAGAATATTTGATGAGTTTTTTATATACCTATAAACTTACACAAGGAAGATTTAAGTTCATAATATTATTATATAAGTATCTGCACTTTGCAGTTTTTAAGCGTGAATAGCATATTATTGCAATTTAGTAAATATAAACAGTAAAAAATAATAGTACTAAGGTACTAAGACAAATAAATAAATATAAATTTTAATAAAGTCCTAAAGCTAGTACCAGCGTGAAGCAGAAGAGTTCTAGAGTTGAGATCACGGGTCGGTAAACACAGCCAGCGACGTCGGCCAGGTAGACCGATGACGTAAAGAAATTGATATTTTTTATGTTATAGGCAAATGGGCCGGCCACCTGATAGTATAATAATAACCATCATCACTAATGTGCCATCCAAATTAGATATGTCCCTTGTGCCTGTAGTTACATTGGCTCACTCACCCTTCGAACTGGAACGAAACAATTTATACGTAATAAGTATTGCTGCTTAACTGTGAACTGTGAGTATTTCTATATTGTTTCAATTAAAAATCGGCGACAAAAAATACCTAATATATATACTATAGCCATATTTATTTTTGGGTGTAATTATCTATATAAGCATGTATTTACAAAAGAAAAATAGTATATGTAGTATATCAGTTGTTTGGTTTCCTTCCATCCTTTTCTTTCTTTCCATCCCATTACTTCCTTCCTGGTTGGCCGTGTGTGAAAAATGTCCCAGGATATTATTATTATTATTTTAAAAATAATTCTGAAGAATATGGTGTAGATCGTTTAATTAAAATATGATTATTAATATAGTGTTGTCAATTATTTTTTTTGAGATTTTTTTTTCTCGAAAAGAAAATGTAGTAAGCGAAAAAACCTTCTTTCATAGTTGTAAAAATAAAATGAATGGGTTTTACAAAAAATCCCTACAATCCGTACATTATTGGTAAATATAATTAATTATCCAATTTTTGTCTAAATAACATATAGCATTACGAGATAAATAAAATAAATTTAAAGATTAAAGGATGTTTCGTGATTTTTTTACATCATAAGAATTTTATGATTTCGATCAGACGCAACCCTCAAAAATATAATGTAGCTTACCGAATTATGAAAGGGAGAGAATAAAGAGTGCACCTATGTTTGCTCGTACACTTATGCCCTATAGTAATATGATCGCGCAATGAGCTAATCTCTCATGTGATTTGAGGACATCATCTTCTTCATAGTTATGAATTAACAACTATGAACATTGGTTTTAGGTTACAGGAACGAAATATCTATCTTCTAGATCTTCTTTAGCCGTGTCATATTTGTATTAATGTTAAGACCAATTATGATTAATATTACAAGTGTAAAAAACATAGTTCCTATTTCATCAATTACAAATAGAAACATATATATTATGTGTTATACATATACATTCAGTGTGTTACAATATTGAATTGAGATAACAGCTTTTTCGGTTGTTTATAGGCTTTACTCACTTATTTACACCGTTTTATTTCCTATCTATATATATTTTTTATATTTCTTTATTTAAAGGGAAAGTAGATATCTACACATGTCAGTGAATTACCACTTATCACGAGATCTCCTAAGCTATCCGCCCGATTGAGTCGCAGTTACTCCTTCCCCGACGTGGAGGGATTTGACGCAAATCATATACAAAATACATTATTTTTCTTATCAACCCGTGCGAAGCCGGAGCGATTAGTTAGTAATAATATAAAAGTAAAAATAAATTAGTAATTATAAATAAAGACCACTACCCCTTGAGAAGTTACGGAGCATTTACCTCCACGCTGCTCCAGTGCGGCAGAATGTATGTGGCAGAATTTCATCCGACACATGCAGGTTTGCAAATTATGTTTTTCTTCATCACTAAGCAGCATTGATCACGGTCTTTGGTTAAGAGTCACGTGTTCTAACCACCGGCCTACTACCTCGGCTTGATCATACGAATTTCATAGAAAAGTATGTACTCGTATGACGAATTAATTAATTAATTATAAAAAAAATAGGAGGATCATCCGTTTTTCAGATATCAAATATTATAAAATAAATTTTACTTTATCAAAGTATACTGATGTATTAAAAAATATAAGCGGGAATATGAAAAAGAATTCCAAATTTTTATCAGCGCTTAAAGCATAAAATCTGTCCAAACCTAGTAGGTTGAATGTTTGCGTAACGCTACTTTTCCCAGTATTCAGGTTTTTTACACAATTTCCGAGTAGCCTTTTAAGATACTTGTTTTTTTCGTTAACATAGATAGCGCTTTGCATTCAATAGTACTACGACTCTTGCAGAAAATTTCGTCAATGAATTTTTTAAAAGCTTGAAGACAAACAATTTAGAGTATATTGTTTATTTACATTTATCAATTTTATTTATCATATACATATTTACTATTTGATGGTCATTAAAGCTGAAATAGATCTATATAATTATTGCTTTTTGATACTTAACTTTTTAAACTCACATACTGTTTAAGATCAAATTACGTTAGAGAGAGCTGCTTCTTCCTGACTGACTGGTGTAAGTTCGGGTACGGTCCTCGAGGTTGCCTCCTTTACCCGGGCTGATCCTCACTGGCAAGTACTCTTGCCGTGTCTTTTCATTTTGGCCCGAAGTGCCAGGCTCTTAATGACCCAGTGGCTTTTTTTAAAATAGTAACTGTAGATGGCGCTAGTAATCTTTTAAATCGCACTAGTTATTTATTTCTTTAAATACTTAATAAGGCTTAAACTATTTAAAAAGAAGAGAACAATAAAGCTCTCTGACTAGCAGTACGTATTCGGGAGTTTTGGTTTTAAAAGTATCACAGAACAACTACCCCAACTGGGTAACCCATTTACTGTTGGTAGGGCTTTGTGCAAGCTCGTCTGGGTAGGTACCATCAGATATTCTACCGCAAAACAGCAGTACTTGATATTGTTGTGTTCCGGTTTGAAGGGTGAGTGAGCCAGTGTAATTACAGGCACAAGGGACATAAAATCTTAGTTCCCAAGGTTAGTGGCGCATTGGATATGAAAGCGGTGGTTGACCTTTCTTACAATGCCAATGTCTAAGGGCGTTGGTGACCACTTACCATCAGGTGGCCCATATGCTCGTCTGCCTTCCTATTCTATAAAAAAAACCCAAATACAAATAGTTTTCAAACATTTGAAAATAAATAGATTTTTGCAGTGAAAGAAATATGAATTGTATTTTGCCATTGTGTGGTACGGTTGCTTGATCATGAGAGAAAAGTGAAAAGAAACGCAATAGCTTTCCTTTTAAGTTGGTTGAAACGCCAGAACTCGCCAGTCATGAGGAAAGTCACGTCGAATGGCAATAAACTCAAATTCGGCAGACGGACATTAATAGCGCTTCTTAATACTGTCTAAAATTGGTTCGGTAATAAATTTCATTTAATGTCCACGAAACGACCAAGCACAATGGCGGTGAAATGCTATGTAGGGACAAACTGCATTTTCCTTGTTTAATACCCGTTGATATAACGGAGAATATAAACACATTGTAACTTGAATACGAGTAACATCAGTATTATTTATCGGTACTCTGGAATGCTTTCCTGGAATGTTAAGGGTATTTCACACAAAACCCTTTTCTGGCTTGGATTAATATAGGTAATTAATATTACGTTGATTTCATTTATGAATTATGATTTAGCTTTCTTATTTATTTCGTACGTGTCTTAAATACGTCAATTACGTACGGGTGCAAATATTTTCGATGCCTCGCAGTTCTGTGGTAAAAAGGTGATATTTTAACTTTAATAATAGTAACTAATTAATTAATTAATTTAATTATAATAACTCTGTGTCATATTCTAAACGTTCTTCTTAAGAGAGAAAAAGGACATTTACAACCTATTATTTGGCGTAAAATGACTTTCGTTAAATATAAATGATGAACATAAATTTATTAAACCGAAGTTGCAAAAACTTGTTTTAACATATCTCGATTAAATTCCGTCCCTAATTTGAATAAATTATATTTGAAATGATTTAGAACATTTATACACGGAATTGGTGACTTTTTGTCAATTATGAATTTCTACCATCAAATCAAATGTTTTTCGAACTACAACATTTGATTACTTATACAAATAAATCTTATATTATAATAAATAATAGACGAGAAAAAGCGTAGTAATTATATTTTTAAAAATTAATTTGAATATTGATTTGTTTATTTATAATAACTTTATTTACTCATAAATTTAAATCTCACCTCAAACAACATTGATAAAAAAGGCTTATCTCTAGGCTATAAACTCGACACAAGATTATTTAAATATTAAAAAAGAGTTAGTATTTATTGATTTCCATATAGAATAGTAGTAGTAGTAGTAGTAGTAACAGCCTGTGAATGTTCCACTGCTGGACTAAGGACTCCTCTCCCTTTTTGAGGAGAAAGTACGGAGCTTATTCCACTAAGCTGCTCCAATTCAGGTTGGTGGAATACACATGTGGCAGAATTTCAGTGAAATTAGGCACATGCAGTTTCCTCACGATGTTTTCCTTCACCGTAAAGCACGAGATGAGTTATAATCACAAATTAAGCACATGAAAACCCAGTGGTGCTTGCCCGGGTTTGAACCCACGATCATCGATTAAGATTCATGCGTTCTTACCACTGGACCATTTCAGCTGTATAGAATATATAATATAAATTGGATTGTATTTAATTGACATAAATATCTCTGTAATTAAAATTTTGTAAAAGAGTAGCTGCTTGCCGGTTTTTCTTGATAGAATCTATATTCCAAACAGGATTTACATTTAATTCAATATTTTTACATAGCTGAATTTTGAAAAAAAAACATGATTCAAAATTGCTTTATTGAACCTACTTAAAAAAATACAAACAAATAATAATAAAAAATAAACAGAGTAGCTTACTCTTTTTTGAGTTTTCTATCGATTGTTCGTATCAACACTCCGAACTAAGCTGTAGCTATCAAGCGACAGCTTTATATTATAAATAAATAAATGTTTTTATTCCTGTAAAATGACAATTCAAAAGTGCTTTTAAGAGCTTACTTGAATAGAAGGTATATTGTTATCTTTTGAGAGTATTCATCCCAATTCTTGTTAATAGCTTATCCTAAAGTCACATTGCCCTCTCTGTTTTTTTTTTCTATATCCATCTACACGAATTTATGCTTTTCATGTGTTTTATTTTTTAATACGCAACAACAGCCAAATTCTACGGACTTAACTTAAAATATATTTTAGTTAAATTAGTAATAATATATACAATACCCAACCCCGGATTTATGCATAGATCTTCATAGCACCGGCCTAGGGAACTGACCAGCCCCATCCAGCTAAAATTAATAGAATTTTACTCGAACCGCTACGGATTAGGGGAACTAAAATGTTGAAGAGCTTAACGGCCTTGTATCTCTAAGTCCGGGCCAACGACAATACTGTGGAGTAGTCAAATTAATAACAATAACGTATGATAAGAATTTATTGAACTTCTTACGACCTCATTTAACAGGATAATAAATATCCTATTTATAACTAGAATGTAAGTTAACACTATGCCCTGATTTATTAAAATTTCAATAATATTCTTACTTCATGTTCAGATAGTATGAACCGGTGCACCTGCATTAAGACTCAGGTTTATCACATGTCGCATACTTGACAACTCTGTTAAGCGCTTGCTTACGAAGAAGCCTGTAGAATCAAGCAAATATGCAACGTAAAGTGCGTATGGCTCATGCTGACGTGCCGTTACTGCGCGTAATATTACGTACTCACTTTGAATATGAGCTGTGGCACTGACAGTAAATCACCGTCAGTTTTGCTTGTATAATCAAGATTATACGTCAATACTATTTTATTTAATTTTAGAAATAATTCATATAAAATATATATGAAGAAAGAGATTAAAAAGGGATAAAAATCCTTTGGGAAATAAATTTCTGTCTGTCTTATTCAAGAAAAGATCAGATTAATCACTATAAGAGTATATAGGCACATGTTCTAGAAGTATTCGAAGCAAAAACCTGTTTTCGAATTCTAAAACAAACGTGAAAGCTGGACAAAGAAAATGTAAGTGTGTCGACGAATCCGATCCGATCATTGGATTAGACAATCAGAATTGAGTCTAACGTATATTCAAGCTGGACTAATACCACTTCTCCGTCCTTGAGTACTTAGTATTTCTTTCATTGTACCTACATGTGAGTAGAAAAGAGCGTTATTTTACGATATCGAGAAAAGGAAACACAGTACAATGTACAAAACTATGTATTCAGGAACTCGTAGTTTGAGTTTATCGCAAAAGCAATGAACACATTTTCTTTCTTTTTTTTAAAAGTACATTTCTCTTCAATAATGTAAGCAATTACTCAAACGAATTCGAAGCAGATAGTATAAAAAATAATATTATTACTATGTATGATAAATTCAACCATCAATACGATGTTATTGGATTGAATGAACAATGTCAGATATATGTTTTTATTTGCTGTAGTAGATGTACAATTATTCATGAGTTTTTATTGCAACAATATTAACATTGCTTTTTTGCACTCAAATATCGTAGATACATGCTAGAAAACGGAAAAAAATTGCTTTTATAAAATTCATCGCAAAAACATGTTTGGCAATAATTCATCATTTTAATGAATAATTCATATCCGTAACTTAGGTACACCTGATTTATCATTAAAAAGTTTTTTTTTACAAACAATAAAATTGTTACGACAGACTGTAATATAATAATTATTATTATTATATATAATATAAATTATGATACTTACAAAATTTGGTAATTGATTACGTTCAAAGTAACTTTGTTCTACTTAAATCGTTCTTAAGAAATTTTGTTTTCTAGTATTGTTTTATATGCATACATAAACATCAGGCTCACTGCATATACGTTCAGATTGTCCATCGCATATAGAAGGTCATACCTATTGAAGCGCAACGCGGAATAGCATTCAATTAACAATATTGCATACGTTCAAATAAAATCTGAAATAAAAATTCATCAACTGGTTCTCGGGAGCATTAAAGTTTTTTGATCTCGCTAGAATAACGCGATTCCTCTCTCTTTTCGATCCGTAGGCGTCTTAAAGACTTCCTTATTGCCCCCGATGATAAGATAATATCGGCCAATATCAACACGATAGGTTACAGAGCAAACATACACCGACCGCGGGGTCGAGGTCCCTCTTTCGTTATAACCCGTCCACGCTTAGGCGTATGTCGGGGTCATTGCACACATAGTGTCCTCCTTCCTGACGTCGACGGTATCCTAAGCCGAGGTTCGGCCTCATAGGAAGCGCCCTTAGGACACGCGTATTCTGAGCCTTTAAGTGAGCTCCCAACATCCGGCTGAGTATCTTAAAGACTCGCCCCCCGCCCGGTGACGCTGTCAAGGGCATTTGGGCCAACAACAAAAGATTTAATTCGAAGAAAAAACGCGATTCCACCACATGAAGTGGATCTCTTCGGGGAGCGGCACGGGATCACTTAAGCATAATACCGTGATGCCTCGACCGTTGACCTGCCAATGATCTCCAATATCTGACTCCTGATTCGTCTCAACGGGTCAGTGGGAGGTAATCTCCTCACGCTCCCGCTTTACAGCCTTCATCTGAGACATACCGTTTTCATAGAAAGATACCATCTCCAGCCGATACTTCTCGCTACTAACATTGGTGTTTATCACGCTTGGCAGTGAGTGGTCTTCGCCGACTATGGCCGCCAAGGATAGACGCTGGGCCCGCCAAGCGACTCCAGACTCAATCAGAGTGTGGCGCGAAATTTCTCCGACCTGTGTTTATTCTACAAAACAATTTTAACTATTTACAAAAGGCAACATAGCACGTTGTATGCAGATGTATGAACAAATAAATATACTATAAAATTATAAAATATATCTAATTATTACAATTATTCTCTAACATAATAAAGACACGTCCTGACAAGTAAAATAAAAAATATATATTTTAGTCCAAACAATAAATTTACTCATCTTGTCAATATGTACTTAACATAAGAATATAGAAAAAAAAGAGATGAGGGGCATTAAGAGCCTGAAACATTTTCAATTAGGCGATCCGAATGTTCACAATGACAAAGAAAAACGAGTGAAAAAAAACCACTTCTACATTCCCCATTGTCATTTTCATATGAAAGGGAAAACTACTATGTAAATGAGTGTACAATGTGTATTATGTGAACTGGATGGATCGTTAGAGTGAATTATATTCCTCTGTAAATGTACTTTTGTATTGATTATACCAGTGAACGTTCCCTAAATGCGTACCAACGGATATATGACTTTTGCTGGACATGAGTGTGATTTAAACTTGTATTCATTATTATTATTATTTTTGAGTAATTGTCAATATTAAATCAGTATAATTAAATATTAATATATTTTTATATCGCAACTTTGTATCGCTCTTTATATGTTATTTAGGCGCACAAGGAAATGGTGGTAGGGCTTCGTACAAGCTCGTCTGGGTAGGTACCACCCACTCATCAGATATTCTACCGCAAAATAGCAGTACTTGATATTGTTGTGTTCCGGTTTGAAGGGTGAGTGAGCCAGTGGAATTACAGGCACAAGGGGCATAAAATCTTAGTTCCCAAGGTTGGTGGCGCATTGGATATGTAAGCGATGGTTGACATTTCTTACAATGCCAATGTCTAAGGGCGTTGGTGACCACTTACCATCAGGTGGCCCATATGCTCGTCCGCCTTTCTATTCTATAAAAAAAAACAAGGAAATACTTATATTGTACGGGTAAATACAGAACACGATATAAAATTTATACTACTACAGTCTATATAAAAACATATTATATTGATAATTATTACTGATTTGACTAAACTACCAGAAACTTTATAGGTATTTCAATAATTACATACCTACATAAATATTATTTAAATTATGTTATCAAGTTTCTAAAGTACATCCTGATAAAACTTTTGAAAGTAAATGGTCGAATTTTGTTTGGGTGGTTCGCCAATGTTAAGAAAAATAATGTACAACCACAGATTTTATGTTGTCTTTGCATTGATTTTATTTTATTTGTTAGTTATGTAGTTTATTAATTCATAACTATCACATTAAGGGAAACTCTGGGTATTTGATGAAAACGAAAACAATGTTCCTGATTTAACTACCTTATCAATCACTATTTAATTAATAACACGTACACAATATTTTTTTAAGCTTCCTTAACTTATCATATTATCATAATGATTATATTGTGTAATTGTTCTATTTCATTCTTTCTTTTCCGGCGTGTATCTATGCTATTACTTGTATTATTAATTATTATTATTATAGTGTCGTATTTGACACATTTCAATCTGCTTAGTTATATCGAATTAGGGATTATTTTCAGTATAAATAGACAATCTTAAAATAATTTTGACTCAAATATCGATATTTGATCTTTGAATTGAATTAAGTAGCATCGGTAATTAATTGAATCAGTAAATCGAATCTATTTAGGAACCTATATACTATTCTAATACAAATTCAAGGAGTTTTATTAAGTTATTTACTTCCATTTTCGGCCATTTTACGTCTTTACGTAAATCATAAAGTTGGTAATTTATAATGATGTAATTAGTTTTTAACAACAGCCTGTGAATGGCCCACTGCTGGGCTAAGGCCTCCTCTCCCTCTTTGAGGAGAAAGTATGGAGCTTATTCCAACACGCAGCTCCAATGCGGATTGGTGGAATACACATGTGGCAGAATTTCAGTGAAATTAAGCACATGCAGATTTCCTCACGATGTTTTCCTTCACCGTATGAATGCACAAGAGGAATTATAATCACAAATTAAGGACATGAAAATTCAGTGGATTCTTGCCTGGCCTTGAACCCACGATCGTCGGTTAAGATTCACGCGTTCTTACTACTGGGCCATCTCGGCTTTTTATAATGATGTAAGGTGTATGGAAATGATGTGATTTTTGTTTAAGCAAAAAGTTAAACGGTGTCGGTATAGCCTTTGACTATTTAAATGAATTCCTTCTTAACTGCATATTCTACGTGCCATCAATATAAAAGTCTCGAATAATTATGTTTTACACTGATTGTTTTTGTCCCTCGTATTTAATGACGTCAGTTTCAGAGTAAATAGAAAACTGCATTAAAAAATTTGCATTTTAAAGAAAATTT
This sequence comes from Nymphalis io, assembly GCF_905147045.1. NCBI lineage: Eukaryota > Metazoa > Arthropoda > Insecta > Lepidoptera > Nymphalidae > Nymphalis > Nymphalis io. The sequence goes on along the minus strand of NC_065907.1, from coordinate 5,406,726 downwards.
AAAACCTTTTGTATATTAAAAATATTTGTAATTTTTTTTTATAGAATTGGAAGGTGGCTCAGCATATGGGCCACCTTATTGTAAGTGATCACCAACGCCCATATACATTGGCATTGTAAGAAATGTTAACCATCGCTTACATAGGCAATGCGCCACCAACCTTGGGAACTAATATGTTATGTTCTTTGTGCCTGTAATTACACTGGCTCACTCACCATTCGAACCGGACCACAACAACTACTGCTGATTTGCGGTAGAATATCTGATGAGTGGGTGGTACCTCCCCAAACGAGCTTGCACAAAGTCCTGCCACCAATCACCACTATCACCACAATTATAATAATAGTTCTCATATTAAATTAATTGGCTTTTTAAATAAAAAAGGCCAAATAAACATAGCGTATCATAATGTAATAAGCCGTTTTATAATGCATAAAATTAATAATTAACGAGAATCCAACTTTTAATATTCTATAGACAATTTAAACTAATCGATTTGAATAAATCCATTAACGGAAAGTTTGTAAATAGAATTCGCAATTCAAATAGAACTACACTTACAATCAATACAATTACTATTTTTATTGCAAGATTTAAAGTTATGATGACGTGTACCTTACACATCATCCTTATTGCATTATATACCTATTAGTTCAATATATTAAAATTGTATAAAAATTATATTTTCTTGAACGTTTAGTTTTATGAATCATACCAAAATTGCCAAAGAGCGGGCTTATAGCAAAATTAATAACCTATTTTCCAATACCCATTTGAGCGGTGTGGTGGAATAAGCTCCAAACCTTTTCCTCCAGGGAGAGGAGGCCTTATTATGCTGGCGTAATTATGCTGGCTTTAGGTGCGCTCTTAATTATTGCTACGTTCAGTGATAAAGGACTCAATAAAGAAAATACATATTGTGACACTATCTATTTGTCTATTTTATTTATCAACGCAGCTTAACATTCAAGTTTCACTAATTGATACAAAGGATTTGAATTAATTTGGAAAACGCTTATTTAGGGGATCTGATCTTCTCAAGTTTTGCATAATTTTGTTAATTTCAGTCCATGATACCAAAATTATTTATACAATAAATTAGAGAGGGTCTAAACTCAACCTCTGTATAATTGCCGTCTGTAAAAGATCATTCAAATTTAAATTGGATATATAGAACAATAGACAGTTTAGTGGAGATAAAATTTAACGTAGGTTATGTTTAATTCAGCTTCATCACTGTGTGATTATATAAGTTCAGCCAATAATAAAAATAGAAGACGAATCATATACGAGTAGTAGTAATATAGAAGTAGAATAAAGCCGTATGACGATGCAATGCTTTGACATTTTATTGAATTAGATGGACTATCAATTTCTGCTTGGTATGTAACTATATTTAAGAGTGTTTATTCCAGCTTAGAATTTACCAAGATTTTTAGAAGAGTGTGCTAAGCACCATTTTATATTTATCAGATTACCTTTAGTTAAGAGAGTGTATTAAAGTAACCGTAACCGTAACCGTAACAGCCTGTGAATGTTCCACTGCTGGGCTAAAGGCCTCCTCTCCTCTTTTTGAGGAGAAGGTTTGGAGCTTATTCCACCACGCTGCTCCAATGCGGGTTGGTAGAATTCACATGTGGCAGAATTTCAGTGAAATTAGACACATGCAGGTTTCCTCACGATGTTTTCCTTCACCGTAAAGCACAAGATGAATTATAATCACAAATTAAGCACATGAAAATTCAGTGGTGCTTGCCCGGGTTTGAACCCACGATCATCGGTTAAGATTCACGCGTTCTTACCACTGGGCCATCTCGGCTTGTATTAAAGTAATCTTAAATAAACACAACTGATGTTCAGCAAATTATTAACACGTTCCCAAACATAAAATTCTGAAATTTGATATAAACAAATATATTAAAAAAATCACAATATATATGTAAAGAAACAGATAGATAAATATATAAAACACCAAAAAAAATTCAAATAGCTGTAATTATTCATCTAGAATCTTGAAACTGCAAAAATATTCTTTCAAATAAAATTCATATTACGAATAAGATTTTGCTTATAAACTAGCTAAATTCGCTCTTTCCCTCAAACGTAATTTTTCAAACAGTTCACATAGCGATAAATTAAGTCTTTTGTGGGAGTTTTTTACAAACTACTCTCGTTACTTCACTAAATTAGGAATAAAAGTTTTATATGTATGCAGTCTATTATAATTATGTATATTATTAGATTCGTTTTGTGGTAAAATAAATGTATAATACTTACCAAATTGATAATGGACCACCGAATGGAAAGTGGTTACCACCACTCAGAGTCATTGGTGCTGTAAAACATATTAAGCATTGCATACACCGTCAAAGCGCCACCAACTATAGAAATGAATAGAATGTTATGTTTCTTCTGCCTGTTGTTACACGCGCCTTTTAAACCGAAACACAACACTACTAATGCTGTTAGGTAGTATAATATCTTATGAGTGGGTCGTAACTACCCAGACAGGCTTACTAGGCATGCCTTTTAAGTTCTGTCGTTTCCATATTTCCCGGCAATTTTGAATTTGGAACTGTTCTATATTCGAATGTGTTTAAAATTTGAATCTCAAAACAGTTGAAAGTATTAGGATTAATGCTATTGTTTAGTCACAGCGTCGATTGGAATATGTCAGGTTACGCACGAAAATGAATCTTTCTAAGGAAATTGTTCGTGCACTAATTTTCTACAACTTTAGAAGAAGCCTGACACGGCTTCAGTGTTTTGAAGAGCTAACATCTGTGTTCAGTGATGAAGCCCCATGTCTGTGGACTGTCGAATGCTGGTATTTAGAAATCCAGCATGGACATACTAGTGTTAGTGACAAATCTCGCTAAGGACGCCCAAAATCCGCCTTCACTGAAGATAACATCATTGCTGTGAGACAACTAATTCTCGAAGATCGTCATGTGACGTATCGAGAGATAGAGGCTCTATTAGACATCTCAGGGGCAACCATTCAGAAGATCTTGCATGAAGCGCTTGGTGTGAAAAAGCTTGTTTGCCGTTGGATACCGCATCTGCTTTCCAACGATCACATGGCGGCCCGCGTCAGATGGTGTAAGAAAACTCTGCAAAAGTTCAACCGAGGAGAGTCAAATCACGTCTACGACATCATCAGTGGTGACAAATCTTGGATCTATGCCTACGATCCTGATTCCAAACAACAATCTACAATCTAAATCTGGGTCTTTTAAGACGAGCCAAAGCCGACTAAAGTTGTTCGTTCTCGAAGCACTTCAAAGAAGATGGTGGCCACGTTCGTTGGAAAAACCAGCCATGTTGGGACTATTGCACTTGAAGATCGTAGAACGGTTAACGCAGAGTGGTATACCACAGTTTGTTTATCACAAGTCATCGCCGAACTTCGAAAATCTAACTCAAAGCGACGCATCATCCTGCACCACGACAACGCAAGCTCACACAGCGCTCGTCAAACGATTGAGTATTTGAAGCAGGAAAAAGTAGAAATTCTTGACCATCCTCCATACAGTTCTGACCTAAGCCCAAATGATTTCTGTACATTTCCTAAAATTAAGAAAAGTCTTCGTGGTCAAAGGTTCCAGTCCGGTGTAGAAGCAGTCGACGCTTTCAAGTTAGCCATTTTGAACACCCCCACTTTAGAGTGGAATAAATGTTATAATAACTGGTTTGAGCGAATGGAAAAGTGTATTAAGCTACGTGGTGAATACTTTGAAAAACAATAAAAAGTAGGTTCTAGTTGTGTTTTTTCTTCAAACGACAAAACATAAACGGCATGCCTCGTACCACCTAATATGTAAATAATAGGTCCATTATTATTGACATATTGGTCAATATCACTTTTTTTATTGTTATTATGTTTGTATTTATGCATGTGTAAGTGAAACTCAGCATGGTAAAGAAATTTCTAGAAAATTGAAAAAAAATGTCTGTTATGTTTACGCGAAAAAGAGTTATATATAGCATGTTGCGTTCGAATTATGTGGGAGCCAATGTAATATTATGTCGTCGGCCCCTTAGGTGGATAAGGGTCGTGTGAAGCTGTTGTATATACCATGGAAATCCTTTGCCCAGGAGTGGACGTCTTGCGGCTGACATGATGATGATGAATGTTATAACAGACACAAGGCACATAGCATCTTAGATCTAATTGTTGGCAGTGAATCGACATAGAAGTATTAAAAAAGAGTTATGTAAAAAAATATCAGCATATTAAAGGTAAATATTCAAATTTATACTCATCATCATAATCCTTGTTTCTTTTATTAACTCGACCATTTACTAATAGCAAAAAAGTTCATGAGCTTCAGACGTAGAGAAATTAAGAAATCTATTTTTTGAATTTTTAAACTAAGATTAATTAGAAAATTCAAGTGAGTGCATCATTAAGCTTAAGAGAAACACTCTAAAGTTGTTCTACGGAATGGCTAGTGGAAACAAAGTGCTTAGGTCTGACTGACGACAATGGGATACTTCGAAATATTCGACTAATTACTTTCAAGCGCGTTTTTTCCCAACTATTTAAAATAAAAGTTAAAAAATTGGTACATGTCTCGTGCGAGTTTTTCGTAACTAAAAAAATGTGTTATGAAACTACTTAAAAGGTTACAGAATGCACTGGCAACATTAGAATATTTTAAAATATTTTAAATAACTTCCATACATTAAATAGTCATCTATACTAATATATAAAGCCGTAATTTGTGTTTGTTTGAATATGATAATCTTCGGATTTAATAATTAAAAACTTATATTGACTATATAGCGTCCGACTCGCGGAGGAGATAGTTTTGTTATAAAAGTGAAAGTTTGTAATAGGATGTCTGATTCACAATCTCGCTCTTAAGACTATAAAATATTGTAATGAAATTTATACAGTAGCCGAAATTATTGAATAGAAAATATTTTTTTTCTTTATATAATATAATTAATCACTATGAATTAGGCTGCCCATTAGGACAGTAAATAGACAGTTTCATATAAAGCACTTAGGACAAGATAACTCAAGATTATTTTTTTGTTTTCATTGCCAACATAATATATTCTCAGAGTAAAATTTTAATTACTTTTTTGTTTGAAAACCGAAAATCATTAAAAACCAAGCCTTAATAAAACTGCATATGTGCATTGAAAACCCCATTGCACTTAACAAATTAAAGCTTGCATCATTCGGAAAACGTGTCAAATATAAATGAACAAATTCATAAATCATGTTACAGCTATGAATATTTAAAATCTTTTATGTGAATTACATTTCCTTGTATCGATTTTTATTTTCAAACAACAGTACCGTGATGGCATGAGATGATGTTTTAGCATTTGATTTTATATTAATAGTTTGATATTTATAATGTTTGGAAATTGGTATATTGGGGCTGACTTAAATAGCAACCTGATAGTGTCGATACTCTCTATAGACATCAAGTGTATTAATTGGCAGTACGTTGCCGAGCGTAAACTTTAAATTGTTACATCCCTTTTACAACACACGTATTGTTAACACTGAAGTATGTTATTTTAATTGTAAAGTAGCAATATACTCTTCTAACATTTTATGATTTAATTATTTAGTTTGGAAACCAACGGTTTATTTACAATAAAATAAGAAACATAAATAAAACAATAAATAGATAAAAATATTAAAATATGCAAAACATAAGTGAAATTTGTATTACAACTTGTATTATTATTATTACAATTACAATTTGTATTACACAAATTATATAAAAGAGAGAGAGAAAAAACTAGAGAGTAAGAAAGAGAGTAAGGAAGAGAGTTATAAAGTTCATTAAAATATCACTCATATTTAAATATATTCATTACATTAAATTAAAATTTTTGTTATAAAAGAAAAACGGATACCTCAGTCTCGAAAAAATAATTTGGTTAAAAATTAATAAGACGTAAGCAGTTTTAGTGTAGATGTAAAATATATAATCTGGTATTAAAATTAGTAAAAATATTAGTTAGTAGTAGTAGTTAGTAGTATAAAGAAATAATATTAATAAAGTCTTTCAAGCCGCCTTACCTATATTTGTAACAAACCTCACACGAATAAATTCCATGAAACCAAATGGTTTTTTTTTTAAATGATAACGACAAAAATTTAAATCCCAAAATAAGCAAAAAATAAATGGAAAAAGCGAAGCGTAATGTTTTTCATACTTTTCTTAAAAATCTCGTTGATTGATGGAACTTAATTAAGTGTAAATAATATAACTTAAAAGGGACAAAGTAATGATTAAGATTCCAATCGAGACCAATTCATTTAATGAGTGTCAATTTCCTTCAAGAGAAGGAAAAGGTCTCACGAAATATAAGTCTGACGTTTAGATAAAAAAGGCAATTATATGGGGCAGTATGAATGAATGACGCAATTTGTATTTTCGTTAAATATTATGAAACATTTATCATATTATTTATGGTCTGCCTGCTCAGCTATGCACCTGGATTGCCAGCTTCCTACACAAGCGTAGCCTTCGTGTTTTAGTAGATGGTTGCGCTTCACAATTCTATGTAGTGAATGCTGGGGTCCCCCAGGGATCTGTGCTATCTCCCACACTCTTTCTTTTGCATATCAATGATATGCTCTCTCTTGGGAACATACATTGCTATGCAGATGATAGTACAGTGCATGGTGGATACCACGGACGCGCAGTGGCTGGGCGGGCGGAAACTGAGGAGAGGCGGGAGAATCTTGTCATTGAACTCAATAGGACGTTAGAGCTCATCGCCAAATGGTGTTCTGATAATCTTGTTGAGTTTAATGTCAAGAAAACACAGGTATGCGCTCTCACAGCGAAAAAGTCACCATTTTACCCTCATCCCTCCCTCTGTGGCACACCGCTGATGATACAAAGCAAAATCGCCATGCTGGGGATGGACGTTCGCTGCGACCTTAGTCCAAGGGATTACATCGAGGCTATTATAAAAACAGCTTCACGGAAACTCGGAGTTCTGAACAAGGTGCGGCGTTTTTTCACGCCACAACAACTGTGCCTGTATACAAGACACAGGTACGGTCTTGCGTTGAATATTGCTCGCACCTTTGGGATGGCTCCGCTAAGTACCTACCGGAGGCCTTGGACCGGTTGCAGCGACGTGCAGTACGCATTATTGGCGACGTAAAGGTCACAAACACCCTTCAACCTTTACAATTGCGTCGCGAGATAGCAGCACTGAGCGCTTTCTATCGACTGTATCACGGCGAGTGCTCTGAGGAATTATTCTCTCTAATTCCTGCTTCCCCCTTCCTTCTTAAGTCCACGCGAGCTGGTTTTCGATGTCACCGCCTAACTGTGACATCAATTCCATCGCGCACAAAGAAATTTGGCAACTCCTTTCTTTGTCGCACTACCAAAAAATGGAATTCCTTACCAGCTCACGTGTTCCCCTCCTCTTACAACCCGGGTTCCTTCAAACGAGGCGTGAAGAGGCATCTTGCGGGCCGGCAAGGCGGGGACGGCTAGTACAGAACATTCTTCCCGACTGTACTGGCCGTCGTCGCGTTTGGACTCTACTACCACTTACCATCAGGTGGAGTAGAGTCATTTGCCCTCCCGGCGAATATAAAAAAAAATCTGTTTTATTTTTATATGGTGCTTGGAGTAATAGCGCAAAAAGTTTCATTGAAAATATAATTCTTCGTCTTATTCCTCTACTGGTGACAGGACGGCTGGTCATTTTTCGGAATCTATAATTTAATATCGGAATTGCGATCAAAAGAAAATTCTGCTAGCAATCTTGCCACTATTCCACGCGGTCACGACTTGTACAGTAGCTATTTTAATTTTTACATGTATATATTTAAGGCTTTAAAGTTAATTAATTTTTATGTAATAAATATAACAATATTATTTATTACAGTTATATTTGAAATGATACTTGAAATTTAACGTAATTACTTTAAAGTCAATCATACTGTTATTTTGCAAAAGCTATATTTATTTAAGCTTTAAATGTGCATTGTTGGACAAAGGTAAGGTCCTTATGGGTACAACTCCAACAGGTCCTATACTCTTTGTATCCAACGGTTTTCCACCTTCTTTTTAGTATCTTCAGTCTAAATGGCGCATTATTGGCGACGTAAAGGTCACAAACACCCTTGAACCTTTACAATTGCGTCGTGAGATAGCAGCACTGAGCGCTTTCTATCGACTGTATCACGGCGAGTGCTCTGAGGAATTATTCTCTCTAATTCCTGCTTCTCCCTTCCTTCTTAAGTCCACACGAGCTGGTTCTCGATGTCACCGCCTAACTGTGACATCAATTCCATCGCGAACAAAGAAATTTGGCAACTCCTTTCTTTGTCGCACTTCCAAAAAATGGAATTCCTTACCAGCTCACGTGTTCCCCTCCTCTTACAACCCTGGTTCCTTCAAACGAGGCGTGAAGAGGCATCTTGCGGGCCGGCAAGGCGAAGGCGGCTAGTGCAGAACGTTTTTCCCGTCTGTACTGGCCGTCGTCGCGTTTGGACTCTACTACCACTTACCATCAGGTGGAGTAGAGTCATTTGCCCTCCCGGCGAATATAAAAAAAAAAAAAAATGGTTCCAGAATATGTCTTTTTCGATTGGTTTTCATTCGATGACGTTTGTCGTCCCCATTATTATTTATTTTACTAAACTTACTTTAATAATGGTTGTAGTAATATAAAAATACAATCACATTGTACAGAATTTTTCGGTTATTCATTTTAGGAAATTGAAAGTGTTATTAGCATGTAGAATGCACTAATGTTTCATTTTAGGATTTTTTTTTGTTTAGTTAATGTGACAGTACAATCGATTTTAACAATAATCATCCAAATACTTTGTGACCAAATTATCCTTGTATACTTTGTGACAAAAATATCATCTTGTACAATTATAAATCTGCTCGAAGATACACTCCACTAAAATGGTCAATGCTCCAAAAATCCTGAAAAAGATAGGCACTAAAGCGCTTTTATGCTAATAGCTCGGTCGCCTAAAAGCAAGCACGATCAATAGAATGTACTATATTTCTGTCGCTTTATGGTTTTAGGTATTCCGAAAATAAATCAAACTAACATCACAGTATTCGACGAGTTTCATAAAATTAAAACTTAATTTAATTTATCACATCAAAAAATATGCAATATGTGTTCAATGCCGTTGTTTCGGTACATCCGAAACCACTTTGATACTGCTGAGAAATGTCATTAACCAGGTTTCCTGCAGAGTTATCTGATGGCCAGCAAATTCATCAATCCGAGATCAAGCGGAGGGTAACGGTTTTACGCACTTTCCGTGCAAGGGAATGTTAACATTGCCAACCTTCAAACTCCGGGCTTTACTAAGAATTCGTTTTCATTGTCCTATGGGTTTGAGCGCAGAACTTTGGAATCTACTTTCCTGTAAACTATCTACTAGAGCAACGAAGGATTTGAAAAATATTATAGCTTATCTAAAGCATAAAAAAAGCAAATAAAATATTCAGTAGTAAAAGATATTGACTGCGAGTGTAAATTTCGCTTGACAATATTATAACGGCTAAAAAAGAGCCCTGACAAAGAATCACGGCCGCGGGCTAGCCCTAATGAAACTGCGAAACCCTTTTAAATCAAATTTAACATTTAATCCGATATTTCGGACGCAGTATCATATCTGAACGGTAGAAAGTTTAGCCGAGGCTTTTCACATGGGTTTATTTAGGAGCGATAGCTTTTGGTCGTCGACGTATTTCAAAATATACGAGTGAGATAATAATAATGATAGACAGATGCGTTGAGTAAGTAAATAAACAGATAATTATAATTGTGTATAATTGCCTTACGATATATAAATCGAAATTACGTAAGTAAAATGCTGATACAAATCCACGCGATTTTTCATTTTATCTATGTATAATTAATTTATTTTAAAATAAAAAAATATTAATAATAATAAATATTATATAATTGATTTTAAAAAAGATATATACTTATTCACTCTCGGATCTCTCTCTCTGTTACAAACTCCGCAAGCTCCGTTATACCTTTCTCTGATGTTTGAGACTTTTGCTCGATTAAAATAATCAGAAAATCTAAAATTTAATTTAAACTGAAAATAATTATTTAATGTACTGATCAAGCTACAGAGAGCTCTTGGTTTAAATATTCATCAATCAAAATGTATTTGCATAATATGTAAACTATTGGCAAAAGTATTTACGTATCAGTATGAGTTGTATGGAATATATATCTTGCTGGACTCTGTCGGATCAGGCTAATAAAAACCTATTCGATTTTCAAGCATGAATTTATCGGATTGGCCATGGCCGTTCTATCAGTTTATGAAATTGAAATAGCGAGTGTACTTTTGTTTACAGCTGTTGTTGTATAGTATCTCTTGTTTATTTATCAAATTAGAAATCACAAGGACATTATAATATATTGCTCTAGTATTATTTGTGTAATTTAGTTCTTACTATAAACTATACTATTCTTTATAAATATAATATAGTCTTATCTTATTATATACTTATTCGTATATACATATAAATATATAAGCCACTAACTATTTTAAATTTTCAAATATCTCATCTCGAAAATGAATGGTAGAAAGCAAAATTTTCGTATTTGTTTTTGTTATATTATAAATATTAATAATTTGGTCTACAACGTAGAGGATAAAAACGTTATTTTTGATAAGCTTAAAGCACGTCGAATTAATATCCATGGAATGTGCTACGTATTCCTTAATATGTAGTTAACATGTTATCGTTTTATTTTAAAAATACTTTTTAAAGATTTCCAATCAGTATAATGTTAAGATTCTGTATTTATAAAATTTAACATTTACCATTTAACAAGAAGCTTGTTATAAAAAAAAATCATATTGACGAAAAAGGTGTGGAACTAAATTCTCGTTGTTAGTAAATAACAATAAATTGATCAATCACAACCCTAATAAAAGAGAAACTACTATGTTTCTTGACGGTTATTTTCTGTAGAATTTCTATCCCGCGATTGTGGTTTATTTAAATTTGGTAAATTTGCAAAGACCTCACTTTTATATATAATAAGATAAAAGTATATTTTATTTGAATGACAAGTCAATGTCCCAACCATGGTTTTAAAACGCTATTTTTTAAGCTGTTAAAAAACTCAACCAAAGCATAGAATATTAATAATAAAAAAATCTCATATTTAATTCTTACGATGTCACGGCTCGCGGGTAACAGTAACCGTAGCGAGAAACAAAAACCTTTTTTAATTAAAATTCGTATATCGAAACTTTTCGAGGGTAATTCGGTCAATTAATTTTAATTCATTTAGAATAATTATATCGATGTTTCAGCTTTTATTACGGTTACCAGACAGATGAATGTCGTTAACAAAATGATAAATGTATTGATGCCAACAAATTACGTACAAACGATAGAAATATTATAGTCGTCCCCACTCCTAACACAAGCATTGCGCATAATTGGAGGGGTAAATAGGAATATTAGTAATACTTAAAAAACAAGCATTGTTAATATTCTTTATTAAATAAAAAAAAACATATAACCATAAGCAAACGCACACACACGCTCGCATTCACGTACACACTAACATTAACAAACTCTTTTTATTTCAACAAGCTTCGTTCGCAAGTAATTAAAGCATGGAATACGGCACACGGATAACCATAAAAGTATTTATTTAACGAAGTTTATAATAAGATGATAAATATTTGCCACAAAGTCACTACATTACTATGAAATCTAACCAAATAACAGGTTCATGGCTTGAAATGAATATACATTTAATCTAACACCAAAAGTTTTGCATCGTTAGAATAGAAACTAAATGCTTTAAAATGGTTAATTTAATGGAACAAATCACTGCACATATAAATTAAATGATGACCTATTTCCACGAAAGAACATGAAAGTTCAATACGGCATCAACGTCCCATTGAACGTTTATCTGGATTATCTGAAGATAATTTCAAAAATCTAATGACTACTATATTCGCTGTTTTTTTTCATTGTATAAGATTTTTTCTAGGCAAGCGCAAGATACAGTCTAAGATGGAGCACCTTAGACTGTATCTTCACTTTCCATCAGGTGTGATAACAGTCAAGCGTTAGCCTATGCATTTAAAAAAAAAAGATTAAAATGAATAATTTATATCGATAAGTGTGATACTGATAGCGGAACGAATAGTAGTATAATTGGAATGTCATTTTGAAGCCTCAATGGCGCAATGGCTTTTAGGCGTGACAGGATGTGATAGGGAGAAAAATACAAAATAACTCAATTCCACTCGCGACTTCGCTCACCTGTGAGATCCCTCTACAAGATGGTTCCTTTATGTACTCCTTACAATGTGTATGCAAAATTTCATGATGATTCGTTAAATATTAATACGCGAAAGCGTAACAAAAAAAAAACTAATAAATAATAAAAATAAGTCACGAGAAAATAAAAATATACGTAAATTTTGAATTATAAACTTAAATACATATGTAAAAGACGTCACCGAAAAGTTATTATTATTATTAAGTAGAGCCGGTTGGCGTGGATGGTAGAACACTTGCCTTTCCCGCCGAAGGTTGTGGGTTCGATTCCCACCCAGGACAGACATTTGTGTGCATGAACATGTCTGTTTGTCCTGAGTCTGGGTGTAATTATCTATATAAGTATTTACAAAAGAAAAGTAGTATATGTAGTATATCAGTTGTCTGGTTTCCATAGCACAAGCTTTGTACAAGCTTAATTTGGGATCAGATGGCCGTGTGCGAACATATATTATTATTATTATTAAAAAAATATTTAATTAATTGATGTTGCCCATAGACATTAACACTGAAAAAAGTATAAACTACTGCTTACATAGTCAATGTGCCGCAAAATATGGGATCTAAGATCGCTTATGTGTGTATTAACACCAGGTCAATCACTATTCAAACCGGAACACAGCAATACAAAATATTAATAATTTGCAGTAAAATATTGATAAGATTAACCACTTAAAGTCCAACCATAGATGAAACGCAGCCACCACAGCTAAAATGGCCGTCACAAAAAGCCTCATTAAAGCACACGCTAACGCATTTTTAATACAATATTAATTTTGTTGTGTTATAAAGCCCATTATTCATAGTCAGAGGCTAAAACAATTTAAATTTCGCATAAAATAAAGGAGTTTTCTGAATTCCCGTATGGCAGCTGAACCTCGTGAAACATCCTCGTGATTTATAAGGGCTCTTATTAATTGTGCTCTCCGCTCGGCTTATTCCGGATTGAATAAGATTTTGACACACATTGAAACACATTCACATTCATTCGGCTTTGAAAAATGAATGAAATATTGTCGCTGAATATGAGTTTTATTTGGAAATATTTTGTTTGTTATTTATTAAAATTTAAATTATTTTCCAATTGTTTATTTTTGATTGACCGATAATGTTTTAATTGCATAAATTTATTAAAAAATAATGTTTTAATTATGATTTTCTATAAAAAATAGTAAAAGCAAGCTGAGACTTATTGACTAGAACTGAGACCAAACTCGGGCAAGCACAAATAATATGTGCTTAATTCGTGATCAATTAATCTCGTCCTCGGTGGCATTTTGTGTTGGATAAAGTTCTGGCACATCGGATAAGCTTGGTGTAATATTCTCCAAACCTTCTCCGTCTGAGAAGATCTTTACCCAGTTACTTACATATACGTACATCATATAATCATACATACATCATAAAACTGTTACATTATGAAAGAGTTTATACTGAAGAATTTCATAGTTTCACAGAAAATGATTTATACGTTAAAAAATTAAAATACCATGTATGATTTTTTTGGAACACATATTTCAAGTTTAAAATGTTATGGTAAGAATGAAATGGTAGCGTAGAAAGATCAGCTTAGTTATCAGTTTCACTAATATCCGAACCGACATTTTTGCAGGTCTTTCAATTATATAGTCACTAAATTCTTTTATTAATTATATAAAAACGTGATTTAAATTTTCTTTTCTCATGATTTAACCACCACATAATTAGTTAAATAATTATCAATTTTTAATTATCTATTTTAAGACGATACCAACTTATATAGACTTAACAAGCAGCGTATAATTTTAGGTTAGTCTAATTATAAAATGAAACCCGTTTAGCGTGGGCGCAATATTTGCAATTATGCAATATCCGCTAGAACGATAACTTAGGAACCGCTAGCAAACTAATGAAAACCCTTGACTTGTGACTGATAATATTATCAATAAATATTGTATACGATACAATTATCGTATTTCCATTTTATTGCTTTTAAAATATTAAGATACGAAACGGATTTTTCGGTTATTGCAGCTGACTTTTACGATATAATTATTTATATGCTATACAATTATTTCGGGTGTTGTGAGTTAAAAGCATTTAAAAAGGCTTTAAAAATGTTAAAAGATAATTGTTCGATATTCATTTAATCAAAATGTGAAAATCTGTTAAAATTAATATTAACTGTCAATGAAAATTTTGTGTTTTATTGCGACCTATTTGATATTATTCCTTTAAGTTAAACATGTTTTTAAACAGAAATACGAGTACAATACAACTGTATAGTGAAATCATTTAAAATATTCATTTAACGACAACAAAATTTTGTTACATTAAAATAAGGTCAACGCTATTTTTTACTCTCCAGTTGCACAGGATCCCCTAGTAATAGAAAAAGTACCCACTTACTAGTGGTAGGGCTTTGTGCAAGCTCGTCTGGGTAGGTATCACCCACTCATCAGATATTCTACCGCAAAACAGCTGTACTTGGTATTGTTGCGTTCCGGTTTGGAGGGTGAGTGAGCCAGTATAATTACAGGCACAAGGGACATAACATCTTGTTTATCAAGGTTGTTGGCGCATTGGCGATGTAAGCGATGGTTAACATTTCTTACAATGTCAATGTCTATGGGCGTTGGTGAAAATTTACCATCCGGTAACCTATATGCTTGTCCGCCTACCTATACTATAAAAAAGCTGTAGTATACATAATATAAACTGCATTATTATATATAATACAGTAGCTGAATTAGGGCTTTTCTGTAGACGAATGGCTGTATAGCATTATATATACATAAATGTGTACATTGTCAAGCCTATTTTGGCAACTTAAATAAATAGCTTGTTAAGGGGAATTTAAATTTATGAATAAAAATTTAAGGAATAAAAATGGCTCACAAATCAACTTCAAGAACGACCAGGAACAAGTTGTCTCATAAATAAACGACGTGCGATGTACACTAATTACACTCTAAAAAACACTTTACTTTTTTCTACTAATAGTACTACAACAAAACTTTTTATTTTATTTGTTCTTTTTTATTGCAAAAACACCTATGGCTGTTCACTTGTTAATATATAAAAGAACAAAAACAGTATTTAACTAACCAGCCGTTATGCTTATAAGTAAAGCCGTTATAAAATGATATAATTGTCCAACCAGTATCTTACTCTAAAAATTTTAGCAATAGGTAAGGTTAAACTATTTATTAGCAATATCCCCAAAAATATTTTTTTTAATGCTAATTCAATTATAACTCCAGCGTAGTATGTTCCATAAGAGTGATCGTTTCAAAACTCTTTCTACTTTTAAACTGCCATCAAAACACTTAAGGTACTTTGTAGCTGGATCACGACTAAGTGTTTGGAATAGCTTGAAGTTCACATTAATAACAAAAGTGAATAGCTGAACAACCATTTGCGCTACTCGAGTTGTTATACTTCCTGATAAAATAAACTCTAATCCCAAGCGGCTAAACTAACTTAGAACTTGTAGCAATAAATTCTGAAGTCTTCTTTGCTATTTATTACATACTAAATACATTTTAAGGCATAATAGTGTTAACAAAATATTTTTGCATAAAAAATTTACAATAATAATTTATAAAGTTACAAGGTATTTTAAAAATTGCTTATATTATTTATGAAATAGCAAACGTCTCCCCTTTGAACCAACATTTACAATTTCGTAATATCCGCTGTGAAGATAATCTAAGCTTAATAACCATTGCAATTAGTTTGCGGAGCGATTCAAATGAATGTGATAAATACATTTTTTACATTATTTATAGTAAAATTTAAATAAAAGCTCTTTTCGTATTGACATGTACAATTTTTTTTCATACATCTATCATCATGAGTACAAACATGCGTGTAATTATGTTGATTGATAATTGATGATGATGTTCCCCTGGCTGATTTTGACCACGGCGCCCATTTACAGGGGCGACTAGAAAATTGGGCCATCAGGCCTAATTTTCTATTCTCTATTTTATACCTTATATAATTTTTTATATAATTTTCTAGTCTCTGGTCTATATTTTATACCAGTGTGTGCTCATACACATTGCAAAGGTGCTTTTTTCCCTCTCTATCACAGACTGACACAACGGCATTTCGAAATGACTGAAGAATGATTAGGCGTAGAGGGCTTTACATGCTTTCCGGGCTACGGTAAACAACAACATCTTTATCGGTCCGATCCGGGATTTAAAAGCAAAATTTAACAAGAATATTGAAATCGCCATTTTACATGCATAATTTTAACCCAAGTAATCCGCAAAACCTATGTAGTTATTCTTATATACAAATGAAATATATAGCTGAACTAAACACAATTAAATTCATTTAAAACTTGCTTTGACATCAATCATCAGTAACAGCAAAAACCAAGGGCAAACGAGTAACACGTTATTAGATATTCAAAAGCCATAATGTTGTACAAAATATGGGGCGTATTTGTCAACCCTTTTAATATTTAAATCTAATTTAGTGTTCAATTTATAATTATGTTTTTGGTAAGCGCGTTTTACCCTTGTAATGGCTGACGCAAGCTGTTCTTTCTAATCGATTATGTGACACGAGATTGTTTCCCATTTTTTAATAGTTGTTGCTCTTTTCTCTTTTAACGTTACGTTGGATGCGCTGCAACTACCCTGAAGTAGTTCTGACAGATTCGACTTACGATTGACATCAAAATTACATTCCGTTCAACAAGGAAACATGAAAAAACATTTTATAGATTTACTTTTATATCTTATGATAATGACAATGATCTATATAATATTCTAGTATAGTAGTATAGTAACAGCTTGTGAATGTCCCACTGCTGGGCTAAGGCCTCCACTCCCTTTTTTGAGGAGAAGGTATGGAGTAAGCTCCATACCTTCACCACGCTGCTGAAATGCCGGTTGGTGGAATACACATGGCAGAATTTCAGTGAAATTAGACACATGCAGGTTTCCTCACGACGTTTTCCTTCAGTGTATAGCACGAGATGAATTATAATCACAAATTAAGCACATGAAAATTCAGTGGTGCTTGCCCGAGTTTGAACCTACGATCATCGGTTAAGATTCACGCGTTGTTACCACTGTGCCATATCGGACTCAATAATATTCTTTGATAATATAATATTTAAAATCACTTTAAAACTTTGACATCATGCTTATGAAACATAACTATGTTCACACTCACACATCAGTAACAGTAACTTCGTAACTGTAACGCGCACTTTTCGGATTGTGTTTTATTCTATAAAACTTCTGTCAAAATCGTTACTTCTGACTTGAAACATTTAAGCTGTAGACTAAAAAGGGTTAATCTAATGTTATGTAATGGGATTATTTTGTCCTTTCACTGGCCTTCGTTAGGTTTTAATTTAAGTTCCAAATTTGACTCTACAGACGAAAGAATAGCATTGAACACGAGAATAATTTTGTTACTATTTAGCAATAAATTTATGATTTATTTTTAACATTTACATGTTTATGTTCTTCATAAACACAAATAACTTTTTTATTGTGACAATTTATTTGACCATATTATTTTAAATTTCAATATTGTAAACCAGAGGCTCACATACGAGAGAATTTTTTTACTTACATATTGACTAAATATACATATTATTCACGTACCATTTTTATATTTCAACTATATTGAAACAATACTTATTTAAAACATTTCATTAAACGCAATTTTGTTTCGTATATCATTTAATTTGTTACAACGATAGCTAATTTCGCATTAATTTCTGACATTTGACAATCGTCTGTAAGCTTTTAATATGTTCTTAAAGAATAAATATTATTAAAAAACAAACAATGTTCTATACATTATACATTAAGTTGTATATATTTATGATACATAATATTGTATGTTCAGTAGATATATAGTATATTTATTTTGTAATAAATACGCAATCATATTAATAAATAAAATTAAAAAATTGAGCTAAACTTCTGAAGCTGTTAAGAGAGTCAAATTATAGAGCAATGTTACTTTATAATACATTTATGTGAAAAGTTTCACGCCAAAGAGGTTTTACATATATCACGTGTACTTATTTGCAAGCGTCGTAATATACTTTAAATTATAATGTTTCCATATATAACCCAAACATCAAAAGTACAAAGTCTCGTATTACTGAAATAATATTTCACTTATTAGATAACAACTTAAAGTAAAATACTTTTTTGTAAGCAATCCAGTACATTTCACTGTTTAGATATCTAGTCTCATGTAAACCTCAAAGGTCGCTTGGGAAACATAAAGTTTTCGATACATCCCCCTGAAGAACACTGCCCTACTTCGTCTTTAAGTCGATTGCCGATTCTACGTCATTGACCTAACAAGTTGCGGTAATATAAAACAGAAAAAATAACCAGAGTATAACATTGATTTTTTTATAACGAAATGTTATTGAATGCCTTATACCGCGTCTTTGTTTTGATATTTGTTCCTGTTATTTTTATTTTAGACATATAAATCTAAGTTAAATATAGTTTTAAATATAGTCTTTGTTTAATGTGTTATAGTGAGGCCAGTCTATGAGTTTACGTTAGATATTGCATAGGAGTTTAGAAGTATCTATAAAGTGCTTTTAGGTCATTACCCTTTTCAAAAATAACATATTTAATAAAGAGTCATAATCATGTGTCACTGTTGAGTTATCTCTTCTTTTGAAGAAAGTTTTTAGTTTATTCCACTATGCTGCTCCAATGCGGGTTGGTAAATATACAAGTGGCAGATTTTTATCAAAAACATGCATATTTTCTCACGATATTCCTCCACTGACCACGAGATGTATTAAAGACGCAAATTAAGCTCATGAAAATTCATTAGTGCTTGAGTTTGAACCCACAATCATCGGCTAAGATTCAAGTGTCTCCCTTCTGATTAGGGTGTCTTGAAGAAATGGCTAATTAGCCAGAGTGTCCCTTGTACAACACATTAATTTGGTCTAAGCACTTTTTTGTAGTGTTTTTGTGGTGCATAATAAATTATAAATATATATATGTCTCTAACACACTTCCAACAAAGACAAGTATATAAATCTATGCTATAGTTTAATGGACGAACCATTAATTTTACTAGCAAGCGTTTTATAACCTAATTAACGAAAAGATATTTTACACTTTGTGTCACAAAACCTACAGTCTCTTGGTTAAGACATTTGCTAAAGTTATATTTTGAATTATATTAAAATAAACAAATTTTGAATCGTCATCGTCATATGTACTTTATTCTCTTGCTCATAATCTGTCTACATAAAATTTCATATCATGCAAAAACACTTTTAATTTATTGCTCCGTTGCTGCGTGATAGAAAGAAAAGTAGACAATCATATCCATAATATTACATGTTCTTTTGAGTAATTATGTAGGCGGACGGATGGTAACCCTAAAGGTAAGTGGTCACCATCGCGCGTAGACATTGGCGCTGTAATAAATATTAATAATCTTGCAACATTAATATATATATATTGTAGGAATTTATTCGATCGAATATTTTTATCAATTTGCATTTAAAACAATAAAACTAAGATATGGTACGTGATAAGAATACCTTAGCTCATTACCATACCATTATTCATTTTAATTTGTCCGTCCCTTATTTTAACAATAACTGTATTAATATCAACTTCTACAATATTTCACGTAGTAATTTATTTATTTCGATTTAATTAAGATATAACAAAATGAAATTGTTTCACGTCCTCGAGCTATTTTGCAAATTTATTATTTGGCTGTCTGCCAATGAACCAATCGTCATCGAGCAATTTAAATTGTCTTGGAAATTACTTCAAATAAAGGATCATAAACGACCAAGCGGAGAAAAACAGATTGGTTTCTGGAAAAAATGTAAATATAAAAGGGTATATACGAAATCAATACTTCAGTGGAATAAGCTTAAATTTAAACTTTTTTTTAATTTTTTTTTATTTAAAGGTTTTTAATAAAAAAAATCTGTACTCTTTACTTACTTTACATATATATAAAATATATCTGTCACTAATTGTACTTGGGGCTAATTAATTATTATTAGCATAGCTTTCGTCTTCTATGTTTCTTAAAATTAAAAACAAGCTGCATTTATTAAAGTTTTTAAGACTACCCTAGATTATCCTTTCGACTGCTTCGTTGGTTAAGAAGCTAATAGTAAAGACAGCTGAACCTGGTGTCAAACCCCGGGTCAATAAAAAGCTTTTGAAAAATTCTCAATCACAGCTTGGAATTAGAAAGTTTGTTAATAATCTCGAACCTTTGAAAACGTCCGATTGCCGGATTTATTGGATTCAGAGAGTAAGAGAATCTAGTGCATATGCGTTTGCGAACGCGCTTCAATAAATTATCTTCTACAAAGTTGTTACTCAGTCCTTAATATAAGCATTTCATATTCAATAAATATATAATTTTTCCATTGCTAAATATGAAGATGAGAATGAAAGCGAAAAGCAATAACATTTCCAATGACTTTGATTAATCAAAATACAGACTTGTTTGTTTTCAACGCCAATAAAAATTTCTTTTGTTATGCTAAGTCAGGTGTACTCAATAAAATGCAAATATTCATTTATCATGTATTGGTTGTTTTCTCTTGGTTTATTTCTAATTATATTCCAATGTAATAACAGTAACTTACCTCGTTGAAAATAATAGTATATAATTAACTAAATATAATAAAGTAAAGTACAACGAGCTTTTAAAAGTCAATGTCCCACTGCTGTGCAAAGACGTCCTCTCCCATTGAGAATATTTGGAATTTATCCCATCACGCTGCTCCAATTTGGACTGGTTGATACACGTCAAAATTTCATCCAGCACACTTACTCTTATTCACGATATTTTTCTTATCAGAGTATGAGATGAATTATAAACAGAAATTAAATTTTGACTGGAGGTATAGCTTTGTGCAAGCTCTTCTCGGTAGGTACCACCCACTCATCAGATATTCTACCGCAAAACAACAGTATTGTTTTGTTCCGGTTTGAAGTGTGAGTGAGCCAGTGTAATTACAGACACAAGGGACATAACATCTTAGTTCCCAAGGTTGGTGGCGCATTGGTGATATAAGCGATGGTTAACATTTCTTACAATGCCAATGTCTATGGGCGTTGGTGACCACTTACCATGAGGTGGCCCATATGCTCGTCCGCCTTCTTATTCTATAAAAAAAAAACATGAAATCTCAGTGGTGCTTGCCCAGGTTGAACCCACATACTTCCGTTATAGTTCATGGGTTTTAGCCACTCGGCCACCTCGGCTAAAATTCCAAATATAAAAATATTTACTATCTATAAAACCTATATATATAATAAGAATAGAAAATAAAAGATTAAGTACGATTTAGATACAATTTTCTTTTAAACACAACTTTAATAAGACTTAGCAGTGAGCTTGTTTCACGGAACTTTTAGCACGTTCTTAAGTTTTGTGAGAATCGCTACAAAATATATTCCGTGATCTTTTTAAATGATATTTTATTCTTTTACGATTATGTTACATTTAAAAGCTTTTCCAAATGATAAACGCTACAATTTATTATTTACTATTATATATACCATACTAGACATTTTACTGTGTTTTCTTCATGTATTTATTAATATCAATTCACTTTAAGATATATTTAATTTTTTAAAGACACCGGGCAACTAAGTATACTACAAGCTGCCATACGAGGCCAAGCAGCCCTTTGTTATATCTTGATCTCTTCCACTTCGCTTGGTCACGGCAGGTGTAGTCGACCTTAAATGGTTATAAAACTATAATTATAACAACTGCTTTTATAATTTTATTTGTTGCGTTAATAAAAACAAAGTTTGTATAATTACTCACTCATCAAACATTAGATATAAATTTTGAACCACTTATAAAAATCATACAAAGCTAAATTATAGCTAGCATAGATCTGTCTGTGATAAATTTCGCTTATTAGACTTTTTATTTACTAGGAATGTAGCTAGAACTGTAGCGCAATTTACGTAAGGTTAAATAGATTAATTAGTCAGTAAATTGTTCTAAAAAAGAAGTCACCCGACATTAAAAAAATCAAAATATACTTTATTCAAGGAAGCTCTTATAAGCTCTATTGAATCATTTAACAAGATTAATTTAAATTTAATTTACCGCCAAATGTAAATGTAAATTCTACCGAGAAGAACCGATACGAAACTCAATAGTTACTCTTTTCTAATAATTTGATTAAATACAATAATTGAATCGCTATTGAAACTGAAAATCAACGAGCGCCTACTCCACGCTTTTTTATCATTTAAATAATATTTCATCGAGTAATTAACATAAGGCTTAAGAAAATGTCGGTTAACCTAACGTTGCTTGACAACATTAGATACGTTATAAAATTCAAACAGAGCATAACTTTACTTCAAACAAGACTAAAAGTTTTCTTTAAAAATGTCCACATTTTTTATCACAGTTTTTATATAACGTCCTGATTCAAAGCGTCACCGCAAATTCTCCGTTAAGAGCATCAGCCTCTTCGAAAACAACTCGACACTAGATGCTAAATGTTTTCGATTGCTGATTTTATTCGTAAAATTTACATTCAGAATCACGTAGAGTTGACGTGACAATAAAACAACGATTCAAAAATGCTCGTAAAAGCCAATCTTAATAGTGTATCTTTTAAATTTGAAATTATAAAATACGTTAATTCTATTCGTATGCACGACTGAATAAAATAATTATTATTATAATGAACAATCAATTCACGGTCGGTTTCTAAAGATTATTCAAATAGCTAATCACGTAACGCCGGCCTGTATCGATCAATATTTAATTTCAGTTACTACAAAGTTGTTTAACATGATTTTATTATATTAACGTGTTGAATATTTTTAATGACTTTTACTATTTTTCTTCATTATCTATCCTCTCTCGAATTTACTTTTCCAAACGCGATATTGACAGTGTAAAAAAGGTAAAATGGAAAAGATTTTGGATATTATAAATAAAGGTAAAGCCAAGATGGTTTGTTCAAAGTCCTCTGGTAAGAACGCGTGAATTTTAACCGATTATTGCGGGTTCAAACCCAGATAAGCATCTCAAAATTTTCATGTACATAATTTGTGTTTATAATTCATCTCGTGCTCGGTGGTGAAGGAAATCATCGTGAGGAAACTTGTACTTGTCTTATTTCACTGAAAATCAGTATGTGTTTCTATCATAATCGGTTTTTGACAAAACACTGTCGCGTAATCTGAACTTGTTCGTTCAGAAATCTACAATTAACAAAAATGAAGTAATCTCTAGTTCTATGTACAATTAAATAATCATAATACGTGATAATATAATCAACAGATATACAAAGACACAGAAGATGCCCTTTTATTGTTCAGACATTACGTTACGCTTTATTTACTGCGGGTGATAAATTTTACTTTTATGACTGACTTATTTTTCGAAAAGGAAGCCAGCGGAATTGGAAATTCCCCTTTTTATATGTACATTCGTCAACATCGATAAACAATTTTATTGATGTTACGCTTCGGTCGTTGACAGGGGCGTTGATACCTTATACCTTCTTTACACCCGAAACAGTATCTTTCAATTATTACGGTGATATTCTTGTACATTTATTTCTTTTTGTTTTCTACGATTTCCTGTAACTTATTTCTATATACTATGTAAGTTGTAAGTGAAGCTTTTGTAATGCAATATTTGAATTAAAAAAAAAGCGTTATTGTTTGTTGTTGATTATATGTTTATGATTTTTATAAATAAATTAAATTAGACTTCTATATAACTCCATTCTTTAATATTTCTCATATATAATTTAAAAATGATATAGTATAAAATTTATCATGATTTTTTTTATCGTTTTAATGTATGCTTTAATTAATGAACCCATAATGAACAATATATTTAACTATATACATATTCTTTCTTAATATGTTATCATTTACATTAAAAATAATTTGTTTAAATTAATAAAACTTTTAAATAACTTTATTATAATATTTCTTTTTACAATATATGAACAAAGACTACCCATGAATGCTTTAACATTATAATTGCAAGTTTCAATTTAGTCTAATAGACGATCGTGAAATGCGGATTATATTTATCATTCACTTAATAACCTTAACACTGTCAAACATAAATCGTTCTCAGAAACTTCGGATATATTTATCTTCGTCTCATTAACATAGCCAATTTTCTTTAAATGTCATTCCGAAATGTAAATGATACTTCCTACGATGAAAATAAATTACTAGATTAAAGTAAACGGTAGATGTTAAAATGCAAATGATTTGATACATTTTCATGAGTATTTAACATAGTTGTACGTTATTGAAATGAATAAGTGAATTAGAAAGATTTTAAATAAGTAAAGTAAGGTTAAAAAAGGTTAAAAAAGTAAAGTAACCTTCTTCTTCTGATCTAGTAGCTTGGGAACTTATTCCGTAACGCTACTCCAATGTGGGTTGGTGGATACGCATGTAGCAGAATTTTATCTGACATATCCAGTTTTCTCATAATGTTTTCATTCATCGCTGAAGATCATCACAAGACAATCAAGACAAGACATCAATTAACTCAAATTAAGCACATAAAAACTCATTGGTTAATCCAGACATGAACAAAGGATTCTTCGTTTAAGATTCATACCTTTTAACCACTAGACCATCTCGCTAATACATACATGTAGATAACTCATAATAACCAGCCAGGCAAAATAAACTTCCTTTACAAGTTCAACACGAAACCTTTTCGCATATGCAATAAAAATATAGTTTTCGAAAAGTGCCCAACATTTTATGGGATTTCAAAGGACTTTAGGCGTATCTGTATTTCCTAGCGAATAATTTTAACGCGCGAAACGCTCGGTGATTTTAGACAAAAGCAATACTTTTCAATAGACCAGCAAGTCTGATGGAACGAGGACCACTCATGGCGAAACGGGCATTTTTTGTATGAAAAAGTATTAGTTTGTCAACTACATATTATTTAAATAAGATACACAATAACGCTCAATTGTCTTTTTTTAAATATGTATTTTATTATCTCCATTACTTATTACTAGTGATCGCCCAGTGGTAGAAAATCGACCATAATTTATTTAAATTTTATTAAAGTTTGAATGTTATTAAGATTTTTTATTGTCAAATCTACACATATAAATAAAATTGAAGTGTCTGTCTGTGATTTCAAAATAACTGCCCGTTTTAAAATAATATGGCTATTTGCGATTTAACAAAACAATCATTTTTTTAAATTTTTGTCTATCAATCTGTCTGTTTGTCCTTTTTTTCACGCTGGAAAAACGCAACGGATTAATGGCAGGTTAGCCTGAGGCGCGTGACTTCGCATTTAAACCACCGAGAACTAGAGTAGGTTTCGGCGACTTCCTGGCCACCGCAGCTCTGTCCGATCCGAGATATGTCTCGAACTCTGCCAGGCTGCGGTAAGGGGAGAAATACGTTCCCACAATTACGTACTCTCCCCACCCCGCCACTATCTAGCCCGAGCTCCTCTCAGTGAGAGGGGAGGATCTATTCCATTCCGAATGAGGACCGCCACAGTGTCGCCTAAGTCCCCTGCCCAATGAGGTAGGGGAGAGACGTAATAGGGATTGCAGGCCACAGCCAGGTCAATCTCCCACTGACGCCATGGACTGCAGTAGTAGATCCTGAGCCCCGGCGCAGTGGTTTATATGGTATTCTGCGCTCATGTCGACATTGCAGCTGCATTTTCGGCCTGGAACCGTCAGACATTGGTGGGGGTCGGTGTGCCAAAGACCACCTTACCCTTCGTGATGGGTGGGTTGCACTCCCTCGACCCCTCCACATGTGCCCGAAGGGCTTTCCAGCAACCACGCAAACTGCGCAGCGCAGCTTCGAGGTGCAGCCCGCCGATTTTTGGTCATGGACGCCGCACCGGAAGCCCTCCGACGTTCAGCCCTAGATGAGCAGAGTGACTTGGTGTGGCCAAGACTCGTACACTTAAAGCAGTGCAGAGGACGCTGCTCCAACACGTACACGTTGGCCGAGCTCCACCCAACCATCAGACGACCGCCATCAGACAGTTTTTCGACACCGCTATCGGACATGTCACACGGGCCATACCTGTATGTTTGTCCTAGCTAATCTTTGAAACTACTAAAAATTACAAATTGAAATAATTGAATTATAAGAAATATTTCAAGGTTTCGTTTAGTCTTTATTTTATCGCAATCGGTTGAGTCTGTCAAAAATTATAAAATCATACGTATTTTTGTTGTCATATATACACATATAATAACTTTTTCTGACTGATTCATCAACGCAGAGCCTAAATCACAGGGGTTAGAAATATCTATCAATATCTCCTAGGAAGGAACAAGTAATACTTTTTTAAAAGAAACTTCACTATGTTAGTAAATGTTTGTATAAAGAAAACGTTACAAACACCCTCGAGCCTTTGTAATTGTGTTCCCCTCCTCTTACAACCCGGGTTCTTTCAAACGAAGCGTAAAGAGGCATCTTGCGGGCCGGCAAGGCGGGGGCGGCTAGTGCAGAACATTCTTCCCGACTGTACTGACCGTCGTCGTGTTTGGACTCTACTACCACTTACCATCAGGTGGAATAGTCATTCGCCTTCTCGGCAAATATAAAAGAAACGTATTTCATTATTGACATGTGCACCACTTAATTGATAGTCTCAAAGTAGTCATGGGCGTTTTTGGTTTTTAACGCAAACTGATATTTATCCAATTTCAGATTTACAAATCGACTTCAAAATCCGATTGTAGTAACGCCTAGCCTCACCAAATCGCAAATATAGTATTTAAGTACTTAAAAGTAAGGTCGATGATTGTGTAATAGATTTCCGTAGCAGAACCGACAAATCGAAATCAAAATCGCAAAATTCGCACTATCCTTTTTATTCCGCTTTATTCCAATTGGTTAGAAAGAGAGAAAGCGAATTTCATACACAACTCGTTTGGTGATATCCAGTGATTTTATTTGTCGATTCGAAATCTTTTAGTGGTATTGATCTGTAGATTGTTGGCGTTTGGTTCGCCTAGGTTGATTTTTGAACATCAAAGAAGTGTCCTTTATGCGCAGACATGGGTTGTCCTTCGGCACACCGTCTCGGAGCCAAAGGATGCTGCCCGACGAGGAGTAAGGGAAAGAAGAAAGCTTCTCCTCCTACTTCAGCCCAGACGACTCCCGAGGCTTCTGCCTCAGCACCGGGCCCTAACCCGCTGGAGGCAATGGAAATCTCCAATTCGCGGGTATAGAGATACTGCAGGCGAACCTTAACCACTACCGCAACACTCAGCAATTGCTGATGCAGACCGTTGCGGAGCGGTCCTCAGGTCTCGGAGTCATAGCGGAGCCCTATAATGACCCCGACCACCCTCGCTGGTTTGGGGGTTCGGGGACGTAACTGGAACCGTCACCGTGTATTGGGCGGGTGGTGAAGGGGTCCCACCTTGTTCCTTGCTCGAAAAGGGACAGGGATTCGTGGCTATAAGGTAGGGCTCTCTGGCTATCATCGGTTGCTACGTCTCTCCTAATAGGTCCCTCGCCGACTTCGAGGTGTACCTGGACGGGCTGGCAAGCTGCGTACGCAGATGCCTGCCCCGTCCCTTGATTGTCCTAAGAGACTTCAATGCCCACGCCAAGGCTTGGGGCAACCCTAGAGACGATCCGAGAGAGACGTTACTCGAATGGGCGGCTGTTCTGGACCTCCGGCTAGCAAACCAAGGTGCGGAGAGCACGTGCGTACGGTAGCAGGGCAAGTCTGTCGTCGATCTCACATGGTCGAGTTCTGCTGCAATTCGCTTGCTGTCGGGATGGCGCGTTGCGGAAGAGGCGGTCACACGATCAGACCACCGCTACATCGTATTCGATGTAGCTCTCCGTCGTCCCGAACGTTCCAGCTATCGTCGAGAAGGCAACTTACCGCATCGATGGTCCCTTAAGCGGCTAAGTCGAGACTAACCTTGAAGCTACTGCCATCGTCACGGCCTGGTCGGGAAACGCCGAAGAGGTCTTATTCGATCCAGAAGGTGAGTCGGTTCGACTCAGGGATACGATGACGTCAGTCTGCGACGTCTCTATGCCCCGAACCGGCCGCCCCAAGCGCCGGGTAGTGTTGCGCCCGTGGATGCCCTCACTGACGGAGACTTTTACTGAGAAGGGTGATAGAAGTACTCTTCCCAGTGATCCGGTCAAGTCCCCCGGCCTTCCTGCCATTATCAGCCTGGTCCGACGAGCTGGGAGTGACTGAGCAGGAGCTAAAACACGCGATTGATAGCACATCACCCTACTGGTGGTAGGGCTTTGTGCAAGCTCGTCTGGGTAGGTACCACCCACTCATCAGATATTCTACCGCAAAACAGCAATACTTGATATTGTTGTGTTCCGGTTTGAAGGGTGAGTGAGCCAGTGTAATTACAGGCACAAGGGACATAAAATCTTAGTTCCCAAGGTTGGTGGCGCATTGGCTATAAGCGATGGTTGACATTTCTTAGAATGCCAATGTCTAAGGGCGTTTGGTGACCACTTACCATCAGGTTGCCCATATGCTCGTCCACCTTCCTATTCTATAAAAAAAAAAAAGGCGGCTGTTTGACAGCTGCTTCCGTACTGCCACGTTCCCCAAGGTCTGGAAGGAGGCGAATTTGATTCTCTTGAAGAAGGATGGCAGGGCTGCAGAATCTCTCTCTGCTTACCGTCCTATATGCCTACTCGATGAGGCTGGCAAACTTTTTGAGCGAATTGTCGCTTCTCGTCTGTCTGAGCATCTGTCGCGTGTCGGCCCCGACCTGGCTGAGTGTCCGTTCGGCTTCCGAAAGGGCCGCTCGACTATTGACGCAATCTTGCGCGTCCGGATTCTGTCGGAGCAGGCGGTGGCCCGGGGTGGCGTGGTGTTGGCGATAAGTCTCGATATCGTCAACGCATTCAACACGTTGCCCTGGGACGCTATTAGGGGGGCACTCATACACCATCATGTGCCTCCTTACCTGCAGGCGATCATCGGTGGCTACTTGCGCGACAGATACGTTTCGTATATGGAGCAAGACGGTACGAGGACCCGGAGGGAGGTTTGCTGTGGTGTCCCACAGGGGTCAGTTTTGGGGCCTCGGATCGCATCCCATAAGACGGAGGCGCTATGGTTCCATAAACTGCCAAGGAGCAGGGAACCGCCTGACTCGCAGGTCCGCGTTGGTGACTCATACGTCCAGGTACATGAAATACTTGGGCCTCAGACTGGATCGTCGCTGGGGCTTCGGGGAGCACTTCGAGCGCCTAGCCCCCCGGATCGAGAAGGTAGCGGATGCCATGCACAGACTGCTGCCTAATCTCGGGGGACCGAGGGAGGAAGTTCGCCGTCTCTATGTCGGTGTCGTGCGATCGATGGCCCACTACGGGGCACCTTCGGTCTCACAGACTATCGGGCGTCCGCCGCTGCAGGACTAAGATCCAAAGTTCGCAGCGGAGAGTGGCCATCCATGGCATAGTGCAGGGATATCGCACGATATCCTACGAGGCGGCAACCGTCCTAGCGCGCTTTCCGCCCTTGGATATTCTGGCGGATATGGATGCGAGGGTCTACCAACAAACGCGCATCCTCCGCCAGAACAGTGAAAGCGCGCCCAATTCGAGTGCGCTCGAGGCGTTGAAGCGGCAGGAACACCGGAGGGCTCTTGCGACGTGGCGCGACCGTCTCTGTGAAGAACGATACGCACGCAAACGCGTCGTTGCAGCGATCCTGCCAGCCTTTGAAGCATGGATGAGACGAAAGCGACGACTCACCTTCCGACTTAAGCAGGTAATGACCGGTTACGGTTGTTTTGGAGAATACCTGTGTAAGATCGGACGCGAATCGACGGCGATGTGTCACCACTGTGGCGCGGACAAAGCTCAGCATACGTTGGAGGTGTGCCCCGCATGGAGTGCGGAGAGCGAGATCCTGGTCCGTGAAGTCGGACAAGACCTGTCCCTGCAAGCAATCGTGTCGGCGATGCTTCGCAGGGAATCGGCGTGGAGGGCCGTAGCCTCCTTCTGTGAGACCGTCATAGTTCAGAAGGAGACGGTGGAGCGGGAACGGGAAAGGGCCGATCCTGCTCGGCGGAGACGACGACAGCGTCGTCTCGGCCCTCCCATAGCCCAGACGCCCGGGGCTTTAAAGATAGGGCGTTACCCTGGGACCGTGGATGCGTGAGGTGGGGGCCTCACGTGTCCTATTTCAGAAGGCCCTGTGGAGGATGGCAGCCGTGATGACCTCGAACTGCCGTACGCACTAGCGAGGAGTGCGGGGGGGCGAGATTCGCCCCCTGATGAGAGCTCCGCCGAGCCACGAGTGGAGCAAAGCACGGGAGAGGCCGTGGATGCGTTATATCAACACGATCCCGCAGCCTCTCCGATCCGTGCTGAGGACGGCCATCGCAGTGGTTTTAGTGGGTAAGAATCCTACATAACCCGGTTGCACCCCCATAGGACCCGGGTACCTTTCTGAATGTTTCCACTGCGAGAAAAGAAAAAAAAAAGGATCATTTTTGAAATCGGATTTTTAGTTTGTAAAATCGATACGAATCGATTTGTGTTTGAAATCAGTTTTGAATTCGTTTTGATATATCGGACGCATGCCTATCTCGAAGCTTTACCTCAACATGACTCAATTCCTCTTCTTCTTTGTCCAAAACCTCTTCCCAGTTCAGCTGAGGTCGGGTCTCCTTGTATGTCTGCGCTAGAAAGCTTCTTTCAGGCTCGTCTATGTACTCAGATTTTCATTGTGGGCCTCTTTTTGCATGTTTGACCACCAGGTTGTGGGCGGTCACCCTATTCCCCGCGCTCGGTCCGTGATATTTAAAGCTTTCTTGATGAGATGATCATCGCCACGACTCAGGATATGGCCGTACCAGCGCAGTCGACATTCCTTCAATTTTTCAAAAATTGGTGTTACATTGGGGATCGTCCCCTGACATACTCATTCCTTACTTTGCCGTAATTCCTACAGATTAATTTTACAATGTGCTTGATGAGAGGTAGTTTTCATTCCAAGAATACCATCCATGAGGGAAGAGTATATAGTTCCCTCTTAAAGTGTGCTTTCCTATAAAGTGTGCTTCCCTATGACAATCAAAAGTCCCATTGCCTATCGTTGAACATGGCGGACACCGATTTTAATGAGAACTTGCATGCTCCAGAGTGAGCTCTGCGAGGAACTAAGTAATTTTAGCGTCGAAAGGAAATACCGCAAACGTATTTTTTTGATATAAATAATATGGATATAAAAATTGTAATATCAGAATCGCTGACTGATATTAAAATTTATATTAGTTTCGGAGTCAAAGGTACCACCACCTATGTGGCTTATGTAAAAACCCTAGATTTAGATAAAACTGCCAACTACAATTGTGTACATGTTTTTGAGTTCAAATAAAATTTATTATTATTATTTATGTTATAGGTAAGACAGACAAATGGGTCACCTGATGTTAAATGATCACCCCTGTCCTTAGACATTGGCTATGTTAGAAATATCAACCATTCCTCCTCTTGGGAACGAAGATATTATATCCTTTGTACCTGTAGTTACACTGGCTTACTCATCCTTCCAACCAGAACGGAACCATCCTAAGCATTGCGGTTTAGCTGTAGAATATCTGATGAGTGGGTGGTACCTACCAAGACGGGCATGCACAAAGCCGTTTACAAAGAGGTGCTTCGATTATTAATTATAAATAAAGTTTTCAGTGAGTTGAACAGTTTTATTTAACCTGAGTTTGATAAAATACAATAAAAAAAATAGAGGTGCACTTGCTCATTTACAGTATTAACTAAATCCAACAAATAATAGCAACATAATCATATAATATTGTAGATCGGAAGATGTGTATAAAATATTTTTTCTTCAATCCATTAAGTCAATATTAATAAATACACCATTAGAAGTATTAAATTTTATTATGTGTTAATTTTAATATCTTTAATATAATAACTTATGAGATATTTTTAATTTAATTATAACAAAATATAATATATTGTTAATTCGATGACAATCGTTCAGTTCTCTGTTTTTTACATATGTGCGGAAAAAACTATTTTTTTAACTTTTTTTTTACCAAACAATACCAATGACGTTCTGAAACCGATTATATTTTTATTAAATCAAATACAATATAAACAAATAATAAACAAAAAATAAGCCAATTAAAAATAAATTATAACCATTGAACTTGACATACATTTTAATAAGCTGCTTAAGGGCTTACATAATATAGAAAAAATATATAATATAAAAAAGCAGGTAACAGTTTTGATGAAAGTTTAAAAAGCGGTCATTTGACCATTCTGGTAGGTTTATTGTTAATTATTATTATTATTTTTAAGGGAAACTTACAATGTTATGACACTTATAGCATATTATCTACATAAATTAAATCACATAGCTAAAACATTGTAACATTAAATAAGTGCAGTAAATAAATAATTTATATATTTTATATTTCCATTATTCGGCTGTACAATAAAATGGGCACAATGGATTTTTTTCAAATATATAATATGAATATCTGAATAGAATTTATTATAGTTTTGGCAGCTATGGCTATCCCAAGGATGAATTATGGCCACAATATCTTTCTTGAGTGGGGTGAATCTTTAGGTCTTAATGTCAACCTTAGCAAATTTCAAGCCATCATTATTGGCAGCCGGAAACAAATATCAAAAGTCGACTGGTCTTCCTTGCCATCCATAATGTTTGACAATATTTTGATCCCTTATTGTGATCATGATAAAAACATAGTAATTTTTTGTTATAATATTCTTCGCTGGACTCACCATATGAATGACAACAGCAGCAAAGTGTTTGCAGCTCTGAGGTTTTTGCATTGTCTTCAACATTTTCTTTTAAATAATGCTCGCACATATCAACTTCTTCCTATTCTTGATTATGTTGATGCAAACTTTGTAGCATTAACCGAAGACCAATTCAATAAAACTGAGAGACTTCAAAATACTTTTATTTGATATATATATGGATTAGGCAAATATGAACATGTTTCACAATTTCGTTCTCGTCTAAATTGATTACCCATCAGGCTTTGCTAGAAAATGCAAATCCTCTCTATTCTATACTGTGTGTTGTTTCACCCTTTTACTCCTCCTTCATCACTTGATATTCATTAGAAGACAATGACGACGAAGATTCAGTGCTTTTATATATGCGCTCTGTGTTTTGTTGCGCTATGACCGATGTATGTGCAAGCTACTCTAGCAAATATTTGCTATAAATATATCACGGACCAATGATTTTCATGATAATTGTGTATATCTTCGTCTTTGCGTTGTTTTCTTATGAAAATTGCATGTCTGTCCATAATTGTTTTATTTATTAATGAGCTCTTCTTGTGATTTCTTTTTTTCAATGTTGAATTTATTGAATATTTCGACACCTTTTCCACCAATCGAGTGTAATAAAATTGCGATTTTTCTATTTTCACACACCTTATCTAAGTCAGTGGCTAATAAATATAGTCCGAAATGTAGCAGCCACTTTGTCCAAACTCAATTGTTATTTATTTCGTTGTTTATAAGCAACTTCGGTAGGTAAAACGTTGAATTTTTAACCGCCATTTTAAAACTTTTGTCAGGAGCCACGAAACTAAATTTAAAGTTTTATGATGTTAAATACCAAGTTAATGTTCACAGCACGCACTTAAACCGTGTTATTATAATTGATCTGTTAGGCTTTGTTTACACCTTTATAATATTCACGTATTAATTGTCACTGCATTAACTGACCTTGCTCACACGCAGCCTCGAGGCTGGTAAGTAAAGAAACCTGGTGGAGTTTAAGGACAATACGTATGCAATATTAATTTTATGTAAAAACTGCACAAAAAAACACTGAAAACTCGAAATTGTAAACAAAACTTGATTGTGACAACTGCGTTTGTCGCAATCAAGTTTTGTTTTTGAGTCGCGTGCGGTTCCTACAGATAATAATTTATTAATTTTTAGTTGTGAAGCAAAACTTTTAATAAATAATTAAAGAAATGGCAAAATAAATATATTATAACGCACAAATATCAATTAGACAAATTGTAGGATAAATCATAAGCAAAGAGATGATATAATATTAATCCCATTTCAGTTTGACCAAAGACTAAACATTCCAAGAGGACGCGTGTTCAATGCGTAATTGCGTATGTGTGTGTGTGTGTTTTATTGTGTGATGTTTTATTTTATTAATTTAAGGTATTTCTAATGTATATTTCACAAAAATTTTAACTTTTTGCACTACTTCTCTATCTAAGCTTTAACTGTGCAAAATTTCATTCTTCTTCGTCCACGCAATTGGCGGTAAAAGGGGTACAACGTGGGGTGGTTCACGTATTTATATTATAGATACCTACAAGCGTTATTTAATTTAATTCATTCGATTTATTCGTTAAAATTATTATATGCTAAAATTTAAGCACGCGATGCAACGCGTGCAAACATAAATAAGAAAAAAAAATACGTACTTTATTTTATTCTTTTAGTTTTAATCTACATTTCTAAAACTTTTAAACTGACCACAATTACCCGATACAAGAATTTAAAATACGAAACCAACAATTGTTTTCTACTTTCGAACAATAACGGACGAAGCGAGAAAAGTAATGCATCGGAGACATTTGGCGTTTCTAATAATAGTTCAAGAGAAATTTCCTCTGAAACAGACAGATGCTCTCAGTTTCCGACTGACGTTTGTTCGGAACTTGTATACGTATCTGAAAGTGATAAAACGTTTAATGTTGAAGGAAGCCCAAGCAGTTTTCTCATTAATTTGAGTTTCGAATTTAGAATTATCCTCGTAACTCCACAATGTAAAAATATTAACATATTTTTTCAATTCAATAAAAAACCTTATATCATACTAAAGGTTTGTTGTACTCTTATACGCTTACAGCTTATGAAACTCATAATACTTTGTTTTATTTTTCTTATATTGATATATAAAACATTGATTACTTTATTTAAATAATACAATTGTCTCATTTAAATATTGCTGACAATTCTTATGAATGATTAATTTAACAAATTCAATAAAATAATTTTATTTAATAACAAGAAAATAAAATTATATTTACTTGCAATAAAAATGTCGAATGTCTATGCATTTTAAATGCAAATTATGTTAAATTTTATTGATTCTGATATGAATTTGTAAACAATGTCTAAAGTATTATCGGTCTTTGTAATCATTATACAAAGTTCGACGAAACTTATAAAACGAAAGACGTTGTGAATTGTTGCGTTGAATATATAAGATATTATATTTTATAGTTTAATATAGTTTAAAAATAACGACTTGTGATAATTGCATAAAATGAATTTCTTTAGATCAAATATATTTTATAAATTTTAACTTCGTATACTTAACAATAGTAACTTGTATATAAATATTTGATATGAAATCATGTATTTTATACACGAAAAATAATAATACAAAAAATAAAATAATAATTATTATAAAAAAATAACTTAATATATTGAGTGCTGCAGACATGATACTGTGTCTGTACAAAATCCCTCGCATCTAATATCGAAATGAATTCAAATGAAAACTACTAAGTAGTATGAACTTCAAATTCACATTTATTAAGCTCATTTGCATGTATTTTTCAACTGAAAAAAATATAATATAATACAACGCACAGTTGAATCAAACATAAATATATTTATATGAAAGCAGTTGTTTGATGCAATACGTACCAAACGTCGAAATACGAATATGTTAACCTAACGTTAAACTGTCAAGGTATTTTTTTTCTGATTGTGAAGGGGATTTCATCAAAGGAATCGTTCAGGCACAAGTTCACAAAACGATTTTGTTTTTGATTCCCTGCAAGCAATTTATCAAACAAATTTCTATTATTTTTCGTTTGTTTTCCATGAAACTTATGAAACCGCATGGGACGATCGATCAGACGGATGAGACTAAACTATCCACAACTGAAATCTCCTTTTATTGTTTATTATATTTATCTTTTTATACGATAAGTTGTTCTACGTACACCCGTGAAGGTAACTGGCTCAAAAAAAAGCTAGAATATTTCTTTGTATATTTGCGCCTCAATAAAAAGTTTTATATAGATCCTTAGAATCCGGGTAGAAACGTGCGAAGCTGGGTCGAGTAACTAGTACATTATAACAATAAACAGTTGACATAAACCTTTAACAACGTAGTATATAGGTTTATAAAATATGTTCTTTTATAAAACTTAAAGCAAAATTATTTAGTTTTTAATTATATTATTCATTACTATAATAATAATTTTATAGTCAATTGCATTGGTTATGCCTGGGACGCATTCTCGCAGCGGTCGTATGATAATTAATATTCATCGTATGCATAATATTAGTGAAGGCTATTAAGTCCTAACGTCCCACTAAACATTGCAAATTAAACCACAAATATCATAATGCTATTCACAGGGAAACCATCAATGTCCTTCATAGAATTATTACAATATAGAAACAGTATAGTAACATATTGATCCATTGCGATATCTCTCATGATACGTGTACGATTTCGAACTGTATTGTCTTATGTTTATTCAACGATATTGTTTACAAGTTACACGTGTATTCAATTTGTATTATCCGCCATTTAACTGTCAGGTTGTATACTATGATATTAAGATGTTATGACGCATGAGTAAATAATAATTGTTAATGTTTTATCTTTTTTTTTTATAGAATAGGAAGGCGGACAAGCATATGGGTCACCTGATGAGAAGTGGTCACCAAACGCCCTTAGACATTGGCATTGTAAGAAATGTCAACCATCGCTTATACGCCACCAACCTTGGGAACTAAGATTTTATGTCCCTTGTGCCTGTAATTAAACTGGCTCACAAGCCCTTCAAACCGGAACACAACAATAACAAGTACTGCTGTTTTGCGGCAGAATATCTGATGAGTGGGTGGTACCTACCCAGACGAGCTTGCACAAAGCTCTACCATCAGTAAATCTCGAATAACATATACTTTGTTTATATATATAACTAGCTAATTGGCCCGGCTTCGAACGGGTAGATAAAATCCGTTCTTAGTGAGCGTTTACATCGGGCAAGAAGTAACTGTGACAAATTTCAAGTTAATCGGGTGGATAGTTAAGATAATCTCTTGTGTTTCTCGTGGTAATTCGCTCATATATCTAGAGTATTATAATAAGAAAAATATATTTTTATTTTATTACGAAACTAGTATTTTTTGTACGTAATGTACAGCTTTATTTAATTCTAAACTGTTTCAATAACCGTCATCTCATGTCGTGATGCTCACATTGTTTTTATCATTAGTAGAATCTTATAAAGTAATATAAAACAACATAACAAGTTATGACCGCTTTTAACTCTATTAAAGTAATACAAGTTGTCGTATTTTTCACACAATGTATTTTGGAAATTTCGTGGTAGGTACATAATCAAGTTAAAGCCGCATTATCCCTTCAAATAAACATTAAATTCAATTCAATATATTTTAGACATTGACAATAATGTCACTGGTATCAAAATTCTAAATGTAAATTCACTTTATTTTTAAGATTAACTTTAGATTCAAAGCTCTAGCGGAATTCTCATTTCGTCACAAGTATACTCGGCTCCTCAGCTGTATGTACATACATATCGTGAGCGTTTAAGAAGGCTAGGGGTTATTTGTAATCTTGGAAATAGAAACTTTCCGGGTATATTTTAAACGAAGTAGGAAAACTTACGGCTTGTGTAAACCGGTTGTGACGTAATAAATTACTAATACCATATTATTTGTTATTTAGATAGAAGCAGTAACAAACAACGATTAATCTATAACAATAAAATTTCTGGTATGCAAAAAATAATGTTCTCCGGACCGATTTCTGCCACGGCGTTCAACCTCAAGGGAGATTAGTCAACTGCGCATGGCATATTATAGTGCACAAGTGTGTGCGCAAACACAGGTGCACTCCCTTTTTCTTAACTCCTTTATAAGGCATCAAAAAAATGTAGTAAAATTAATGTAGATCATATAAGAAATACAATAGCACAAATTTCAATTTATCCTATAATATTGTAATCCTTAAAAATAATTTCCCTGGAAAGTCATGTCAAGATATTCACGTCATATAAATGGGTATATTATATATTCTAATCTATCATCTATACTAATAAATGAGAAAACGTTCTTTTTGTAACGCGTCTGATAAAAACCACTTAACCAATATACATAATCTATACCAGAACACATCGCGTATCGGAAAAGCTTTTAGTTTAAAATATTATTGCTTTAGAAGCTGCGCTTTGCAGCTTGGCAAACTATACAATAAAATGTATTTTTTATTTGATTAATTAAGTATTGTTACAAGGTTATAATGATTTAAAATTACTACTTAATAATCGATTACTTTATATTTTGTGACCATCATTTTTGATGATTAGCATATTTCGGTCTTTCCTTGAGCCATATTTTTCACAATCACAATCAAAATTTCAGGATAACAATTTTAATTGCCTTATGTGGTTTTATGTGGGTTTATGACTTAATTATTGTAGTGTATCTTCGCGATATCACATATGGGAAAAACAATTGTCAGAACGCTCCGGCCCTTCATAACTTTTGTTATGTTTCTGTTCTTTTATATTTTCTGTAGCTTATCCATCGTAGTTTTTGCTATCATCATACGTCGTTTCACTTCTTATGTGGAACCTTCATCGTTCGAGATTAAACCGGCAAGATATATGTAGGATTGGACGACCTCGAATCTGAGTGACATAGGGTGAATTATTGTTGGTTCGGCCATGTGTTGGTTTTTGTTATATATTTAGCATCCAGAAGTGAAACTGATTGTATAAAAACCCCGAATTGGTCTTTTTGGTGAACAAAATGGCGGTTTTAAATAACCGCGCGTCTTTAATTGTAGTAGTATCAATGAATCGCCCAACTGTTTATAAACCTTTCTCCGAAGCTAAATGAAATTTTTATTATAAATTAAAAATAAATAGCATAACTTATGCAATCATACAGATATGCAAGCGTATATATTTTTGACAGATATAGATTACGATCCGCGAAGTTTAAACTTAGTGAACGTATTTCCAGAAAGTTTTCCTAGCATGTTCTGATTTATTATTTGATTGATAAGATTAAAAAAACTAATGTACAGAAAATTTAAAATGTAATTTAATTAAGAATATTGTTGTATTACATTTGTTTAAATTACGATTCGTTGTATATTTCAAAGTCTAGAAAAATGATTATTCAACATAGAATAGGGTTACCTTAAACCATTCCCACATCGCCAATGCAGCTCCAACCTTGGGAGTTAAGATGTTACGTCCCTTATGCCACTAGTTATACTGGCTCACTCACCCTTTAAACCGGAGGGCAAGAATACTAAATATTGTCGTACGGCGGTAGAACATCTGATGTAAGTGGTTGGTACCTACCCAGACGGGCTTCCACAAAGGACTACTAGTGACGATGCAAGTTGGATGATTATAACGTCATTAAAAGCTTAGTATTTTACATTACAAATTATAAATCGTTAGGCAAATCATACCTACTCGGTACAAAAATTTCTGTAATGTGTGTTAAAAACTAACGTTACTAACTAACTAAATTTATTAAAAACTATTTTGAAATACACAAGAGAAGTTGTGCTGTAATTACGTTAAACTAGTATTAAATTGCACCTCCAAGCCAAATCTTGCACTTACAAAAGCGTTTTACACAGAAGGTTTAAGCTTTGTGTATTAATTCACAAGTTTTGAGGCGATACGTAGCCACTACGTTTACTTGCAAAGTTTTAAGATGGCGCAAATTGCACAGAAGCGCTTATATAATTGAGTTTCAGTGTGATATTTACAAGAGCGAGATGACCCAGTTGTTGGATCACGTAAATCTTAATCGCTGATTACGGGATCAAATTCCGACAAACACCATGGATCTGTTTTATACTAATTACTACACAATTTTATATGTATTCGTTAATTGAAGGTTAAGATTATTAATATCTTCCATAGCTATATAAGTGTTCTATTTTTAAAATTTTATTTACTTTAATTATTAAATTAAAATGAAATGTAATGAAAAATCCGTACTGATATTTTTAATTAGGAAATGCGTTGGTTATTTAAACGATAGACGCCATTTTTTTAGAAATGGTTTAGAAACAAAGAGGTTTTATTCCGAAAATACTTAAATCGCGCAGTTAAAATCAAGTATTTAGCATTGTTTATAATATTAAACGAGCGCTGTTTTTACATACACAGTTTTTAGGATCGCCCCAAATAATTGTTATTAAATGTTTATCTTTATTTACTTTATAATTTTTTATTCATTTACATTTTTGTTTTTTTATTACTTATTAGCAGTTGTTACTCAAAATAAACGATTCTTTCTTTCAAATATATTTGCGAACAGACGTAAATAAAATTAAAATTAATTAAAATCAAAGCCAATCAAATTCCCTGTTAATTGTTCTATTATTACAATCAACTGTAAAACAGGAACAATGGGTGCTGACAGTGATATAGAAGTTATCCTGTTCGCTTCTTGATTGTCAATAAATTAGTCCAGAAACTGACAAATTTGTCACTGTCAACGGCAATAAATGGGAGGACGCGATAAACCTTTTCGATGACTTTAGAAATTTGTTTACGTCAGACATATCTCTTTTCTAGGACTTTCGAAATTTAATTGATAGTTTGAATATCGAACTATTCGTTAAAATGTAATCATTATGAAAAACTCATGTCATAATTAAAAAAAGGAATACAACAAAATCTACTTGTTGGGTAGATATCGTAGCTATAAGGCAAATAAAAAAAAACATTGGTATTAATATAAAATATACCTTTTTTCATAATATTTAATTCAATTGCTATATATAAAAACCGACTTCAGAAATTTATGAAACTGTACTCTTCAAATAAAAAATTGATAATGCACAAGACGAATGAAATTGAGAGATATAGTGACTTGCAGTTATATTGAAACCGAAGCAGAAAGAATCATTACAACGATTTAAAAATAAACGTTATCCGCGAATAGCCCCTCTTTCGTTTTTGTAGAGCTGGTTAAAACTATAAAAGTTTAAAAAAAATACTAAAAATAAACATCAGATCATTTTTAACCAATGAAATGAATTCAAAATCAATAAACTGCACGCAGCATGCGAACGAACTTTATTTTAAAAAAAAAACTTTATTTAATCAAACTAGCAAGCCCTGCTACGCCAAGATTTTAGATAATTAATATGATAGAAGCACAAGAATTCACAAATGTTTACGTTATTTCAATTCAGTCACTTATTTTTATTACATTTTATAAAAGAAAGTACTCAATCCTTGCAGCCAAGGGATTCCCTCATGTTTATCGAATCGTTTTTTTTTTAAATAAGCACGTTTGTCTTTGTTTACTGGAATGACACTTCGAATGGATTAAGTGAATTTGACGTATACATTTGTGTTATTTGAAAACCTGTATGGTTAATTTTGTTTGTCTTGACACTGGAAATCGACACAAAAAGGATTTTTTGGCGTTGCAAGTGTGGTCAATTTAAATCATAATATATAAATATATATATGTTAAAAATAAAGGTACCTTCAAAAATTTTAAACTTCTAGTTTTTTACTTTACTGGTTAAGTCGCTTTCTGAATAGAAAGTCTTCGAGTAAGTTCTTGGGTAACAAGTGGAGATGTTTGCAGAAAGTTCGTATAGTTTTAAATAAGGTTTAAAACAAATTTATTATTCTAGTACTAAAATTTAAATTGTTAGACGATTGAAAAGATTACGTTTTTACTTTAAAATATACTGAATTTTAATTATTAGTTATTCAAACTGTCAGCGGCATTGCTCGTTTCGTATACAATTTAAAATTATTTTAATTTAATATGTATAATTAATGATAATTATATAAAAAAACTTTTGCTGCCTAGTGAGTCCTGTGCCTAGCTTATACGGCCGCAAATCGCAAGGTTAAAGCCCTAGGTGGATCCAATAAAAAAATGTTGGGGTATTCTGTTAAAATATTTTGAAATTGTCTGTACTCTCTGTGCCGCGTCGGTTTTGGCGTGCCATTGGATTTTGAGATTGAAAAGGTAGAGAGTGCACTCGTGTTTGCGCACACACTTGTTTTTTATAATATGTTCTAAGCTAGTAAGTTTTAAATAACATTAACAAACAAAAATTATACAATATAATAATAAATAATACACATATATTTTATATTTTATTTACAATCACTTTTTCTTAATTTGTTTGTTACCCATATCCCAAAACAATTTCGTATAAAAATGTAATGTATATCAAGAACCGTATATAAAGGGAAAATGTCACATCGGTATTCTTTATTTAATGTCAAAGGGTAGGTAATTTATATGGGTAGTAAAAAAAGTTTCTTATGCGATGTATCCAGAGCATTTATTAATTACACACGTTCGCTCGAGTTAAAGTTACAGAGGACGTAGCTATCAGTCCGGGTTTGACCCGGGGATTCGCCACCAATCCCGAGTTACCGAGAACAATTAATCACAAGGGAGTTCATTCTGATTGATAGCGGGACCCGTCTCTTGAAATTGAGAAAATCTCCCGCCACAATACTTCACACTTGAACTGAAGAATAAGCTACAAAAATTATTGAATAAAGAGATGAAAGCGATAACGTTGTGGTTGGTGTAAAATATTCTTATTATTTTTTAATGGTTCTATTTATTTTAAAAAATCGTATAATTCCCCTATTCCATCATTTTTTATAGTAATTTTTTGCAAACATAAATATTGAAAAGAAAAATAAAGACAAACGTTTAATATAAAACTACTTTCAAACACAACTACAACTAAGTTTCATATAAATACGTAAAACTTATATAATAAAAAAAAACTATTTATGAACAGTTTTTATTTAAATTCACCTGTTAAGGGGCGTTGATCAACTTTTGCAAATAAGTTTTAAAAAAGTTCCCACCAACCGATTGAGCTGAAATTTTGTTCATA
The DNA here is from genome assembly GCF_905147045.1 of Nymphalis io. NCBI lineage: Eukaryota > Metazoa > Arthropoda > Insecta > Lepidoptera > Nymphalidae > Nymphalis > Nymphalis io. The sequence continues at coordinate 5,363,446 of NC_065907.1, read as the reverse complement.
TTGTTGAAAAAACACAATTAAATATAGTAAATCTAATAATTTTTGTACATTAATTTATTCTAAATCTTGCTTAAAATATTATTCTGCTTAATAAGTTAGCTTAATCTCATTAGTCTTGGATGAGTAAAGTGAAAAAATTACCTTTTTCTACAGAGACCAAACTTCGTATTTAATAAAATAGATGAGGAATTTCTGTGACGTATCTGTAGCCATGGGACTGTTCTAAGGAGTGAAGACTTACTTTATTAAAAATTATTCAAAGAAGTTTCCAAACAACGGAAAATTAATTCCAAAGTTATTTGAACGGAATAGCCTTTAATTTTATATAACGTTAAATACGTGTTTCATCATTTCATATTTGTAAAAAAACAATTTTAAAAAGTAATAGCGGAGACAACGTACTCCGATTTTAAAGGATAGGCTAGAAGCGTATTCTTTGTCAGAGCATCACGGTAGCTTGCGAATGCGATCCCGTGGCGCTCCTCGTTAAGACGGAAAGGGTACCACTGGTTTTTTAGTGAGTATTCCGATGTTCTTTTTTTTTTTTTATAGAATAGGAAGGCGGACGAGCATATGGGCCACCTGATGCTAAGTGGTCACCAAACGCCCTTAGACATTGGCATTGTAAGAAATGTTAACCATCGCTTACATCACCAATGCACCACCAACCTTGGGAACTAAGATGTTATGTCCCTTGTGCCTGTAATTACACTGGCTCACTCACCCATCAAACCGGAACACAGCAATACCAAGTACTGCTGTTTTGCGGTAGAATATCTGATGAGTGGATGGTACCTACCCATATGAGCTTGCACAAAGATCTACCACCAGTAATATATTAACGATAATACTCAACATACCCGAAGCGTAATCGTTTACTAATTTCCTAATGACTGAATTTGAAATGAAATAAATTAAAGGAATCTGCAATTAAATTATGAGTTTTTCCTAAGAATTACTCAACAGATAATAATTAGGGACTTGTTGCAGAAGCTTACAAAAATAATTCATTGTTATCATAAATGTTGAAAATTACATTAATTTCTATTCATCATATTGTCTCATAATTAAAAAATATCTACGTAAAGCATATTTTATCTAAGATCTCATTTTCGCAGATTCAGCATTTACTATTGTTATTAATCCTTTCTTCAAAATATAAATAACAATGAAAGAATTTCCTAATTTAAGTTTTGTTTACGTCGCATCACGGTGTCTAGACACCTACTACAGCAATACAGTTTGTATTCTAGATGCAGGCCATATTCTTATTCATACTAATAAACAAGCTTTTACTCAATATCTCTCGAGTCAATGTATTTCAGATTTGATGTTGCCTATTCGAATATATATTTGTTTAAGTATATTAAGGATTCCTCAAAAGCCAGTCAACATAAATTTTGATCACGGCACGGGGAATGTAAAGGGGAAAGGGAGGGGTCGATTGAAGTGCCCTCATGTGCACAGGCTGATCACGGCCCACGGAGCACAATTCGTTTGATCTCGCCGCCTGTTCGCTAAGCACTATTTATGTCCCAGCGAACCAAGGACATTCATTCATGACTATATAAATGACACATGGCAATGACACAATTATCTGACTAAATTTTCTTCCAATAAAACGAAGTCGTATAAAATGAGTTTAGGAATATAAGAAAAAAAATGTACGTCTTGTCTGCCAAATCTTGTGTCTTTCCTGTCTTTATGGAAGTAACGAAATATTATTAGTTTTTTACATAATATCATAAATATTCATGGATCAAAATTATAAATAAAAAAATTTAAAAAAAGTGCAAGATTAGAATTTCCACTTACAATATTATTTTCTAGACAACCTTAACATATTTAGATAACATAATCGAAAATATAAAATACACGTGTAATATTAATTCATATATATATATATAATTGGGTTCTATCTGTCACAAAGCTCGACAAAATTAACATTCAACCAATGTCACTACTTAATATATATTAACAATATTTTTAACTTGTTTCAGGATGCTGACAACATATCAGTAAAGACTAAAAGCATGCCAACGCAATATGTGCCAGATACTCAAAATCGAGAACAGAATGCCTGCCAAAAACTTAATATCCAAATGGCTGCGGACAAAACAAGGAAAACATAAAGACTCACCATGGCGCTAGTAAGCGAATAACCATCAGGAAAATATGAATACGACCAAACCAGAAATACTGGTGGCAAGAAGCCAATTGGACATTTTGCAAAGAGGACCCGAATACTTCCTAGAGAACCCACGACTGCCGTATAACATTGTATTAGAATTCAATGCTACCTTTGACAATAACAATACTTTTAATTCAACAAATGTCTCCGGTGAGGTTTGGAATGATTACATAAATCTTCTTCGTGAACGAGCCCTACTTGTTTCATTCTTACTTCTGTTTTCGTTGACGACTGTTTTTGGAAATATGTTAGTAATACTGGCAGTCGTGAGGGAGCGATATCTTCATACATCTACGAATTACTTCGTTACGTCACTAGCTGTAGCTGATTGTCTCGTGGGTCTAGTGGTTATGCCCTTCTCTGCCCTTTATGAAGTTTTGGAGCACACGTGGTTTTTTGGCGTGGACTGGTGTGATGTTTGGAGATCGTTGGATGTTCTCTTCAGTACTGCATCAATACTTAATCTATGTGTTATATCATTAGACCGATACTGGGCCATCACTGATCCTATCACATATCCGATGCGGATGAGTGGCCGGAAAGCCGCATTTCTCATAGCAGCGGTGTGGGTGTGTTCAGGTGCGATATCATTTCCGGCTATCGCGTGGTGGCGTGCAGTGCGCTTGGAAGAAGTACCAGATTATAAATGCCCGTTCACGGAAAATTTAGAGTACATAATATTTTCTTCAACAATATCATTTTATCTACCCTTGTTTGTTATGGTGTTTACATATTACCGTATATATCGTGCCGCGACTATTCAGACTAGGTCTTTAAAAATTGGGACAAAGCAAGTGATGAGACCAAGTGGAGAGTTAGAACTAACGTTACGTATTCATAGAGGTGGCACGGTGCGTCAAAGAACTGATGTGTGTCATGGTGCGTGTACTCCCGAGGAAGCAGATCAGGAACCATTAACAGCATTACAAAACAATGGACTTTCACGTTCATCGACGCGTTTAACAAATGTTACTCATAATAAACATTTGCCCAAAAACTTTTCCCTTTCGCGAAAGCTTGCTAAATTTGCAAAAGAAAAGAAAGCAGCAAAGACGCTTGGAATTGTAATGGGTGTATTTATAGTTTGTTGGTTACCATTTTTCGTAGTTAATCTCCTATCTGGTATATGTTCGTCATGCATCACACATGAAGAGATAGTCAACGTGGTGGTCACGTGGCTCGGGTGGGTCAACTCATCCATGAACCCTGTGATCTACGCATGCTGGAGCAGAGACTTTAGAAGGTTTGTGTTTATATCATGTTATTATTGATTTAAGTAACTTCTAGATTAACAATCTTACAAATTACATAAATATAATTTTCACAACGACTTTATTTTCTACGAAAAAATATTTTCAGCTAAAAATAATTTAATTTTTATTATATTTTTAAAGTATTCGATATCATATGTCAACAAAGTGCTATTCCATTTCATTATTTATATAAAATTGAATTAAAACGAACGAGCATTATGACCGGGATATAAAAGCATACAGCGAACGAATAAAATGCATGGCCACTCAACTCTTTCAACTAGAAAAAACTTTAATAGGTATTCACACGACCTTATTAGTTTCGTCTAGTGTACTATTTAATTATAGTTATTTTGAATATAATAGTTTGTGCTCATTAATTCTATACAAATGGGATACAGATTTGTTTTTCAAACCCGTTATGTACTGAAAATTAAATTAAATAGGATAAACTCACTTGATTAAAAAACACTGCAATAAGAACAAAATAATTACTTAATATAATAATTAATTAATAATTTAAATTAAATAATAATTGACGTTCTTGAATTCCCTAAATTAAAAAAAAACTATAACATTTATAAAAGTAAAGTTGAAAAGGATTTTTTCCTTCTTAGGCTTCCTTTTCTATTTGAGGAGAAGGTTTGGAAGTAATCAAACCTCATTGCTCCAATGCGGGTTGTGAAGTTAAAGTGATTTCTAAAAACGAAGTATCATTTTATATTAGTTTCAATTTACTCAAAAGGTATGAGAAACTACGCATTTTAAAAGCATTTCATGAATATGAATTCTATGATGAATTTAAATACAATACGAGTATGAAAAATAATTTCAAAACTATTTATAATTCTCTGACCCATCAACTTGTCATACATGTTTATTATAACTTTTACATTGACCGAATAACATACACAACACAGAGAAAGTGGAGAACGTTATTGTTCTTTATTTTCCTCTTGTTTTTCGATATAACATCACAGATTCTTATTAACTTAATTCTTGCTGACAAACAAATTTTTTTTATATAATTATTGCCTTTATTTATTAATCAGTAAACATTTTTAATATTTTGTTATTCGATATTATATACTATTGTTATACTTTCGAATGTATAACATGATTAAGATGATTTATAAATATTTTATATCATTATTAACAACTGAAAACTATAGAAAATCGTAAATATAACTATTTAAATCGAATGTTTAGGCATTCACCTTATTTTTCCCATATGCAGACTCATAAGTCTTAGGTATAAAAAATTGTCATATTAATTTGTAATAATGTCAAATTTGTGATAATGTTGAGCGAAAAACTATCAATAATCTTTGATTAAGCGATTTGTATCTTTACTCTCTTTAGTGATTTTACGTCCAATCGTCACTCATATAAATATTAGTTTCCGTTCGCGTCTTCACCTTTCATTTAAGTAGGGGGGTTAAGTATTAGGTACCCTATGTGCCTTTCAATACTCTTGACAACGTTCATACAAAATATCATATCGAGTTAAGACGTGAAAGCGCAACAAACAAACAAACTCACTGTCGCATTTATAATATTAGTAACGACTTACCTAAATGTTACTTCACTCATATGTATTCCCTGGAACTTATATCAAAAATTAACATTAACATAAAAGAGTTAAAAACAAATAAACAAACAACCGTATTAAATGATACGAATAAGCTTTTATGACGAAAGACTTGTTTTTCTTATACGTACTGTGTTACTGAATATTAAAATTTGTGATTATTTTTTTTTACCCGCAATCAATTTAAACAGGCATTTATTTTTATAAATGTTATTTACATTGAAGACTGTAATAAGTATAAACAAAAAAAAGTTACTGTATATTATGACCTTGGAATGGTAAGTGTGCTAGAACTTTCCCCTTTGAATCGCTATTCCGATTTTCTGGGCGAAAATGAGACGATGGAGGCAGTAAGACAAGGCGTTATTGTATTTTATTATCATTATTTCTAATGGAGAATAATTAACAATTATACTATTTTGAGGCAAAAAAATAAAACGATAGAATTTTTACCAAAGAAGTAATCTATCTAATTTTGAACAAAATACTAGCCATTAAAAACATAGTCAAACAGATCAATGAACAGTTGAATAACAAGCGATTATTTTCGTCGTTATCCATTCGTCAATCTCCGATCGATTTTCTGTGCTATTTTTATTTATTTTGATCGAAACCGATCACCTTTGTTCCTTTGTAATCGACAATTCGTATCTAACTTTATCTAGACCCACAGTTCGACTATAAAATTGTCGAACAGAAACCGTCAATTACGCGAAATCCTCCCGGCTCTCAGAGCTTATCGAATCGTGACCAACATGAGACCCCGTAAATCATGTTACGTGTATTATTATGCTACCTAAAAGCCGCACTAAATCATCTTAGGACAGAACCTTGGTTTTTTTTCGTCTCACTTGGTGTTGCTAAATTCATGCGTTTTTCTTCTGAAAAAAAATGTTCTTATCCGAGCAATTTGTGACTGTAAAATTTATTTAAAACTAGCCAACTCTGACAGACGTCCTGTATACATATTTAAAAAATATTATTATGGCGATTTTGAAGTATATATGCGGTGCAACGTCATTCAGCGAGTTACAACAAAGAGCTGAATATAAAAACCGTGAAAGTCCATAAAAAATTACATAAATGTGCCAACTTTCATTTCCTTTTGGTTTTCAATCAAAAGTATCATAAACATATACAGATGACAATTTTTCTAGATGTAGTTTTAGTTTGTTAAGTTATTTTATTGTATACATATATAAATAGAATCAAAATATCACCCTACGACAAAATAACCAACAAGCTGAACACAATAATAAAACATTCACCCGGATTCGGTCGACCTTAATGCGAACAGACTTGTTCCGTTTGCGTCATCGCAACTTTTAATCATAAACTTAACAGAGAAGTGCGAGATGAATATCTCGTCCTATTTTAATATTGTATCATAATATGAAAAATAAAAGACAATTTCTTCCCTCGGTCGTGCTTGAACCCACACTCTTCGCTTAAGATTCAGGTTTTCTGCGAAAATATAAGTAGACAGTGATAATTTTATAAAACGCTCAACTGATAAAAATATTGTATTTAAATTTATCTAAGTACTTATAAATCTTATACATGTGATATTTTTGTTTTAAGTTCGGTTCTGCAGCTCCAACAATAGAAAATTGATAAAATTTGTTAACCTCATTGATGAAGTAGTTACCGAAACCTTGGTAAATAGATATTTACCAAGGATAAAACGATAATTTATACAATTTTTTTCATATACTCGATAATTAAATTTTATAATACTTTACAATTATCAAAACTCCGTTATTACTGAAAATAAAATATGTTTTCCTGAACTGATATGTTAGTTCCTGTTTCCACGACTTCCTTGGGCAGGCTACGTAAGTATAGCAATACTTACGAAGCATTAGACTAACCGATAGTTCAGCAGAATTATCGGTTAGTCTAATGCCAAAATGATCCAGCTTGAATCATTGTGTGAGCCAGTGTAATCACAGACAACGTGGAGAAACATTTTAGATTCCATAGTTGTCATTGGTGTTGTCAGTTGTTTATAAATAGTAGATATTTTTGATAATGGCCATAGAGCTTGTATAGGCAAAAGTAAATACTTGTGGCAAAGCAGACAAGTAGGTATTATCCATCTATGGTAACCCATTGGCTCATCTGTCTTCCCAAAATGAATTAAAAAAAAGAACAATCCGATATTGTCCTGGATCCAAATAACTAAAACAAATAACTTATTTTAATAGCTTTGTTTGCTTGGGAATATTTCTGTACGGAAAAGAAATGGAAATATTCATTCAAAGGAATGGATATATACAAAATACGATTATTATTTTTCAAAAGTACGGCTAGCTTATAACGTCTTATTTTAGCTGAACAAATTTTCTCTATTATCTATCTAGTGCTTAACGGCTCATAAACTGCACGCTCACGTTCCTGAAGACTCGTAACGCATATAATTCTTAGTATAAGACAAGTATGCAAAGTCTATATATCCACGTTTTAAATGCAAATATAGCAATTCGTGCTTGTTCGATCGTTTTAATTGTATAAAAAGCAGGTTTGATTGGTATAGAAAAAATGTTTTATGTTAGTTAGTGTTTTTTTTTTGAATACCGCCTTACCTTACACATATAATATGAAAGTAAAGCAAGATATCTTCAAAATATAATACATGGTTACTGCCTCAAAGACGTGTTCCTATAGATAGATAGATAGTAGAACTAGCTTTGATACCCATCTCAAATTTCCAGCCTCCATAAGTACTTTAATATATCACCGAACAATGGACATTTTGTTTTTGTTTACGAGACTGTGGTATATGAATAAATAAATATTTCTATTATATTTTATTATAGTATTAGCAACGAAGGTATTAAAAAAACATAGGTTTTGAATTATTAATATTTCATTTATTATCTGTGTAAGATTAACACTAAAAAAAATCGAAATGCATATTTTTAATAGAGACAGCAATCAACTCGTTTTCACTAGACAAACGTGAGGAAAAAAAATGAGAATAAAACTGGAATAGTATATTCCAGTTTTATTTAAACAATTAAATTTATAGATCCCGCATGAAAGTCTAATATTATATCCATGCGTGTTTATTATCTGTTTAAGTCTAGCTAATATACATTGTATAGTATTGTTTTATAATATAAAATGTTTTATAAAATAATATAAAAAACTCATAATTTTTAAAGGAATACAATAACGGAAATAAATAGAAATTATGAGATATAACGGTCTTCTCGTTTTGAAAATCGAATAGATTTTATGCACTGATGTGTAACACCCATGCTTATAAAGAAGTTGAAAAGAAGGTCACGCACAAAGCCGTACACAAATCGTGAAAGATTGTTCTGTATAGAAATGACTTTTATTTTTCTTTATCTGTATTGTTACCGTTATAAAAAGGTGCAATAATTTAGGTCACGACGCTACCACTAATGGTGTTTTCGTTGCTCAAACCAATTAAGGCCGCTTACATCAATCAAGACAGTATAAAGACGAATTTGTTGTTTGTGGAAATGGTTATTATATAATAAATAAATTATCATGGGCATAGATATTTTAAACTACCTTTTTTTAAAAAAAAAATTCAATTAAATTTATCAAATATTTATTTATCTAGCTTATTCTTTAGATTAAGTTTTACGTTATAATTATTGTTAATTTTATTTTGTTTTTAAATTAATAATAATTATTAATAATTTTTACATATTACAATGATAACTATATGCAATTTTTTCAAATCACAACTTTACTTCTTCTGGAAATATACATATTATTTAATATTTTCAAAAAGTAATTTACATTATTGAGAACGATTAATTAATTTAAAACCTTATAAATTGATATCTTATCGTGTAACCGATCAGAAAGAATGTTTATTCTTTAACATGTTTAAATATATGAAGATAATTATTATATTCTCGAAAATAAACAAGTTCTTTACTTTATATCTATGCATTATTCGTATTCATTTTAGTACTTTAATAAATATAACAGATATTTGCTTTTCAAGGGTATTGATATATACCGAGAAAACTTTTGGTAAACGACTTTACACAACACACGAACACAACATTACAGTTTTCCTGGAAATAGGTTCAATTTCCACTAGTTTAATAGAATAAAGAGGGGTTTTAAATAATAACGGTGTTTAATGCGAAATAATATTTTACCTGATTTTGCATGGATATTTTTTTATATGTAATTATAATTTCATGAGCTGCGTCTGATCAAAAACTGGAAGGGTAAGTAAGCCAGTGTAAAGACAGGCTTACTCAAGGTTATTATATCTTTCGCCCATGTATATTGGTGGTAACGACCATTTATCTCCAAGTGGCCTTTCTGCCCGTCCGTCTACCAATATAACATAAAAAAAACTTCTTAATTCAAATAATATTTTCCAATGGAAATCATAACAAGGCAGAATATCTCATGAAATGATGAGCTAGCTGTTATAAATCACGTAAGCGATACATACATAAAGCAAGTGACGTCATGGCGATGAACTATATACTACTTAACTACGAAATTATGATGCTGAATACGTTTCGAAATCCTCTTGATATATGCACCATACAATTAGAGTCAAATCAATTTCGTTTGTTGTTTCGATGTAATGTAATTTTAATAATTCAAAATATTCTTCTCTAATATTATGAAGCCTAGATGGTCCGGTGGTCGGAACATGTGAATCTTAAGCGAAAATTTCATGGTCGAACCCGTACTATTACCACTGAACTAAAAGAATATCGGTTTATAGCCGCAAAACTTTAGTTATGTGCCGTTTCATAGCAATAAAGAGTAGCAACTTGAAAATGTCTATATGTGTATGCCAATAACCTCATCCTCTATTGAGGAAATGGTTCGGAGCTGGGTCTACCCCGTTGCTCTAGCAAGGGTATGCATATGATAACTTAATTTAAGCCGAAAAATGTAGGACTCCTTAAAAAGTTTTTCGTCCCCAACGAGAATGATGTGAATAATAAATGATGGTGATGTTCTTATATAAAAACAAATATTATTTCGTCCGTAATTACGTTTGATTATTCTATTCGAGCTTATAATAACATATTAGGTATATACTATAACATATATATCACTAAAACAATAGTTCCGAGGTCACAATAGTAACGAGCTTAGGGTTAAGATAACAGTTCGTGTAGTATGTTGATGTATTGAAAATTAATGGGACAAGTTAAAACCATATTTCGTATTCCTGTGTTCTAGTTGTAAGGGTGACTAGCCTAACGGAAATACAGGCAAACGAAACACCTATGTTTATTTGTTAGTGAATTGGTATAGGAAATATTTTTTTACACGCAACAACGACATAAGATATATTCTAAGTTGAAGACTCGCGGACAACTGTTTACGGGAAACTTTTAGATCAGACCTTCTCGGCCTCCACTGTATTTGCAACTAAAACCTGTATATAGACCTTACAGTGACTATGAACGTATGTAAACACTAACTATAAGAGATTAGTAACCCTTCTGCCTTCTGTATATAAAGAGATCTTATATACTCCTACTTTTATTGCCTATGTTATATAAGAGCTAGCTTATTTTTCGTACAGAGAGAAGGAACAATGAAATTCTACAAGCTTTCGGCAAAATCCAATTTGCACAGCAATTTTTATGCATAATGCATTTAATATTTTATAAATATATTTTTACAGAAAAATACTATAAATATATTTACATAAGAATTATTCAAATAGAGGACATTGAATTCAGACATATTAAATTATAAATTCAAAATTTAAAATGATATGGCATTTGCGAAAAAAATATGTAAAAACAAACAGTTACATCATGTAAATATCCCACTGCTGCGCTAGGGCTTTTTTCTTTAGTGGAAAAGGCTTGGAGCTTATTTAACCTTGCTGCTCCAATGATGGTTGGTTGACTCACGTGTGGCCGTTTTTTGTACCTACACATGCAGGTTTCCTCACGATGGTTTCCTTTACCGCCCAGCACGAGATGAATTTAAGGTTTTGTAACTGAAACAATTACAAAAGGAATTATATAACGTAGTTTGATAAATAACTTTTCCAGAATTAGCAGTAAAATAATTATTTAAGATTCAGTTAATTTTAACACAAAAAACCTTCATTAGAATAATATGATTGTTTTGATTTTATCACGAGGGGCCTCGAATGTCGCTTCTTCTGTTTATTATGTTACAGGCGTAAACGCAATTACAGCTAGGCGCTTTCATTTGGCAAGTAAATTGTACTTTCCGTGTTCTTAAATTAATTTAGCATCGAGTGTGGTAACCTTAAATGGAGAGTAACGAACACATGTTGGTATAAAAGATATAATATCGAATTAAGAAGTATTTTTACTGAAAGGTGAAGCTCGAAATTTGATAAAAAAATATATATCCTTTATGAAAATTAACAAAATTATAACTCAAGTCAGTATATATTACTGCAGGTAAATATGAGTTAATACATATTTAATCATACGTATTTATATTCACCTTTACAGGTTTATCTTATTCTAAGTTATAAGAAAATGTATAAATAAATAGATTACCTGAAAAGTCATCCAGTTAAGTTTGCATTACGACGGGTTTAAAAGCAAAATTACTTTGAACATACACATTTGTTTTATAAATCAGTCGGTACGGTGTTTTTCGGATGACAAGGCTTCGGAAAAAAAATTGGAAGCGCTTTGTATTTATTATTATATTATAGTTTTTTTATTATTAAATTAAAGCCTTAAATATACACAAATAAAACTAAAAAATAGTTAATGTATACATCGTGACCGCGTGGAATAGTGGCAAGAATGCTAGCAGCATTTCCTCTTTGAATCGCAATTCCGATTCTCGGTGAAAATGAACCTGCCCTACGGTCGCCAGTAGAGGCAATAAGAGGGGGAAATTTAATTTATAGTAAAAAAAACTACACCGTATTTTTTATAATAATTTGCAAATATATGTACTATAAAAAATACAATAATTCCGGTCATTGTAGATAGAAAAAGCATAGAAATGAGATCGCGTTGCAAGAGAGGCGTGTAAGGGACGCGTGGGTGAAAACAAATATTTTGCTAGCTTTAGCGCTCTTAAGCCGATGGTAAAAATTCTAAATTAATACTTAAAGCGTTGAATGTACAGTATTTACTACTAATTACTACATGAAGCTGACAGTCCTGATTTCATCCAAGTGAAATTCATGCAAAGATTCCTTTCCCTCCTCTTAAAATTGAAATTTACAAAAATCCTTTCTTAGCGGATGCTAACGTTATAAAATAAAGCAATGTTCCAAATTCCAGTTTTCTGAACTCATTAGTTTAATTCAAAATGAATACAAATTGTTTATTATAATTTTTTACTACTCTCAACCATATTAGAGAGCTGGCGACGTCACATCTTTTAGTGATATTTATAACGACATTTAATAAATTTGTTGGGGAATTTAGCTGCTATGTCGTAAGATACAATGTAGATAAATTTATTATCCTTGTTGACTACGTTATATTAATGTAATAGATAATGTTGCATAATATTAAAAAATCATATTATTTTGTTAATGCGTTGCAATATCCTTAATTTTTAAAGCAATTTTTTGATGTCACGCACGCCTCCTACTGGACGCTTATGCTATAACGCAAGCGCCAACAGAAAACGTACAAAGTATTAACACAAACGGATAATCGATTCGTTATATTCGCGACATACAATGTTAAGAGTAAAATATGTTTTTTTTATTGTTTGTCACTTGTTTGTAATGTTCACCTTTTAACCGTGCTTTAGCTCAAGGCGTAAGATCAGTATTACAAAATAAATAATATACAATTATATTTTATATATCAGCTCGCACACACACCGCCTTCACTTCGGACCAATTCTTATATATATTCTTTTTTCCCGCGCTATGCGATGTGTGTCATCCGAAATGACAGATAGATAGATACACAGATAATATATATTTAATATTATAAAAAACTAATTAATACATTATTGTAGATGCGTTTTCACTACAGCGTTGATTAATTTTTGAAATTCCTGAATCCCGTTGTCTAAGTTTTTTGTAAATACGTACGTACGTATTTACAAACTTATCCTTACCACTGGGCCATCATATAACATTGACATTATGCATACGTATGCATAACGCGTGAATCTTAACCGATGATTGTGGGTTCAAGCCCGGGCAAGCAACACTGAATTTTCATTTGTGATTATAATTCATCTCGTGCTTGACGGTGAAGGAAAACATCGTGAGGAAACCTGCGTGTGTCTTATTTAAATTCAGCCACATGTGTATTCCACCAATCCGCATTGGAGCAGCGTGGAATAAGCTCCAAACCTTCTCCTCAAAAAAGGGGAAGAGACCTTAATCCAGTAGTGGGACATTCACAGGCTGTTACAGTTACAGTATATGATTTGAAATTTATTAAAGTTTCGTGAAATATAGGTAGTTCTTATTTCATCATCATTTGGTCCTCTCAATTACTTCGAGCGTATACGAAAACAAGCATTATTATTTATTATATAGGAGACAATCAAAACCTGACGTATTCCGGTCTGTGTATACCAATTTTCATGACAATCGTTACAGACGATAAAAAGCTATGACGTCATTTAGCGGCGACTTACAAAAAATCGGGTAGCATATAACCTTCTGCATGAAAAAAATTATATATATTCCAATTTTAATGGAAATCGGTCAAACGGCATCAAAGATTAATTTCAAACGAATACATTATCTATTTATATTTTGTATTTGTTTGATATTCGTTACCAAATAGCTTATTTACAAAAAAGGAACAACTTTTGAGTCCCAATCATTTGGAACAACGAATAATAATGATACTGTCGGTGAAATACAATACCATGGTAACAATATTTTGTTCTTAAATTTATCAAGCAAATTCTATTAATCATAATCTCGAGCGACGGCCTCTAGCAATTTTCAACGGCTCCGATAATCCATTTAAAGTTGGTCGCTCATCATCGCGATTTGAACCGACGATGAAAAGTTATTGGATTTGTTTTAAGAATAATTTAAAATAAATATTAAAATATAATTATAATTAAGTTTATAAATTACTGATATATAATAAAAAAATTGTCTTTCATTGTACACGATAAAAAACTTCATTTTTAGTGCTTATAGCGAATAGTTATTGAATATACACATAATATATACTAGTAAATAAGAAAAATATTAAGTATGCAAAGGCGGCATTATTACCTACAGTGATCTCTCCCAGGAGATTATTTCAATGATAATGACATGCAATTATTATTATCAAGGTAGTTATTTATTTTTAAAATAGATAATTTAACTGTTCTGTAACTCTTACCTTGTAGAATTGAAATATTTTTGCGTCACTTAAACACGCTACGTTTGCATAATTATTACTTAAAAACAATAAACTATCGTGTCTAACGCTTTTTTACCCATGTTTTCACTCCAAAAATATTATACAATTTATATATCACGAGCAAATGTATATTGCTGTGATCATTATTATGATTTTAGTAAAATTATAAAGTAATAGTAAATCCCAGTGGAAACACATAAGTTTATTAATAGTCTCGTGTTCCCTTCGGAAAAACCGCTGATACATCGCCGGTTCATTGTTCGGGTACGTTACACACTGATAGAATTTACTTACGTAAGAATATTTTCTGCGGCCTGAATCATTCTTGGCCACGCAATCGAATAAATGTTTTATAGCCGTTCTGTCATATTCTATTTATTTCACGATAAATATTTGGGAACGCTACTATATATTCTCGGTGGTTATTCAAAGTGATATATTAGCTTCATTGTTGGGAGAGTTTTCTTTATCTATAGGACTGGTATGTTTATGTAAATAATTTTAGATTTAACATACTTGATATAATTTTGTGGAATCTATATAATATTATATAAACATTACTGCACCGTCCCCGCTGATCGTAATGGTGTTATATCACCTATAACCTTTGTCAACAAATGGGCTATCTGACGGAAAAAGTTTCCTTCAATTCAGACAGGCAAATTTCAAATTATTTTAAGGGTGCCTTAGGATGTGCTTAAAATAAATTGGTCATTTTTCGTTCAAATAAAAATGAATAAAAAATGATCAGGAAAAAGAATCAAAAGATTTATTAGAGAAAGGCAAATATTATGATCTATAATTTCAGGTCAACCTTATTGCATCGGATTAAAAAAGAAAAAAAGTAAATAAATGAAATGACGATAAAGATATACGAGAATCAATATATAACCTAGACGAGCAGATTGGCGTGATTGGTGGACCTTTCACGCTGGAGGTTGTGGGTTCGATTCTCACCCAGGACAGATATTTGTGTGCATGAATATGTCTGTTTGTCCTGAGTCTGGGTGTAATTATCTATAGTATGTATATACAAAAAAAAATAGTATATGTAGTATATCAGTTGCCTGGTTTCCATAGTACAATCTTAATTTGGGATCAGATGGCCGTGTATGAAAAATGTCCCAGGATATTATTATTATTATAACATATAAAATGTTGATAATCACTAATATATAATAGAAAACCAACGCTTTACGTGTTTTAATACAAAGTGTATATTGCAAATACTCAAAACTACTTCTACAATACCACGCCCAATTGACTCGGGCAATGGTCTAAAAGGAAAACACTTAAACGAGTATCACTTACATCTGCCCTGTAGTATCCGATTAGCCCAAGGAAGGGTGCAATTACCAGAGTAAGTCGAGCGGAAAATTATCCTTATCCCTTGACGACCTTTCTAAAATTAAAAAAGTGTGTATTGAGGTCAACGGCATAAAAATTTTACGGAGATTATCAGCGCAATGAAATCGGAATACGAATTACGGTTTTATAAAATTACACGGATTTTAAGATTAAGGCTATGAAAACTTCTACATCAGTAGAAGTTAATGATAAAAATATTAATCACCGGTCTTCATCATCCACAGCTATTGTCCCATTGCAGAATAATAGGTAATGATTAACCTTTTGATCCTGTGCAGATCTAGTCCTTTGAATGTCTTCGACACTTATTGTAGCTTGCTATCCCATGCTCCACTTATCTTGCATTGGCCATGACTACGTCACCACCATAAAGCCAGCTGTTATCGCAGCTTCACTTAAAATTATTTAATGGTAATTTGATACTTTGGTTTGAAATTCTTAGAATTTCCTTATAACCCTGGGCTTGGAAATGAATGCTTCTGCATGGCTCTCTGTGGAAATCTGATTCTTTTCATAAACAGAAAAATATTAGGGGCAAATATAAAAAGGAAGCGTCCATTTTTTTTAAATCCTGCTATGCTTGCAATAAATTTTAGTCATTTTTTTACAATTATCTTCATAAATGACGTAGTTATGATATTTTTCCTTCCCACTCTTGAATTGTTTGGTTGGTGGCCGGCAGCCAAAACAGTGACGTCACAGGTTCCATTCGACTTGGCGACGTAGTGACGCGAAGCTCAATCGTTGTTCAATTAAACTTTTTTTTGAAACATTAAGCTCGTACTAATAGTTAGCGCAAGCAGGTGGCTGATAGCAGGCTCATAATTATTGCGAAAAGTAATAATAATAAATTACAGTATAAGAGTAAATAAAAAAAAGAATAAAATTCGAAATAAATTGACAGCAGTACCTTGAAATTATTTATCACTTAAAATAATAGTTAAATACAGATACATTTGGGATCTTAAATTTGAATTAACTAACGCCTTCTTTTTAAAGTCAGCAAGACATTATTTTCGAAGTGGGCTGTGATAATATTTTAGCCAAAAAATAATCAAATCGACCAATACATGTTTTAAGTTTAGGTTTATAAATAAAATAACAAATTAAAACTAATATTTTAATCATATAAAAACGAAAATCAGAATACGCTTTATTCAAGTAACTCTTATAATCTTCATTTATGGAGATCAAATTGACACAGTTCGAAAATTACCACAGTTCGATTCTGGATGGATTCTGACGAAATTTGCTGGCAATTTAACTATAAATTATTTATTATTATTGTTTATTTACCTTCAATTTATTAAAGAGGTATATAAATTAAATTCAAATAATTAACTATCCTGCATAAGTCTTCAACCAACGAATGCTAGCTCTGTGCTTTTTTTCATATTCATAATATTCTATTGAGTATTTTTTATTATATTCTTAATATGGTTTTTTTTTCTTAAATGGTACAGTGAAAAGTATTTGATGAGATTATAAAAACCTTGTTCAAGGAAGGAGGCATTGACGGGAAAATTTGGTGCTACAAATTTTTCTTTAACGTTTTGAAAACATATTACAAATTCAAATAATTTAACGATTAAAATTTAAATTTTTTTTATTTACACGTTTAGAAATATAATATAATATATTATTAATTGCGATGATGATGCAGAACAGCGTTTGTAGGTACTTTACTAATCATGTATGTAAACTAATATTTAATCAGTAAATTCAAGTTAAATTCGAATAGTTCGGATTATTCATTATTAATTTTACTATTATTAGAATTAAAAAAAATTGAAGTTATATTTACAAGCATATAAAAATGATAATAAGAAATGGGTAGCGCTATTTTGTAACAAGTCAAGTAAAGCATAGATCGATGTCTGACACCCATATATGTAGCTCGTATTAACCCTCGTGTACAGTCGCGTCGTCACTTTCGTTATTTTCGATAGATTTTTAAGTCCCGGGACGATTGGTATTAATTGTATTAAGAAATGGACATAGATCTTGGTAGGTCCTCATTGTTTATTACCAGTGTTTGTGATAAAGACCCGATTGTGCTGCTTGTTAAGACAGTACTTACAAATGAATCCGCTTGTATGCCAGCGGCAATCGTAAAAGTTCGTCGACGAATCCCTTCCCTTACTATTTCTTAATCTCCGGAAACAAATAAAAAAATAACGAATTTCTTTTACACATAATAAGATGGACAGAGGGTACTTATCGCGTTTTCTTTAAAATAACATAAATAAATCAATTCATTTTATTCCGTTTAAAAATAATATCGATTGTAAAATATTTTCAAGTAAAGATTTTATGTCATGTGAATTTCGAATTCAGGCCAATATAAAATTTCATTTCTAAGATGTATTCTTCGAATGTTTTACGTAAAGGTATAAAGCTCATCTATTGTCTCGCAAGAGTTGTAGTGCCGCAAGCCTAAGAACTACAGGTATTGTTTGACAAAAGTACAGCTCCAATTCTTTGGATCTTCACAAATGACGTAGACACCCACACGATGGAACTACTTACATTTTGATACTTAGTCTTATGTATATATACTTTTAAAGTAGGTAAGAAGGTATATTATAATGTTGGAAAGTTTATATAAAAATAGGAATAAAATATTTTTAGGTCTTGAAAAATTAGTAACTTTAATAATGATTTTAATTTTAAAATAACTTTTGACAATATAACACTGCAGTTATTATATTATATTATTAATAATATATTATATAGATAATATAATATATTATTAATATTTCTATTGAGCTCTCTAATAAAGCGTAAAACTTGTGTTAAGAGTAGGAACGACAGCCTAAGAGTCAGAATCGAGCCTGCGACTTTAACATCGCTAGGCGGTTATAATGAGATTACAAAAATTACTTGTAAATTACCTACAAACATGTTCCAATAATTTTCTTGACGGAGACACATATGTAACTCAAAATTTGTAACTCGAACATTATTTTATAGCACGAAATATAGATGTATATTTATGAACAAAATGAATGTTAATTCTGCAGAACTGAAATAGCAGCATTCATACCGCAACCTGAAATCGAAACATTACACGAACTCGAATTCGTAGATGATTCGACGTTTACCATATTACCGTTAACAACACAGCGATTATTCGACGGTATTGCTATATTTCGAACATACGTCTATGTTATAAGATTATTGCTATTAGTTTCAGAACACGTGTGCCATTATAAATGGTTGTTTCATGTCGTATATATCTTATATTATGTAAATTCCTTCGTTAACATGCCTATGCATTAATTACTTAAGATGTAACGAAGACTTGTATGCATCAGAAAACCTACTTTGATGAATTAAGTTTAAGAGCGTAAATCAGTTAAGAGAAAGGAGCACTTGCTTTTGCGCATACGTGACATAAGTGAAATTTATCTAGTTCTAACTTATTCTAATTAGCCAGCAAAAAAAAACGTTACATAAAGTAACGTTGTACTCAAAAACTACTTATCAATCTTAAAGTCGAAATTCGTAAAATGGTCTAGTTACTCACGAACGAAGAAATTTTAACTTTAAAAATCAAACATTCCACCTTTAAACCTAATGGAAACTGGTATCAAATGTTCCATAATTTTAAAAATTGTAAATGTACATATAACCCATTTAATAAAAATAAAACATAGAATTTGAATTTATTTATTTATTGTTTGAGCAAAATGAAATAATTAAATAACAAAGATAAATTGATCGTATTCAAAAAACACAAACATTAACAAACGCTCGTAATAAATATATATATTAATTTATTTCAACACTTACTTAAACAAAGAAAACATATGATACATTTACGCGATCAGAGCTTAAATATGAAACATGAGGAAGAGAAATAACGAAAACATATTATAACTTTTATCGCCAATTTGTTCAACACTAATGAAATTTACTGTAAGTTAATACAAAACGTAATCGAAACACCATCAGCGACGCTGTTCACGTATACATCATAAATCAACTTCACCCTACAATATTAAAGGATTACTTGTACACCTTTATGCACTCACGGGTTCCGTGCAAGCAAAAAGCGGAAATCGCTTACCTGTTTGTATCGTAATATGGAAAAAACACGTCTTGTAACTTTTAACTCTTATAATGGAACAGCAACGATGAAACCCACAAAGAAAACGACTTTATCAACGATATATTATTGGACTCCTACAAACCACGTTATTAAATAAATTTGATGATAGCTGGTGTAAAACTGGGTAAGCACCACAGGATTTTCATGTGCTTAATTTATGCTTATAATTCATCTCATGCTCTCTGATGCAGGAACAAAGGAAAAATTTCCTCATATGTATCCGCCGACACGCATTGGAGAAGTATGACGAAATAAGCTCAAACCTGAAAGAGAAGAGGCAATAGCCCAGTTGTGGTACTTTTACGTCATTAGGTGTCACCTGTATACTCTTTACATTTCTTTTACATACAGTTGTTTGATTGTTTATTTTATGTTAAAAATACACTTACTTTACTGGGTAGGTACTACCCACTCATCATATATTATGTACACTATACAGCAATACTTAGTATGTTGTTGTATTCCGGTTGGAAGGAAGGGCAAATGAACCAGTGTAAGGACAGGCACAAGGAACATAATAACTTAGTTCCTTATTGGCGATTTAATGAATGATGAGTTTTTTCTTACGGCGAAAATGTTTATGCCAATGATGTTGACCGTTCAACATTAGGTGGCCTATTTGCCAGTTGGCTTACCTGTGTTATATAAAAACACACAATACAAAAATAAGTATAATTGTTGCCAAAAAAGTGCAGTGCAGTAATCATTATTATTCTTGCGCAGTTATTATTAACTTATTAGAATTAATGTTATTAAAACAAGCACTAAATTGTGTGTTGCGAATTTTTTAACCTACTTCAAAAAGAAGGGAGTTATTAATTCGTTTGTTTTTATTTGTATGTATATTACTTAATGTCATTGCAGATTGTAAAATAATTTTAATTATTATTTTATGAATAGGAAATCCTTTGAGCATTTAAGCGTGAAACAAGGGCGGTAAACTAGGCGATTTGTCACTTCTCTTTTAAACCTGAGTTGTCTCATTTGAGCAGTGCTGAGAAACACTTTATATAAAAGCAGAAATATATTATAAATCTGTCTTTCAAAAATATCTTTATATGAAAACTAAAAACTTTTTATTATTTTCTTCATATTATAATGATTGTCAGCTTATTGACGGAAAGAAATTTAGTACATCGACAAATTTAAATAAATGCTTTTGTTCAGACCTTGTAACTATACTGGAATGTATATTCCCATCCGAATATTTCTCTTACGACTTTAAGAAATTTTTTCTTTGTAATATATTACCGCCGGCTAAACGTTGTTGAGGTAAAATAATACGGTACATATAAACAAAAACACCAACCAAAATAAATTAGCATAGTTAACACATATATTTATTAGCTGCCGGAAATAAATCCCTGATCCTTTGGTGTTGGGTGTTGATCCGTGTTATAGCGCCAGACGGAAGATAAATTGTAATTAAATCAGAAGATCTGAAATAAATAAATGCCTTTAATGTTTTTGTTTCATTTAAATGAACAATAGTTTATGCTATTGAAGTGGATATTATTGTATTAATAGAACGATGCAAAACTACTATTATCGTACCATCTACTATATATTATTGTGATAAAAGATTAAATTGATATTTCTATGCGAATCCCATTCCCCAATTCCCATTAAACCAAGAATGAATACTACGTATTGCAGTACTCTGGTTTTAAGGCCTCAAGTGTAATTATTTTATTTCCATTATTTATGAATAAGGGTACATTTTAATGCTGACCATCATGCGGCCTCCTGTCATACTTGTCACACTCATGAAACGAATATGGCCATCATGGGACCTCAGACCGGTAAAATACCGAAATTGATTGTCATTAAAATTTAAAAATAAAAAAAATCAATAAAAAATGAAATAAAATAAAAACAGTTTCTTCAATGAAATAATAATATATTTTTGATAAATGTAAAATACATAAACTCACACGGAGAATTTATGAAGTAGATATAGTATACGTGAACGTGTAACGTTTAACCCGTCAAAGATGACATCGTGTCGTGTGCCGTCACGGCGTAAGAGTCGGTCTTATCCTCAATACGCGTCAATAGATGTTTCCCAACAAAAAGATATAAAAAAACAAATCTTAACCTGAAACAACTTATAACTAACAATAACATAAAAAGCCCAAGCTAATTAAAGTTTAAAATGTGACAAGGGCCTGTTTTGTGAAGAGAACGCCGAAAAGGTCAACCCATTCCATAAGTTTTTAATTATAATACGAAGCATTATCTACGTACGATTTTAGGATAAAAAAGTATTATATTCCATAAAGGCCTATTATACTCATAAAATTTTTGGGGTTCGTACTCATTAAAACGTAATAAAGCCTTTTTGGATAATATGGAAATATCGAATATGTCGAACCCAGTTTAATGTATACCATATAATAAGCTACTGTTATCATAATAGATATATTTGAAGGCGAATGGCAGTTTTATTCATTAAAATCTCACTTTGCGTCTCACTCAAGAAATGTTGCAAATCGACTAATGCTGATCCGTTAACTTATATATTTAAATGCTATAATAATTAATTAGAAGTCAATGGCGCATATCAATTTCTGAATAATTCTAATATTGTAAGGCGTTGAGTTTCAAGTTTGTTAAATATATAATATAGAACACTAGCTGAATTCGTACGGGTAAAGTAAGAATTTTATTTTTTTGTCAAAAAATATATCCTGGACCTCAATCGCTGCGTCACCTACCCGGTCCAGTCTAAACTATAGAAAAACCTACTTGAACCTACACAATTACACATAAAAAACAAGAAAATCGGTCCAGCCGGTTAGAAGCCGCAACAGAAAGAAAAGTCAAATCAACGATAACAAACTTATAAATCAGCATTCAGCTAATTAAGTAATTACTTTCTAAATTACATTAATAAGTAGAACCGTTAGTTTTCTATTTCTAGTGCCTTTTCAAAACATTTTTAAAACTATATTATATTTTTTTAGGCTTCTGCCTAGCGTTTTCTCGGCCTAGTAACGCCAGGGTCCGCTTTCCTGCATCTATGTCTCCACTTTGCCCGATCTAAAGCATAAACAATGTATTACAAAATGTAATTCCAAAAACCAATGTTGCAGATAAAATATAAATGCGTCGTTGTTTTGGATCAGAAAGCTACGGTTCGTTATTGTTCTTTACAATAAATGAACTCTAGTTACCTTTATATATTTCCAGGTGTGTATTTACATATCGGCTAATTGAGCTATAGCTCAGGGCAACAAGCTTGTGTGAGCGGCAAAATGTTTTTAGCCATGTATACTATATAGTGAAAAAATCAAGCAGAAAGATGAAAGAATATAGCCGTCGCGAGACATCCAGCAGATGTGAAACACAAGAAATTGATGGTTATAGAAAAAAATAATAAAACCAATAAATATATATGGAATAAAATAAATAAAAACAAGGTAGGAGGGACCGTCGACATAAGCGAGCGTTATGACGTTTGCCGTCATGGCGAAGTGTCGGTCTTACCCCTAAGGGCATTCCTTGGTTATAAATATTATAGTGAGACTGATTTGAAAATCTAGGTATTAATTAAAACTGTCCCACGAACAATTTAGCTAAGATTATGTAAAATTATATCAATTTTATCAATTATTGGTTAATCTACTCTTTAATAAATATATTTCATTTCATTTAAACAGAATAAAATAAATTATTGATAAACAATTCATTTTTTAATACCCGGTTGTTGGGTATTCTGCGTGTCCGTCTGGGTGACTAACCCACTAATCAATAATTTTGTATTTATCGGTTCCGGTTTGATGGATGATTAGTATAATGAAAGGCACCAGGAATATAACAATATATACATATCTCTTGATTGGTGTTGCGTTAACGGTGTAAGACGTGGCTAAACCACAAACATCTTACTTACAAGTACCATAAGGTTTACAGGTGGTATTCTTCCTAAAATTAAAAAAACTCGTAGCGTATTTTGACATGAATAAGCATACCTATAATGCCTATTATTTATTAAATTCATATATTATATACAATTGAGCCGTGATGGTTCGGTGGTTCGAAGACATGAACTGATATGATTTTAAGTTTAATCGCGAGTAAGCACCATAGAATTTCCATGAGCTTAATTTGTTTTTATAATTCATGTGGTGCGTGGCGGTGAAGGAACACATTGTGAGAAAAACTGCATATGTGGATGAAAATCTGTCACTTGTCCACCAATCAGTATTTTAGCAGCGTGGTAGACAAAGCTCCAAAAGCTTGTCCTCAAAAAGGAGAAGAAGCTGTAGTCCAGCAGTGGGACATTTACAGGCTTTTTCTTTAATATGTTCAAAAATTATATGTACATATATCACTCAATTGTTGTGCTCTTAGTTAAATGTACGAAAATATTGTTATATCTGAAATGTACCTAAAGTATATTCGCAAGTAAATAAATTGAATCGAATTGAATAAGATAATAAGTATTGACGTAATTTATATAAAATGTCATCGATTCAAATAATGACGCGGCTCGTGTAACTCATATTCATGAACATTGATTTTACTCGGACGGCTAAAGGGGAAACTGAATGTTTGTCGGAGATAAGGGAAAAGTAAATACCGTACATAATACATTACATGGACAAAACTTAATGCTTAATTAATATTAAAATACAAAAATTACAATAAAAAACGGAAATTATCTCGTTTAAATATTTCATTCAACTTATTTTTAATCTATTGACAAAAAAATGTATTATGTTTTTTTTAAATATTATTATTAGTTTTTTACAATTTTGACTTATATTTCAAGTTATTTTAGACACCTGTATTTTTTACAGGCAATTACCGAAATAGTTACGTTGATTTTTTGGCTAATTATGTATATTTGTTGTACTACTTGTTGGTGTTGACAAATAAATAATTTATCTTTAGTTAGTGAAGGGTTAACTTTGAAGTGACAATGGTACTTTAAAGTCCCATTCCAACTAGTTCTTACATCGTAAATATGCCACTAACCTCGGGATCTAAGATGTTATGTCCATTATGCCTGTAATTAGACTATTCAACATTCAAACCAAAACATTACAATACAAAGCTTTGGTGTTTGCGTGCCTGCCTGGATAGGTCTGCGTGAAGCCATATTTAGCTTTTAATTCATTTAAATTTGATGATAAAAACAGTAATTGTATTAAGTATATTACTTACTAATATTATATTATAGATAAAAAAAAACTAGCAACTAATAGATCTAGAATTCGTTGATTTCCGTGCTCGATAAATAATAATTCAATTGTATTTAATAACCTGTATAGAAAAGAAAAAGAGTAACTACTTAGTTTTTACTGGTGGTAGAGCTTTGTGCAAGATCGTCTGGGTAAGTACCACCCACTCATCAAATATTCTACCGCAAACAGCAGTACTTGGTATTTTTTTTTTTTATAGAATAGGAAGGCGGACGAGCATATGGGCCACCTGATGGTAAGTGGTCACCAAACGCCCTTAGACATTGGCATTGTAAGAAATGTCAACCATCGCTTATAGCCAATGCGCCACCAACCTTGGGAACTAAGATTTTATGTCCCTTGTGCCTTTAATTACACTGGCTCACTCACCCTTCAAACCGGAACACAACAATATCAAGTATTGCTGTTTTGCGGTAGAATATCTGATGAGTGGGTGGTACCTACCCAGACGAGCTTGCACAAAGCTCTACCACCAGTGAATTGGTATTGTTGTGTTCCGGTTTGAAGGGTGAGTGAGCCAGTGTTATTACAGGCACAAGGGACATAACATCTTAGTTCCCAAGGTTGGTGGCGCATTGGTGATGTAAGCGATGATTCACATTTCTTACATGCCAATGTCTATGGGCTTTGGTGACCACTTACCATCAGGTATGTTATATGCTCGTCCGCCTTCCTAATCTATATAAAAAAAAGTTTCTTGCCAATTTTTCTTGGACGAATTTACATTCCGAAAAGTTGGTAACTTTCATTTAAATTAAGCTTGTAACGCAGCTGCAATAAAATATAAATTGATTTTGAATCGAACATCAATTGTTTTTTTTTTATGAAATTTAACAAAGGATTTATTTTATTGTGTTGTAAAGATACCATTATTCAGTCTTTAGAATACATTAAACGATCAAACAGCTGAATTCATTACTCTCGTAACATCTCTGTTGTCACGCCCATGGGGCGTTTTAACAGCTACACCAGGCTCAATGAAATATTGCACAGTCTGCTTCGATAATCGATGAACGATGGTTTACACCTCACTCAATTGCTCAATAAAAAAAATACTTTTTTAAATATTACAAATTTTGTATTGAGGAATATCAATAAAAGAAGCGAATAAAAAGCGCTTAACTATTAGTTATAATATTAATGGAATATTATATGAATAATATATGTACATGAACTGTACATGTAGTGTAGTTTGTTTCGATTAAAACGAAGTGCTTTAACGAAGTTAATAAGCATGTACTTTATGCCGACAAAACTATTATACTTTTATGTAAAGAAAGGTAGAGTTTGTTATTGAGTAACAAGTAGGTTAGCATTAATGCTCAAAGTGTACATGTATTAAATACATTATTATATAGTAAATTTTAAATAATATAAAGAAATAATCCATCATCGATCGTTTATGTATTATTGTAACTTACCTTACGAAACAAATGGTATAATTAAAATAACATTTTTATTGCCCTTTGATATTTACAATTTGGCTATTTTTAGCCATATTGTAATAATAAAGGGTACAATTTTACAACCCACTTGTATTATTTTCCATGATATTAAAAATGCAATAAACGTGATTGTCACTTCTTTCATACTAAAATCACAAACACTGAAATTTACAGTTGCTAGTATGCTAAGTATTTTTTTAAGTCGTTACATTCAATTGGATTTTATGATACACGCGTTATTTCGTTTTATTCGATAGCAGTTTCCGCCTGCGGATATGCTCGCGTGTTCGTGGTGGGCGTTCAAGTGTTACCCTATGTCCTTTTCTGTACCCCTGACAATGTATATACAAATTTCATGATGTGAGGATATGTACTCGAATGTATATTAAAGTTGTTATTAGTGCTACACGTAACTGAATACTTTACGCTATTAAATTTTATCAAGTTAATATAATAAATACGCAGTTATATTTAATATAATAAAATAATATCTATTTCTTTGTTATATCATGATGCCTTAGCAACTGAATCGACTGATATTCAATTTAACATTGTTGTAATGATAATTTGTGCTCGCACTTATTTTCTATATCTAAGGAAGTAAAATATTAAGGTAATATATTTAGAGCATTTTAAGTATGTTACGTTTCGATATTAATCATTTGTAACGCAAAATTTCTAATGCTTTGCACTCGCTCCTTTTATTATGTTCTGATAATTTGATAATCAGGTCACTGATTTCGAATAAAGCGAAGTGAACTTAAGTTCAAATAAGTTTAAGTTAAATTAAGGTGACGAAGTAACATACAGATTTGAGTTGATTAATTAATAAAAGTTGCTATAATTAATAATAATTTGACAGTTTGAATTCCGGCTTACAAATAATGTAATACATATATAATAATTTGAAATGAATACGAGACTGAAGTATTTATTTTGAACTTAGTGTTGAAATCAGTAGAAATCATTATCACGAGTTTTTCGACAGAAAAAATTGTATCCATATCATATTGCCTTTTTCCTATTCGATAGGAATCGCCGGGTACTTTTCTTAGAGGTACTGCCGACGCCGCTCACTAAGAACGGATTTTACGCAAATCCTATCCAAAATACATTTTTCTTCTTATCTACCCGTGCGAAGCCAAGCCGATTAGCTAATATTAATATAAATGCAGTATATCCAAACCTAATTTATCATATTGAGATATTTCTCGTCAATCGCTGTAGTGGTTTGCAATCCCATAAAAATGAAGAAACAGAAATTTATAATTTTTTTTATAGAATAGGAAGGTGGACGAGCATATGGGCCACCTGATGGTAAGTGGTCACCAACGCTTACATAACCAATGCGCCACCAACCTTGGGAACTAAAATGTTATGTCCCTTGTGCCTGTAACTACACTGGCTCACTCACAATTCAAGCCGGAACACAACAATAACAAGTACAGCTGTTTTGCGGTAGAATATTTGATGAGTGGGTGGTACCTACCCAGACGAGCTTGCACAAAGCTCTACCACCAGTATATGAATATGATAGAGGTTTTTTTGAATTTATTGATTAGATAAACCTTCGTGCTGCCGTAATTGTATGTGTGGTGGTGGTGGCGTGTGATTAATTTCCTGTATTTTGAGTTCGAACGTCAAGATAAACTTAGCGGTTTTTGGTATTTACGAGAGTATATATTTGAGTAATACGAAGTGAAGGTATGAATTTTTGCAAACAATCTTATATATATTACATTATTTTATTCTTATTCTCAAATAACTTTTTATTACAATAATTTTATTAAGAAAACATATTACTTTGTATCGACACATGAAACTCATATTATATTCCAATTACAAAGTGATGGGCGTGTTGTCATTTTACAATCTATTTGACAAAACTCTTAAAACAAAAATACGCGTATTATAAAAACCAAAGATTCAAAAAATAGATCCGAGCAGACATTCAAAAATGTGTTGATAACAATGTATAAATAAGCAACATATAAGGGACGGAACAAGGCTTTGAATTTCATGTACCTTGAGTTCGAGGATCATGATAGCGCGGTTATGTGTTTATACATATACATATTTCCCAGGTAAGATAACTTTATACATACCTAATGTTTTATTATATATATGTATTATATAGATTCGATTTATTATATTATTTGGCGAACTGTTATAACGAATGAAAATCAACGACAAATTTTGTAACTACCAATAACGTTCCAAAATAAACCTTAATAAAACTGTGTTTCGTAGTCATATAGATAGATTTGAAATTATAATATTGATATTTTTCTAGAAAACATATTATAATGAACATAGTATTGTTAATACTTCTGGGTACAGTACGGTGTATACGGTATATGTTTGTAAATAGGATAATTTTTGAGAAAGGTTAAATAGACAGAAGAAAGATAGAAAGATTTGTGCACCAAATATTCATGTATATTCATAATTTTATTGAGTAATGCGTTAACAACCCTAAAATATATTACATGACAGATATTATATTTATCTAGATATATAAAAAGTACAATTTCAATTTATTCATTTTTTAAATACTTTGAAGAAATAAAGAAATAACCCATCATCGATATTTTATGTATTATTGTAAGATACTATATTTACAAAACAAATGTCATAATAAAAATAAGGCCCCAGATAAACAATGTTTTTAATACATACTAAAACTGTTAAATCTTTTCTGCTATTAAATAGTCAAATACAAAACTATATTGTTAGTCTTCCGTCGTGTGAAGTCGGTCACCGGAACTGACAAGTTGTGTACTACTAAGCTTATATTGTAAAGTTAAATTCCTATGAAATATTGTTGGAAGCAACGATAATTCATGTCACATAGTATTTTTTTATATTTGAATATTTTATTAATTAAATACACAAATTCATAAATAATATTTAACATATTTGAATAAGCGAAACCCTTAAAAATAATTATCCTAACCGATATTTCAAATTAGATATTGAATTTGTTTGTAACGCTTAACGTATTAACTTATAAACTATATATACTTATTAACTAAAGCTATATTCGTGAAATTTTGCATACACGTTGTTAAGGATACGGAAAAGGATAAAAGGAACTAACACTTGCCCCTATCCTCACTAAACTAATAACTTAAAAATCTAGAAGATAGTGACGGCGTAGCGTGAGATCTGCTTGAAAAATTGCCATAGCTTGTCTACTTGTAAATACTTTTGCTTTGATTTACGTGTTTTATTCTATATATTGTATCCTTTATATTCTCTAAACACTGGTTGCATATTAAAAAATACTGTAATCCTTCCTTTAAATAATTGCTTTAAATAATTCCTTTAAATAATTACTTTAAGTAATTCCTTTAAATAATTGCATATTAAAAAATACTGTAATCCTTCGGCAAGATATTTGGTTAATCTTATTTCTTATATTGCAATTAGGTTCATCCTTTAATAAATAAAAATCCTTAGGATATATTTTAATGAAAATTATTACTTTAATAAGTGAATTTCGACTTTGGCTATTTTATCAATGATATCAAAACATAATCACTCGAAAACTTCTGTGATCATAACTTTTTTACTCATTATTTGACATTCAAACTATTTAATAACTACGAAATTATCAAACAAGGTCCCCCGTCTACACGCGATGCCAATCACGGCTGTTATCGTTACTAATTTACTTAAATCTAATTGGGTTATCTCCAAAATATTACATCAAATAATGAGCTTTTTATAATTGAAAACGTATATTTTTTAATTATTGTACATTTTTTATTCCAAAATCAAATCATTTAAACTACTTTAATATTTCAGTTTCGGTACCCGGTAAAACTATTAATGTAATTGGAATAAATATGCGCAATAATTTAGTTACACATCGATTATATGTAACAAATTTATATATTTATTGTAATAAGAATATTAATACATACCTATTGCGGCTTGGGGCAATCTAAAAGTATATTCATTATAGTTTAATATTACCGAATAATATAGTTGGTAGTTGTCTTGCAGATATATTAACAATGCAGACGATATATAAGGTATATATATATATATATACCTTATATATATATATATATATATATATATATATATATCGCCTTATATAGGATATATATATATATATATAAATATAAGGAAGATCTCCACGTGACTGATGATCAAATCAACAATTTGCTGCTTATTTCCTCAAGCGAATGTCCCAGTAAAGTGGTTGAGACAAATTGCTTTTGTTTTTCATTTGCTGTATCCTGTTGACTGACTCGTTGTTTCAGAAGCTAGTTAATCAGGCCTCAGATGTTGAGGTCTTAGACTCAGAAACAGAGTTGGATTAATAAAAAGTTATTGTTTTTTTTTTTGTTTTTAAATCTTAGCAGCTCGGAGTTAGATAGTGCCTCGGAAAACACGTAATATCGTTAGTCCTGCTCCTAAGCTCGTCCCGGTCGGTTACGCCGTGACACGGGATTATAAGTGTGTTAGCGCATAGCACACACACACTTATAATCTGTGTTTGTGCACTATAATTTGTCACTCGCGATGGGCTTGTCCGAAAACGGTTAAGACATCGAGATCCTATTTCACTGCGAACTAATACGAATAAGTTTGTAAAACAATTCGAAAATAAACTAAAAATAATTATTCAATTATCAACGATTTGTATTGGAAATGTGGGAACTTAATTAATATGTCAAATTGAATCGTTTTTTTTAAGCCTTTCTTATTATTTTTATAAAACAATTGAAAAGCTCAGCTTAATTCTTTATTTCCAATCTCTTCCGTAGTCTCTGTACGTCCAATCGTCTTACTCATTTTCTGTAGTAAATTAACTCTTGATTCAAATGACTAGCTTAATTTATTTATTAATTAGTTTTGTTACTTTTCAATGGGCTTTAAAACGAAGGAAATTATCAATTCGGTTAATTAATATCTTTTTTTACAAAGTAAGTGATTGTGTACTGACTTTAATTATTACATCTTTAATTCGATGGGTTCCCGTATTTTAATATAATAAATAATTTTAACCTATACCTAAAATAATTATGTATTAACTTACGTAAATATTAGTCCGCTATTTGCATATTATATAATTATTGCGATAACATTACAACCATATATAATATAAAAAATCAATTCAAACAAAATACATAAACACAAATACATGTTATCTACATAAGTACAAATAAGAACTTATATATTTTATGAACAAGGGTAATAACGTCACTTACCACAGTTTTATGAGCTTACAGAATTTGAAATAGCTGAAATAAACGGCGGATCTCATATCTACACCAGTTCAATGATTCATTTTTATTAGCACGTATTGAAAAAAGTTATTTTTAGTAAACGTGTCCGGACAAAAAATATTGTATTGGTCAAAGCAACGATTGAATCAAAACAATTTAGTACATCAGTAAATGTTTTTTTAGACATAAATATCTACAACAATATTATATTTATTTACAGTAATATATTATACATGGCATTGACATCTTTCATGACAGTTTCAATTATCATTTTATGTTTGTGAGTTCACCATCAAAATAGTGGGTAACAATGTTTAAGATTTACTTAATATAGTAACTTCATATTATATATACAATATTATAATTCTAGATTTTGTGTTAAATGCTAAAAGTATTCGTAGGCATATTCCCACAATAATTGTTATACATATCAAAAATTATTTATATGTGTATGCTGTGTGTGTATTGTGTAATATGTATATTTTTAGTATGCTTATTAAATACACTTTAATAGAATCAGCGCCATTCATTGTATTAACACGAGACACGAGAACTTATTTGCGTAGACGTCTTTAACTAAACCTTTTAATAAATGTAAATTTTATGCTAAAAAAAAATAATAGAAAGTCTTATTACACTATAAAATAATTTATGGACGATAATAAAGCGTGGGCACGTATTTGTTGATTTCTAAACAGGACATATAAATTGAATTTTACAGACACAGCTATTTGTACATATTTTCGGCCCGCCTTATTTGAATAAAAATATTATGTATTTTTAATTATTGAAACATATTCTTATTTTAACGACAGTTGTTTATTATTAGTACCTATGGTTGATTTATTAATGGAAGAAAACTGTATATATAATATGTATATACTTTAAATCAATAAGATGTTAAAGGTACGATAACTTAAAAACATATTTAAATACTAAATGTCAACTATGAGCCCTAATTACGGTAACTAAAATCTTCGAAGTTGGATCCCGTGGGGTTACATCCACGGAAGCGTCTAGAGTTAATTGAAGAAATTAATTAAATTCTGGATGGACTTCTGGCTTGGTCTCGAAAAGGTTCTCGAGACAAAATTAATGAATCCTAGATTAGGTTGCCAGATGTCTGGATAATCTAGGTTACCTACGATTCCCCTTCTAAGATTGCATTTCAGTATAATGACGTAGAACAAATAATTAATTTAACTGTCTACCATAGAAGTGTGTAATTATTGAATAAGTATATTTTCACGGAGGTATTTAGTGCTGTTTACAGTTGCCAATGAATGCTATGTCATAAACATTCTACCGCACTTTACGATTGAGCAAAAGCTACTAAGGTTATATAAAACTTTATCCATAAAAATCTGGAGTGGTTGAATTTATTTGGATGTGAAAATAAAAGAGCTGTTACAAAACAAATAAAATTTATATTTACTAGTTAGGTTTTTTATTGGTAAACATTGATATTCAATGGATTTCGTTTTGCATAAAATTGGCCTTCTACGGTAATATATAAATCTATTTGTCCATTATAATATTACACTACCATTGTAAGAAGTTCATACTATCGGTCGAGAACTGGCAGCTAATCCGCCTAATCTGTTTTTTTTAATCTGATAATACTGTTTAATAGATTGAAGAACTAACTTAAATATTATTTATTATAAAATACAATGTTTTTGTTCATTAAAATGTAAATGCTGATGATGATGATATAGAGTTGGTGGCGCATTGGCGATGTAAAATGGTTAATATTTCTAACATCGCCAATATCTATGGGCGGTGGTGACCACTTAACATTAGGTGGCCTATTTGCCCGTCCGCCTACCTACACTATAAAAAAACAATTTACAATCTTATAATCATCCCTACAATAATTGAAATAAATAATATATTCCACAGGCTTCAGAAAAATTCTTAGCAAACCCATTATTTTTTATATGAAAACAAATTGCGTAAATCATCGTTCGCTACGAAAAAAATGCTCTATACATTTTTTTTTCTATAAGTTCCTATTGAAATTATAGAATAAGAAAAGGTATAAACGTGACGATAAAGGATAAAATTCATATGGTCATACATTTCTTACATTATTGGTCGTCTTTTCTAATATAAACGAGCAGACCAGCTGATACCTAAATTAGTTTTTTAGACCCAGTCCAGAGCGATATTGGCCTCAGAATTGAATGAGTTGGGTTCCTGAAAACTACATATTGTGATCCTCATTTTACGTAACATTATCTTTATGCGTATTACTAGTATATATGTTTTCGTATTTTGTCTAGTATATAGACTACAGTAGAGATATTTACATGACAACACAATTTCATTAAAACCGAGATACAGACTGCTGGCATCCTGTTGTTTCAGGCAGCCTAAACCAATTACCAAACTGTGCAGAAATTTATGGTAAAACACGGTTTTGTTGTGACTTCTGTAGTATTTACTTTATAATTGCATAATTATTATATTTTAATAAATTAATCTATTGAGCCAAAAATGCCCAGTGGTTAGAGCACGAATCTTAGCCGAAGACTACGGGTTCAAACCCAAGAAAACCTCGCACTTGGCGATTAAAAATTTGCCACATGTGTAACAGACCAAGTCTTTGCTCCATGAGTAGTTTTATAGGCAGTTCCTTTATTATTTTATTCTATTAAGTATTATATTCATGATTAATAACTTTAGTTATTATTTTGTAGATTTATTCATATTATACGGCTACGTTTTCTCAAGTTCATTTCATTGTAGATTCCGATTAGGATATCGAAAAATTAAATTATATATTAAATCAAAATAGTTGTTATATAGTATATATATAATTCAATTCAGTTATGTATAATGATAAAAGCTTTCAGTTTTTACTTAAAATGTCGAGCCCAAAAAAGTCCCAAATATGGCAAAATATTTGTGTTTTCCTTTTTTATGGCATATTGTTAAAAACTAAATTAAAAAAAAAGATTGTTTTCAATAATTTCCTATAAACGGTAACAAATAATTTTAGACAGACCACGAATGTTTTACCTGTTCACATAAAATTTTTACAGACACGAAATTAACGCTTAATCGAATCCCCAGCCATAGGAAGGAGGGTAAATTATAATGCTAATGGAGTCTTTGCCTCTCGACCCAGCCAACATTTTAGACTTAATAATAATTTGAAACGAAATTACAAAGTTTTTTTTGTGCATAATTGGAAATTATTACAAAGGTTGTATTTGCTTGTGGTAATTGTTAAAGAAAACAGTAATGTTTTAAATAGTTACGATGATGAAACATATCCCTAGATGTACGTTGATATCAGGTCTACAAGTAAGGATTAACTGATTAATTTTAATTATTTATTTGATAACTTTTATTGTATGCTTTATTTATCTTGTCTCTTATGGACTACAAAAACATAACGAGATATTTTTCTGATATTTTACATTATTTTTAAAATATCAAAGATTATCCCGACATTACCGAACCAAATAAAAACTGTTAGTTAAGCAAAATTGGATTTTGGAGTATTATGGCTTAGTTATATTAAAATTCTCAAAACTGAACATAAACAGTAAATGCCTTTGGCGCCATATTGTTCAAACATAGTTCAAATTTTCGGATGATGCTGTAACACGCTTCAATTTAACTATATTGTAGATACAATGTAACTCTAAACTTCGAATTGTTCTATGTATTCTATGCATGCAGTAAACCCACAACACTAACATAAGAACTTAATTAATCCTTTGAAGTAAATAAATCATTTTGAAGTGATT
Organism: Nymphalis io; assembly: GCF_905147045.1. Classification (NCBI taxonomy): domain Eukaryota; kingdom Metazoa; phylum Arthropoda; class Insecta; order Lepidoptera; family Nymphalidae; genus Nymphalis; species Nymphalis io. The sequence goes on along the minus strand of NC_065907.1, from coordinate 5,327,950 downwards.
ATTAGTATTAATACAACTTATATTATATTACAATATCAATAATAACATTAATGAATGTATCAAACTATATCACAAAATTAAGTTCTTTGCATTTTTGTTATTTTGTTGTTTATCGACGAGCCGGTTGGCGTGGTTAGTAGATACTTGCCTTTTCACGCCGAAGGTTGTGGGTTCGATTCCCACCCAAGACAGACATATGTGTGCATGAACATGTCTGTTTGTCCTGAGTCTGGGTGTAATTATCTATATAAGTATGTATTTACAAAAGAAAAGTAGTATATGTAGTATATCAGTTGTCTGGTTTCCATAGCACAAGCTTTGTACAAGCTTAATTTGGGATCAGATGGCCGTGTGTGAAAAATGTCCGAGGATATTATTATTATTATTATTATTATTATTATTATTATTATTATTATTATTTATCTATTATATAATTTAGAAGTTACAACAATGTGGATGATATGAAAACCTTCATCAGGAAAAATACATCTATGCCAACTTTTTATGATAATCGGTCAAACAGTATCGAAGTCTATTAATCTCAAACAGATATACCAACATCCATTTATATTATAATATCTTAGTACTTAAATTATTATAATAAAAAAGCCGAGATGACCTAGTGGTTCGAACGCGTGAATCTTAACCGATGATCGTGAATTCAAACCCGGGCAAGCACCACTGTATTTTCATGTGCTTAATTTGTGTATATAATTCATCTCGTGTTTGACGGTGAAGGAAATCATCGTGAGGAAACCTGCATGTGTCTAATTTCATTGAAATCCTGCCACATGTGTATTCTACCAACCCGCATTGGAGCAGCGTGGTGGAATAAGCTCCAAAACTTCTCCTCAAAAGGGATAGGAGGCCTTAGCCCAGCAGTGGGGCATTAAGAGGCAGTTACTGTAACTTAAATTATTAAAATAGTAACTTATAGAAATTCATTTTTGGTTGAAAAATTTTATTTCAGGTCAAATATTTACATAATCATCTATATATTTTCATAATAATGTAATGTGATTTGTTTCAGGGCATTTCTTAGAATCCTCTGTGTCTGCTGCCCCAGGAAGTTGCGAAGAAAATATCAACCACAACTTCGCTTTAAACAGTCACAGGTTAGTCTTAATTTTAATTAATTTTATATAAGAATTATTTAGTCACACAACTTTTATTATAAATATGAGTTATGTATATCACAAATCTCACTCCACATAAACACAATTATTTTTTAATGAATAAATTCAAATTTTTGTAAAAATATACTTATTCACTACATACTCGCACACGGATAAGTTAATTAAAAATGTTAGTAAATTGAAATATAGATAAATATTATAGCGAATAACACGTTTGTTATGTAAATTACTTCAGAATGAATTCTTTTTGATTACGAAATGTAGTCAGAATGATATTTACAAATTAAATAAGGATGATGATATTTAACTTTGGTTTATAAATGATTTTGCTTTCAGTGGCGTACGACCCGTCGTTATTACTCCACGGGCGAACTTCAAGCTATTCGGCAAAACTCCTGCGAACAAACTTATATATAGCGGCTCAATTTAATTCCTACCCTCATTATCTCTCTCGTTCCAAGTGCCTTCTCTAAAAATATCTTCATAACAGTTTTATACTTCCTTTAAATAATCATGATAGGTTTAGGGTTGTGTGAACACGCTTGCAAAATTTGATATCTTCAATCAATTTTAAATCTAGAGGTACGTTCGATTTTGTAACCAACTGTTGCACTTTACCACTTCGCCTTATTTGGCATTTTATATACGCTGTATTTGTGTCCCATGTCCAATATACAATTATTACCAATATGATCAATGCTTCCCTCAAAAATCATCAATTTATCTAATATTTTCAAATTTTTCTATCTCAAAATGCATGTATTTGTTAAAAAATTTTAAATATCCTATTTCTTACTCTGTCCGTGATTCTCTAAATCGTTGCAACATTTATTTCCACTTTAAAACACCTGTACGTTTACAAGTTTCGTCTCTTGCATGAAATAACCTAAGCAACAAACGTTTCTCTGCTTGCAAAAATTGTATAACCAGATATCCGTGTTTTTTGCACTCGCCGCACCAACGTCGTATACGTTATTTTGTGTCGAAATTTTTCACTTATGTCCTGAATTATTTTTGTGCATATACTGTGTCGTTTGTGTTGATTTTTTATACTTTATTGCGACTACATATATGTACTACTCTGTTATATATGTTTAAATGATTTTATTATTGTGGTATGTACATTGTTGTATAAATTACAGTACCCGGTGACAACTATGATGTATTCATCGGTGTCGCAACACGAGATGTGTCGCTTGTGACATCAGGCGCGCGCGGGGACGTGTCGCCCGCCGCGCGCGCGATGCTCTTGATGTCGCGACCGCCGTACTCTGCGCACGGGCAGAAGGGACGGCGACACACACGCAAACGACTACCCAATGAGGACTTTAGAACAAACAAGCACGTTCGACGAGCCGATCAAATGCCTCGAACGACATATATGCCCTGATACATCTTATTGTCCCGACTCTGAGTCTGTTAGTGAAATTAGTCTAGACAGTGAATCTAGAAATCCATCGATAAAACGAAATATAAGTAAGAAACGTGTAACCTACCAAACCAAAGCTGACGTGATCTCTTCTTAGATTTAGCTTAGAATAGTATGTGTCTAGTCACGACTTTCACATTGTGAAAACTGAAATTCAATCAGGAGCTGTGATTAACTAGCTGTGTAAATATATGTATATGTTAAAAAAAACTCCACACACTTATGCTTCACGTGGTTTTGATATTGTAAATAAAAATAATAAGGGAATTAAAACGCTTCATATTATTGTAAATATAGATTCGTTTCAATCCAATACTCCTAGATTTTATAAATGTTTATAATATATTAACTAAAAACTGAAACAGATTGACTCAAACCACTTATTCCGTTTAAAAAATGAATAATTTAGATCATATTGAAAATCTTAAAATAATATAACAACATAACAATACCTACTTACTCTTGAATAGCGTGATGGAATACATTTCTTAAGAGGAGAGCAAGCATTTGCCCAGCCGTAGTACATTTACATACGATGGAAAAACAACAGCAATGGTCTTACCTATAAATCTTGTTTAGGGGGCTAGTTAAACAATGATCTGCCTTCTTCACTCGAATATCAAATCAACTATGACTGAAAAAGATAAATCAATGTTAAACTAAACATTTATAAGTAGAAGTTAATTGATAGATTAGTAATCGTCAATATAAGTATATTTCGACTCCAGATTTACTCCATACTACATAAGTATAAATTATAATGATTCATACATAAATTCAACGCAAGTAGAGTTTAGTTTTATTATTATATTTAATTCTCAAATTAAAGACATCCTTTTACAATTAATCATAGGTAATATAATTATTCAACTATCAATATTAGAAGTCATTATTCCTTTAGATATAAATTAATATGTGGCTACATAGGCATCTTGTAAAAATAAAAGCTTGTAAGAAAAACACGTAAGTGGTTTGATTGTAATAACGTGTTTCTACACCCTAAAAGTAAAAAATAACTAGTTTTTATATAATTCTAAATGTATTAGATCATAAATGGACTGTTTTATAGTTACTGATATAGTTTACTATAATGATAAATAACTCCATGTAGATCCACAATAACATACTTGTTATTCTAATTCGCACTATTGGATTTGAACTATAAAACTCAAAAAACATTCTTGAAAACAAACATATATATATATATGTTTGTTTTATATGTATATTATATATATTATATATATATATATATATATATATATATATATATATATATATATTTATATATAATATACATTCATATAGGAGAAATACGACTCATCACGAGAAGCTATCCGCCCGATTGACTTGAAATTTGTCACAGTTACTTCTTCCCCGACGTAGACGCTCACTACGAACAGTTTACGCAAATCCTATCCAAAATATATTTTTCTTCTTATCTACCCGTGCGAAGCTGGTAGGATTAGCTAGTGTTATAATAAAGCTCCGTCGTTTCTTGGTTTATTTATTTTTAGGAGAAATACCATGAGATGACACATAGCATAATAATATACAATGATACATACATCAGCTAAGTTTCCACTGATAATAATTACATACACATAAAAATTTAGCACATACATATACTCACATAGGTAAATAAATAAATCATATAGGTTTAGGTAGTCAATCCTCAGGTCTGATAAAAAACCATAGCCAATGTCATTATCAATATTATAGCGAACTTTGACTAAGCTATTTTTGTCTAATTCTAGAACAGCCTAACTTTGTTCGAGTTAGATTCTTCTAGAAAGCCAACACAATTCAAAGTAAATATCAAACCAAACTCTGAAACTCAATTTAATTGGTTTTTCAGTCAGTTAAGACCAACTTAGATATTATTTTAAAGTTGTAAAACATCTATTAAAATTACATATAGTTTTAAAATTTTGTTTATTTTAAAATTGGATTATAATGAAAGGGGAATATTTAAATACATATTCGTGGCTCTATAATTTAAAATATGGCAGCACCATTTATTTAACATGGTTGTAAATAAATCAATTAAAACTTTTCAATGATAAAAACATCAAAAGCAGTCGTTACCTTATTCCCTTGTTCTCGGCTGAAATCTAGATTAACAAATAGGCGTTTCATTTAACAAATAATAATGAAGAATTAAACTAATTTTACTAATTAAACAATAAATTGGTGATTATTTTGGAAAAAACACGACATGCACGAAAATTAATTAGATGCTTAATTAGATATATTATAACATAATGATGAATTAGATAAGTACGCTGTCAGTAGTGTTATTCGGTAAGAACTCACTTTGTTTCTCAGAATTATAAAAAATGTAAGATTCATAATGGCTACATGGAGTTATATTTAAAAAACAGTAAGTCTACTCAATTTGCAATAAACATTCCAATAGCAAAAATAAAAGAGCATAATCAACACCAGTGTGCCTGTCAACTGTTTAAACTCGGGCCAATAAAGAAAAGATTTATAAATGGCGCATGTTCTCATGCCATCTCATTTGAACACTTGTATTAAAAATATCACGAACATAAATTATTGCTTTCAAAATTGTATTATAGGTTTTTAATTATTTTCTTTATTAATTTATTAAGAGGACCCCCTCTATAAAGCAAAATTGCTAGTCTTAAATATAACTATAAAAAGTTTTTAGCACTTACGTCATTTTATTTTCGCAAGAAACAATACCTTCTCTCGCACGTTATAAACACTTCAAATATATATGTGTTTCTTAAATCAGTCATTGCAGCGCGTAGTTGCGACGAGAGGAGTATGGAGAAATATTTGACAGCGCTTTGTTCAATAAATCAATTATCATATTTTAGTCAAAATAACCATTTCTTCAGAATTCCATATTCCTCAGAATAATTTGTAAGCGCAACACGAAAAAAAATTAAATAGAATATTGCCGGTTGTTTCGCTATGAAACTGTATCTTCTGATATTTATATGTTGGTGATGTCAATAATACGGGAGTTGTTTTGACAACGAGCCGCAAGCGTTGTCAATGTTAGATAACGCTTCGACGAAGTCTAGATGGGTTGGTGCGAGTCGGCGACAAAAATTATGTCTAGAAACTATCTCACGACTCTTTGCTATAATTGTGTTTAAAATGAATATTAAATCGTTTGTGATTACGGACTTGTCATTTGTTACCCATACCACACATTATGTATGATAGTGACATCCACTCAGATCGAGCATCTCATCTGTTATATAAATCTTTTCTTTATTTACCCGCATTATATTATTGCATATAATATTTTTATGCAAAGTTGTAATACATATAATATATAACTACATATTTCTGTGTGTTAAACTGTTCGTCTAAGCATTTCTTGCTAGTATTAATGGTATTGTGTAAATGAAATGTAATTAGTTCTTTAATAAAATGGGTTGTCGTATAAATTTATATTAAATATTTTTTCAAACTTCTTGTTTTATTTTATTGAAAAACTCTTCTATACAAAATTCTTCGTGGGTCAAGTTATACGTTGAATGATGGTTAAAGTCTTCAGATAATTTTACGTGTTAATAAAATTAAATCTCAATGCTTATTTCAGAATTCAAGAATATGTATATGAGAACAGCGTAGAGTTAGTACTCCTTGATTTCCATTCACGACACACGTATATAATTGTATGTAATATGATAGACTATTAAGGAAAAGAGTATTTAACTTTAAAATATATAACCATTCAAACCATCTTTGGCTTTACATTCAATTCAATTGATCAATACTTGAAAACTTCATTTCATATCTCAATCACAAAACTTGGAAAGTAAACAATTTGAAATTTACAAACAGATTTTTTTATGATGTAAGTACCTCTCTTTTAAGACATCGGTGGTGTAAGAAACACCACCAACCAATATGTATTAACGTATTCCCTCCCTTTCAACCGAAATGTCCAATTTCATATTAAAAAACTATAAAAGCGATATCAGGTATATTATTTGCCAAAAAACAAGGACAATGTGAAATTTTAATCCTTTCAAATTCTGTGTCAGTTGGAAATTAAAATCTACTTCGTATGAGATGAGAATCCTTACAATTCTCAGATTGAACGTATACCCATTACTTTTTATGTTGAATAATAAAAATGTGCAATACAGTTAAAGGCCAAGTATTAGAAGAAATTTAATAATTTGAGCCAAATATATTTTTTTACTCATACAATAAAAACTTCGGAGAGGACGTCTTCAGGAAAACTGGCTATGTGGACGACTTAGGAAAACTGGCTGGTGGCGGTTGGGGAGGAAAATTCGAAGATCGAGCTCAATGGTGTACTCTGGGAGAGGCTAATGTCTAACTAAGGACACAGGCTGATGATGATGATGATTATACATACTTAAACAAAAATTAATTACCACTAGTGTAGAAAAAAGAAACTCAGTAAAAGTGACAGCCTATAAATGTCCTACTGCTGTCTTTTCTTCTTTACAGAAAAGTTCTGTAGCTTATTCCACCACACCACTGCTATACGGGTTATATACATTTGGTAGAATTTCATCCGACACATCCTCCGATATCCTCACGAAGTTTTTGTTTACCGCCGTGCGCAACGTGAATTGTAAACATCAATTAAGTACATGCTATTCATTAAATGTCCTGTTTTTTATAATTTTCTTTTTAGTTAAGCTTTGTCGTAATATATAACAGATACGCCGTAAAATATTTTCCATTTCTGTGACTGACAATTGTAAAATTCTAAACATAATTCTTTCACTTCAATTTTACTGTGATCATTGCTGCATGCTGACAATAAACTGAGTTTCTTATTATATCCGATAAACACCTCAATGCATAACAAGAATTCATGTCTTAATTTTATAATTTAATTCCATACGTAGCTGGATCACTCATCTTTTAAATAATAAAAAAGCAATAAACTACTACTGTTTTACGATAGATTTCATAATTGATGCACTCATTAACGATCGCTACCCAAGCGATGCACCCCTCCAAAAGCCATTATAGCAACATACATTAATTGGTTTTCTGACTTATGGACTGGAATCGCTGACTTCATCCGTCCACTTTACCTGACGTTCAAATTTAAGTTTTATTGATGTTAATGAATTAATTTTTATGTTGTATCTATCATACATCTAAATGTGTACATACCTTAGAATCAAAATAAGTATAATGCACGTACTTCATGGTCATTAAGATTTTTTTTTTTTATAGAATAGGAAGGTGGACGAGGATATGGGCCACCTGATGGTAAGTGGTCACCAAACGCCCTTAGACATTGGCATTGTAAGAAATGTCAACCATCGCTTACAGCCAATGCGCCACCAACCTTGGGAACTAAGATTTTATGTCCCTTGTGCCTGTAATTACACTGGCTCACTCACCCTTCAAACCGGAACACAACAATATCAAGTATTGCTGTTTTGCGGTAGAATATCTGATGAGTGGGTGGTACTAACCCAGACGAGCTTGCACAAAGCCCTACCACCAGTAAAATTTATTTGTAACCACGATAAAAAAACAAGATAGTAAGCTTTCTACGGATACCTAATACGATATTTCTTATAGTACATATAAATAAATTCTTATAATATACAAAATATATCTGACGAATGTACCCATTGCGGGATCACGATTAAGTAGTAATTTCCATATTTATAGCCTTAACCCGACGCTTTCAACGCCACGATGATATTCACGATTACAATAAAGATATAGAACGAGATTATTTACATATAAATGTTTTTCATTAAGTTTGTAATGTGAAAGTAATACCCATACCCTCAAATAACTATGAAGATTTCCTTCCAACCGTTATATAGTTTGATAAATTCAAATAAAACTAAATAACTACCAATTATTAAGCAGTTAAAAAAATGTTATGTTTTGTTTTTTGTGTCTTCATATACAGCTGTTATTTGTCTGCGATAGATTTGTTATTTTTTTTAAAAATAATATATTTTACACTTTGTTTTTTTAAAAACAAAGTGTAAAATATATTAGTTGTTTCATTTGACTAGAAAAATATAGAATGCGTTTTTACCAAAAAGGTTATATATTTTATTATTCAGTGTTAATGCAATATTTAGGATAAATTTATAAATAAAAAGATGTGCACTTCTCTGTAGTCACCTTCGTTCATAGACACTGGTAAGAAGTGAAACTACATTGTCAATTCGCCGCAAGCCGTGAAATCTAAGATGTGTCCCTTGTGTAATAACACTGACTCACTCACCCTTCAAACTGGAACACAGCAATACGTATCATTGATTGGCGGTAGAATTATTTATGAATACAGACGCACACAATCTATGTAGTATATCATGTTGAGAAATTGTTTAAGGTCCGGTTACTATATTCAAAATATAATTTGTTTAAAAACAAATTTTTACTTGGTGTTAGGGCTTTGTGCATGCCCGTCTGGATAGGTACCACAACCACAGCAGTACTTATTACTGTTGGGATGGTTAATATTTCGTACAACGCCAATCACCTAGATGCTGACAACTTACTTTCAGGTGGCCTATGTGCCTATTCTTTAATAAAAGAGGCGCAATTAAAAAACGTGCTCTAATGAATAACGTTTTATAAGTTTGGAATTTATATGACTTAATAACTTATCTAGCCAATCCAGTAGAAGGTAGAGTAAAGATAAACAACTTTGATTTGATTTGATAGACCATCGTTAGTCATGATAATTATATGACATATTTGACTAGAAGAAGGATCAAATCACAGTTGATATAGTAAAATATATATAAAATATCACCATGTTAACTGAGGCTAGTTACTCTAAGGGAGCTTAAAACAGCAATGTCATTCATCTATCGGTTATCCACTGAATATTAACGATGATCGATTGTGCTCTTGTATTGCCATTCAGTAATTATGGCTTCCACTATAGCATAGTAATTGCTTCATTGACAGTGCCAAGGTTGAAAGAGAATTGCTGGAGCCTTAATAAGCCTCATGTGAGAGGGTCTTAAGAAGCAATTTAGTTAGATTTAATGATATTGGTTTTCTGTGAATAGTAACTTTTGAGGCTTAAATTAAATTGATATCCTCCTACAAAAAAAAAATAAACGGAAGTGGAATATGCAAAATAATATTTTAACTATTTGATAAAAATTTAAATTTTCAGTAAAAATAATAATTTAAGTAATTAAATATCGTTGGATTATGTATCGCATTTTGTCTTAACATGAGAGAGTTCATTATGCATAAAGCTCTTATATTATACAAAACTTGCTGGCCATCAGTCCACATATACATTTTATACAAAACTATTTTAAGTTACTGCAACCATAACACCGTTACCACGAATTATACTAACTACTCCACTTATACAAACTACGAAATTACTTTATTTTGAATGCCAACCATCTTATGTCGGGTGTAATAAGATTACTCAGTAGCACTAAAAAGTTATGAAGATATTACATCTTAGAACTTAGAGTTCAGTGTTTAGTAAAATAAACTTAAATGTGCCCAAATATACAGCAGCTTGTTTCAGAATAGTTGGTTGTGGTTATTTATGGAATAACTCGCTCGAGTAATACGAAGTTCAGCAAATAACCAGATCTCCGGAGTGAGAGAGCTGCTTGAAATTTGACATTCATGTCCCATATGCTGCAGCATCTACACACTGAGCTTAGAGCGGGTGCTGCGGAAATTAAATTTCAAGGCACGATAGATTAAGGGTTTGATTATCCTGCAAAAATAAATTAAGAAACTTAAATTTGGTTATGGTAAAAAATATTTGTATATTTTAGCAGCATTTGCAAGAAATGAATGAATTTAATAATAAATAAATTAATAATTCGATGTTTTGAATTAAACTTTGGCTAATTATGTGAATGTGACTCACGAAGGGTGCTCTGTAATTTCTCCTGCGCATCTAACTTGTCTCGTAAAACGTTAAATCTAAACCGTTTAATAGGAGAAGTTTTACTGTTTTACCTACGATGTATGGATTATAAAATAAATATCAAGAATTAGCAATTACTATAAAATATACAAATTATAATATTGATAATAATATATTATCAATTATATAATATTTATATATATAAAGTAATTAATTATTACAAAGAATAAAATTATTTAGGCTATTGTACTGGAATTAACCAATAGTAATTTTTGTGTCGCTCTTTGAATATGGATATTTGCTTTTGGAATTATAAATAATAAAACTATGAAAATGGCGTGTATAAGCAAGAAACATTACAAAAAAACGTGAACGTGAATAATCGTTATCTCTGTCAACTTGTAACAGTTTGTACAATTGATTATAAACTCGAAATAATGTTACATGTTGATGTATCTCGTTAGTTAGTTTTATAAATTTAAATAGTATAGGCAAACCAGAATTCTAGAAAACTGTATAAAAATCTAAATATACATGATGCTACGATACGACACGACATGTCACGACACGATACAAAACGACTTACGACACAGACTGAAAATCATATGCATTATGTAGAACACAAATTTTAAAATATAATAAAATCGTTACTAAGTTATAAAGTTATTAAAGACAACTTTAATTACTTACTAAAACACACCTACTTAATTTATAAGGAAAAAACTTTAAAACTCCTATGAATATGTTAAATATAAACACCATAACAAGCGCTTAATTTTGTTACAAAGCGTAACGAAGCAATCAAGAAAAGTTTAATCAAATTATTAAATGAAAGTCACTAAATCAATATCTTGTTTATCTCCATCAAAGGCGAGGCAAACTTGTAGAGGCGTTAGTACTTTTAAAATAACGGTCAACACAAATTTTACTCTCAAATCTGCATAGAAGGTGAACACATAGTTATGTCCTATTTATTACGTTTACATTACTGTCGTTAATCTGCAACAAACTAACAATCGTCCAGCGAAATAGTTGTTAATCTGCTTTCGACTCGGTTTGTCACGAGTTCTATTTCCCATTGGAATCATATTTGTACTGACCATATTTATTTATACAGGTATAGATATTTCCGTGAGTCCCACTTTCACACAATACTTTCAACAAATGAGGGAAGTACATCAAAAAAATTGAATTAAATTCAATATTCATTGAAAAGTTTGTTCAATAAAAGTTTAAACTCCTAACACGAGAGGGTCCTCAGAAAACTTTTAAAAAGGAAAATTCGGCCTTACGTCGCGTCTTATTTGTTTTTCTTTTTCCTGAAAATATTGCTAATTCTCTTAATCACAAATATATTTACATAAAACATTTCCTAGCTTACTTTATTTCCTTGTTAAGCAAATGTATTTTTAACTTACACTTTACTGCAAAAAGTATAGCCGAGATGGCCCAGTGATAAAAACGAGTGAATCTTACCGATGATCGTGGATTCAAATCCGGGCAAGCACTACGAAATATTCATGTGCTTAATTTGTGATTATAATTCATCAAATGCTTTACGGTGAAGGAAAATATCGTTAGGAAACCTGCATGTGTCTAATTTCAGTGAAATTCTACCACATGTGTATTTCATCAACCCGCTTTGGAGCAGCGAGGTGGAATAAGTTTATCCTTCTCTTAATCTTCTATTAACCTTCTCCTCAAAAAGGGAGAGGAGGCCTTAGCCCAGCAGTGGGACATTCACAGGCTATATTAGGCATTCTCGTTGTGAGAAGATAATGAAATAGATCTAATACGAATTGACCGGACTATTACACAATAAAGAACAAGTTCAATTAACATAATCTTCATTTCATATGTATTTGTATTTTTTTTTCCAAAGAGAAGCTTTTTTTATAATTATGTTGCTAGATGACGCAACTGCACATCAACTTCTTTACCATTTAACCGACCGCACGGAGAATATTTTAGCACATATTTGATATAATAGTTTATAAAATATTTTGAAAAATTAAATTAGCAGTTTTTTGCATTCAAAGCAAAACATAACACTTTATTCTCATTACACACTCACAGTGTAATAACATTTTTGGATCATTTCAAAGCTTTTACTTTATATTTTTTGATATATGAATAATTTATAAGAAAAACTATACAACTACATTTATTTTCATATTCTCTTTATGTTGTTCTATCTTGATCCGCAATGTCATTTTATCTTTCGCGATAAAATAGAAATTGTAGTTTGGCCACGTCTTAAGTCCAACCGAGTCTTTCTAATACGGGATGTCTCAAAAATCCGACGACACTAAAGATCAAGACTTAGATAAAAATGGGAGAAACAACTAGATAAGCTGTATGACATGCCTATAACTTTTATGGGATACTAACCGCCAGTTTCTGAAATGATAAGCAAAATTAATTAAATAATTATATTAACCAATCTAACTAAAGCGTGTCAATAAGCGTTTAAATAAGCGTGCAGTATGCTTATTTTTCACAAAAGATAGTAAGCAGTACAGAGAACTCTCTAGACACAGAGGCTTTACGACGGGCAGGGATAGAGATTCTTCAGCGTAGCGGATAAGCAGAGGCACTCTGGTTATGCTCCTGCTCCACGGCCTCCTCCAGCTACATAAAACTGTCTCAGAAAGAGACCAACTCCATCCAGCACCTCACCGTACCGAGCATGGCGTGTATCACTCGGCACTCGGCAGCGAAAGACCGATTATGGCCGCTAGAAAATACACTCTAGGCCTCCAAGAAGCACACTTCATCAGTGCGGCTACACTGTTAAGTACGAAATAAATTGTAATTATTTTTTGATTAACATATATATTTCACAAATTAATTATTGAAACCACATGTGTGATATTTAAAACATATTTATTTTTTTATACATATACATTATCGGCCTTACTTACAAACTTTGCTTAGCGACTGTTTAGTTAAAAATTGGTTTTGCTTTTCTTGTCATTATTGCTTTTACATTCGAAAGAAGAAGACACATTGTTTAACTAATCACCCCTTAAACAACGTTTATATATAGCGCCGTATATTTTTTATCCTATATATTTAAGCTAATTAAAAAACTAAAAGTAAGGTCACATAATTGCCCCACAGATAGGTATTCTCATCTACAGTTAAAAAACTTGTTATTTAAAAAAATAAACATTTGTCGTCAAAACATAAAAACCCTAGTAAATAATTGCAATTGTTGTCCTATTTATATCACGTATGTTGTCACCGTATAAAATTTATCTTAGCATCATACGTTTTGCTTATTTAAATTGATACTTAACATAAGGATTCCACTGTTTACTTTTACTTGTAAAATCCACCTAAGCTCTAAGTCTAATGCAGGAACAGCTCGTATCTAAGACGGAAAGGCTTATGTAAACAGTAAGACGATGGGCAAACATGAAATTGAATATGTTGTTATAAAGGCTACAATACGGCATTATTTAAAAGGAAACAATAAACAAGGAGTGTTCTATGATAAGTAGCCAACATTATTTATGGTAGGCAAACAAAAATTGCAAAATTTTCATATAACGTATATTATTTACTTTATAATAATTTATATACAAAATATTTCAGTATCTTCTTCTCTTCTGTTTGTCAAACGTTTCTTTTGTTATGTAACTTTGACTTTAGTTTTACATTAAGATTTGAGGGATTTGAGAGTTTTATATGAGTAGAAAAAAAAAAGTTCGAAACTTGAAAATTCATATATAAGTATGTTTTCCTCGAATTTTTAATAATATTTACGGTTGAATTTCGACTACTTGATATACACTAGTTAATAAAAGATTTGCTTAGAAATCAGCGGAGAATTTATGTAATTTGGAAATGAAGGGTGATATCGTCGTAAAAAGTTATTTTTGGTAACAATAACCAACATTGTGCAAAAATAAGTTGAACGTTCCACATATCTGCAATTAGCTGTTCTTCACTTCCACTTTCAAAACTTTCAAACGTTTTAGGAACTACTTCACGATTAACATCTTCCTTATCCATCAGCAGACACAATAGTTATACAATAACCATGAGTGTATGACTTACAGGACAGAGTAATGGTCACGATGATGTATGCCTATAGTCACTGAAAAACAAGAAAATAAAATAGACCGTCTTTTAAGCAATTCCAAACAATTTGCCTCTTGCCTTCGAAAATTGGATCATATTTCTTAGAATAGTGCTTAGCCTAAATGGTTTTCTATTCGATAACGTAGTATTTTTCGGCCATTAACTTTGATATTATATTCTCCTAATGCATAGAACACGTAAGTTTAAGCTAAGATTGCGGGTTCAAACTCGGCCAAATACAACTCGGTTATCGTGTGCCTTATTTGTGCTTTTAATTAACAAATTTTGTTCTAGGCTAAATAAATAATTTAGCAAATATCTACCTTACGCGATTTTGTAATGTCACATATGTAGTCAGCGCGACATGTATGTACTGGTTAATAACACTACAACACGCTTAAATACTTAGTGATAAATCGGTTTGAAGATGTTTTTCGTTAATAGTAGTCCTCAAATATATAATATATATAGACAGAATAGATAGAATAATAAATTGTTTATATATATATATATATATATATATAAACAATTTATTATGTATCATTATATAATACCAAGATAATAAACATAATTTTAATTTATAAATAAATATAATATTTTCAACTCCAGACATTTCGTAGTCATCCACATAGTCACTTTCATCCGATAAATCATTTATGTTTGTGTATATAATGATAATTCATCCGGATATTGTATCTAAATCCTCGCATCTACGGTGAATCTGAAATATCAGGCATTTATAGGGTCTGAACTACATTTGTTCTTGTTTTCGAAGATCTTAAGCAGCAGTATCACACAAATATGCTAAATAAAATGCTAATAAAAAGTTTCAGTTTTATTTTTATAAAGGAAATTAACTTCCTTGGTAAGCGGTGTTGGTTATGAAAATAAAAGCAAATTCTATATATATATATATGTTTACATACATTCTGACGACAGTAATCGGACGTACTATATAAAAATATGCTTAAATAAAATATACACATAAAAAACAAGAGAAAAAGGGAAACAAATAACGTATTTAATGCGGGTTAACCATACATTCACGTTCAATCGTGCAAATAAAGCATAAAAGTGTTTCCTCTGAATTTACACGTTTTCCCAATTTTCATCTGAAAAATTGTTGGCAATAAATTTGGTCGTGGCCGGAGAAATATACATTTTTAACACTGTTTAATATTTATATTTGCAAAACTTTTTCACTCTTATGATATATGTAGCAGATTTCAATTTCATTGATCTTATAACAATTCAATAAATCAGTGATAAATATCACCTGACTTATTAAATTGATTAAAAATTAGATTTATTCTATTATTTAAAATTTCATCGTTCACATTAAAACTATAATTTATTTTTAGAAACTGTTATGAGATTAACAATGAAATCAATATTTTTATAATTCCAATTGCAATTAAAGGCTTTCTACAGTCTTTCGTTATTTGATAACGACAATTGCTGTACTTTGCTTATACAAATAATAACTAATGTATTTAATAGAGCTTCTGTGACATATATAATATTACATCATATTAAACTGGATAACTATATAATTATATTACACATGAACGAACTTGCAATGACCGAGACGATTAGTCTCAAACGATTGCATTCCAATACGCTTATTGCGATACCCACAAACTGGACAACAATGGAGGTTAAACAAACATTAGTAATCTAATTACAATATCTCAATAGAGAAGATTTTTTAATTTGTATATATATCATATATTGTCATCATTGCAGAGTCGCTACAGCAACTAACCGAAATGCTGTGAAGACTAAGCGTGTTTTCCCAACCTGTCTGTGTTGGTATGAACTTAGACAAGAACGAAGTCATAATATTTAACATGCATGTCGTGCCGAGACCAATGCACGTCGAAAAGAAACGTCAGAAGTTATTAGTAATATCTACCTGGGTATGTCTAGTCAACAGTTCGATAGAAATAACTTCGAAAAGGAAGGCCGAAGAATTTGCTTTGGGTGGACAAAGGATGTGACGTAAGGAATTTTAGATAGAATTAAATATAAAGATAATTACCTGTATCAGTAACGAATATTTTGCAATGAGAATTATTGTAAAAACCACATATGTAAATAAACTAAACTTTTCACTCTGGACTGTCATATCTCATATCATATGTTACCAAGGGCTTAAGAACATGTCTTGTAAGATCTCATTATTTCATTCAATCTAACTAAAATTGACGTTGTCAGTTGTGAGTGGGATAGTTCATCCTCAATTATCTTCAAACTGTGGTAGGGTAAATTGTTGTTAGGCGTGAGACGTAATTCGTGCTAAGATAACACTTACTATCATTGTCTGTAACAGTCGATCACTATTGATATATTATTTCCAAGCCTGGCTTGTTGGTCTAGTAGCTAGATGTAAGGCCACAGACCCGTAGGCCCTAAGTTCAATTCCCAGGTCGGAGCAATAAAAAGTTATTGGGGTTTTCTGTCGTAAATTCTCAGTGGCAGCCCAGAGTCTGGAAGTTAAAATACGTACACTTCCGTGCCTCAGAAAGCACGTTAAGCCGTTGATCCTGCGCATGAAGTCTTTCCGGTCGAATCGGATTATGAGAGTTAGGGAATAGAGAGGGCACATGTGTATGCACGCACACAATTGTGCACTATAATATGTCCTGCACTGATGGCTAATCTCTCTTGAGATTGACCGCCGTGGCCAAAATCATTCAGGGGGACATTATTGTTATTTCCACCACAAAAACTTTCTGTATTTACAACAAAATATTGGCAGAATTTAACCTATACATATTTATTATAAAATAAACAACATAATATAGATTGTATATTTGAATAACAAGAAGCCTGATATTGTGAACTTTAGCTTACCTATTTGGCAAAACTTTGTCTCTAAAAAATAATGGATTATAAGAAGATAATGTAAAACAGTCTGTACCATTTTTAAATTTTCTGTTATAACGTTAGACAAAATAAGAAAGTTTTCTTCGAGTTTCGTCTGAACAATATTTTAATATATAATATACATCACGAAAATTTAAAGTGGGACAACTCAATGTCAACTTTCAAGGACAATGTTCATAATAATAACAATTCATGTATATTTCAACAAAATTTCACAGCAACATTTTACGTCTCCAAGTCGGATAATTTTACAAAATAAACAAATTGTTGTTAACAACCTGTATAATCTGTCTGCATTAGTTAGAAGATCCCTCGAGTATTATCTAACGAGGAACCCTTCTCGAGGAGAAAGATAATACTTTCGTCCCTGTGTAAATCATACGTATCTTCATATGGATTATTTCGTATAAATTAACATACCTACAGATGGACGCGGCAGAACATCAATATATTCATATATATGTATAAATGATTGAAGTAAAGATAGCAATAATTTCTACAATTAAATTATTATAAATCAATATTTCGTACGGTATTCGTCAAGTACATCATCTACAAAATTCATCATATAGGCATTGCTGCCTAATCAGCAATATTTTATGCTCGACTCATTATGACATCGAGGATCGTGCCATGTCTTCACTTACTTAATAAATATGAATGATTAGTAGATGAAACAAATAATAAATATTAATTCCTTATTAAAATAAGTCGAGATGGCCCAGTGCTTTTATGTGCTTAATTTGTGTTTATAATTCATCTCGTGCTTGATGGTGAAGGAATACACCACGCGAGAAAATCTGCATGTGTCTAATTTCATTGAAATTCAGCCACATGTACATTCCCTAACCCAGCAGCAGCGTGGTGGAATAAGCTCCTAACTTCTCTTCAATGAGAGGAGGCCTTAGCCCAGCAGTGGGACATTCACAGTCTAGTATTGTAAAAAAAGTTTACAATTATGATTTTATTTCATTTATTAATTTGTAGTTTAATAATTTATATGTATAATATATTATTTAAGCTAATTTTACAAAGGAAATTTTAATGATGTGTTACTAAGGAAGCTGATAAAAAATATGCATTGTTTACCACTTAACAACACTAATTTAATGGCTATTAAAAGCATAATTATTAATTCCGTCAGCATCAGATTGCAGACTTGCAACTTGGCGCCATTCAGTTCATTCTAGAGGCTGCCTATTAATATGATTAATCTTTATGATATGACAAATAATCGTTTATAATGATATGTTACAATTTTAAGCATGAACAAGACATTTTGGGCATCATTTGATATTAATTAGTAAATAAGTAATAGTTTTGAATAAAACAATTGATCATAAATATTCATCTTGTTGATTACTGTTACTCAGAAGAAAAGTTTTTTTTACGTTTTATAATTAAGTAATATTGTTATGAATTAATATGAGCTAATTTTACTAAAACCTAAACCCAGGTTTTTTTCCGAGCTTTTGCCTAGTTGGTCTATTGGCTACATATAAGGCTGCAGACTTGGAGGGTTCAAATTTCAGGTCGGGGCAATAAAAAAAAAAGTTGAAAGTGTGCTAATTCCCGTGCCTCTGAAAGCACGTAAAGCCTTTGGTCCTGCGCCTAAACTCTTTCCGGTCGTGTTGGATTGCTGTCCAATCGGATTATGAGAGTTAGGGAATAGAAAGCGTGCCTGTGTTTGCGTATACACTCGTGCACTATAATATTATGTCCTGCGAAGTTGGCTAATGTCTCATGAGATTGGACACCGTAGCCGAAATCAGACCGGAGGACATAATTTTTTTATTTGTATATTGTTAAGGAATTCTTATGTAAACAAATGATACTATTCATACTGTTACTTTAACATTTTTTTTGTATAATTAGAATCAGTTTTTAGTATTCTATGGGTTTCGTTGTTGAGTAGAGGTATGAGTTCGTTATCCGATTGAGTTGCAACTTTGTTCAGCTTATTGATTAGTGTCAGGGGCGTGATCGTATCGTGGCTTAGTACAATCAACTTACATACCAGTACGTCATACTGGGTAAAACTTTACATGACGATATAAAGAGACGAGATGGCCTAGTGGCTAGAACAGGTAAATCCTAACCGAAGATCACTGGACCAAATCCAGACAAAACAAGTGAATTTTCATGTGCTTAATTTAGCATGAATATAGTACATTTGGGCATAACTTGTTTCTATAATAATTCATTTCATGCTCGGCGGTGAAGGAAAGTATCGAAATACCTGTCGGATCGGTATCGGATCTTCCACATGTGTCTAACCATAGAGCATTAGAGCAGCGTGGTGAAGTAGGTTCCAAAACCTTCTCCTCTTCGACGAGAAGGCCTTAGCCCAGCAGAGTGGCATTTACAGTTTCCTTCTTGATATTTAATATTATTTCATTCATACATATAACACAGATTAGATATAACATTACACACCATCTATATACTACACAATACAAGCTTATATGAGCAAATCTACCTGTCAAAAACAATTTCAGACAAATAATAGCCTTAAAATTTCTAGTTGAGCTATTTTATCATTTGAACACAATAACATAATGCATAATACATTTTTTTAAAGTATGGGCTGTCGACTTGTTTACAGCTTCAAAAGTTTGCTTAAATTTCACGGCAAGATTAGGACACCGAAAAATATATTATCAAGATTGGATGTGTTAGTATGAATTACAACCTTGCCAATAGTTGGCAGACAGATTGCAGGTATGGCGGTAACAGCGCCAGCTAATCTGCTTTTGGGTAAAATATTACGTTATTTCTATACTTCTTTATCTGTAAAATTAGTTATATATACTATTAAATCTCGTTGATGCCAGAATATATTAACCGTGTAATTTATAATAACCTTCTCCAATATAAAAGCCAGCTTTGTTTATTTATACAAAATTAACACCGCTTGTTTCGATGAGTATATTATATACTAGTTTTAAATCTAAGCCTCCGATGGCATTTTTTCTAATGATTTAACAAAGAAATAGACGCTTATAATACGCTATATCAACAATAAGTACCATGTCAGCAACAAGTACCTCCATAAACGCTATATGTGATTATTAAAAGCTTTCATTTCATATGCAATGTCTGTTTGCTTAAGTGAAATCCTACGAGCTGAAATAATATTTTCTTTCACTTATTCTACGGATCTGAAATTTAGCACGTTGGTTCAGGTCTAATAACAATGCATTTTTATGATAAGCATGATCTGATTCTACACCTAATATTGGCTCCAGATGAAAGAAGTCCTAATTTAAATAATAATTAATCATATAGACACGAAATGTTATATAAATAATTAATACAATAATAAAAAAAACCGTAATATTCCTTTTTAGAATATTTGAATAAAAGTATTTTAGTATTGATTTATTAAAGGTATATGACACATTACAAGAATACTCTGATATTGAATTAATTTATTACATTAATAATCTCAGATGCTCAAAGCATCTTCATGTTTGGCAACGATATTGCTATTATCTCAACCCAAATAATATTATATATCATTTTTTATTTGCTAATAAAATAAATAAAGACTACAAGTTACGAGATTGTCTAGTTGTTATTCTCAAAGGTTAGATTTTTCTAGAACACAGCTTATAGAGCCCATGACGCAAGTTCGACTGACGACAGCAGAAAGAATCCCTGGAATCTACAGAGATAGGTTAAAACTCGCATTGCAGAAAAAGTGTTTTTATTCTTTTAATGACAAGGCCACACACATCAATATATCAATTATAATTCAACAAACTTTATCTTTAAATAATGAAACAAACTTTATCTATAATAAAGTTTGTTTCATTATTTTTTCTAACACTAATACGATTGATATGGAGCTATAATATTTTAGTTTATAGTTTCAGAAGGGGAAATAGGGTTTATAGTATGTTCCATATTCTTTGAGATATTTATAGCTTAATACTCCAACGTAGTCAGAAAATTGCTGGTCCAGACATTTGCGTAGCAATCGCCTCCAAAAATAGAATAGATACAATAAAACTTTTAATGAAAGATTTGTAGGTCTCCAAAATTTCCAAAAAATGTCAGGACAGCTGTTTAAGTATTCTTTATACATAAATTATAATTTATGTACAAAGCTTCTGTTTTCGTTGTAAAAAAAATCAAGTTATTCATTAAATCTAATTGAATTTTGATGCCCAAGAGAAATGTTTTAGAAAGTAGTCTAATGCTCATAAATTTTATTAAATAATCAAATTATTTACATAATAAAAGTTCATGATTCAGTATACAGATACCAATTTTATTTCTAAACAGATATAATACGCGCAATCTAAATTTAGCTGTTGAAAATAAGTTCATCGATACATTCTAGGGCAATAAAAAATGTATTTGCTTAATTGAATTTTGCTATATTGTCCTGTTTACTGATGATATTTTATAACTTTTTCAAATATGACAGAAAATTAATTAATTTTGATATTGAAAGCATTACACAAAAGTAGGGTAATAAATATTTTGGTTTCGAGCTCCTGTGAAATAAATCGTATAAGTATTTACAGTACGTAATGTAAAACACTGTTGTTAGATAAAATAATCTTGAGCGTAACTGAAAATAGAGATTTTATGGAATTAAGAGTGACCGCAAAGTAAATAATTCCTTAGTAAGATTTACATGGATTTATAACTCCGTTACTAAGAATTGGTAAGTAAAAGAAAAACCGGAAGGGCCTGACCCGGAATTCGAACCCGGATTTTCGGGATCCGCAAAGTTAAACACAAAACCTACTAAATATTTTCCTATTATTTTTGAACAATAATACATTAATTATTATTTATGTATCTTTGTTGTGTTGTAATCATTAATTTCATTCCTTTTTCATTTCTGCTAAAGCATGAAAACAAAAAAACAATTAATAATTGTATAAAATATAGCTTATAATAATATAAACATAATAATAATATATATATTTCTTGTTTGCAAATTAATCGTCATGTTGTATATAATACTACTATTAATATATATATATAGTGTGCACTTAGCTTGATCATAATAATATATATAAAAAAATACTTATATATCATATGGATGTATAGTTTTTTTTTACAATTTCTATTCAAATAATGACCACTAGGAATTTGACAAGAATGCTGCATTTCCTCGTTGAATCGCAATTCCAATTCTCTGAACCGTGAACCCACACCCTGCTTGTATTGTTGTCGCTCGTAATTTTAACATAAAGCAATGTGATTTAATTAAATAATAAAACGTCATATATATGAATTAAACTTAAATGTATAACAATTTATTTTAAAAGTGGTGTATACAGATCGTGATCGATTTTAGTAGATTTAATTTACCTTTTCCTAAAATAATGTGGTAGGTATTGGACCTCCTTGGTTTAGTGACTTGCTTAAAGCCGCAGACAAGGTACTGGATTTAAGCCACACTTTTCCGTTGAGAATTTCTCAGTTGCGATGATGGCTCGTGTGTTTATAGTCCAGTGCCTAGGAAAACACTTACAACCTTTGGTCCTGCCCCTAAACTATCTTCGGTTATGTTAGATTACCTTCTCTTAGGATTATGACGTTGAGGAAATACATGTCTATTTACACTAAAGTGTCTTCTGCTCAGTTGGTTAATTTCCATCAAGACTGGAGTCCAGCGGTTTTTACGAACAGCCTGATATGACCTTATGGGAATCTTCGAGAAAGAGCTTGCTAATTTTTTAAAGGCCGGCGAACGGTGTTGTCCATGGGCGGTGGTTGTCATTTTTAATCAGGTGAGCCTCCTGCCCGTTTGCATAAAAATAAATAATAAATAAACGTTTAGTTGTACGAATCACTGGGAGGTTATGCCATAATCGAACGCTTGGCAGACGGGTTAGCGATCGCAGTGAGTTGGTCATAGTCCTCAGAGAGACGCTGCTACCCGTTCTCTGGTGTATATTTCCTCGGGTCGACTTCCACGCCCCCCACGGGATGAATATCACAACCCTATCTGGGTTGTGATATTCGTCGCCGTCACTACACGGCAAGGCCCAACGTGGAGATCCTTGGAGGAGGCCTTTGTCCAGCAGTTGACGTCTTCCGGCTGATATGATGATGATGATAACCCGTGTGAAGCCGAAACCGATAGCTAGTGAGATATATAATTACAAAAAACAAACTTGAAGTATTATTTTTACAATAAACAAAATATAAATTTAAATAAGAACGATAAAGACTAAGCCATTCAGTTAATAAAAACAAATGACAAAACTCTGTATTAAAATACACAACACAGTAAAGGTTAAATAAAAATAACATACAATTTTCTTCTACGTATCAGTAGGCGTAGCGTAGGTTTCCGTAAACATTTAGATTATTATAGGAATATAAGCAAGTTTTCAGCCTCTCATCAAACATAAATATTTATACATTCTATCCGTAACTTCACCCACATATATGAATTTAAGCAACTGTAATTAATTTTATAACCAAGATAAAAGTTATAATATTAGACACTTTGTTTTTCACATAAGTATAAATTATACAGTGGCTTATGAAGCCGAAGTTTCAGTATGAGATTTTACTTCGGTTAGATTAAAAGATATCCTTTAATTTAAAACCACTTACGTAATTAAAATATAATACATTATGAACATGTATAATTTTATATAAAATTTTGTACTGACTACTGTAAAAATGACTTCAAGAGTATAATAAAATCGTCGTATTAGAAATTAAAAATATATTTTATTCAAGTAGACTGTTATAAAGACTTTTGAATCGCAATATTTGTTTAGTTTCTATTTCTTCTTCCTAACTGGTTTTTCTTAATTGAATACTTATTACTGCTTCTTCCTTTTTAAACAACTCAGGATAAGGTCTGGTCTTTCTCCTCCATATATAATTAAGGTAAGGCGCACTATAAACATAAGTGTACTATGCTCAAGGAAGGCTCGTCAACACATTATTGGAGCGTATAAATTATTTTATAAGATTTGGTATACATATTTGTATGTACGTTTAAAACCTCTTATATTATAGATCAGTTATGCATTTATGAAATGATTGGTACAGGATCGACTTTTTTATTTCGTTCGACTCTCTGGAATTGCGAATGTACGTTGTGAAAACGAATATGTTATCCGTACATTGTTACCTACATATACTACGAACAAATTCACTATTTGACGTTAAATATACAAAGTTGTAAATTGTAGGCAATAAAAACTATATGACAGTTTCGGTGATTTTTTAAACGATGTCTGTGTGATTGTAGTTATTAACTATTATTGTCTATCTATTATCTAAAGATTAAATCTAACTTTCTTCACATTTCACACGGTTGCCATTTCTCTAGGGAGATTTGTCAACTAAATAGAAGATGTAACTACCGACGCATAAACACAGGTGCACTCTCAAATCCATCGCTTTTAAAATGCAATGAGATAGCAATCCGACACGAAACGAGAAAGTTTAAGCGCACGACCAACGGCTTTATATGCTTGCCGCGTGCCACATCACAAGAATGTAAACACTGCCAATTTCTAAACTGAACGTTGTGCTGAGAAATTCATTTAAAAAACCAGTAACTTTTTAATGGAGCATTGCATAAGGGTAGCATGGTCTAGTGACTAATGAAATTATCTAACAAATTTTTTTTTATTATATTATATTTTTTCAATATATTTGATAGCAGTTTTTTGCGTTTATTGATTTCCTTTTTCCTTTAAATCTTTTTTATGATTCTTTTAAAAAATCACGACCATACTTTTAAAATGAATGAAACAAATTGCAAAAGTTGTACACAATTAGAACAAAGCCCAAGGCTTTGATAAAACTTCTTTGAATAGACAGTTTTTTCTTGTTATTGTACATTATTTTATTTTATATCATGTATTTAATGTATGAAATTAAATTTAAAAAGTACAAAGGTTATAATAATTATAATACTAATCAAGCAAAAATAGGCATGAGCAGGTAATAAAAAAATGTTACAATCTCGGTAAATATATTTAAACATAAAAGTCTTAACTAAAAAAAATTAAAATATTGTTACTTCTTGAAAATCAAGTTAGAGAAAACACATCACTGTCGACAAACAATTAATTCAATATTTTGCCATAAGTGTAATTTTTTTCCTTTTATAAAACCCGATCTGTCAAACATATTTAAAAAAAAGCTTTAAATTTGTGAGTTCTTCGCCAAAGATGTAAGAATAGTGAATAATTAATTTTCTTTATATTATATATGAAGGCAGACTGACAATGAGACTGTAAGAAATATTAACCATCCATGGCATATCGATTTGCTAACCTTGGGAATTAAAATATTAAGACACTTGTGCCTGTAATTAAACTGTCTCACTCACTGTTCAGACCGTAACACAACAATACTAAGTTGCTGTTTGTGGGTAAAATGTATGGTGGTTTGCACACATAAACCTTAGTTTATTAAAACAAATTGAGCTCAGCGATATTGTTTGTTTTATTACATGAACTAAAAAATATTTCAATAATTCAAAGGTCGTAAAATGATTGTCTCTATATGTCATCTATGCTATTATGGTAACAGCAGCAGTTGATCCTACCATAGTTGTTTCATTTATACCTCAAAATTCTGATAGCCTACCCTTCTTCCATATCCTGCGAATTACAGTTTCATGAAAGGTATATCGTCCTGCCCGAATTGAATCTTGTCGCTTCGATGTATTTTCCTTTTCGTCCAAAAATATTTAACGTTGAATTTTTCATGGTGCATTTTCGAACGTTGAAAGATAAAATATGAATATATTCGATATTGCTTTTTAAATGGGAACATTTTTAGAAAATAATATTAATCTGTAAATATTAAAAATCAAACCAAACATATGTATTTGTTTTTTTTTTTAATTTATTGTTATTATATGATAATGCAATGGGCATCAACATTATATTATATTTTTAAGCACAACGTAACAAAACATCGGTAGAATAAAAACTGTTTCAAATGAACATGAACATAAACTCTGTAGGAAACGGAAGTTGCTCTCTCCATGATACTTTTATCATGGAACGAGCAACTAAGGTACAAACTATACAAAAAAAAGTAATATGTGTAATTTTTAACGAAAAAGTGTTTAAGGAAAAACTAAAAATAATCTTAAAGATAAATTGTTCACAAAATATGTACTTAATTTCTTCTGTACACAACAAAATTAACAATTTTAACTCGTATTAGAGTTTTCTATGCATTTTTTATTCATTTATAGGAATCATCAATTGTTTTATTATCAATTAGTATGAGAAAATCAAGTCTCGCAAATGGACTTAAAATAGTTCAACCCAGCTGCTTGACCTAAAATGATACAATTATATATAATAACAGTAGAAGGTATTTAAATTAAAAAAAAATAAATAAAATTAGATAAAATTAATTTCACTAAAACTTTATAACTTTCTTACACACCTACCTACTTTTTATAATTTTAAAAGTTCGCATCTATGATCTACTTGTTCATATTTAAATGCAATCTAGTTATAAAATTCCAAATAGAGTTGATGGAATAAGCTAAATAGCTAAATAAAAATGAAATTCCTGAACATTTTTGTTTTATTTTTATGGCAATGAAATTGCCGTCGATACAATTTACAAATTAAAAAAATCTATTACCTTCCCGATGGTAGTAGATTCCCGAGTTAGGAAGTAGGCAGCATTACATTCCAGTGTCTAGGATAGTAGCCACGTAAAACTGCTTACTACGTTCATGATCCTATAAACTGGGCGTGACGTAGAGTGCACCTGAATTTGCGTACCAATTCATGATGCAGTATAATATGTTATATGCAGGTCATTAACTCATGATAAATTAAAAAATATTATTATTTATTAGCTTGTGCTCGTGACTTCGTACGCGTGAAAGCCGATTTCTTTAGTATATATTTTAAAAAAAGGATTTTCCTGTTCTTTTGCTATTTTTTCATCGCGCGCACTACTTTTTTGATAAATTTTGTCAATGTATAGACAAAAATTTTTACTTCTTAAATAATATTAATTTACTTCTTAATACAGGATTAACAACCAGACCATATAAATATAAAGTATTTATATAATGAGCAGTCAAAGAAGTTTCCACACAATTGTGCACAATCTCTTCCTCTTGGCATAGCTTGAGTAATGAATTATTCTAGAATAGTCGATAAGGGCGATAGCAAGTATATAAATATTTGTGTCAGGGAGACAACTTTGCCTGAGACTATAATATATGACCAGCCACATAACGGAACCATAGCGCTATTCAGAAAACCAATACTACGCCATTTATCGTGCGTTTATGTTAGCTGTATTCCTTTCAAACTCACCCACCCCACCCTAAAGAGTTGCACCCCTAAAGAGGATGAATTGGGAATTAGTAAGGCACATAGTTATTTGTTTTAGGTAATCATTATACCGTTACAGATTAATCCGCCGAAGTAATAGGTTTTCTCTATATTCACCCTTTTGGATTTCTTTAGGGGATACCATTATAAAGTGCAGTTTTTTTTATTTATAGGTAATTTCCAAGGCCCTACTGCAGATACCGCAAAGATTCATAGCGGTGAGGGCGATTAGTGGTTACCCTATGGTGTCGTAGACGGCGGTTACATTTCTTAGGAGCGATTCGCCCTGAAAACTCCAGGTAAACCCTAAAACTGAAAAGTACCACCATCAGGTGGTCGCAAGCACCTCATCCGTTTTATTATAGAAACTATAGATTTTTTTTATTTATTTGATGTTAATGATTGTTTATTATATAGGGGCCGATGCAACCCCTAAATTTTTAATACTATATTTTTTTAGGAAAACGTAAAAATATTTTCATTTTAATCATTGTTAAGGATTTTTTTTGAAACTACTAATTATAATGTCGCAAAGTCCGAGCAGGAATACTTTTAAAAACAATACAAAAGTTTCAAAGGAATAAAGAAGAATAATAATTGCTACGAGAGAAGTTGTTCAACAATTGTTTATACAAAACAAAGTGCAAAGAGCGTTTTCAATAAAACTAAAAGTAGAAACTAACTGGAATCCGTTTACATTTCAATCTCGTGCAGTGGAAGCTAAACTAGCAACGTTTTAGTCTAATTGACGTATTTTATTTATTTCTAGAAACGCTTTCGCAATTCGCCTCAAATTACATTTGAAGAAGTCCAGATTTTTCTTCGGACTATGTGTCTGATTTCCTAAGCTTGTATCTATAACAATAATAATTTATTTACAGATATAAGTTGATATATGGATTACAAACTTGTAAGCTTATGTACTAAGGCAAAACAATAATTGCAATATAATAATAGTAATAAACTTGTATTTAAAATTAAAGAAAACACTGTTTTACAAAACTATTGGTCTATATTATATTTGGTTCCAAAGGTCAATTGTTCTACCTCCAAATATCAAAAGTACATGCTATAATTGTGTTTCGATTTAAAATATTAAGTAAAAGTGTCATGTCATGATAAAACATCTTATTAGCCATGGTTGGCGACGCATTGATGCTGTATGGAAAACTTAATATTTCTAACAATGTGTACGACTATGGGATACCATAACGCTTTTAATGTTAAATCCGTTTTAATTGAATCATTGAGACTGCATGAAATTTAATTCCAATGCTTCAATCAATAAACATTCATGCTACATGTAAAAAAAAATATTCTTCGAAAACCATCGACTCTTATATTGTACATATATTTTAAAATAATAACTTAAATGTTCAAAGGCTGTTCAGAAATAAGGACACCATTTTCGTATACCAAAATTGTATGCAGCCCATTTCAAAGCTAAATAAGCCCTCTTCTGAAATTTTGATAAGCAATCTGTGTTTATATCAATGACTAGAAATTTCTATTGTGTTTATTGTTGTGGTTATTCTATATGAAAAATATAGAGCAAATATAACATAGAGTAACAGTTATTCATTCTGACCGCAGCGGCCATCATGGCGGCCATTCTCAGCTAACTGCGCCTAAGAATATTACAGTTCTAAACTGTGAGCGCAAGCACAGGTCTCTATTGTTTTTCTGTCCTTACTTTAAATTTTAAACAAACATAAATCAAAACACAACAGAAACGAAACAAAGTTTTGAAATAAAACAAGCAAACTAAGTATGTAGTAATTTAAATAACGATCCGAATGTCAAAACGTATATTGTGTTGTAACTTTCGGAGTAATAAAATTAACTATGGTCATTTTACCATGCCTGTGTTTCCCTGAAACCGATCGTGTTAACATCGTTTTTATACCTCAGCAAATTCAAACTATCAACACTCATCAGTGATTACCTAAATAAAACACACAGACAAATGTACACATTTAAATAAAAGTATTTTCTTAATACATAATCTACAATCATTACCTAACATTAATACATAATCTAAAATTATTATTATTATCTAGAATCTATATATTAAAATCATACATTGAGTCTTTTATCTCAAAATACAATTCAATTTTTTATGTTTGTGTGGAATTGTAAGCCAAGCGGCTACAAGGAAAGTAAAGTATTCGAAATGTGGCGAATTAAATCTTCATAAAAAAACGTTTGCTTGTTAAGTTTCTAGTATGTTGTACTTTCGACTAACCGGATTCAACTATTTAAGAAAAACAACAAACATTTAAGCATGTATACAGACAATTTTAATATTACATTAATAAATATAGAGAATCATTATATTAAATATATACCTAGAGGTCATAATGGCATTATATCATGAATGAACAAAAGCGAGGGATCCTGAAGTGAAAATTACAAAACTTAGATTTAAATAGTTAATGTGATAGAGTAGTTTGTGAAAATTAAAGCGCGTAAGAGATTGTGAATTTGACCGAGACTCCTATTAACATTATTTCTTATTCCTGCTATTGATTTTTATACAAACAAATATTTTATTGGCACCTATAATACTATCCTAGATTATTTTCTTTGGCTAAACTACTTTTGCAGGTCACTGTTATTAACTTATGGTATGAGCATTTAACAGTTAAAATGTATGTTAAGTATCTAAGCCACGTAGAAAGCCGATCAGTGGCCCCTTTTTTTTTCAATGCACCTCTGCAACGACAACCTTATCGACCTAGATAAGCCACTAACAACAACTGACTAAAAGTTTCATCAGATAAGTATGTAAAACACCATTCAACCGAAATATGCGATTTCACAGCTATTCAAGAAATTAATTATAAAGACAAATGAACTTGAACCTGAAATCCTCAGTTATGATTCACGTATTCTAACCATCGCGACTCTTATCTTAAGTTGAACATGAAAACTTTATATTACTGTGGTCCACTTGAAGAGTGAATCAGTGTTATTACAAGGGACGAAACAACTTAAATCGTATGATTGGTAGCGCATATACGTTATAAGCATTGTTTATATCTATGGGCCAATGTCTATGGCATGAAGTCACGACTAAATATCAGATCAGCCATTTGACTGTCTGCCTTTCCTTCATAAATAAAGAATAACGTCCGAGTATCCGTAATATAGATTATACGAATGAATAATATATAAAATTGAAATAAAATATAATATACTTTGTCAATGTATTATCAACTCTATAATAAAAATAGATATAAACATAATATAACTTAAAAGTAATTACATTTAACATAAAATCAATGAATAAAGAACATAGGTTACGTACAATAAAATAATTGTAGTTTATACATTTTTGGTAGCTGACATCTCCTTTATATTACAAGCCGTGAATCATTTATATCGAAGTAAGGCAGCTGAGAAACCGTATTAATATAATACGGTAAAATGAAATTATTCTCAAGAGAATAAGTAATACCTTTATATCTAATGTTCATGCTCATCTAATGTTTAGTGCTACACATACTACGAGTATGTACCAAGAAATACGTTCACTGCGAGCTGTTATTTTGGTTAAAAAAATTACCACCTACTAAACTACAAGTATTATTAACCCAAAAAGGAAGCACCGCAAATTCAAAATCATTTAATCAATATAGAAGCATTATACTAACTTATTTTGATTGCCATATTAAAAACTACCAGCGGATCGGAATAAAAATCGTTGGAAGAACTTGCGAAAAACAGTAACGGTTTTTTTTTCAATAATACTCAATTTTTTTCCAATGCGATGGTATTATTGAATTAATATGTACATTTTAATGAGAACTATTCACCCTAATCACTTTTCAAGTTAAAATATAATAGCGGTTTCCAGTGAGTAATTCGTATAAATCACGAAAGGTTAAAACTATTTAAATTTTAATGTATGCAAAGCGAAAATGAACTGTTTTAGTGATTTTCCACTTTTCACCCGCCACGTTACAAGTAAATTTCATTTGCGATTTCCCAAACGGAAAATAAAATGTGCAAATTGTAATGAGGAGCGACGACACGCAAGGGTACAAATTGGAAGATTTTTTGCGTAAACTCGTTTTTTAGCTCATAACGAAATTTTGTTGCTTGATGGATGTTGTAAAAAATCTTTCGGATCCTTGAAACAATTGTTTCGTTTTTACGACTTTGTAAGTTAAATTTTGAACCAACTGGGGAGATTCCAGACTGCTGATTGATTTATCTCTCATTTTAATGTTGTATGTACAGAGCATGCAAAAAAATCGATAAAGATACGGTCTTTGAACACTCTTATTCACCATTCAGTGGTCTTTAAAGCAGTTTATAATTCGATTCTAATCTGTGCTCTTTTGGTAAATGATATGGTATGATAATGCCATAAACTTCAATTGTTATGATTTAAAAAAGGCTAAAAATTTGAACCACTATAAACTATAACTAGATAGATTTTAAATAAACAAAGAATGTATTTAAAAAAATTCATATGTGACGTAAATCTAAATACAAAATATAAAATCCTAAGGAGTAAAGGAAGAGAGTTATGAAAACGTTTCTTGTCGATTACTACCGCAATTGTTTGTATCCTTATTCCCACAGTCTCTCAACCAATCAAAAGCAAACCAAACCAAACCAACCAAGTCTCGCACTGTATTGTATTAAAACAGGTTTTACCTGTTTAAGTTGTTTAAGTTGATTCGAAAATTTGTGTATGAACGAGTAGGTTTTATTTATTTATTTTTAGGAAACCCTTTTCCGAAATAATAAAGTACCAGTAAATAACGGAATCGCTGATTAAACGCTTCGATATGTCGTTATGTCAGATTGCCATTCCATCAGATTTTGCGTCTGAGAGAATTAAGCGTGGGCTAAAGTGAAATTAAGGAAAAATGAAACCCTCGTGATTGAATTTCGTCTACCACATTTAATCTCAAGGACTAATGGACATTACAGAGACATTTTAGTGTTCAACTATTTGCGCAAAAACAGGTACATCCTCTATTTCCAAACTATCATAATACGATGGGCTGACAATCCGAAACCAGGCGCAGGATAAACAAGTTTACGTACTTTCCGCACAGGACTAAATCTGAAATGTTGTGTTAAAGATAACTATTTTGAATATTTTTCTTTACGCTGCTTATCGCCAAACACCGTCCACATTAATAGAAATATAAAAATAGGCAATTAGCTTTAATCATCCTGATGTATGACAATAATGATTAAAATATTACAGCTAAAATACTTACAGCACTCTGAGTCCCACTGATGCCAAGCCATTACTCCTACATATTACCTAATAGACCGCGATTTTAAAACTAATACTCTTGACTAATACTTTACTATATTGTTAGAGCATTCTTGAAAAATTTTATACTAAGAACGTGTGCAATTTATTTGGTTTTGTTAAAAGATCAGTCTGAAAACATTTTCGTACTGTACCTAAGTGGTATTAATATCCGTATTTTATTAATTATTTTTACTGACGTAATTTTAAAAACAATCCAGTTTTCTTTTTTTGTAATTTTATCTTCTACTATCTTACTCCCGTAGCTTTGCCCAATTTTGACGGAGGGAGGGGGGGGTTGTAAGTTGTTAGGTCTAATGTATTTTTATATACCCTGACAACGTTTATGCAAAAATAAACAAACATACAAACTCACTTTCACATTTATGATATTAGTAAGGATGATTGAACAAAATCAGAAATTCCTGATACTGCTGTACACAACAGGTACCTAAAGTAAGCTTTTATAAAGACTGAAACATTTGGTATCATTTTGCAAGTAAGAAAGAAATAGCCATATTTTTCGCCTTGTCTTTGCTTATATTAAAAACTAGTTATCGCACGCGGCTTCGCCCACTAGTTAAGGGGGATGGACCAGGTGTTAAATATTAAAGTATGTCCTTCCTTGAGGTTCAAACTTTCGCATTTATAACATTAGTAGTTGATTAACAACAGAATTGAGGATTTGTTGTCATAAATTTATATGTTATTATTTAATTGTTGGATAATTTAATTATTAATAATAAATATTTTTAAATGTATTAAGAACATGTTTGAATACTCTTTAAAATTCAAAGCGTTTGTTTTATTTTTTATTTACTTATATATCTGCTTATAATCATTTGAAAAGAAAACTTCTCTGTTACAATTTCATTGTTATACGAAAGCTAATGATTCTGTCATCTGGAAGCTTGGAAACTAAGCCCATTAATATAATAGAAGCCATTCCAACAACTGTCTTATGTCGAGGGCAATGTTAATTTAAATTAAGAATGTATTTAGCAAATTTATTATCTGTTAAAAAAAAGAAACAAAAACTAACGGTCAATTTATTGTTAAATATTGATCAAAATTATTATTAAATTTTAAAAATAGGGTAATTTTATAATAATGTAACTTCAAGATAATGTTTAATACTTGGATACCAATTTTTTTCAAATTAAGAACGGTATGATACGGTAAGTAAAATGGTTGTAAATCTCGATTACATCGTTACTATTAAATGTTTGTAATGCATCGCAATGATATATTATAATTATGAACGTTATGGCGTTCAAACCAATATATTATGTATAACGATATATTATATACGTAATCGATTTTAACATAATAACGTTAATATAATAATAATAAAATTGTTATTTACGCATAATTATAGTACAATGATTACCACTATATACAATTATGTCGGACTTACGAAAATAATATTTTGGTTTTATTATTAATAGGTTATATATTATATTAATATAATAATATATACCTATAATATAGTTTTTATATATTATAAAAAAAAATTATTATTTGCATTAGTAATTTTTGGCCGTTTTAAACATAATCCCGGACAAACAGACAGACATAAAAATCTGTTTTAGTTTTGGCGACTCGCAAATAGCCATATTAATTTAAAGTTATTTTGAAATCACAGACCAACATTTCAATTTTATTTATATGTACGGATATTTTAATTTTTGTTATTGTCAAAGTCGCGTCCGTCTGATTCAGTATTACGTTAACACTTTACTCAACTGTTTGTTTGTAACGAATCGATATACTTGTGTTGTTTTCACATTCAGACACAATCAAATTGTAAAAATACATGTTATAATTAAGCCTTCCTCAATCTCAGGCTTAACTAATTTATGTTATGCATAGTTAGTAGGTATTTTTTTATGTAAAAGACGGCGAACGAGCAGGAGGTTCCCGATGGAAAGTGACTACCACCGGGCGGTGGTATAGGTAACTCCCGATGGCTTGCAGGTGCTTTGCCGGCCTTTAAACGACTAGTATGTTTCTTGCGGGCTATTCTCAGTAGACTTTACTCCGAACCGGCGGTAACTTTACGCTTAATAAAATCCTGTAAAATGTGAGAATCTATTTAAAATACCTATTAAAAATGTTCATACGACGTTAATATATGATGTTTTTACATTATAAAAAAATATTTCTTCCTTCTATGTTTCATTTTCTTTATTACTAAATACATTAAATAAAATAAAGCATACTTATTTAACAATCGCTTCATAAATACTTTTGTCCTCGAAAGTAGTGAATGAAACAGTTACAAACCCAAGGGCGTAAAACTAGAAAAAACTTTGTAGTTTGAATTTATATACTCTCGTTTGGTTCAAAATGACTTCAGATTGTATTTAGGTTTTTTATTTTTGTCGCGCTCAATTGTTTAACACTGATCGTGATATAAAAGGAAAAATGCTGTTACCTAAAACGTTTCGTCATGTTACGTAAGGATCAACCTTATTGTACCTCCAATCTGTATTTGATTTTTGTTTTGATTTGATGTTTTGTGGTTTAATATTTTTAAATAAGTTTCTTGTAGAAGTAATTAAAACTAATGAAATAATTTGCTCAAATAAAGTTTGGTACACGATTACATAAGATTGATTAATATTTATTAATTAATATCGCACCAAATGAATTTTAATTTATCTAAACCACAATGCGAATTTTTTTAATAATTTAAGTTAGCTTTACGAAACGTTTTCAGGCTTTTTTTACTTTTGAAATTATAATTATGTTCTTTATAAACAAAACTCGAGTTACTCTAAATGTTTGCAATTTTTTAAAGCTAGAAAGCTCTCAGAAACTGTAATTTATCCTTAAGACGTAGATATATGTAGAACACTTTTCTTTAGACATTTTCAGGTCTGTCGTACATATAAAGTTTGGTGTACTTGTATCTGTTTTGTTGACGCTTACTGCGCCACACGGAAGCATCTAAATCGTCGACTTTTTATCCGAGTGTTTTGTTCACTCAAAAAATATGAAAAAAACGAACTCTTTTTTTCTTTTAAATGCTGTTTCTACTATATTACGAACTAAATTGAATTTGAGTTTTAAATTTAAGGGGATCCGCAAATAAGGTATATATAGTGATACCAAGAAATACTGTTGTATCTACAAATTCTATTCTATTAATTTAAGAGTGCATTCGTTTTGACACATTTCACACTTTAAATAGTAATAGACAAAACATTTGGGTATGTTACTGTTTATTGAGAGATTATCAATACAATAACTATTTCAAAGAGTGCATTCACATTGTCATATATTTGTTCAAGTATTTTTGTTTAAATATAACATAAGTATATAACAGTCCGTAGTATATGGTATGTTTGAGATAAGACAAACTGTTTATATGAATTAAATTTAAGTTTCGCGCAATCAAAAACCTTCGATAAACCACATAATATCCCTAAAACATCACGTGACATCGCAGACTCCCAAAAATATTTTTAATAAATGAATACCAACATATTTGAACGACTGGCCGATTTTAAAGACAAATTATTTATGCAACAACTTTAGTGTGACAAATATATATATCATTTGATTTATCAGTTTAATAAAATTGAAAATTCATACGAATTAACTTAATTAAATTCAAAATATTATTCTTTATTCAACGCAATAAACACTTTTGATTTATGATTTGTAATGTAGATTAAATTAGGATTAATTTTTA
Source organism: Nymphalis io (assembly GCF_905147045.1). Classification (NCBI taxonomy): domain Eukaryota; kingdom Metazoa; phylum Arthropoda; class Insecta; order Lepidoptera; family Nymphalidae; genus Nymphalis; species Nymphalis io. Next base: position 5,291,243 of record NC_065907.1, on the reverse strand, counting down.
CTTATTTATTAAACACATATAAAACTGTTCCAATCTTATAGTTAATACATTCTGTAATCATTTTCTTCTAGCTAGTTAAACTACTTGATGTGACGAAGTTTTTAAGCACATTTATAATTAGTATAGATAAATATGTATAAGAAGTAACGACCGTTAATTACTGGCATAAAAAATAGATTACTTTCTTCCATAAGGTCGTTAGCAAATTGATATCAATTTTTTGGAGCTTACGGTCAGGCCTGTCCCGTAAAGACTTCTTAAATTGATTACAAATCAAACTTCGCTCCCTATTGTTATCAATCATTCAAAATCTGCGGGGCTCAGGCATCGTACAACACGCCCTGCGTATTTTTTTAGCGCTTATTCAAATGTCTATTAATATTTCTAAAATTACTGATTCGAATTGCTGTTCTAATTACGCAATACTTATTATCTACATAAAGTGTTTAAAATTGATATGTTACTTATAAGCAATTAAAATAGTTACAATGAGTTATGTATATAAAATGCTATATACAATCATGAACTTCTTTTTAGAACTTTTCATGAGGAACAATTCAGCCATACACTATTTTCACACTCTTTTTAATTATTAGAGTATTATTATTGTACAAAAAATTAGTATAAATATTTATATATACTCATACAAATTATTATTTTTTGTATGAAATACATCTACGATATATAAAAACATATATACATTTTAATAAAAGTCCACATGATGATAACTATTCCACTATATTTCATCCCGAAATGAAAGAGATGACCAAAAATTATATAACTGTATTGGAAAGCAATGATACGAATGATTTACGTGAGTTCGTTCTCCATCCAAGGTCGTGTCACTTGTACTTTAGGAATAACGGTTAAATGTATAAAGAACTCAATCAGTATGAACGGAACTGTCTGTTAGAATAATAAAAATAATCATTGAAATTGCAATTTGAAGTTTAGTTTGGCTAGTAACATTATATAAAACCTCCTTAGACAATATACATCAAAACTATTTTTGCTCTTGATCATTCAAACAAAGTCGCGAATAGAGCTGCTTGTTCGTACTAGGTACCGCAGACAATAGATTCTAAATAATGCAATTTTCACACCGCTCATGCTACAAATTCAATGCAATTGCATTACGTGATACCGCGTACAAATGTTGCTACGTGACTGCATCAAAGTATTATAAGATTTACGTGCTTCTGTTCTATGTTATCGATTTTTGATGTGACTTTTAGGGATATAAACGTTTTTCGTATTGCGACGCCAAACTTGTCGAATTTTAGCTCCTATTTTATTCGATCAAACGCAACAGGAAAATCTATATTGTTTGTCAATCCATGGATATAATGAAATGATGAATCTCGAAGTGTCTGCCAGTTGCATGGCACGTTGTTTCTTAGCTTACAAATATTACTATTTACTTATTGAGAATGTTGTATTATTACACACCGATACAGTATAATTATGCTTATTTTGCTTCATATAATAATTATTATAAGAATGTTTAATATCATATGTAATATAAATTTTCTTTAAGCGGTAAATTTCTTTCTAAGTAACATTTAATTTAAATAAAAATGAACCAATTTTATATAAATTATTTAATTAAATAATAAATAATCATTATTATATATCAAGATACAAAATCTATAATGGAGTTTGTAGTCGCTTGATTAAAAATCAAGGATTTTTTGTAACAAATGAAAATTCGTAAGAGGATTCAGTGTGCTTTCATGTATCAATTGCGTAGTAACCCTGAGTGTAATCCCAGCTTACTTAGAAGCTTACTCTCAGGAGCGCGCTTGTTAGACTCTCAATTACCTCACGACGGCCGTACACATTTTTTGAACGAAAATTGAATATATTGAAGGATTTCTTAAAAACAATTATTCACCTAAAGTATTACTTTTTCGTATTTCGTATCGTTAGATATATATGTATATATAGAATTATTTTAAAAAATATTTTTTATATTACAACAAAACAGTATGTGTGCGAGAACACATTACACAGCGCATTGCTTGAATGGGATTGGGATCTGTCGTATATCTAATCCTAAACAATTCAATAATATAAGCTTGTCTAAAGAACCAAGCCAATAAGCCAATAAACCAAGCCGATAAGCCACCTGATAGTACGTGTTCACCACCACCCATAGAAAATGGCGATGTAAGAAATATTAAACATTCCTTACATCGCCAACGCGCCGCCAATCTTGGGAACTAAGATGCTATGTCGCTTGAGCCTGTAGTTGCATTAGCTCGCCCTTCAAATCGAACGCAACGATACTAAGCATTGTTGTTTAGCGGTAGAACATCTGATGAGTGAAACCTACCCAAATGGGCTTGCACAAAGCCCTACCACCAAGTGAATACTACGGATCCTCTAATCTCCCTTTTCTTTATTTTACTTTTTATTCGTGCTATTATTTTTCTTAATAGAAACAACAGTACCGAGTTTTTTTTTTCGAAGAAATCGCTTTACTCTGCTACTATTTCATACCCGTCTGGCGTTACAAAAGAGATGGCAGACTGAGCTCAGCTGAGCCCGAAAGAGAAAGGTGACATTCAGGAAACGGAGGTAACGTTATTTCATTGTTTATTTTTGTATATGGTTAAATATGAACACATAATACTTTTAAGTATATATATTTTTAATAAGAATTGGTATACTGGCAATTAGGCCACATCAAGGTAAGTTGTCACCATAGCCCATAGACAAAGACTATGTAAGAAGTATAATATCGTCCACTCCAGTTCCAAAGCCTTTCCACCAAGTAAATAAATATTTTGTAATTCCAATGTGTAACTGGTAAATCAAAAAAAAAAAGAATAAAAAAGACAAGACACCATCAAACCGATGCGGTATTATTAATTTGCAAATCGATATCAAACTTCCAAGGTAAGATAACAAATGAAAAAGTTCAACAAAAAAATTCTAATCGAAATGAAATTCGTAACACTTAAAGTCGAAAATATTGAATTAAAAATATTATTGGATTATTAAGGTAACTTCAGATTTAAAACATAGCACTGTAAGGTATATACCAGTATATACCAGTAAGCGTGTTCGAAGGTTTTCCATTACGAAAACATATTTCTTTTTTTTCATATTATTTGCATAGGAACTAATTCTTCATTTATATTCGTCAAGTCGATTAATCGAAAGGAACTATAAAAGGATATATATATATATATATAACCACTAGGCCATCTCGGCTCATCATCATCGTTATATAATTAGATATCAAATATAATAAAACTTATTAAAAATAGAAAATTACAATTTGTTGTGGAACTCTGTATCGAAAAATGTCTTCGGGATTTATAAATTAGGTTATTATATATATTAGTGTATTTATAAATAGACAGATTACATATAAATGTATATCTGTACACATACTTACTGTCGAGATGGCCCAGTGGTAAGAACGCGTGAATCTTAACCGATGAACGTGGGTTCAAACCCGGGCAAGCACCTCTGAATTTTCATGTGCTTAATTTCTATTTATAATTCATCTCGTGCTTTTCGGTGAAGGAAAACATCGTGAGGAAACCTGCATGTGTCTAATTTCATCGAAATTCTGCCACATGTGTATTCCACCAACCCGCATTGGAGCAGCGTGGTGGAATAAGCTCAAAACCTTCTCCTCAAAAAGGGAGAGGAGGCCTTAGCTCAGCAGTGGGACATTTACAGGCTGTTACTTACTTACTTACACATACTTAATAACGCAATACACCATTACGATGAATATACTTTATAAGGTAATACATTGTTGTTAAGAGTTTATTTGAAGGGAAAAATCAATTTGCGTGATGGGACATAAACCTAGTTCACTTCCAGAACATTCGTCAGCGTCCTCAATCTTGACTATAAAAGGCTTGAAGTTCTTACATTATACAAAGTTGCCATTTAATGTTAAATACGGTTTAATAGTGCAAAAAAACACATATGATATGTCTTTTTGCCTCTACGATGACAAGAGGGCTGAATCATGTATCGCCTCGAGACTTATAAATGCTATTTAAAAGGGAATATTGCAAGTTGGCAACCATTCCACGCGGTCATGATTTGTATCAAAACTATTTTTTAGTTTTGATTTACATGTACATATTTTTCTTATGTTATATAATCTTAATAATATACACGCATCATTCATAACTGAGTCTAGCTACTCTTAGTTACTAGCTAGTTCTCTTCAGTGACTTTAAGAATTCGATATGGCTACCGCAGTTCTGAAGTTGGAATACAGATTTATTTATTTCAATCCTCAATTGTAATTATTCACAGCAAATAAAAATCTTGTTATTAGATTGGATAAGATTGGATGAATCAGTATTTTATTGCTGTAAGAATAAATTAATATACCACTTGCAATTTAATATTAAAAAAAAAATTTTGAACTCATTAATGCTATAAGGGTCCTCCAGTTCGATTTTGGCCACGGCGGCCAATGTTCAGAGATATTAGCCAACCGCACACACTTGTGCACACAAGTGTGTGCGCAAACACAGGTGCCCTCTCTATTCCCTAGCTCTCATATTCCGATGGGACGACAATCCGACACGACCGGCTTTGCGTGCTTTCCGAAGGACGGGAGTGTACACACTTTCAACTTCCAGACTACGGGCTGAGAATTTTCTGACAGAAAACCCAAAAACTTTTTATTGGCCCGACCTGGGAAATGAACCCACGACCTTTGGGTCTGCGGCATTACATCAAGCCACTAGACCAACGAGACGGTCAGTCAGCCGTTAATGCTATACATATGCTACTTTCGTTAATTTACAATATATTATATAATATTAAGACGTATTTAATGGCAGTTATAGCATTACGTTAATTTATGTTTATGTGATATTAAAAAATTATAATACTGATCTATATTTTTACTTAATAGCCCAATAACAGAATATTATATTTTTTTAGGTTTCTTTAGTATAATCTAAGCGTTGAGGCAGAAAATATTCAGTCAGCTGTCGACACTTGCTGGTCATAGCCAACTCGTCGCATTATTGATGAGTATTCTACTAATATACAAAATCCGTTAAATGTTTCAAAACCGCTAGTTCTGTCGGATCCGACGAATCGTAACGATATATTTATCCTTGCCTTACTTGAACCATCTCCAATACCACATGAACTGCCGCGTCACTTCGCGCTACGTCACCCTTTGTAGTACATAATAATTTCTTTTGAATTATATAAATCGCTATATTCTAATTACAGTAACAGCCTGTAAATGTCCCACTGCTGGGCTAAGGCCTCCTCTCCCTTTTGAGGAGAAGATTGTGGAGCTTATTCCACCACGCTGCTCCAATGCGGGTTTATAGAATACACATGTGGCAGAATTTCAATGAAATTAGACACATGCAGTTTCCTCACGATGTTTTCCTTCACCGTTAAGCACGAGATGAATTATAATCACAAATTAAGCACATGAAAATACAGTGGTGCTTGCCCGGGTTTGAACCCACGATCATCGGATAAGATTCACGCGTTCTAACCACTGGGCCATCTCGGCTTTTATATTCTAATTGCGCTTTCAAATTCCTTTTTGACAATTTCGTGAACAATTAGAATCTATCGTTTGCATTATTTTAAAAAGTAGTCTAATTGTGTACCTAATCTTTTAATCACTATTACATGTATACATAGTGTTTGAAAGCTAACGATCTTGGTCTTGACTGTTACATCTTGTACTATATTTCGCCCGCATCTTCGCCCACCTGTTTGAATGTTATTAAGTAAAAATATAGACCAGTATTATTAATCTTCAAATGCACATAAATTAATAATTGTTAAAATAAATGAATATTAGATTGATTTGTGAGAGTTGTATTTGATAACCAGCTTAAATGTGATCTGATAATAATTATTGATGTACCCTTAGTATCATTTAAGCTATTTATTGGGTAATTTTATAAGCTATAACACGGAAGGTTAAGCAGAGTAAAATGTACGGATCATTGAATAGACCTTTACTTCTTCTTAGAAGCAATCTGTTGGAAACTCTTTGATTTTATTCGATCCTTTGGACCTTTTCTTTTGATTCTATTCGAATATAACTCTTATGTCCTTTGTGTAGCTCATGTTTCATCTTTACAACCATGAGTGTCTAAATATTCTTCTAAAATAGTCGTATATTTGACATTATGTATATGTTTATACATAGATATACATTATACATGGAATGGAATATTAAATATAGAATTTATTGCCATTAATTTTTTAACCTTATATAAATTAATTTTAAAGCTTTTTTTACTCGTAAAATTGAGTTTAAAGGAATATTTTTCTATTAGAAGTTAAATCTTACAGATATTAGGTACCATATCTCCTTTTCATTGATTTTATAATTCGTTCATCAACCAATAACCGATAAATATCCTTTTAGAATGTGAAACATTTTATAAATACTTGTAGTTAAAATAGCGCGTCAGGAAACAAAATGAATTAAATTAGCTTGAAATCAGTATCAGCTGGTTATCAAATACACCTCTCATAAATCAACCTAATCTTCTGTCTTGAATTAAGAAAAATCTTATGAAGTTCGATTCCTATCCTTTATCAAATCACCTTGATTATAACATTTCATTGGATGACATTTTTCCATCCATCTTCCATTCACAGGTACATACAAGTTTCAAGCCGGCTTATTATATGTTCAAAGAAACCCAAGTATAAATCTTATTACGATTTAATTGCAGTCATAATAAAAAACGAAATGAAATAAAAAGTGACCTTTGATTATATTCAAGACGCAACTGCCGGTAAACGCAAGTCAACAAGTTCAACGTCGCTACCGGATATTCGATTTGCAGCCAATTCCCAATAAATAACCGTTTACCTGATCAATGTATTGCAAAATTGCTTACGGGTCGCGATCCAAATCATTTGGAATATTGAAGTGAAATAAAGTCAGATTATAATCGTTTGTTTTGTAATGAGTTTTGAAGATTTACATTTATTACGAAAATTTAATAGTTAAGTAGTTGAGAATTTGCAATTTAAAACTTATGCAATGTTATAATTGGAATACATACAATTTTAGGCAATAACAATTCGTATATAAATAATCAATCATAAAGGAAATAAATAAAATACTATGTAAATTAATGTGCGAGTAGTATTACATTATCACTATCGCAGCAAAATCATTCTAAGCGCGAGAAACGTTTGGGTCACGGAGTTATCAACACATAATTTGTAACTAGTATTCATAATATTATAATATCTGAACTATTTAATAGTTGCCACGCAGCTGGCAGACACATTTCGTTAAGAAATGTATTTTTTACTATTTATTTTATATAAATGTCGTCGATTACGAATAATTAGTAACTCAGTTGATTTTGTTGCAACGGTGGAGTATGAACGCCGTGACGTAATGACTCACGTGATTGGAATCGTTTGAAGGGAAAACTGTCACATTTTAATTTTTTTAAAGCGATGACTTGGATGCTCAATTCATTACAGAGAGCGATACAGTTCGGACCTTCCAAACGGGACCATTGGTTCAGGCAACTCTGATAGTTATAATATTTTTTTTTTTTTTTTTCAGCCTTTTGCCGTCCACTGCTGGACGAAAGCCTCCCCCATAGAACGCCAACCATCCCGATCTTGGGCAGTCCGCATCCATCCCGAACCTGCCACCTTTTTTAAATCGTCGGCCCATCTTGTCACAGGGCGTGCTACACTACGTTTGCCTAAGCGTGGTCTCCACTCCAACACGTGTCGGCTCCATCGGCCATCAATGCGCCTGGAGACATGACCAGCCCACTTCCACTTCAGCGAGCTAATTCTAAGCGCGATGTCGGTGACTTTAGTTCTCTGGCGAATGTCCTCATTTCGGATTCTATCTGCCAGAGAAACCCCAAGCATCGCGCGTTCCATTGCTCGCTGAGCGACCCTAAATTGGTGGACCAGTCCTACGGTAAGTGTCCACGTTTCGGCACCGTAAGTCATTACAGGTAGGACGCACTGATTGAAGACCCTGGTCTTAAGCGACTGTGGGATCGACGATTCAAAAATATGACGTAACCTCCCGAATGCCGCCCAGCCCAAACGTATTCTTCTTTTAGCCTCCTTCTCAAAGTTGTGCCGGCCAAGTTGTATAGTTTGGCCCAGGTAGATATATTCCTGCACAACTTCAAGTGGAGAGCCATTTACGACCACTGGTCTCGGGGATACATGACGGTTTGCCATAATTTTGGTCTTTTCAATGTTCATCCCGAGACCTACTTGTCTTGAAGAATCGCTCAGGCTGTTTAGCATCTCTTCCAAATCCTGCAGAGTCTCCGCCATGATGACAACGTCGTCGGCAAATCGCAGATGTGTAATGTGTTGGCCATTTATATTAATGCCGCGTCCGTTCCAATCGAGCGTCTTGAAGACGTCCTCCAATGCATTGGTAAAGAGTTTCGGTGATATTACATCTCCCTGTCTTACCCCGCGATGCAATTGGATTGGTCTTGTGCTCTGATCTTGTACTTGGACGGTCATGGTTGCGGCTTCGTACAAACACTTTACCACCTGGACATACCGACAGTCAATTAGGCATCTCTGCATGGATTCCAGAACAGCCCAGGTCTCGATGGTATCGAAGGCTTTTTCGTAGTCCACAAACGCTAGGCATAGAGGCTGATTATATTCCTCGGTCTTCTGTATTATTTGCCTTAGTGTGTGTATGTGGTCTACGGTACTGAAGCCTTTACGAAACCCAGCCTGCTCCACGGGTTGGAAGTCATCGAATTTTCGGGCAAGACGATTCGTGATTACCCTCGAAAACAATTTGTAAACATGGCTTAAAAGTGAAATGGGGCGGTAGTTTTTCAGAAGAGCTTTATCGCCCTTCTTGAAAAACAGCACCACCACACTTCTGTTCCATGTCTTCGGTGTTATACCATTGTGGAGGACGGAATTAAAGATGTTAGCCAGCTCTCTCAGAACTGGTGTGCCTCCTGCTTTGAGAAGCTCTGAGGTAATTCCGTCATCTCCTGGAGCCTTTTTGTTTCCAAGTTGCCCGAGAGCAATCCTAATCTCGCCCAAATCGATGTCGGGAAGATCGTCTGATAGATGGCGTGTTAGTCTGGCTCGTGGGTCATCCGCACTGTGGGACTCAGGTGGAGGTACTCGTGATGAGTATAAATCGCCATAGTACTTTTCGACTTCAGCTAGAATCTCTGGTTTTGAGGTGACGGTTGTGCCTTGTATGGTTCTGAGTTTTGTCAGGTGACAACAGGAGGTATGTGACTTTGCAAAAACCTTTGAGCCCCTATTGAGTGCTATAGCATCTTCAATATTCCGGGTATTCGCTCGTCTTGTGTCACGCCTTATTAGTTTTTTAACCTTCCTGTTAAGTGCCTGACACTCAGATGGCGTCATGTTCTGCTGTTCTCGTCTCCTCGTCATCTCGTTCAGAGTTTCGCCTGAGAGCTTCGACTTACGTCCATTGCTCTTTTGTCGAAAGTAATTCTGGCCTACCTCGCGGATGACACGCACCAGACCATTGGTGGCGTCGTCAATGCCCTGCCTGGTTTCCAACATGGCAAATCGGTTCTGTAGTTCCAGCTGGAAGCTTTCGCAACCAGCTTCGACCTGAGGCAGAGTTGGTCTAAGAGTCGACTTCATTAACCGCGATCGTTCTATTTTAGTGTTAATATTCAGGGTGCCTCTTACCAGGCGGTGATCACTTCCAGTGTTTACCCTGTTGATCACGGAGACATCCCTAAATATTTGGCGCTTATTGGATAAAATGAAGTCGATCTCATTCATCGCTATGTTATCGGGGCTTCGCCAGGTCCACTTCCTTTGGGGCTTTTTCTGGAAAAATGAATTCATCAGAAATAATCGCTGAGCCTCGAGGAAGTTTACCAGCATTTGTCCCCGATGATTTCTGCGCCCATAGCCGAATTTTCCTACCCTCGATTCAACATCTTCTTGTACTCCCACTTTGGCATTGAAGTCACCCATAACAATTGTGTAGAAGGTATTGGTACGAGACATAGCTTTCACTATGTCTTCGTACATGGCTTCGACCTCTTCGTCAGTGTATGTAGACGTTGGGGCATACACTTGTATAACCTTCAAGGCATACCTCTCGGTTATCTTTAAGACAAGGTATGCCACCCTCGCCGACACACTGCCAACCTCCACGACATTGCATCTGAGTGACTTGTGGATCAAAAAGCCGACGCCACCTTGGGATGGTTGGTGTCCTTCTCGGAAGTAGAGTAAGTGACCGGCATCTAGTGTCATCGTGTCCTCGCCCTGTCTTCGGACTTCTGATAGACCTACTATATCCCAGTTAATACGACTTAACTCTACTTCCAATTCTGTCAGATGTTCGTCCAGCCGCAGAGAGCGTCCATTATACGTGGCCAGAAACAGTCGCCGTTTGTGGTACCCTGCCGTAGCCCGGGGATTCTTAGCACCCCCCATCGCACCGTTACCATGGCCGGTACCGTGGCCAGGAATAGTGTGATTACCGGGAATTGGGGGCCGTGAATTTTTGTCGTCGCTCATAGGGGGGTTTTTGCCTTAGTCACCACGCTTGGCAGGCGGGTTGGTGACCGCAGTGGCTGGACATCTTTCACTAATAGCGCTGCTGCCCGCTATCAGGATTTGCATTTTCGGATTCCAGCATTTGTGTGGTTCTATTTTAGTGTTAATATTCAGGGTGCCTCTTACCAGGCGGTGATCACTTCCAGTGTTTACCCTGTTGATCACGGAGACATCCCTAAATATTTGGCGCTTATTGGATAAAATGAAGTCGATCTCATTCATCGCTATGTTATCGGGGCTTCGCCAGGTCCACTTCCTTTGGGGCTTTTTCTGGAAAAATGAATTCATCAGAAATAATCGCTGAGCCTCGAGGAAGTTTACCAGCATTTGTCCCCGATGATTTCTGCGCCCATAGCCGAATTTTCCTACCCTCGATTCACCATCTTCTTGTACTCCCACTTTGGCATTGAAGTCACCCATAACAATTGTGTAGAAGGTATTGGTACGAGACATAGCTTTCACTATGTCTTCGTACATGGCTTCGACCTCTTCGTCAGTGTATGTAGACGTTGGGGCATACACTTGTATAACCTTCAAGGCATACCTCTCGGTTATCTTTAAGACAAGGTATGCCACCCTCGCCGACACACTGCCAACCTCCACGACATTGCATCTGAGTGACTTGTGGATCAAAAAGCCGACGCCACCTTGGGATGGTTGGTGTCCTTCTCGGAAGTAGAGTAAGTGACCGGCATCTAGTGTCATCGTGTCCTCGCCCTGTCTTCGGACTTCTGATAGACCTACTATATCCCAGTTAATACGACTTAACTCTACTTCCAATTCTGTCAGATGTTCGTCCAGCCGCAGAGAGCGTCCATTATACGTGGCCAGAAACAGTCGCCGTTTGTGGTACCCTGCCGTAGCCCGGGGATTCTTAGCACCCCCCATCGCACCGTTACCATGGCCGGTACCGTGGCCAGGAATAGTGTGATTACCGGGAATTGGGGGCCGTGAATTTTTGTCGTCGCTCATAGGGGGGTTTTTGCCTTAGTCACCACGCTTGGCAGGCGGGTTGGTGACCGCAGTGGCTGGACATCTTTCACTAATAGCGCTGCTGCCCGCTATCAGGATTTGCATTTTCGGATTCCAGCATTTGTGTGGTTATACCGCCACGATTTCGGTCGCCAGAGCCTCGTTCGTTGATTAGCAGGATGTACCACGAGCAGGTGAGGTTGACGATAGAGAGCCTAGGTTGTTATCAGCTCCCCTTAAATCCTAATATACCTACTAATCTAATAATATACCTACTTTGTAATTTGTGATTGCTGATTACCTACATAAAATACAAGAATTATCATACTGTATCTTTGTAATTAATTGCCTGAGACCTACGCCATGAAGCCTGTATCAGAAGCTTCTACCGGTGACAGGCGTGCCGCTGATGTATCGCAGTCGCCGTCATATACCAAAACATATTTACATATGGCTATTCTTGAACCAAAAATTGTAATCCAATTCTTTAAGCAGTCGTTTTTTCATAATATCAAACGAAGTCATTTGAGGTTATTTAATTCCTTAATTACAACCACTTCCACATTATAAAAGAGATATACGTACATTATAAGCGTGACAACGATGGCATTACATGTGATAAATTCGCGTAATCCGACACCTATGTGAGTGCATCCAGCTGCATCCAATTAGTTGAGTGTAACACGCCTTTGAGATGCAAAAATATTAAAAGTATTCAATTGAAAACCTGTTTCTGAACTTATCTGTATGGAAGATTATTTATTGAATACAAAACTGGGTCATATTTTGAATACCCATTATTATTTTTTATTTTTGTATTAATTTATGCTTTTGACATACTTTAACAGTAATAGGCTGTAAACTGTGATTTGGCTAAGGTTTCTTTTCCTTTTGAGGAGAAAGTTTGGAACATATTCCACCATCTAATGATGGTCGATACACATATGGCAGACGTTCATCCTACACGTGTAGGTTTCCTTACGGTGTTTTCCTTCACTGTCACTTTACTGTCGAACGCAAATTAAGAATATAAAAATTTAGAAGTGCTTGCGTGTGTTTTATTCCGTACTCTTCGGTTAAAGTGGCCGAGATGGCTCCGTGGATAGAACATGGGAATGCATGCATTTGCGTGTTTTTCATCCAATTAAGTTAAGACTTTGTCAGTAACTGTTTAATAGGTGGCGTGTGAGCTGAACAGGATAATTCTTCATCATATATTCTTTCGCACATCACTTGAGCTTTAACATAATGATGATACAAATTTGACGAATCGAGACCAGAGCAGGCATTCTCGGGTGCAAACTCTCTTCATACAAAATATCGTCAATCGGTTCAGTGGTTTAGCCATGAAAGCGTAACAGATAGACAGAGCTACATTCGCATTTATAATATTTGATATTGATAATTTCCATAGTTGGTACGATTTAAATAAATTATACCAAATTATTACTGTACAATCCCTAACTTAAGGTGTATCTTAACCTAACTGGTGGTAGGGCTTTGTGTAAGCTCGTCTGGGTAGGCACCACCCACTCATCAGATATTCTACCGCACAACAGCAGTACTTGATATTGTTGTGTTCCGGTTTGAAGGGTGAGTGAGCCGGTGTAATTACAGGCACAAGGGACATAAAATCTTAGTCCCCAAGGTTGGTGGCGCATTGGCTATGTAAGCGATGGTTGATGTTTCTTACAATGCCAATGTCTAAGGGCGTTGGTGACCACTTACCATCAAGTAGCACATATGCTCGTCCGCCTTCCTATCCTTTAAAAAAATCTTCTATTTGCAAAATTACAATTACTTCTGACAAGCTTACAAATGTGTAAAGATAAAATAAAACTGAAAATGTACTATTTTATGTGTAAGAAATATTAAGCAGTAGAATTACATAAATAGTTAACAATATACATCTGCACGAACCTATCCACGAGAGAATTAAGTACAACCAAATGCATAAGTGGAATCAAATTAATATTTTTAAATTTATGTTAATATAAATTATATTGTATGTAAAGAAAAACAGTTATTTATTTAATTCATTCAAAAATCATTTACTATTGATTTTCCTATCGGTACTCTGTTTATTAAATTCTGTATAATAATAATAAATTCTGTAGCAATTATTAAAAAAAATCCCCTTGTAATAATTTCTGAGCTCTTAATAGTTTAATTTTTCATATAATTGTACAATTATTTACCTTGTATGTCTTAAAAACGAAGCCGTTAGCAGAGAGAATACAAATTTTAATGCAAACACAATTACGTGACGTTAGCTTCAGTATGGTACAGTCGAGCAAAAAAGTCGTGATGATTATACTATCCCATCCCTTATAAACACATCCCTTCCCCTATACATCCCACAACCATCCATTTTCCTATGTGTATTTGAACGACGCACTTAAACCGCCGAACTTAGAAAAAAATATTTTGAACTACTAGTCCAGTAAATACAATACAATATTGATTCTACAAGAAGTCTTATCTCAAAATTTAAGTCAGTGCTTAATATAATATAACAATGTATCAGTGCCACTATTAACTATTTATTCAAAAGGCTTTAATAAAAATAAATTTAATACATTTCATAATATAATTATAAAATGCAATTTACTAACAATAATTATTTAGCTTCTCTTCAGACAGATTATAAAAAAAAAGTTTAAAAATGAACAGCTTTTGTATATTTATGTTAAAAATCGAAGTCAATATCGTAAATAACTCCGGATAATTTGTATAAACAACCTTGGCTCATACTACGATGTTCACAATGATTTATCTCAAACCCTAAAAAAATATTTATTCTTTCCTCCATCTTAGAAAGGTACAGAAACGATACTTAAGCATTAACGTTACTAAAATTTATTGTACAATGTAAAAATGCTAGGATTTATTCTCAAAAGCGCTGTTTATGCTAGTCCCACGTGTAAACCCAGCTTACTTAGAACAAATTCTAAGGAGCGAGCTTGTGAGGCCCTCAATTGCTTTCTGACAGTTCAAGATTTTTGAACGAAAATGGACTACATGACTTCGCTACGTGTTTATATTTGATGTTACCGTTAGTTTTAGCTGGAAACAAATAATGTTGTCGTTAGGTAGCCAACTAAAAATTTACACGTTAATTTACGTTTCATTAAGAAAAACCTGACTATTATAACCACTTTACAATAAAATTTCTCCGTGTACGTATCCCTTATGTGATTCAGTGAAACTTGTCCGAATATGTACTTTACTCAAATTACATATTATTGAATCACAAATATTATACATTGTTTTTTTTTTAAGTAATGTAAACATTTAATGTTTTAAATATACTTCCCAAATAGAATACAACTATTAGATTTCAGAATGTAAAAAATATTCGCTTTTACCAATTAATTTGTATGGAACGCACTGAAACTGAACGAACTTTAATACAAGCTAAAACATTGTCCAAGACTAAAAAGGTTTACCAAGTGCCCACACTCGATTTAAATAGGTTTAGTATTTTATAATAACTTTATTTATTAACTAAATTTCTATTACCTCGTATTGATATTACCTTGTTGTTTGAATAAATATAAACATTAATATAATGAAAAACGAAAAATATAGATATATTTAGAGAAAGAAAAATATATATAAATTAAAATCAGAACCATATCATACTATATAATTTTTGCGTTGAAAAGAAGTAATTTATTTCAAATAGAGTTTTATTTGACAGCTGTCGAAGCGTCTGAACCTTTCGGAGCCGCTTCGCGTCTTCTTGTCGATAATAAGAATATTACTATTATTTTAACAGATATGCGTTACGTGAATGTTTTTTTTTCTAAAATATCATTTTTTACAATTTGTAGATTAGATTAAGTTAAAAATATAATGTAACATAATGAAATATATGAAAAAAAAAAGTTATCAGCTTATATATATTGAGGTCAACTTTTATGATCGAAGTAAAACCAAAACGTAAGTAGGTCTCATGATATTTCAAACAAATAGATCGCGCCGGGGCGCTATGTAGATGAAAATGTATGGGGTTATACGTAGCATGATAACAGCGATTTTTGACAATAGATACTCCTCACAATGTCAGATATATTAAAAATATATGTTAAATTGAAATAAATTTCAAAAATTTTTACTTTAAAAGTTACATGCATTGGCTTTAACAGCATTCTTCAAGAGGCATTTACGTTACTTATTCCTATATAAATGGTTATACGTGAGACAAACCGAAGAATCTCAAATAAACAAGTGAAATGATGACAGTATTCAGTCAGTTCCTTCTTACAAACGCTATGAAAATTATAAATGTTTGTATATAGAAAATTTATTATCGCTGTAAAATTTTAGTTTTTTTAGTTATAGCAAATATATATCTAGCAAGTATTAGATCAGTATCGGTTTTCGTAACTTTGTGATGAAAACTCATAAACTACTCATCGTAAGTACATTTATTCATTATGAGAATTCTGAGAGAATGTTTAATTTCGCGGATTTCCTTCTCAGACCGACGGGAGCGAATCAATTATTGTATCAATCCCCATTTCGCAGCGTAGGGAGAACTCGTTGATTCTAATTATGCCATAATGCTGACGCATCGCTTGGATTTGCTTATATAACAGTTAGTAATATGAAATTACAGATATATGATAAAACGGTTTTCTTAAATAAACTTTATGTTTTGCGTTTAACAAAAAACAGAAATATCAGCTCTGCATAAATAAATAAAAATGCTGAAAATCTCTTTATCAATGGCAATGGCAATTCGGTACAGATGGGTGTAATTAATTATAATTAGAGCTTGGAAAGCCGAATGTCACTATGTTATTGCACTTTTGTACCAGTATTGCTATTCTGTAAGAATTCACTTCGTATTGCACTCGTGAAATGTATAAAAGAGATTTACTGTGATACGCTGGTGTATCCTTTACATGTTATAGTTATTATAGTCAATGTCACATATACCTTTTTTACATTTCTAAATCGTGTTAAGGCTATTCTGTAAGAACAAACTCGAAACTCACGGCAGAATACTGTCGTGAAATGTTTGAAATGATAGTTATATACATTTCACAACATTATAAGAACACAAACAAAATAGTGTATCGTCAAACATTATTTTGATGCGTTGATTGTCAACATGTTACGGCTGAATAGTGAAGTGAGTTCTTACAGAATTGTACTACTAGTTCGGTTCCGTAATCCGTAACAGCCTGTGAATGTCCCACTGCTGGGCTAAAGGCCTCCTCTCCTCTTTTTGAGGAGAAGGTTTGGAGCTTATTCCTTTCCTTTTAAATTAG
Source organism: Nymphalis io (assembly GCF_905147045.1). Taxonomy (NCBI): domain Eukaryota; kingdom Metazoa; phylum Arthropoda; class Insecta; order Lepidoptera; family Nymphalidae; genus Nymphalis; species Nymphalis io. Next base: position 5,274,423 of record NC_065907.1, on the reverse strand, counting down.
ACACATGCAGGTTTCCTCACGATGTTTTCCTTCACCGTAAAGCACGAGATGAATTATAATCACAAATTAAGCACATGAAAATTCAGTTTGCCCGGGTTTGAACCCACGATCATCGGTTAAGATTCACGCGTTCTTACCACAGGGCCATCTCGGCTTTTTTTCTAGTTCGGTTAAATCATAATTATAATTTAGCAAAACGTAATCCTTTTTAAAAAATAGACCCTGAATTGCGTTAAAACTCCTGCTTCCTTCTTGCCTCATTCGCCTTCCTTATCTAGTCTGGTCCCGCCATATTTTTAGCTGCCGACCTACACGAAAAGAAAAAAATATTCCCTTATTAAGATACCTTATGCGCTTATGAATTGTAACTCCAGACAAGGACATAGACGGTTAATGAAGCAAAATCCTCCTAAAGCAAGCCGAGCGAATAATCGAATAATGCGTCACCTAAAATTGCGCCTACTTCGGTACGTTTATCAGGCACCTTGTAAAGCTCCGTGAAATAAAACGCCCCTACCTTAACCCACTGATACGCTTCGTGCGAGTTTATCTAAAAATACTTTAAAGGAAGACATTTGAGATCTTTCGACTTTACTTATTTACTTTTTTTTGTTATACAATAACTTGTGTTTTGTTGACAGAAAAAAGATCATCGCTATCAACTACATTAAAAAAAACGCACTTTGCTCACTGCTTGCATCCCGAAGTGTGCTATTTGAAATGACAACTCGTGACATTTGTGAAGTGTGTGTTCCGCTAAGATATTACTACGCTGTTAATCTGAAGAGCTATCAATTAGGCTTTGGGATTTAAAGTGTAAATTTATTCTGACTGTAATTATTTTTTTAAGATTTTTTAATGGTTTAAAATTATGACCTAATGGTAAAAATGCGTGAACTGATGATTGTGGATTCAAACCCAAGTAAGCACCGCTGAATTTTCATGTGCTTATTTCGTGTTGATAATTCATCTCGTGCTCGGCGGTTAAGGAAAACATCGTGAGCAAACCTACATGTGTCTAATTTGACTGAAATTCTAAATACACGTGTGTATCCAGCAACCCGCATTGGAGCTGCGTGGTAGAATAAGCCTAAAACTTTCTCCATAAAAGGAAAATGGAAATGGGACATTTATTGGCTATTACTTTACTTAACTCTTTTAGGTTTCCACATCCATGTAAGCGTAGATTTATCATCATCCCCACGTGGAGTGCAGAGAGGTCCGTGAGGTCAAGACCTCTACCTACGAGCAATCGTGTCAGCGATTCCCCGCAGGGAATCGGCGTGGAGGGCCGTTGCCTCCTACTGTGAGATCGTCATGGTCCAGAAGAAAAACGGAAAAGAGCCAATCCTGTTCGGCGAAGACGACGTCGGCGTCGTCTCGGTTTTCCCACAGCCTTGAGGCACGGGGCTTAAAAGATAGACGTAACCCTATGGCCGTGGATACGTGAGGTAGGGCCTCCCGTGTAGTATTTCAGACGGCTCTGAGGAGGACGACAGTCAGGTTGGCCTCGCGCTGCCGTACGCACTAGCGAGGGGGCGAGATTACCTTCGCCCCCTGAGGAGAGCTCCGCCGAGCCCCGAGCGGAGCACAGCACGGCAAAGGATGCGTTATATCAACACGATCCCGCAGCTTCTCCGATCGATTCATAACCCGATTTATTGGACCCTTATGAAGGTTTCCACAGAGTGAAAAAAAAGTAATTTTAGATAGACACCTATACTTTGAATGAAAATTTAGTATTTTCAAAATAATTCGCTTAGGCAAAACGAAAAACATCTATCAATTTGTTTTGGTTAGTTGAACTTTATCAATCAAATTTAAATATGGTATGAGATAAATCTTGGAATAACATTTTCCTTATCGCCACAAAATGCAATGACGCTAAACTAATTTTAGCTCACCCCACACAGGAGCAACTCTCAACCAAGAAGAATAAACTTTATCTTCATCTCGAAATAGTTTCCTGCCCTTCGGCGTTAAACGCCAACGCTTAGTTATTCAACTGCATAAAACGTAATCCTTAGTTGGTCGCTGTATTGAAAATTATTTCAATGCAAAATGTAATTGTCTGTGATCATATTTCTTATTAAAATCTGTAATATTTAAATGTAAGTCTATTTTATTATTATATGTATTTTTCGATCTGAATTACGCACCAAAACAGTTATGAATAGATAAACATTTTTTTCGCAACTCCTGCCATTTAAAATTGCGGGAATAAGAATACCGAAATAATTTTGAGCTATATTTTCGAAACTTTGTTTATTAAAACTCCATTGAAATTAAAAGGCTGAATCTTACATTTAAAGTAACAGTTTAAAAGTGTACCACTGGCTAAGTCTCTTTTCTTGAGGTTTGGAAGGTCGGTGGGTAAATGAATACACATGTAGCAGATCGTCATTCATATTTTATATTCGTAATTCAAATAGGCATTATATACATTGAAATGACAAATTTCGCAGATTTTTCGTCACAAACTGAATTCCACGCTGGTGAAGCCGCTGATTCATCTATTTAGAAATTAAAAGTTTTTGTCACTTCGGTTCCATATTTATTAAAAGAACAAACATATCTATTATAATATGCTGCGTGGAATCACATACAACAAAGAAAAAAATTGTTTTTATTCTTAGTTAATAAAAATTGTTTTTATTAACTATGACATGACTATACTCACATTTAAAAGTATTTTTAATTATTAGATAACATAATATGAATGTAATTAAAAAATAAGAACAATTTCTTAATTCTTCGAAATAACAGAAAATAATCAAACAATTTAATTTTTCCATAATGTAACTGTGGGTCGGTGGAGCTTAAAATATTGAGTTTTCAATGAAGGCGAAGAAAGTATATATTCGCAATGGTAGCGACTCCTCGGATCGAAACGTGGAGGTATTTTGAATTATGCAATAGATTAAAGTGCGCTCCGTTCACGTTCGCTTTTAGATTACCTATTGTCATTTACATTAATGGCGATTGCATAATACAACAAGAGGGTCAAATCTATTTGTTATTGCAACCGATGAGTATAGCACGGAGGGAAATAAAACATTGATTTAATTAGAATAAACTTACAATCAAAGTTTAGAGCTATTTTTCAAATGCCTTTTGTAGCTACGCCAGCTCGTAGCTCGTATGCTTTCTCGATATTCATCGATACGCCTCTACGACTCTTACGTTTCATGGATACAATTTTCGGATATAATTATATTTCCTAATTTTGGAAATCATTATTTTTAATTTATTGTGATGTACAGTCAATCATACTAACTGAAATGCAAAGAGATCTATGCACTTGTGTAGAAACCCAAAAATGACAGATAATTTTCCTTATGTGTCTTGCAAGCAATTATACTAGCTACTTATTTGGTTTAAATCTAAAATTAATTTGGAGTTTTAATTTGGATTGTTTTGGATTTTTATTAATTTGGATTGGTTTAAATCTAAAAACTTTGGATTTTTTTAAGACAAAAGAAACTTATGCAACACAACTATGTAAATTGCTTGTTTTAAAAGACAGCATATACTCTATTTTTAGAATCGAACCTCAAAACGTCATGTATCAAACTTTTGAATTCCTAAAATCGCATTATCGATTTTATATGAAGCAAAAACTATTGAATCTAAAATTCCAAATGTTTAAATATACTTAATCTCTTTTATAAATATTATACAATCTTCTTTATATATTTATAACAAACAAATATATAAACTGAACTAATTTTCACAATTAAGCCCGAACTTAAAAAAAAAATTCACTAGCAAAAGTAATAAATATAAAATGAAATGTACTATAGGTGTAGTTGTGGAGATCAGATTGTTTGAATATTCAGTTGAAGCGTACCATTTACGCGTTAAATTAAAACTCGCGCCGTAATAAAATTCGTTATTTTTATACGATATTACATTCTGCTCTTAATGACTATTTGCTTATATGATTGGATTTTATTTAAACAATATTAAAGGCGTCCACGCTTTATTCGAATTTGTAGATTTGTTTCTTAATTGTTTTTCTTAAGTGACATTTATTCAAGATAAATGTGAAGTAGGTATAAAAAAACGTTAAACTCAGTTTATAAATTTTTATTATATTTACATAATTTCATTTATATAATATTATTTGTATTTATTAAGTGATATAAAAAAATCAACCATATTAATTATATTCTAGTCTTGACTGCCTCGTTGGTCTGGGTTCAATTCCCAGGTCAGGCCAATAAAAAGTTATTGGGTTTTTCTGTCAGAAAATTCTCAATAGCAGCCCGGGGTCTAGAAGTTGGAAGTGTTGTACACTCCTGTGCCTTGGAAAGCACGTAAAGCCGTTGATCCTGCGCCTGAACTCTTTCCGGTCGTGTCGGGTCGGATTCCCGTCCCATCGGATTATGAGAGCTAGTTGCACTAGAAAGTGCACCTGTGTTTGCGCACACACCTGGAGGACCTTAAACCTTAATTTTAGTCTTATTCTCTCTTCTAAAAGAAAACTTTTATAGCTCAGCTACAATTGCTCATTGATCAAAATTATAACAAAATATATAGACACATAATATATAGACTAAATATAATAACATTATTTACTTACATATTTGCATAAAATTTGAAGTCACAACAGATTATAGAATTTTTTATTTAATGACAGTAATATAATTTTTTAATAGAATAAAATTTTTTAAATTAAATATAATTTTTTATTTAATGACAGTATAATTTCTTAATAGAATAAAAAAACAGCTGCTGTTTTTTTATTCTATTAAGAAATTATATTATAGATCTTATATTATTATAAGAAAAGATTAATCAAAAACAAGTTTTAAATATCCATATTTTGTTAAATCATCTATTACATTTTTTATGATCATTGTATATTTTGACACAGCCTCTTTCTTGTCCTCTTCTGTATTGAGTATAATCTTACTTCTTACATGACCTTCTTGCTGCAAACCATTTGATAACCAAATAGCTGTGTTTGCTACGATGAGACATGCCGGGCCAACTACAGTTAAATCACATAGAAACATATCTTTAGTGTAAATTGCATTAGGGTTTAGATTCGCTTGACTAAGCGTTTGTTCAAGTGTTTGATAATATGTATCCAACAATTGTCCAAAATGCTCTTCTCTCAAGAACTTTGAAGTGCTGCTTACAATTAAATATAATACATCAAATGCTGGACTGCAAAGTCTTGTTGTTTGGTAATCTATTATACAAGCTGATATTGGTGTGTCATCCTGTAAAAGTTTTAATAAAAGTTCATAAATAAAGATTTAACAGATAGAATTTATAACAAGAAAATTAGGTATTATTATTAAATCAAGATAATTTTTTACCTTATACTGAAAGAGTACATTTTCCATCCACATATCTCCATGGCAAAGACACAAACTTTTGGCTAAGTTGGTCGCTGATTCAACAAGCTCAACACATTTCCCTTTTAAAATTTGTAATAAAGGTACATATGCAGTATTTTCAAAATTCTTCAGTGCCTTTTGAAGTCTGTCTGTTAAGATATCTATGTAGCGTTTATTATTATTTTCTGTTAAAGGTTTACAATATTCTTTTACTTCTTCAAAGGCATCCTTGTTTTTTTCTTTCAATATATATGATAAAGCATGAAATTTTGCCAATGACTTTAATGCTAAAATTATATGGTTTAAATCTAAAAACATATTTCCCATACATGGTTTATAGCCTAAAACACACATGTTCTGCAATACAATAACTTCCTTACAATAATCTGAACAGACATAATAACATTCAGGAATGACAAAATAAGGTGTTATTGCATACACATTTTGAAATTCTCGGTATTTATGAAGAAGTTTTTTATATACAAATATCTCTTTTAGAAACATAATTGTTACTGCTCCACTAACTCGATATCTTTCATCGGTTGGTGCAAGTTTTAAAACAACAGAAAAAGTTACATTTTTTTCGCAACTCCTGCCATTTAAAATTGCGGGAATAAGAATACCGAAATAATTTTGAGCTATATTTTCGAAACTTTGTTTATTAAAACTCCATTGTTTTAATTGAAGCAATGCAGCAACGTTGCTCATAACAGCATTCAAATATACTTCTGTAATACCACTCATACTTATTTGCAGCTTTAAATTTTGCAATTGAAAACGTTTTAATCATTTTAATACATCATTTTTTAAATGATAAAAATAACGTCAATGTCAAAATGTCAAGTGTTAAATTTGACATTTGTATGACGTTTTCGACGTCACATTCTTGTTCAATACGATTGTAATATGATATTTAAAAGGCACAAGAATTGAATTCAAATTATTATATATAAATATATAATATTATTATTTATTCCTTAAAATCTTAGTGGTACAAACCAATTAATAACACAATTCTATACTAACAAAAGTCGTTTTAATAAGTTTGTTGAAATTGACATTTAAACTTGCCACATTAGAAACTTTCTAACAGGATAACAAATTACGAAGCAACATTAATCACTAACAACTTCAATGAACGTCCATTTCTCTAATTAAGAGAACATCTGGGAAAACTTAACTGACCGATTGATTCGATGCGACAAATTGGTAAATTAGGCTATAGTGAACGTTTACTGTAAACTTGACTTCAAACTTTGTGATTTGTTGGAAAATTTCTTACAAAAGTAATTCTTAATCCTGTCAAGCCTGTACGCTCTTCAGTCGGATTATCAAGATTATGTTAGACATCACCGTTATGAGTATAGGCCCAAAAATTGTTATTTTTATAACGCTAGATTTTGTATAATCTGCCTTGACTTTGCATACATATAATTCAAATTTATTTATCTCATGACATGTTACTTAAATATTGAGATATAGATAAAATAAAATAAATAATAAGCAATCAGTATGGAGCCATATTTGCAAAATTAAGGACTTTTTTAAACTGATTTTAAAAGGAAGGATGTCATCAATTTAACTTTTATTCGGCTGCTTTTTTGTGAATATTATTTCTTATTATATGCGAGGTTTATACATGTGGGATACACATGTGACAGAATTTTTTTCATTTTTTTAAATAAAAAATAGATTTTTCTTTAATCACATAGTATTTTTAAATGAATATATTATTATGTATATTATATATATTGCACTATTTTAAAAATATATTTGATATATTATCCGTAAAACGAGAGTATTGCCATAATGTGCTGTTTATTTTATAACAATATTAGTTCGTATGATTAGTAAGACATTCTAGTATTAGACTAAATTTTTATTCTTGTGATGTTTTAGCCTTTCTGCCAAGACAACGTAAGCTATTTAATTCTTGTGTAAATTAAAATCTATTTAGAATCTTTCAAACTCATACGAGTAGGTACATATTAATCCCAAACATTGAGACCTGAAATACCGTTAGATATTTTTCAAACTTAAGTCAGATCACGTCCACGGAGAGTCCTGAAGGTCGAAGAGATCGAGGGGATAACCGCACGATGAATACTAACCAACACCTCTTTAACATTACTCATTGATGTCCCCAACGTTTTCCCAATCCATTGCTTCTTTCCACCTACGTAAAATCTGAAATGATTAATATAAGAGACAATGTATGAAAAGGTTAACTCTACAGAGATTTTACTATAGTTACTGTTGAGAAAATAGTGCTAATTACGTTTATAATAGGAGTTGAATATGTACGTTTCATTTATATGATTTTTCAATGCAACTACAGCGTTCTTTATAGTCTTAATAAAGGTGGTAAAAATACCTTACCTCACCTTAGGTATTATTTTAGTAAGTTGTGACTTCAATCTAGGTTCTATATTGATATAAATCCGTTCCCAAATATCGGATTAAAGGGTTACTCAAAATCCGGTATTAAAAATTACTTATGTAATATGATTTTAAATGTAGTACACATTCCGTATTGTTTAAATTTCCCAGGTAACGAAAGCGATTGTAACTTCCAACTGACTTTAATCAAAAACCGCTGATACGCATATCAATCAATGTTATATTATATGAATTCATAATATTATATTAATACGTCTAAATTCATTGGCACATCAAAAAAGTTTTCCGAAATCGAAATGTTAAAAATGAATTCCAAAGTTTGCAATTGGTTTGCGGTCTCTCTGTGTAAAAATACATTCGAATGCCAACCAGATCGGAAAACAATCTACAGAAGCAGAACGACCATATGCCGGATGCTTGGAGAAGAGCTAATGTGCAAGCGGTTCCCAAAAAAGGGGATCGGTCTGACCCGGCAAATTATCGGCCAATAGCTATCACCTCAGTACTTTGTAAGGTGATGGAACGGATTTTAAACAACCAACTGATCCATTACCTAGAAGATCATTGTCTAATTAATGATCGTCAGTACGGGTTTCGACCAAAACGGTCCACAGGTGATCTTCTAGCGTACGTAACACACCTCTGGGGTGAAGCTATCGACAAGCATGGAGAATCGTTGGCTGTCAGCCTCGATATCTCCAAGGCTTTCGACAGGGTCTGGCACAGAAGTCTTCTCTCCAAGCTACCGGCATATGGTCTGCCTGCTCAGCTATGCACCTGGATTGCCAGCTTCTTACACAAGCGTAGCCTTCGTGTTTTAGTAGATGGTTGCGCTTCACAATTCTATGTAGTGAATGCTGGGGTCCCCCAGGGATCTGTGCTATCTCCCACACTCTTTCTTTTGCATATCAATGATATGCTCTCCCTTGGGAACATACATTGCTATGCAGATGATAGTACAGTGCATGGTGGATACCACGGACGCGCAGTGGCTGGGCGGGCGGAAACTGAGGAGAGGCGGGAGAATCTTGTCATTGAACACGATAGGACGCCATCTCATCGCCAAATGGGGCTCTGATAATCTTGTTGAGTTTAATGCCAAGAAAACACAGGTATGCGCTCTCACGGCGAAAAAGTCAACATTTTCCCCTCTTCCCTCCCTCTGTGGTACTCCGCTGGTGATGCAAAGCAAAATCGCCATGCTGGGGATTGACGTTCTCTGCGACCTTAGTCCAAGGGATTACATCGAGGCTGTTATAAAAACAGCTTCACGGAAACTCGGAGTTCTGAACAAGATGCGGCGCTTTTTCACGCCACAACAACTGTGCCTGCTGTACAAAACACAGGTACGGTCTTGCGTGGAATATCGCTCGCACCTTTGGGATGGCTCCGCTAAGTACCTACTTGAGGCCTTGGACCGGTTGCAGCGACGGGCCGTACGCATTATTGGCGACGTAAAGGTCACAAACACCCTTGAACCTTTACAATTGCGTCGTGAGATAGCAGCACTGAGCGCTTTCTATCGACTGTATCACGGCGAGTGCTCTGAGGAATTATTCTCTCTAATTCCTGCTTCCCCCTTCCTTCTTAAGTCCACGCGAGCTGGTTCTCGATGTCACCGCCTAACTGTGACATCAATTCCATCGCGAACAAAGAAATTTGGCAACTCCTTTCTTTGTCGCACTTCCAAAAAATGGAATTCCTTACCAGCTCACGTATTCCCCTCCTCTTACAACCCGGGTTCCTTCAAACGAGGCGTGAAGAGGCATCTTGCGGGCCGGCAAGGCGAAGGCGGCTAGTGCAGAACGTTTTTCCCGTCTGTACTGGCCATCGTCGCGTTTGGACTCTACTACCACTTACCATCAGGTGAAGTAGAGTCATTTGCCCTCCCGGCGATATAAAAAAAAAATATATATATATAAGTAAGAAACGAAAGATGATGGTTCTTGAAGAATGTGAAAAGCAATTAAAAGAAAGTATGGTTACAGAATATTTTGAAGAAATTGCAAATTGAGGCAGAGATTAATAAAGATATATTATATATTTATGAAATATTTAGATTTATAGAAGTATTCGTACCAACCCGCATTGGAGCAGCGTGGTGGAATAAGCTCCTAACCTTCTCCTCAAAAAGGGAGAGGAGGCCTTAGCCCAACAGTGGGACATTCACAGGCTGTTACTTATTACTATATATTCGTAAATATGTAAATTCACAAATTCAGAAAGATACTAGTGGAGCTAAATGAAATATTGTCTTAAAAGTTCTTACTGGTAAAAATATCAGGGCTTTCATATTCAGGCCAATTTTCTTATGCGAGTAACACTATATCATCAATCAATCAACAGCCAATCGTTGTCCACTGCTGAACATAGGCCTCTCCCAAGGTGCGCCAAAGCTCCCTGTCCTCCGCCGTCCGCATCCAGTTGGTGCCCTCCACCTTTTTAAGGTCGTCGGTCCACCTGGCTGGAGGGCGCCCTACGCTGCGCTTGCCGATTCGCGGTCTCCACTCTAGGACTCTGCTCCAACGGCCATCGGTCCTACGACATACGTGACCAGCCCACTGCCACTTCAGCCTGCTAATTTTGCAAGCTATGTCGGTGACTCCGGTTCTTTTCCGGAAAATCTCATTTCTGATCTTATCCTTCAAAGATACTCCGAGCATAGCTCGCTCCATAGCACGCTGAGCGACTTTGAATTTGTGGACTAGTCCCGCAGTTAGTGTCCACGTTTTGGCACCGTATGTCATGGCAGGTAACACTATATAGCTAACAGAAAAAAACCTACGATGACACTAAAGATAAATAAAAATGTATTTACAAGGATGTTTTCACATTTCGAAATTCAGATAAGCAAAAGTCTTTATTTGATGAAAAAAACTCTCCTAACATCAACAAATCCTGGGCAAATTAGAGGAATTTGCCTTAACAAAACCTTGTTTCATCATTATAGATCTTGGATGATTTATTTTCTTTACAAAAACGTGAATAACCAACGACTTAACTAATTAAATGATGCAAAATTAATTTTGAAACGCGTAAATACAACAACTGTTCAAGAGAAACGCTTCTAGATACTGAGGCGTGACGTCATTCTCTCTGATTGTTGTTTCAAATACAATTGCCGATTGCAGAATTTTATATTTATATTTTACTAAAAATCTTATTGATCTCAATGTGTATATTAAAATTGGATCTTTTATAAAAGTTTCTTCCTTTAAATCATTTATTTTTAAATCTTTAATACTGTCATCATGCCTATTATTAAATGTAATGATACAATAAAAAAACACCCGAGCTTATCCTCAACAAACACTAATAATAAATAAATAATAGTTATTTATTCCAGCAAAATAATTATTTTAAATGATATTAATGAAGAGTTTTGCGTACAGCCAGTGAGAAGTGAATAATAGTTGCAGTTTACTCATGAATATTCATACATGCCTTCGCAGTCTTCGCAAATGAAATCTGTCGAAGGATTCATCTTCAATAGCATATCGCTGCAGCTTCAATAGCATTACCTAGACTATGCGACCGTATTATGTACATATTCATTTACTAATATTATTATATAACCAAGTGTATAAATCTCACTTAGTGTGTCTTATTTTACGTTTTTAAAATCTTATGTATATAAATTAAAAGTTTATGTGGGTCTGTTTCAGATTAAAAGACTTCCACACTGGTTGACATATTCATCTTTTGTACAATAAATTATTAAAACCTTGTTAAATTAAAAGAAACAATTTGTAGATCACATCATTTTTTAATATGGCTATGTATACTTTTTTGCAATGTAAACTGTGTTGATATGAATAACTTATATGTATACTTTGTCAACGTATACATTTTATTGCTTTTAATTGTATCTACTCAGGCGGGCTTGCACAAATCTCTACCAACTAGTAAACAACCTAACCCAAACTTGTTTGAAAATTAAATACAATGGAAGAAATAACACAGAATACTACCTATGTATATCTATTTTAAAGGATATAAGTACCTACTCTATCAGCTTAGCCGCGAAAGCGTGACAGACATACAGACAGACAGGGTTATATTCCTATTGATAATATTACTATACGTAGCATAATATAAAATATTAAATATATAAATCTTATATATATATTTTTGACTGCCTCGTTGGTCTAGTGGCTTGATATAAGGCCGCAGACCCGAAGGTCCTGGGTTCAATTCCCAGGTCGGGCCAATAAAAAAGTTATTGGCCCGACCTGGGATATTATTATATTTTTCTGTCAGAAAATTCTCAGTAGCAGCCCGGAATATGGAAGTTGGAAGCGTGAATACTCCCGTGCCTCGGAAAGCACGTAAAGCCGTTGGTCCTTCGCTTGAACTCTTTCCGGTCGTGTCGGATTGCCGTCCCATCGGATTATGAGAGTTAAGGAATAGAGAGTGCACCTGTGTTTGCGCACACACTTGTGCACTATAAATTCTCCTGCGTTGTTGGCTAATCTCTCTTGAGATTGGCCGCCGTGGCCGAAATCGGTCTGGAGAACAAAATTATTATTATTATTATTATTTTGTATATTTTTTTATATCTCCCTTTTAACAGGGGTAACTTAACTATCACGCGGGCCATGACCAAGCGTGATAGGTTTGTTAAATATTAAATTGACAATGGTGATGTGAGGAACTTTCGTGTAAGACGTGTGGTGTTCAGTATGACTGCTTTTTGTAAAAGTGCGAGAGTGGAGTTGGACATTTGGAGAATATTGAGATTAGTCTTGAGTGTTTTTGGGATAACGTCTGTACTGGAGAGAATGATTGGTAAAATTTTCACTGTGTTTATTGACCATTGTTTTTTAATTTCATTAGCCAATTCTATGTATTTTATTACTTTTTCATTGTGTGTACTGAGTAGGTTGTGTGTATTACATACTGCAATATCGACTATATAAACTATTTTGTTGTTTTTGTCTACCACTGTTATATCGGGTCTATTGTAATGTATGGTTTGGTCGGTGATGATCGTTCGATCCCAGTAGATTTTATAATAATTATTTTCTAGAACTTTACAGGGTTGGTATTTATACTAAGCTACTTTATTTGTTATGAATTTATATTGATGGGCTAAGTTTTGGTGAATTATTGCTGCTACTTGGTCATGCCTGTGCTTATAATCAGTTTGGACGATTGACTTGCAAGCACCGGTGATGTGTTGAATCGTTTCTGAACTGCTTTGGCAACGTCTACATAAATCAGTCGGTAAATTAGCTGTGCGAATAATATGTTTCTGATAATTTCAGGTATCTATTACTTGATCTTGTATGGCTATCATAAAAGCCTCTGTCTCGAGGAATTAATTCACCACGCCGCAGCCACTCGTTCGACGCTTCCATATCGACATGTCCTTGGCTCAAGTCAGCTCGATGTCTTCCATGCAATGACTTTTGTGACCACATACTAATTTTTTATTCTTTATTAATTATTTGTTGACTTGATTGTTTATTTCTATTATGTAGGTTAAGTGGAGTGAATTTTTTATCAGTTTCAGTTATGTATTTATGGATTGGAGTATTTTCTGCCTTATCATGAAAGTACTTTCTCAGCTTAGCTATGAGACTATTGTGCAAATTATGTATATCAATGAAACCTCTTCCTCCTTTACCGCGTGGTAGTGTGATTCTCTGTATACAACTTTTGGGGTGATGTTTCCTGTGTGTGGTCATATGTGTGTTTATTATTCGCTGTAGTTTTTGTAGATCAGTTTTAGACCAATTTATAATTCCAAAGGAATATGTGAGTAATGGTATTGCATAGGTATTAATTGCTTTTGTGCTGTTGCGTGAATTTAAATGTGTTTTTAATATTTGATTTAACCTTATTTTAAACTTTTGTATCAATTCTTTTTTTATTTGTTTGTGTTTTATTTGGTTAGACTGGTGAAATCCTAAATACTTATAAGTGCTCATTTCATCCATTGCTTCTATTTATTCTCCCGTTTCTAACATATATATATTTGTTTCCGTTTTCCCCCTATTTATTGAATGCATTTTACATTTATCAACCCCAAAGTGCATTTGTATGTCCGTAGAAAAAGATTGTGTGACGTTTGTTAGTTTTATAAGTTCGGCTTTAGTAGTTCCATAGATCTTTATATCGCCCATGTACATTAAATGGGAAATAAGACAGTGTGTGCCATTATGTTTTAGTTTGGAACCAGCATTAGTATTATTAAGTAAATTGGAAAGGGGGTTGAGTGCCATACAAAACCATAACGGACTAAGTGCATCTCCTTGATATATTCCTCTTTGTATTTTAATCGGGTCAGTAGTAATTGATGCGTTATTCTGATAAACTTTAAGTGTGGTTTGCCACTGAGGCATTATACAACTAAAAAAATTTATAAGTACCGGGTCTATCTTATAAAGTTGAAGTACACGTAGAAGCCATCTGTGAAGTACCGAATCAAATGCCTTCTTAAAATCGACATACATTGTGTAGATATTTCGTTTGCTGGTCAGTGCCTGTTTCATTACGATTGTATCTATAACCAATTGTTCTTTACATCCTTGACTATTTTTCCTACAACCTTTTTGTTGTTCTGCTAAAATGTTATATGCTTCTAAGTGCTGATAAATGATTTCGCTAATACATCCTGTCATTATTTTATATATTGTTTGTAAGCATGTGATTGGTCTATAATTTGCAGGATTGTTTAAGATCTGATTCTTTAGGGAGCATGTAGGTAATTCCAGTTGTTAAAAACATATATGTTAAAAACATTGGTAAAGTTTCTGGTGATTTGATGAATTGACATATGTGATTATGAATGTATGGCTGGATGCAAGTGAGTTTCTTAAGCCAAAAATTATGTATGTTATCAGTACCAGGAGCTTTCCAGTTATGTGTGCGTTTGATAGTCTGAGTGAACGTTTCTATTGGTATGTCTTTAAAATTCATTTGATCTATATGCGTATTATCTCCGATGTTCTGAAGCCAGTTGGCGTTTGCATTATGCTGGACTGGATTTGACCAAATACCCGCTCAAAATTCGTGAAGTTTTTGTGGTGTAGTGTATTCAGTATTTTGAGTTAAAGTGTTATGATTATGTGTTCCTAAATTTCGGTAAAATGTTCTTTCATTATTTGTAAATGTCAAATTTTGTTGTTTTCTATGTGTACATGTTAAGTATCGTTTAAGCCTTTTAGATGCGGCATTTAATTTTTGTTTTAATGTGTCCAGAAAATGTTCTAATTCAATATTTGGTTCCTCGTGTTGACTGTGGGTTTTATACTTTACTTTAATATCGTCTACGGTTTTGATTACTCTCTGGTTTCTATTACCTGCAATATATTGAGTTAATCTTCCGATTTCTAGGCTATACTTTTCAATTCTTCTCTGCCTCTGTGATGGTGGTGAAGAGCTGGGTGACTCGAAAAAAGTTGCAGTTGAGAAGGTGATGGAAAGTTTGAAGAAAGTGAATGATTTGAAAGAGAAGTAGATGAAGGTGAGGGTGATTGGTCGGCTGTAACATATTATTCGAGGAGAACCCGCCTGTTCAGTCCCCAATCGCCAACGGATCGCATGCTGTGACATTCAGCGTCGGCTCCAGATGCGCCCCGGTGACCCCCGGGCAGCGACCGTAAACTATATCTTTTATTACTGCGTTCCATGTTAATCTCCAATGACAAGATTGGGTTGGGTTTGGGATCGTTAGTTTGGGTAGGTGTTTGCCAAGATGTATATGGCTATGTGAAAATGTGTATTGGTCAAGATGATAGGACCACAAGAACCAGTACCAGCTACAAGGTGATCCCCGGGGGGTTATTATTATTATTATTATTATTATTTCTATTTGTACTTTTAAAGTTTCTCTTCTTTCGAAGGGTTTAAACCTAAAACGCGGGCTGCAGTCAAGCATTAAGGAGTGTTGCTTATATTAAAAACGTTGATGATAAAGTGGACGATGATATAAACTTTCGAGTGATACGGCAGGTGTTAAGGATTACGGCTTTTTGAAGTATATGGAGGACATATGTTGGCATTTGTAAGGTGTTCAGACTTTGTGTCAAGGATTTTGGCACGATACCTGTGGATGATAGGACTATTGGGACTATGTGTACTGTTTGTGCTTTCCATTGCGTTTTAATTTAACAACTCCTTACAACCTTGGCTATTTTTTGTACACCCCTTTTGCTGTTCGGTTAATATATTATGTTTAGTTAAATGTTTGTATATTTCTTCATTATGCAAGCTGATAAAATTTTATATATGGTTTGTAAGCAAGTTATTGGTCGGTATTTATCTGGATTTGTGGTATCATGTTTATCTTTAGGTACTAAGTATGTGATTTCATGTGTTATATATTTCGGTAGTAAATGTGGTGATTGAATGAATGTATTTAAGTACTTATGTATGTATGAGTGTACGCTACTAAATTTCTTATACCAATAGTTGTGAATATTGTCTGAGCCTGGGGATTTTAAATTAAAAAAATAAAATAAAATATATGTATGTACAAAATGGTTAAGATAGAAATTACGAAAGTTTAACGTGTACAGCAAGACGATCAAATGTTAAAACTATAATAATGTTTAACTTTTTTTACTTTATTTCACTGTAATAATTAGGTAGCCCCTATCTATGTGATATAATAATTTCCTATTATATTAATATTTGTATTATAATTTATAACCAATGAGGTCAATACTAATGAATGGTTACCCAAAGAATGAGACCCAGCGATAACTACCAAAAACATCGTCAATTCTCTTTCCCCAAGAATATTGCGTAGCGACAACAAAATTTTTTTTGTATTTAATTTTTATTAAATATTTAAATTTTCAAAACTGATACAATTTTCCTATATATAGATGATAAACGGAACATTACAGATTACATTAATATTCATATTATCATACTACTGGTAGTAGGACTTTGTGCAAGCTCATCTGGGTAGATACCACCCACTCATCATCAGGTATTCTAACGCAAAACAGCAGTAATTGGTATTGTTGTGTTCCACTGTGAAGGGTGAGTGAGCCAGTGTAAGTAAAGGCACAAGGGACATAACATCTTAGTTCCTAAAGTTGGTGGCGCATTGGCGATGTAAGCGATGGTTAATATTTCTTACAGTGCCAATTTTAATGGGCATTGGTGATCGCGAGTGGTGATCCATCAAATCGGTATTTAATAGTTGGTAGATAGTTAGTTAGTGTTACTTTGTGCAGGTCTGGGAAGAAACCATTCACGGTTCGATTATTTTACCGCCAAACAGCAAGCGAGCCAGCGTGAATACACACGTCTTAGTTCTCATGTATGTAAGCGCATTGACGATTCTTACGGTGTGAACGTCTACCGGCTAGGTAGTTATTACACATATAAAAATGTACTCCACCAGATGCAAAAATTTACAACTACAATAAAGGACAATCACATAGTCGAGAGTAATATTGCTTATATAAAAATAAAGCGTTTGATAAATTAAGAAAAAGGGATTTGCAAACTTTTCTCATCTTGCAAAATCAAATCCTCATCAGCGCCAAGTTTTAAGTGTTAAGGCTTTCAATCGCAATTCAAAGTGTGTATTGTAGTTGACGAAAACCGATTATTTTTATATTTTGATATATATAATAAATACTAAAGCCCGTGACAATAAAAACTGTATTTTAGAGTCATCAAAAAGTATCCGGAATCAAAAACATTAATGAAGTTATATTTTACAGATTAAAATCATAGTTGTAATATAATAAAGAATGGCCCAAAATTATTGAACATTTTCTTTTATCCAAAGAAAAATCGTAAATATATTTAATTTTCTGACGGTACCTCTGAAAGATATACGCCAATCTAGACAAGTACACTTAGTTTAACCGAGATCAGCAGTCTCCGTGGTTATAATTACCCTCCAGCCAGCTACAGCTGACAAGTTTAACGCGTAACGAACTGATTTCACCGAACAAACAATGGTATCGATTAAAATTATGTGGTTTACTTATGAAACTGTCATCGTTACAATAATAACCCACTTTGGAGAAACTATTTAGTTAACGATGTGATACAAATTAAAAAAACGATGAAAAAAACGTTGTTGATATAGAGAAAACTAATATAAACAAAGCTAAGCTAGGAAATAATGTAACAGTAATAAATAAATAAAATACAAAATCTATCTGAAAAGTAAATATTGTTTTAACAAGTTTTTAACACATTGAGTCAATTTTAAGGGATTGTTTAATTAAAAATCGTAATGCATCTTCTATACTTACAAAGGTGTTAACGTGGTATCATAAACTTAGAAGCAAGTTTTAAAATAATTTTAGAAATGTAAGTACATAATCTCCTATTCGCATAGAAGGAGCACGGTCGATTAATAGTTGAGGCTCTAAATCTTGGTAAAAGCACTTGCAACTTTGCTCGCGATGTTTTCATTCACCACCGCCCACGAGATTAATTATAAACACAAATTGTGTGCATGAATATTCAGCGGTTTTAACCCGGATTTGAACTTACAATCTTTGGTGAAGATTTAGGTGTTCTAAGCACTGCACTACCTCGATTCTTACCCCAAATGGTAATATGTGCAAATTATCATATATATGAGATTTAAATGCTCTTTAAAGTTATCAATGTCAAAGGCATAAAACGTAATGAAAATTAAAAATAGGATACAAACGAAATACAATAAAAAATTCAATTGCTACGTGCATATCTGGAACAAATGAATACCAGACATTATTTTCAAGAATTCCTTGTGAATTGATATTGTTACCGACGTAATCCTGTATATTTAATTGATAGTCTTATCTACTGCTAATTAAACATACAGTGAGATAGTTTAATCAGTAAATTTACTCTCGAGGATTATGTGTATCTTGACATACTTTCAATTAAATTTAGGCAAAATTACAAGAACATGTAATTTTTGTGACCAAATTTATGTTAGTAATTTATTAATTGTGGTAGAGTTTTGTACAGGTCCGTATGGATGTTGCTGTTTTTCCGACATCTGCGATATCATATTACATGCCTGATGCCAGTTTCTATGGGCACAAGTGACCACTACCCGTCAGTGGTCTAGTTATTTGCCTGCTTAATAAACAAAAAATACTAAATAGATATTATCAAAAGATAAATATTTCATTTTACATAAATTTTGTTCTGATTGATTATATTAGGTATATTTTATATTTAGTATTTCCTTAACCCTTGTCTGCCCACATGATCGTTACTGTGATGATCGTACATAAAATACCATTTTCAGAACCAATTCTACAAATTACTATTACAGCCCTGGTTTAAATTCTTTTATAACAACAAATATGGGTTAAAATAACAATATAAGATTGAATAAAAATTAAAATAAAAAAAAAATCATAATTTTAATATTTTCTATGTCGGAGTTGCAAAGAATGTTTAGGTAACTAGCAGACGTAAATCAAATTCGTTCTACTCTTACTTCGTTCACTCGTTTTGTATTCTGAACATAACTTAACCTCTTTAGAGAAGACCAAGTGGCTTTTTTACACTGCGATTTTAAATTGAATTATTATTTATAATGTTTTAAAAGCAGGTCATTAAAATGGATTCCAATTACACTTAACAATATTCTATAAAAATCAGTCCGTATTTTATAATTTATTTTTATGATCTTATTATAAACGTTTAGGATGAATTATATGGTAGGTATGTGTATGTGTAGATGTCCTTACACATACAACTGCGGGCCAACTGTATTGTAACACGTGTCGTAGAGTTTTTAAAACCAAATTTGGTCTAGCGAGCCACATTAGGGCTCATGCTAGAAATAACAATTAATTTCTAGGGTCGCCGTCATCGAAATCGATGAGGAGGACTATATGGTAGGTATAATAAAAACTGCAATTTTGCTTCAGGAAACATTAAATTTTAATATAAGAGATATACATCTATGAGAGTTATAAAAAATCTACTTCAATAGATTAGTAGTTATTTAATAGTTAGTACTGTGAGTAAATCAAAGAAACCTATAAAGGGTCAAATTAACAATTCTAAAGACAAGAAAGACGTTGAAAATTAGAAAAAAGAAAAATTACCCCATTTCCTAAAGCCGGAAACATTCAGTTGACATGTCCTCGAGGAAAAACTGCGAACTCCACGCTAACTGTCTAGGATTAACAAACTTGCTTTCGCAAACTGATTTTACCGATAGCAAAATACATTTGCGATGCGAAGAGTTCAAAGTTTTGCATTAATGGCGAAATAATTGAGGTTTATTTTCTTTATTTTTAATTAAGAATATTTATATTTATTAGCAATTAAAGCTTCGAATTAAAACATTAAAAATTTCTACTTACGTATACTTATTTCTATGTAATAGTATAACATTATAGCTTAAATCTTAATAAGTAAGCGGGTGACTGGCTCTTATGCCGTAACGGCATGACGCTCTTTTATTCAGACAACATCCCACTCTTGTGTGTGCGTGGCGAATTGTGATACCTTTGTACATCGTTGTTAAATATAATTATAATAATATCAAAAATATTTTTATTTTCATTTATTTTTCTCTATATTTATTTATTGGTTTTCATTAATTACAAATTATATCAATATTCATCCAACGTTTCGATGTTTCAAACGGTGAAATCAAGAGTCTTATATAATCTTAAGTTCAATAATTCGAAAACAAAAGTTGTAAAATTAAGCACACCAAATGTAAAAAATGTAATAGCTGATGTACTTCTCAATGAGAAGTCGATGGATCAATCTTGATGTTGAAGCTTAAATGGTATACGCGACGTAAATACCGTCATGTTTAAAATTCCAATGTACAGCCAGGCTTATTTATGATATTATCGGATATAGGAAGTTATAACATAATTTATCTCATTACATACTTTCGGTATATTAAAGTAATTTTAACAACATTAACCGTAAAAAATATAATGAGTATTCTATATAACTTATTAATGAACAATAAAATATTTCCTTATTAAATTTACAAAGCACAAAAACAAATAACAATTATTTTGTTCCTTAACGTAAACATTTTCTATTATCGATTAAGCACAATCTTTTTGAAAGTTAGGTACATCATTATTTCATACCTGCGCAATTGAACGTACACTGAAAATAGGTGCTCGACAAGTACTTAAGTATGTGGCTCCTCCTTCTGTGGCCACCAGCAAACAAGTATTAAATAAATGATATAATAAATGAAGAGTTTCGATAAAACAGTTGCGCCATAACAGTTCTTTTATTTAATCCCCCAAGGTCAAACTAACGTAGCCAACACGCTAAATGCTTCCTTTTTTAAAGTTAATAATAAATTACATATATTACATATAGCTTACTCTTTTAAACGTAAATAACGTTTTCAATAATTATTTTAGTTATTTTTATATGTTAAATGTTTGTGAATATTTAAGGCTGAAATGTACTTTAAATTACATTTAAAATTAAATTACATTTAAAGTACATTGGTTAAGAAGGATTGACTTTGAAAAGTTTAATTTTAAACAGTGTTATATGTCTACTTTGCAAAGTAATTTACACGGACAATTTCCGAACGAAGGCTTAAAACAAACTTTCCCTTTTGTAATTCGCAAAGAATGACCGAGACTTGAATAGAGATAGAGAGAACGGAATTTAATTAATTCATCAAGCTCACCGTTCTTTTCAGATTTCGAGTGACTAATTTTGAATTCGGACTATTCCACAATTGGGTAAACTTTCAAGTTATCACTGAAACATTTAAACAATTTTGTTTCAATTCATTATTCATGTATTTTATAGTATTTTCAACAAAATATTTGTTTAATTTCACCGTAACTTCTTTAATAATTGTACGTTGACATTTACAACAAAGAAGACTTAAAATAATAATTCCAAAGAGTAGAGAACAATAATTGTAATATGTAGACAATAATATTTGTTTGTTGTTTGTTTCACTCCTCTTTTACCTTTAACAAGTTATGCAAAGGCAAAAATAACAGACCCATTTTTAATTAAATTCAGAATAATATCGATAAAAGCGTAATCCTATTAAATTAAACAAAACATATAGCGAAATATAAGTGAAACGAAAAACTTTTACAATCAGAGAATAAGACAGACTGGCGAGCGTTACTGCAGTTTGTTTTTAGTTTAATTTCACGTAATGTAGCGTTTCTCGCTGACTAGACAATACCATTCGTTGTTGTTTACAGCTATGTTTGTTGTTTCAAAATCTGCTGTAATTTACTTTAATGTATTATTTATTTTAGTTTTTAATCAATTTCGCCTAAATCTTAAAAGATATTTTTTTTGTAATATGCCTGTTTCGCATTAGTGGACTGTAAAAAGCTTGCGAGTCCATCATCAATTGGTCTGTCCAATGTCCAAAGTGAAATTGGATAAAGTCTTCCTCAAAAACGAGATCTGACTTGTTTTACAGCGTGTTTTTAAATTTCGTTAGGTCTTTTCGACATCCTTTCCAAAAAACTTAAAGGCAAACGTCTGTAATCAGTTATCTTCCCCGTATCGACCTATGAGCCAGGACATAAACACTATGTGGAAAAGGGCAATGTTCAATGTCAAAAAGAAAACAAATCTTAACCATGGTAATTATTAAACTGAAACATTAGTGGATCGATTACATCTGCGATCAGAAACGATAACTGTGTGTACAAACCTCAGCCTTGACGGACGGCATACAGAAAACTGGTGGCATTTGGAAAATCAAAACCTGGGCTCAATAGATTGCTTTGAGAGAGGCAATGGACAAACACGAGTTGGTGATGAAGATTTCAACGACACGGGAATGAATTGTACATATTCGTTACCGTTTACCTGTTGACTCCTGCTAACTTGTGTTTAAACACAAAAAGATGTATGTACATATGTCCCTATGGTGAGTATGTAGTATGCGTAGATATGAGTGAAACTACATTGTTCTTTCCAATAGTAATCACATTATTTTCATAAATTGATTTACTTAATACAAGCAGACCCCATAAGATTTCATTTCTGTCACTCATATTGAGTTACATGCGCTCTCTTTTATGTCACGAACAAAAGTATCTTTATAATAATATTTTTCTTATTGCTAGGTATATGATAAAACATCGTAATTAAATTATATTGTGACTAATACTTTACTTTTTATAGGCATATTATTATTATACTTAATAGCTATTACAGCTATTAAGTATAATACAAATGATTATTTCATACGAAAATTCGTTAAAGAAACTGCTTTCATATATAATATCATATCATATATAAAAGAATTGGATTACATATTGGATTACAGGTGCTCGTATCTAATTGAATTATTTATCTTACCGTCTGTGGTCGTTGGAAATAAAGTGCTACTGTATAATATAATATAATTATGATGCTATTATTAAACACTAAGTGGCTTTTCTGTGTTTTATTGCTACGTTTATCTTAGTCTATATCTATACAATATTATAAAATAGAGCGCAAATTTTTTGAGTTTGTGTATAATCTCCGGAACCGAGACAATACTTTTGCAAGTAGGCTATTTGAAAAAATGTTGTACCATTTTAAAGGTACATTATTTTAGACAAAAAGGCTATGTATATAAATTAGCTAAGTCAAGATGATATTCGACAACTAAGTCGGAAAAGTCTTGCCTCTTGAAAGCTTCGGAACGACGAAATAACGTGTGCTTAAAGTTAAAGTGCACTGAAATAATATACACGTGAATTATTCCTTATTAAACAGGTCTAAAAATGTCCTTGATAGCATATACCTATCTTCTAAAGGTAACTATCCACCATCACTATCACCGAACGCGTGCAGATATACTGATTTTCCTGCTCACAGTTGTCTCCTTTATGGAGCTCTGTTTAACGAACCACCTTAAGAACAAACTTATGCCCACTGTGGAGGCGGTAATACACCCCACTTTGGTCTTCCATTACAAGTAGGTAGCGGAAAATTAATATATGATTATTATATTTCGTTATATCAATAAAAGGGTGAGGTCGCAGCCGTTTAACCGATAGCCATAACAGGTTCCCCTATTATTTGATAAATTATACCCTCGTCTAAATGTATACGTATTAAGCATACTTGTCTTAATTCTTCTATAGAATAGAAACAGAATTGCGATTTAATGGACGCTAGCATTCTTTTCATGATTCTACGAAATAATAATTTGTTTGTGTACAATCGTGTAAATGTGTGTAAACACATTTTATTTATATAAAATATTTGTTATATGACGCATAAAAAAAATGTGACATTTTACTTTATCTTTACAAGATATATCAATTTTACATATACGTAAACAAAAGTACCTAGAAATGTACTCCCAGCGTATATTGAAGTAATTACGGTTGGACTTCCGTGTCGTTTTGACACCCTAAAGAAACATAATTTTGAAGCACGTGCAGATAAAACAGTCAAATAAACATAGCGAACGGCTGCTTTATCGCATCAAAACAATGCGGATTCACACTACTCTATTTTAGTTAACCAATATGTTGAGGGTGGCGCTGAAATTTCCTTTAATCTTTGTGTAACTAATTAACTTATTGAATCCGTAGCAACCTGTGAATGTCCCACTGCTGGACTAATGGCCTCCTCTCCCTTTTTTTTTGAGAAGGTTTCCACCACGCTGCTCCAGTGCGGGTTGGTGGAATACACATGTGGCAGAATTTCAGTGAAATTAGACACATGCAGGTTTCCCTCGCAAGGTTTTCCTTCACCGTAAAGTACGAGATGAATTATAATCACAAATTATAGTGACTAGCGATTACTCTCAAAGTTAGTTATAAAATATATAACTAACTTATTGAGAGTATTTTTTATAACCTAAAAAATTGACGTCAAGTACGAGTAACCTGGGCCGTCGACTAACTTGTGGGCCTGTCCAACCAACAGAAATTTGAAAAAATAAAACGTAAATGTTATGTGTAAATGTGTCTGATTAAGTTATAATTTTTATATGAAATGAAAGTAGTATGCCATCCTATTCGAAGCAAGGAACGAAGTCTGTTCTTTTTTGTTTTGTTTTCAATTTAAAAGTTGATCGAATTTTAAATTATCTCGCGTGAACAAGCTTAGTATATAGCTTAGGTATATACATTATTTATCATTGGTAAATATTTTTAATATAATTTTATATAAATTTAAATGTTTTTATCTAACACGAGAATTTACTCGAAACATGTTATTATGTTGTTTTTTAATAAAAAAAAAATGATTTAAAGATATAAAGTTCATACAAGAGAAAGGATGGTAAAGTTATAATAATATTATAACTAGTGAATTTTTATACTGTTTTATTAATATAACTGAATACTTACATACTGAAGTTATCATGGAGAATATTTTTTTGCTTTTTTTGCCAAAATAACAAAAATAAATAAAAATTCGTTGGTTATATAAATTTTGCAAAATTGATATAATAACATACATACAATGACATTATGTATAGGCACATAACGTACTTTTTTGTTTCGAAGGAAATATTATTATTCATGTTATATATTTAAAAATAAATACTCATATGGTGTAACACTTAAGCTATCCCCGGCTGACAGTGGGCATGGTTAATGGCTCTAGGATAAGCTACTTGTTATAAGAAAACGGGAGAAGGGCTTAAGATTTGCAAAGGTACTTACGTACTTGGTTAAGCTATTTGTATTCGTATCTGATCTCTATCTAAATAATCTGAAACTGTAATCATCTATAAAGATTATTACGTGAGTATGAACTCATTGCAGCTGTATGTAGGTAATATAGCATCTTTTAATATGGTTTCAAGGGATGCTCTCTATTCTGGCTGCGTTATAATAAAAATCTCTTATGTTCAATACGATTATAGTAAGTTGATAAAATCTTAGTCCTTTCTCTTCCATACCTCTATTACTATTACTCTATATTTTAATACTTTTCTAGGATATACGTTTCTTAAATTCTAATTAAAGCGTTTAAATAATAATTAATATAATTTAAAAATGACACTTATCATTAGAATAAAAGCACAACTTAATTATTTAGCTTTAATATAAAATAAATTAACTTACAAAAAAATATTGATGTGAAATTATTTTCAATACATTACAATTGGTTACAAAGATCCAATCCAAGGTTGGTTCCAACGTTGACCCAAAATAGTTAATATTACAGGCGCGGAACACGAGTAGGAAGGCAATGTTTGTAATTAAGCAGTCTTTGTGCAAACTCGCTTATCGGCCCTTTATTGCGGCACCCCGAGTTGCCTCAATTGCTCCGCACCGACTTAATTAAAAGATAACTGGTTTCTTTTTGATTAGTCGTTAAAAGTAATTCATATAAGATGACGGAGTTTATTCATCTGCAAAGGGACACTTTTATCCAAAAAAAATTAAATGAAATTAAATTTAACGCCTGTTAAACTTTTTTCATTTGTTCAATTTATTAATATATAAATTTTAATTATATTATTTCATACTCTCAAAATTAATCTTAAGAATACATTTTGAACAATAAATATTATGCTGTCATTGGCTTAAACTACTACCATCGCATAAATATAAATTAATTTAAATATTACTTTTTTATGTCATAGCCTAACTATTGAAATATATATATACAAATTATTTACAAATATTTATTATAATTAAATATTTG
The DNA here is from genome assembly GCF_905147045.1 of Nymphalis io. Lineage (NCBI taxonomy): Eukaryota > Metazoa > Arthropoda > Insecta > Lepidoptera > Nymphalidae > Nymphalis > Nymphalis io. The sequence goes on along the minus strand of NC_065907.1, from coordinate 5,248,099 downwards.
AAAAGCCAATAAAAAAGTAACAATCTATATTTAAAAATTACTTATAAAAATGCATGTGAAATGCATGCAATGCACTGTTTGACTGATAGTCATGACAATTCTGTGATTTTTTTCAAGACGAAGATATTATAACGCGCTATCCACTATGTTATAAGGCGCTACTAATTGCCGCTGAAGTATTTCAACTTCTACACTATTCACCAACCGCCAAGATAATTGGTATAAATTAAATATTATGTTTTAAATTAAGCTGATTAATAACATTCTGTTGTATGTGTATCTATCAAAAGTGAATGGTATCTTTAAGGCAACCGGACTTCAGCCTCGGTCTCATTATCATTTAAACATGATTGTCATCAATCGTGTAGGTAACCTATACTTAAGAACAATCTGATAAGACATTAAATATAGGATAAAATAACTTTAGTAAACTTAACGATGACCCACTTCTGATTTTAGCAATAACGTGGATAATAAAATATAAAGGACCTAAGGATTCTTAAGGAATCGTCCTTTGATTAGTATAGAATTGCTTTTATAGAAAAAAATATCTTGTACAATTATAGAAGAAACGTTCCATTCGTCTTCTCATTCACCTTCGAGTTTAGTTGAGTCCTAAGTGTGAGCTTCTAAAGTATCGCAACGAATAGAACCCGCAACTTATAGTAACAGTACAGTAACAGCCTGTTAATGTCCCACTGCTGGGCTAAGGCCTCCTCTCCCTTTTTGAGGAGAAGGTTTCAGAGCTTATTCCACCACGCTGCTCCAATGCGGGTTGCTAGAATACACATGTGACATAATTTCAATGAAATTAGACACATGCAGGTTTCCTCACGATGTTTTCCTTCACCGTCAAGCACGAGATGAATTTTAATCACAAATTAAGCACATGAAAATTCAGTGGTGCTTACCCGGGTTTGAACCCACGATCATCGGTTAAGATTCACGCGTTCTAACCACTAGGCCATCTCGGCAAATCAATCGGCAACTTATAGTAAGCTCCGATTGAATTGCGTGTACCTAAAAGAATGCCCTGTAAATCATGTTTACATATAATTAATTGTTTACATAATTTGACTAGAATTCAAAAAAAAAAAAATTTTAATCCGGCATTAATATTTGTGTTTATCGCAGATACTCGTAGTTATTAAACATGCGGCAGAAACGTGACGTCTCCTACGTCTCCTAACCCTCTGCGTGGGATGATGCATTTGAATATTTCGCCTACGCTTGAACTATCTGCATACTTATTATCGTGCATGTACAATGCCTACAATTTGTTTCTCATATTTATTACCTTTACAATGAAAACTTATTTTCTCCCACATTTGTTATAAGATATTCAAGCTTCTACAATATAAAATGCAATCAAAATTGTTATATTTCTATGAAAACAAGGAAACACGTGTACTTATCGATTTTTCACTGGCTTAAAACTATTTTTATTAAATAACTAAATAGTAATAAGTAATAATATCAGGTTCAACGCGCAAATGCAAGAGGTTCGCAGTAAAGCAAATAAAACAATACAAAATTGTTTTTCCGATCAATTATTAAAAAAAAATAAAAAAAACAAGAATTGTTCTTATTGTTTACTATATCTATTTTACTTTATTATTATACATATGTATACATATTACATTATTATTAACTGCTACGGCGTACTCGTACCTACGTAAAACGCTAAACTGTTATAATAGTAAATCAAGAACTTGATCAGATATTAATAATATATTTTAATAGGTAAATCGTGTTAGGTTTTGTCAGATTAAGATAACAAATCTAACTAGAACTAACTTACTATTTAACATTACAATAATAAATAACTAGAAGATACTTAACCGTTTATAGTTTAATCTCGGAGAAAGGGCGCCCCGGGCTCTTTTAAGCTGCCTACAATCGAATTTCCTTGCACCTTGCCAGGTTAATCGACGATTAGGATTTACTTAAACTAGCGCGTAAGCATGTAACGAGTTTAAAAAAAGGTTAAGAAAAGGTATATATATATATATATATGGTTATACCCCAGCTTGTATTCATTATGGGCATGAATACTTAGCTATATAATTACTCTAGAATTCATCCGAGTAATTATAAGCCTAAAAATAGTGAAGATTGCATATTTGAATATTGAAATCCTTTACCGTTAAATAAAATGTAATCAAGTGCATCACAGCCTAAAACCTAAATTTACAGAGAGAGAATTTACATCCCTTATAACTTTGAACATTTATTGCGAAAAATTTAATCAAAATGATGTAACGAATTGTAATCCAAAAACTTAATTGTAAATGTAGGGAATTTTGTTTGAGTTGTAAAACATAAATTTCAACTGTGAATAGAGAGAAACCTTCGCTGTCATAAGTAATAAAATATGACGTTTTATAGGACACCTGCTCAACAACACATAAAGTGTGGCGTTTGATACATATACCGACAAATGAACGAGTGACACTTTATGGACTATAAAACTAAGGTGGGCAATAATAAAGTACAGTACTGCACTGGACTCGACAAATTAGATCATAAATGGACACTTCTCTTAGTAGAAGCCCTTCGAGAATATGTTCTTTAGCACAATATTACAAAGAAATATCCATATTTATCCATGTTTTAATTAATATCTCCCGCCAACTCTGTCTGTATGTAGCTTTCCCATAGTCTCTTATAAGATACGGGGGATTTTTATTCTGTTCTCACTGATAGACAGAAAGTTTCATAAGAAATGTTTACATATATATAAATATATGTATATTCTGCACAAAAGCAGCTGCTTATGTTTTAATTATATGTGTCGATTTAGTCGGAAGAAATCGTGCCTCATGAACCTTCTATGAAAGCTTATATGGCGTGCGCTGTGTAAATCGATAAACAATATATGTAAAAGTATTGAATCGTAAAATTGTTAGTAGCTTAGTATTTATACATGTTTTTATACGCAATTAATGACCCTGTCCATCCCCCAACGGTATACTCGGTTAAAAGTTTACCAAGGTTACAGATACATAGTTAGGTAGAGGTTAGATATCGAAGCAAATGTCGTTTCAATGGAAAAGATTCTTTAAGAGGTTATTAATAAAAATTGCTAATCTTTTATCTATGGTTAAATTCATTATGTTTTCAAGGATTGTGTTTGACATCATATCAAAGCCAATATTACACTTGCCTGGGCGTTCAAAGTGCACGGTCAGGCTTACAGCCTTGCAGGCGATAAACCTGTAAGGCCATTAGCCTTAAGCTTCCTACACTTTGAATGTTAAGCGTAAATGAAACTTTTGAATTTCATCTTAAATATCTTTCTGAGATTTTACATTGCCAATCCTGAAATATAAAAATATCTTATACATATATGATACATATATTAGAGAATCACTTGACAGCACATCATTGTGATCAGCAACATAGCTTGTAAAATTTATAGTGACTACCAAAACTATTTGATAATTTATTTATTTTATAGCATCACCTCATCACTTATTCTACACTATATTTATTATTTGAAGGATATATATTTAAAAACATGAAATGATAACTTCCTTCGCGAATAAAACAGAATACTATCAGTTGCTTTATATACAACAACCCCCATTATATTTAAATTGTTCGAGATAGAATCGTGATGGCGAATTTTCAACGGCAATGTGTTTTTTGTTTTTCAAAATACGGTTACTACTACGCAACACTCTACGCAGTATACTACGAAGTACTATTCTACGCAATACTTAGTATGAAAAATATTTCATGGTAATCTTCTAAAAAAGCGATAATTAATAATTCCTGTGATACCCATTGATATACATAATAGAAATTCTAAATTATGTATTAAAGTACCAATTTTCGAACAGATATTATTTTAACATATGACTGATTTATAAAATAAAAACAACAATATATAATCGAGATGGCCCAGTGGTAAGAACGCGTGAATCTTAACCGATGATCGTGGGTTCAAGCCCATTTTTCATTTCATCAATTTTTTTGTATTTAATTTGTGATTATAATTCATCTCGTGCTATACGGTGAAGCCTACATGTGTCTAATTTCACTGAAATTCTGCCACATGTGTATTCCACCAACCCGCATTGGAGCAGCGTGGTGGAATAAGTTCCATACCTTCTCCTCAAAAAGGGAAAGGAGGAGGGATATTCACAGGCTCTTACTGTACTGTATATATAATATGTTGAAATTTAATTTATTTTATTTATTTTGGAATGTGTGAGAATCGTCAAGATTTTTTTTACTATTTAAATTCAATACAATTGAAAACCTACTCAATAATATTAAACAAATAGTAAATATACGTCACCTTCAAGTTCTTTTACAAGGTAACACTCAAGGTGAAGAACGCAAGTTTAAGCCGATCATTAAAACAATCAACTTGTCAAGTATGAAATATTACAAGCAAACCTACCCAGGTGCCGACCATTAAGACTTTACGACTCGTACAATTCATTTCGATTTGGTCACTTCCATTGTCCGTTATCACGAGTTTACAATAAGTAACCCGAAAATACGTCTGATAAATTCCCGAAATGTCTTTATTCAAAAGTAATACTCTTTACCCGAAAACCACGTCTATCCCTAATGGTTTTGCGACGCAAATTGCGGATAAACCGAAAAATAAAGTTATATTTCTCGACGTCCCGCCACAACAGACGCCGCATTTCATACCTACATCTAGTAACTCTGTAGTACCAATATATGATAATTTGATTGCCCCACAAATAAATAAGGATATTATTTACGAAAATATTAAGCCAGTGTTTACTATATTACGTATAATGGGTGTTCTGCCTTTGACGAGGCCTTCTCCAGGTCTTAATTATTTTCAGATAGCATCACCCTCAATGTTGTACTCAATCATTTGCTACGTCTGTCTTGTCAGTTACGTACTTTATCTATCTCTACACAAAGTCCAAATATTGCGTACTGCTGAAGGTAAATTCGAGGAAGCCGTCATTGAATATCTTTTTACTGTTTATCTGTTTCCCATGTTAGTTGTTCCCATAATATGGTATGAGACACGAAAGATTGCCGGCATTCTAAATGGATGGGTTGACTTTGAGGTATGTATTTTTAATAGTTATATTTATTTTGCATAACAATTCGTAGACTGTAAGCACCCCACGTTGGACGCCACCCAAAATGTGTGTACGTAAACTAGAGCGATCGATTTTTAAAATTATAGAAATCGAACAGAATTTATTTTACTCTATTTATTCTACGCTCATTATGTATTTCAGATATGTTATAAAAAATTATCTGGCCGCATCCTGCCTGTGAAATTGTACAAGAAAGCTCTAGCAATAGCTGTAATCATTCCTATATTGTCAACGAGTTCTGTAATGATTACTCACGTGACTATGGTACATTTCAAACTTATGCAAATATTGCCATACATTTTTCTCGAAATTCTTACATACATCCTCGGAGGATATTGGTATCTCTTGTGTGAAATTTTAAGTGTATGCGCTAGTATTCTTGCTGAAGATTTTCAACAAGTAAGTACAAATGATATAGAAACATATTAATTTATTAAACAAACAATTTATTAAGAATAATTAAAAAGACTTTATATTTTTCTAGGCTCTTCGTCATGTTGGACCAGCAGGAAAAGTAGCAGAATATCGTGCACTTTGGTTGAGATTAAGCAAACTTGCCCGCGATACAGGCATAGCTAACTGCTACACTTTTACATTTGTGAATCTGTACCTCTTTCTCATTATAACTTTATCAATATATGGCCTTCTTAGTCAAATCTCAGAAGGTTTTGGAACTAAAGACATAGGCCTAGCAGTAACGGCCTGCTGCAGCATTTTTCTTCTATTTTTTATCTGTGACGAAGCCCACTATGCCTCTCATAATGTAAGTATCCCAAAAAAAAAAAACAAAAAAATCTACAATCTACAAAATTTATACAGTTTGCCTCGTAATTACACAAGGGAACAAGGGTTTGACAACAAGAACAGTAATCATATATTTTTGTTGCACTACCCTTACCTTTCACATATCAAGTCATCAAAGTGTTGTGACAGGTCTAATATCAATTTTATTTCATTTCATAATTTCGCTAGAGTTAGCCTACTGTACACAAATTTTCACAATAGATTATTCAAAATGTTTCGAATTAACAAGTTTTTTTTTGCATTATTTACATCAAGTTAAGTCATACGGACGTTTTGTGCATAAAAAAATAGCTGGTGATCAAAGAAAATCTTGTGAAAAACCAACAACTCAATTTTGTTATGTGTGCGGATGTTATGTAGTGAAGAATCTAAAAAAAATACGGAACAGATAAAAGCAGCTTTCTGCTCCTATTTTGGATTTGCGATTGGAGATCTTGAAAAGACGTGGACACCTCAAATGTGTCGTACTTCTTGTTACATGGGACTTTCGAAGTGGATGAAGTGTGGCCGAGAGCTTCGATTCTCTTCAATGTAAATGATTGCTATTTTTGCACAATAAATTTCTCCAGATACTGAAAGAAAGATAAACATAAAATAAAATATCTAAAATATCTAGGCTTTCTAGGCATTAAAAAATCGAAAAACTATCAACTTTTAGTAAATGAACTTTGCATTCGCAGGAATACTCATATTCTTTCCCTTCTTTACTGTATAGTTTTTCATCCAAATTCTCCGCACTACCTTAAACACCGTTTTGAATTCCTTAAGGACTCGCACGGCCGCACTCTACGATCTGACGATAATCTAATTCTTAAAATTCCTTCTCACTCTTCTTCTTTTTATACCAATTCTTTATCTGTCCAAGCAGTTCGCCTATGGAATTCTTTACCACTCCACTTAAGACAATCTCAAACTATTAACACATTTAAAATCCGACTCAAGGCATATTATTTATCTTTATAATTATCAGGGCGTTGTTTTATTATCTGCCGCACTTTATTGCTATTTATTATTATTATTATCATAATAACATTTTTTTTTAATGTTTTGTTTTATATATTATATATGTATGTTTATGTATATATTATTTATTTATATGTATGTATATTTAGCTATAGTACTGTGTATATATATATATATTTAAAAAATAAAAATTGAGATGATTAGTACACCTCCTTACCGCTTTATTTATTTATTTATTTCATGTCCTTCACCCAAAGGTTGTCTGGAAGAGATCGCTCTTTTAGCGATAAGCCCGCCTTTTGTACAAAATAGTTTTCGTTTCTTTTGTGTTTGTGTTTAAAATGGTTCTGTAACTCTTTTGGTGTATAATAAAGCATATTCTATTCTATTCTATTCTAAAAGTTGATAGTCAAAGTCTATTTTCTACACACTCATTTCGACGTTTTTCCTCTTGGCGCAGTAAGTGATGAAAAAGGAGAAAGGTTCCATCAGGATGTGCGAACAATAGAAAAAAGATACCAAAGACGATGGGATCCAGCTATGATGACAGATTTTTGTTGGTTTCTCAAAAAATAAGATTCAACGTCACATAAAAGGCAAAAGTCACTAACCAAATTAGACCTGTATCTTTAAGCTTGAAATACTCTATAATAGTGGAGAATTTAAAATTAATGTCATTATGTTAAAATTAGTTATGCTTTTAATTTATATAAATTGTTTAAACGATTTTTTTTTGTTCTTTTTTCATTTTTATTATGTATCGCTGTATCTAAAAATTTAGACCTGTTACAATAAATTCACTTTCAGTTTTTAGTTATGTTAGGCAATTGTAATCCGAAACAAGTAAAATTTTGTCAGTTGTATAAAAAGGTATGAAATTTGTTCCCTTGTGTTATTGTTCAATTAAAGCTTGCTCGATTAAAGCTTAACTTTAAAGCTTGTTTAAATCTATTTTGGCAAAAATATTTTATCATGGAATAAATCTGATTAATCAGAAGGCTCGACTGTTCCAATTATTGCAGATAGCATTCAAAATAGCTACCCATTAACAGTTAAATTATACATTCAAATTGAAAAAAAAAACACGTCAGGAAAATATTGTGTACTTTTTTTTGACGTTATTATGTAAACATGGTCGACTGTTACTGTACTGAGATAAGTATGATATATTCATATTATTATCATACGCAGGTGCGAACAAATTTCCAAAAGAAATTATTGATGGTGGAACTTTCATGGATGAACACGGACGCTCAAACCGAGGTGAACATGTTCCTGCGTGCAACAGAGATGAATCCCTCTCAAATAAGCCTTGGTGGTTTCTTCGATGTCAACAGGCATCTTTTTAAATCTGTAATATGATTGATATATCGTTATCATGGTATATACCTTAAAATAAAATACCTACCTAGATTATAATACAAAATGTATTCTTATTTTTACAGCTTTTAGCGACTATGGTGACGTATCTCGTTGTATTACTACAATTCCAAATTAGCATTCCAGATGACAATCAAAGACAAATGGAAAAGGAGGATGTTCCAATTACATTAAATGACACGTTTGTAGCTGAAACAACCAAAATGACTACAACTCTAGCTACTACGATCCTCACGACTCTAGCTAAGAGGAAAAAGAAACACTGAATCTCATTATTTATATTATGAACATGTCTCCTACAACTACAACATTATTATTAGGAAAATAAAAATGTATGAGTAAATAAAGAGTAGAAATAGTCAAGTAGCATCTTAGTTAATATAAATTAAATAAATCTGATATATGTTTCCATTATTATCCATTAATAATCGATAATTATTTTCCATTAATTATCGTTAATTAATTTCCATTAATTATCGATAATAATATCTTGCCCTAACTAATGTTTTTGAATCACAATAATCAATACTCTTAAATCAAGCTACTGCTGGTAGAGCTTTGTTTTATTGATGGTAGAGATTTGTGCAAGCTCGCCTGGGTAGGTACCACTCACTCATCAGATATTCTACCGCAAAACAGCAGTACTTAGAATTGCTGTGTTCCGGTGAGCCAGTGTAATTAGAGGCACAAGAGACATAACATCTTAGTTCCCAAGGTTGGTGGTGCATTGGCGATGTAAGCGATGGTTAACATTTCTTACAATGCCAATGTCTATTGGTACTGTTACCATCAGGTGGCCCATATGCTCATTCGTCACCTATTTTATAAAAATAATAATAAAACACTCAAGCGTTTCCAATGTAACTATAAGTATAAATTTTCTAATGAAGTAAATAAATAAATAATAAACTCTGTTGCATTTTTTTCTTATTTAAATGCCTTGTAGCTAGCTTATAAAACAGGAAATCTCGTTGTCCAGGGTTCAATCCCCGGATCAGGAGATTAAAAGCCATTGGATTTATCTGTCAAGTAATTCTACATAAAAGTCGGAAGTTTGAGACTTGGCAGTGTTTACACTTTCGTTCCTGAGAAAACACGTAAAGCTGTAGGTCCTACCCACTAAAATAACTAAAATTAACTAATAAGACAATGATTTCTTTCATGCAATAAGTTAGTCAAAATAATTATGTCTTGTACAATGATATTATACGTACAAAAACAAAATAAATACTAACTGGCTAATTAAAACTATCGACATATATATACTTAATTTTATTTCAAATTAAAAGTTGAAAAATATACATTTCCGGTCTAGATGCTTAATAACTAAATATAAACACGTCCGACCTTAGTAACATCGATACCATATCGATACCTGTGGACATCTCTGTATTGCATAGTGTCGTTATAATTATTGTGTTTGTATAAAAATCGGTGCAGATAACCATACTCATTATAATATTATGTATGTATAGTAAAATTACAAATACTAGCGGCTAGCAGTTGCCGTATTTTAAGGATTAAAGATGCTTTACATACATTTACATATTATCTTGTATACCCAGGTAGCGAAAAAATCATTTTAGATCACTTTTCGTACCAAATTATTTCAAAATTTTTAAATTTAATATCCCTACACCTTCGTAAAATATAACAAATAAAAAAATAAAAATTCAGATAGGAAGCTTTAAACGATTTTTACGTTCCGTTACAATACTCGACACGACTCGTATTACGAATGACATCTGTACGCCAGCACTCAGCAGAATATTCCGGATAAGCTGACTGCCGAATGTCAAATAAATAGTTTATAGCATTCCTGACCAATCTAGAAAACGCCTTTTCCTGCCGCTTTTTTTATTTTTCACAAACAATAAATCAATATTTTAGTATTTAATAAGTGGGTGGACAATAATAATGGTGGACTACAGTAAATGGAAGGATATCGAGGTTAGTTACAGACTTAATTGTGTTTATATAAAAGTATCAAGTAAAACACATAAAACTTATCTGAATAATTTATTATCCTGACAATATTTTAATCTATATAAAAGCTTATATCGCTCTTATTACTACGAAGTAATGTCATTTTAGATATCAGATGATGAAGATGAGACTCATCCGAACATTGACACTCCGTCTTTGTTCCGTTGGCGGCACCAAGCCCGAGTGGAACGTATGGAGGAAAGAAAGCGTGAAAAAGAGGAACACGAACAACGTAAAGCTGAAAATATTAGAAAACTAGCTGAAACAAAAAAGAAAATCGCGGAAGCATCTTCTAACTCAACTGACCTTGACTCTTTGAAGAAGGCTCTTGCTGATCTTGAAAAAGAGGAAAGAGAGATTAAAGCAAAAGAAGATGATTTGAAAAAGAAAGAGAAGAAAACTCCCTGGAATGTAGATACTATAAGTGAACCAGGTTTTACCAAAACAATAATAAACACAAAAGCTACGCGGCCGAAAGATGAAAACTTAACAGAAGAAGAGAAAGAAGCAAAAATGAAAAAGTTTATAAAGGACAATGAGAGTTTTTTGAAGCAGTTTGGGATGTTGCGACGGTATGATGATTCAAAGCAGTTCCTTCAAACGCACAGTCAATTAGTGTGTGAAGAAACAGCTAATTACCTTGTTATTTGGTGTATAAATTTGGAAATGGAAGAGGTATGTAGAACAAATTGCTTTTGTAGGAAATTATAATAAACTAGTACAACTTTTTATTTTTATGAAACATTACTTACTCATCTTGTGTTTGTTTATAGAAACATGACTTAATGGCTCATGTAGCACACCAAACCATTTGTATGCAATATATATTAGAGCTATCTAAACAATTGGATGTTGATCCACGAGCCTGTGTGGGGTCATTCTTCTCCAGGTAAGCATTTTCACTATACATGTACAAACTATTAGGCCATCTTGACTTTCCTAATGTGATATGTTCCATTTTAGTTGTTAGGAGTATGCATATATGTATGAAAAGGCTTTGTATATAAATAACACTATATACTTTATCATATTATAATGATAGACATTTCTATGGAATACATCTTCACTATGAAGTTGTAAATCTTATTTGATTTATTTCTATTTGTCAACCAATGTTTACAAAATAGACCATAATTATTGTAATTGTGTTTAAATTATTTATTTTAACATCAGAATTCAAGTGGCTGAAAAAACATACAAAGACTCATTCGATGATGAATTGGAACAATTCAAAGCTAGAATTAAGAAGAGAGCAGCAGAAAAGATTCAAGAGGCAATACGTGAGCAAGAAGAGGAGGAAAGAAAGGCAAGGCTTGGTCCAGGAGGATTAGATCCAGTTGAAGTTTATGAAGAACTGCCTGATGTATGTACCTTATCTGTAATTTACTGGTGATAAGGCTTTGTGCAAGCTCATCAGATATTCTATCGCAAAACAGCAGTACCTGGTATTGTTGTGTTCCGGTTCGGTGAGCCGGTAAGGTGAGGTAAGGGTGAGTGAACCAATGTAATTACAGGTACAAGGGACATAAAATCTTAGTTCCTGAGGTTGGTGGCGTATTGTCGATGTAAGCAATGTCCCAAAAAACATTTGTTACAATGACTATGGACGGTGAAAACACTTACCATCAGGTGGCCCATATGCTCGTCCACCTTCCTATTCTATATAGAAAAATAATAAATATTTTTAAGGTTTATAATTTAGTAGTTGAAACAAAGTATATATTTTATCAAATAATAAGCAAGTAAATTGTAATTCCTATTGGAATATAGATGAATAAATAAGATTTACTATCAATTCTTGCTAATTCGGTTATTTCAATTACTAAAGATTTATAAAATAAAATTATTTCAGGAACTGAAAAAATGCTTTGATGCACAAGATGTTCCATTGCTTCAAGCAACCATCGCAAAAATGCCAGAACAGGAAGCTGTTTATTACATGAAGAGATGTGTAGACGCTGGTTTGTGGGTTCCCGGGAAAAATGATGAAGAAGCAACAATGAAAGACAATGCATCACCCACTGAGCAAAAAAAAGATGAACCTCCTTCAATTAGCACTGAAGATTTAGACTGATTAGTAATGTATAGTTTCTCAAGGCATTTCAGTTTTAATACACACATAAAAATAATATTCTCTCACCTTTTTAACTGCAATGCTATACTAGAATTTAAGAAACAAATATTTTGGTCTAAAACCAAATAAATCACATTGTAGAGTTCCAAATGATGATTAAATGTTTGATATATACATTTAGAGAAGTACTAACTTATGTTGATATAAAAATCTGCTTTCAAATGTAAAGTAGTAGACAGATTTGCACAGAAAGTGTATTATCGATTATTTTTATTATTTTCGTAGCGTTATATGCTAGAATTACTTTCTGTCAAACTGCTACATAGTGAAGAAGAACACCATGACTGTGTTATTAGTTATGTACATAACAATGCTGGATATGAACAATAAAGAGTTTATCATGCCTGATATTTTACCTTATTTGTTTTATTGAACTACTCCAGTTCTGTAGAAACAATGTTATCAGCAATTATATTGATTAAATGCACTACACAAAATATAAATGAATACACCTATAATTATAAAGCTTCCTGATCCAATATTCGTAATATTGGCACTTTAAGACATAATAAATATGTTCAAACATTTAACAAATGTATCCAAAAAAATACATGAGGTTTTGATATCAATTACTAATAAATTACACCAACACAACACAATTTTTCAAACTTAAACAAAATTGTCGACTCGCTTTTGTACATCTTATTATTATTGTCGAAAACCGTATGAAAGTCCGTTCGGTAGTTTTTTAGTTTTTCGCGTTCAGACAGATGGGGTTATTCGTTTTTTATGTGTAGTGATTGTTGTTTTTTGTTATGAAACTTACTTTGCTACATAATTTGAGTATGTTCCTGATTTTATATTTTGGAGATACATAATAGCAAGTTCAAAGACAGAGTAGTTAATTTCCTTTCGGAAATGATCGTTAATGTACATGTATCTATATATATATCCGAAGCGAATTACGAGGAAGATACCTGGCTACACGAAGGCCCTGAACAGCTCTAAGCGACTAATCCATTTAGCATATTTCATTTTTTATTTTTAGTACTGTGATAAAACACTTCTTTATTTTCACCGTTGTAATACCTACAAGCTATCATAATCAATCAATATATCGGCAATAAATAGCGTGATAAGGATGAGACAAGACAAGGCTGATGCTAATAGCTACGACAGATTGGATCTTTACTTGCTGCTTAGATATTGCAGACTATCCAAAAGGTTAGTCTTCTGCAAATGCAGGGCAACAGAGAGCAGAGTCGTCCAGAATTTACGCTAATTCAGGCTGCCCAAGGTGTTGATATGATAAAAGCTGGAATGATTGCCCTCGGTTTTTTTTACTTTTAGAATTTGGAAACAGAGGTAAAGGATGTAGCTCGTATGGCTAATATATTATGATATGACCCTAATCCTAACAACCATAGCAAGTTGGGATAAACCGAGGCTAAAAGTACATACGAATTATGATTACTATAATTACCATGATAGAATTTGTGGAACAGTTCCTGCGTCATGTACATGCCTAAGGAACGGATCTCGTGACTGGGAGGAGAAACCAGTAAAATCATTTGGAAATGTTAAGCAAATCCAGCAAGATTGCTTGCCAACTCATTTAATAAAAATTGATGAATTTTTTAACGTATGTAAAGGTTTAAATAAAAATACGTTAGTTTAACTTGTACTTTTATATAACAAAACTACAATAGGTGAGGCGCGGATCCGCTACGTGAGCACGTGCGGCGGCAGCTGCGGTCGGCCCTCGAGCTTGCTGTAGTCTAAGTGGAATTCTTTCGCCACCTGGAAAATAAAAAGATAATCTTCACTATGGAGTTGCCAATTAATTATTATAATATAATATATTAACAGCTCGTTAATTTATATAAAAGATATTATTTATAAGAAAGGTCTAAAATAATTATTATTACCGTTTTACTTGTGAAAAATAGTCATAAAGTTCGTTTACCTTGCGCCAATTGTGCGCATCGAAGAAGTAATAGGTGCCGCGCTCGTAAGTGGACGTTTTCTCCACCATGGGCATGCCAGGCGCTTGAGAGATCCACACCTTCTCCTCCATGTGATACCGCCATTCACGGTTGTATCTGATATAAAGATTTTTTTCGTGAGGTAATATTAAAGATATATCTTACAACTATATGTTTAGATGTTATTTACGTTTCTTAACAGCCTCACTATAACTCCAAAAATATTACTCTAAATGTTCTTGATGTGATAATTTATTGAAATACTAGCCTTAAGATACCGTCAGCATCAACTTTTATCGCCCGTTAATCTCATAATGTAATGTATATAGTATACCTTATATAAAGACTGAGGTTACCTCATGTCAAATTTGATTATGATTATTTCAGTTATTTAGTAATGAGAAAACAGATAAGCGTTGTTTTCGCTTTAAACTATTAAGTATAGAAAATAAAAATTATAATTGAAATTTAAGTATGAAAAATAAATAATCTTGATTCAAATAGATATCTGTGTCGTCTAATACAATTTGGAATTCTTCTTTAAAAAGTTAATGATATACTTACAATTCGGCCGCGGCTGCAATTTGCAGAACGTCGCCCACGAAGCAGTAAAAAAGGTAGAATAACAGATCCTCTTTATATCGACTAAGTCTTAAGGGTGCCAGCTTTTCTCTGATAGATCCATTTATCAGATACTCGGGGGGCACGTGGTAGTCCATGTCTTGTGGTCTAGAAGATAAAATCAATTTAGTTGAAATAACACATTTAGGCATGATGAAGGAACTTATCAAGTAACACACATACACTATAATGAATCGTTCATATTGCGTTATACTTTTATGAAAATTGAGTGAAACATTCAAAATATGAAGATTCAACTTTCGAAGGGGAAACTTTAAACTAATACAATTATTTAGAACATAAGAAAATAATATACATATCTTAACTTTAATGAAAAATATATAGAAAGAAATACTATTTATATTTCATTATCTATAGCATCAATAATTGCATATTTAACTAATAATATCAACATAATTAGTGTTGTGATGATATTAACCAATTGGTATTATGGTTTTAAATTAATGTATTAGAAAATATCCTCACCTGCAGGGCGTATCCGCCCACGGTCCAGCAAAGGTAAGGTATAAATTGTCTGGTGAGTTGAGGTTGAGGCCTAATGCTGTGAGATCTTGCCCCAATG
Organism: Nymphalis io; assembly: GCF_905147045.1. NCBI lineage: Eukaryota > Metazoa > Arthropoda > Insecta > Lepidoptera > Nymphalidae > Nymphalis > Nymphalis io. Next base: position 5,232,601 of record NC_065907.1, on the reverse strand, counting down.
CTAACGACACCAGACTGGGGTCTGATTCTGCCGCCCTGATAAAGGTCAAAAGCCCCACTATACCAAACTGGTTTGGTATCATTGTCTCTGGTATGTTCGTCACTTTGCCTGAAAAAAATATATTAATTAATTATATATTCTCAATAATATAGGGCATGCTGTTTCAAAAAAGATGCTAGAAATAGTTAAAAAGAGTCAAGTGATATTGAGACACGAAATCAATTTAAAGGTGTATATTTTTTAATTAATGTCTTAAATACTTTTAAGCTATTTACTTATACTTATAATTCACTTCAATTAAACGGGCGAATTTGTATTTTATTAGCCTTTTTAACCCCAGAGCTCTAAACTTTACACCAAAGAACAACAGAAAACAGTTCAATAGTTTTTAAGCACCCAGTCACACAAAATACAAAAATAAACATTTAATTGTTTCAATGTTACAAATCCATCTTATTACTACAATTACTTATAAATCTTATATGCATATACCAGCAATTATCAATTATTATGAGTAGAACGTTTTTATGTACTTATATAAAAAGATTACTATCAATAACATTAATAAATATACTGTTAAATCGATACTACATATTCTACCTTAAACAATGCTAACATAGATATGAAGTCCACAAATTATTATTATTATTAAATTAGAAGCTACAAGAAAGAGGATGAATAAAGGTACTCTACAATGTCTTATCCAGTATTAATATTTATACACACCATAGTATTCCGTATGTGCTCCTTGACTGATGACTTTGGGGAAAAAAGAAATTGCATGTTGTTATTAAAAAATCTAATTGTCAACTACATGATTTACGTAAACACATGCATATTTTATTAAAATTTAACCAATTGTCACCAAGAACCACATAATTTCTAAAATAAACTATAATAAGAATATTTTAAACGGTTAAATTAGCATTATGCGGGAGCTATATTAATTAACACTGACAGCTGTTAAATTATATTTCTAGCACATACTTGCTAATAATAACATGTGTCGTTAAAATAAATGGTTTAAAGTTGACTTTTTAAATTTCCAATTTAAATAAGTGACATCGTGAGAAATTTATTATATAGTTATGTGTGAGAAAAATAAATAAGCATTTAAATTTTTCTCAGTATGTTAAATAAAGTAGCATCGTATTTAGTAACATGACAACCATTAAAATTAATTATATTCCAGTTATAAACTATGTGAGCAAAGCTTATCGGTAACTTCTCTAGCATAACGTTTCCATCCAAAAATACACAGAAAATTATATATAGGCTTACCATCCGGTGATGTCTGTATGCCTTTCCGTGATGGTTTGTCGGGCGCATGCGCGTAGTCCGCGGGCGGCGCGGGCGCATGCGTACCCGCAGACGTACCCGGGAGCGCGGGGAAGTCCTCTGACGACATCGTGAACTCAGACTGCTCAGATGTAGGCTGCTTCACCATACCCACTAGTGGAGGAATGTGATTTTGAGTCGGATGTGGTGATATATTCTAATGTGTTTAAGGTGTAGAATAGATACATATCATTTTTTATTTTGTGATATGTGAAGGGAAGTTATTTGTAAGAAATATGTACATGAAATGTGTTCACATTAAAAATAGTTAGTATGACTTTCGGTACGTCTTGTTTTATGGACCCATAACAAAAAAAAATATTTATTTCCTAAGCTACGTTTTAGGGAATTGTCTTTAATGTAAAGTTTAGAGCCGGGCTTCTGTTAACTTGTACTACTAAATACGACAGCATGCACCACAGGACTCACCGTAAGGTTTAGAGCCGGGCGGCGGCGGCGCGGCGGCGGGCGCCTGGTCGCCGGCGCCTCGCGCCGTAAGCGACGGGAACTCGCTGAGGTCCAACAGCGGCGGCGTCGACGTGTCCCCGCCCTCGCCGAACACCGAATGGTAGTTCCCCGCGTTGAACCTCGACAGATTCGCCATACTCGACTATACATACCACACCGACCGTGTCACTATCGTAGTTTTGATTATGTTAAATAAACATATTGGCGATTTATAATGTTTATTTATTCAAAACGATTATTACATAATTACATTTTGAAGGAATTGACATAGTTTAGAACACATATTACAATTGTTAAACTTTCTTACAAGTTGCAAATTTTAAATTATATATTTTTTTTTATTTAAAATTATAATAAATATTGTCTAAATTTGTAATGTTTGTCTGTAAACATCTCTTTCTCATTTATATGTAAAAAGTGTTTTGACTTACAATTCGGTATGTAAATATAAAACCTTACAAAGCAAAATTCTTCATATAAATAGAATTGATATTTAGCAATATAAAATGATTGGCTGTACTTTTGACAATGCAAATTTTACTTAATTAATAGTGGAACACAATCTTCAAAAATTGCTTTTTATGTTTACTCAATACATATTCTTGCCAATACATAATTGTATGTCCTAATTCCTTTTTAAAATGAACTAGTTTTAATCATAACATAATAATATGTAATCAACATTGTTTTTTAAATAATGTAATGTTTAGTTGCTGACTTTTAGCATGACAGCAAATAAAAAAATGAAGGATAACTAGAATGAGTTCATACTTTTAACCAATTTAAGTTTGCTTAGCACTCATTTTAGAAACCTACTTTTTCTTTATATTAGAAAAACATATAAAAAATAAGTTAATTAGTAGTTGATTTGCTTAATTACAAATTAAGCAGATTTTGTTTAATTTATTTTTAATAAAAATCATTGTTACATGTTTTTATTGTAAAATTTCAATAATTAATGATACCATACCTTTAGCCTAGATTACTATAACTAACTACTACAAACGTTGATAAAAACAAGTAATTGGCTCACCATTGAATTTGAGTTGGCTTGTGACAGTGGTGTTGGCATTGGTACCCTACGGTCAGCGAATGCTCTTTGTCCAAATAAAGTAGATCTAGAAGCCATGGAGGGAGGAGCTCCTCCAGGCATAGCCGTGGAACCCCGTCCAGGTGACAGGGCACCACCAAATGTTGGTGTCACATGCCCTGATACGCCACCGACCAATCCTGAACCAACTCGGCCTCCAACACCGCCACTAGCTAGGCTTCTAGGCGCTTGTTGGAAATTCAAGTTTGCCATAACCTGTAATTTGATAATTTTTAACATTAATTCATTTGAAGCTCAATATTATTTAACCTAAGTGAGTATATGCACTCTACATATCACTTCAAAAATTATTATTAACATGTTTGATAACAAACAAAGGTTATTTGTCAGTTATCTTAATACTAATAAAGCAGTATAAATGTTGCAATAATATTTTAATTCCACTACTGTACATGATTATAATGAATAACATAACTGCCATTATTTCTACAATACTAACATTTCATATTGGTTAGTCTGTTTGTTTCCAATACTTGAAACTTTAAAATTTCTTCACACATTAATTCTGACCTACCAAATATGAAAAAAATATATTAAATGTCACTTAAATATCACCATAACAGAAATCAACTTTTGAAGTATTATGTCAAATATAAAATCATTAAGTCATTTAATCAATATTCTAAATATTTTATTTATTAAATTAACCTCTAGTGTTCAAAGAAGATGAAAAGTTAGCATCAATATCATCCTGTTCCAGCTTTGAATTGAAATAGTTATAATTTGAATGAGCTTATTGACTCTATTTAAGACATACTTGATGAGAAGCTATCAGAATGTCTTTCTAATAGAGACAGTTATGATAAGAGCAGTCAATAATAACAAATAAAGTAGGTATACATACATCAAGATGGTTATTTATTCGTCTGTCAAACAATGGCGACTGGAAGACGTTCTAATTTCAGTTCTTTATAAATAAATGGCATTTACCTAATATATTAAATTCAGTCCTTGTTTCACTATTTTAATAACCAAAAGGTTGTTTCATAATCAAGATTTTTCAAGCGAAATAAATAAATTCACTTGACGAAATAAACAAAAGTTTGTTGACTGTTCAATTTCTCTGCATTTAGAATTTTATTCACCAACTTTTAAGTATTTTTAATACAGCCTTTGCATGAAACACTGCTATAAAATGCTTAAAACTGTGTACATCTTTACGTAGCTAAAATAAATTATAACAATTTCACTCGGATTTGTCGAACGCCACATTACCCCAAACAACTGGCGGCCATATTGTTAAAAGCGGAAACAGTTAATTTTATCAAATACACTACCTAATTATTTACCAAAAATCTACGCTGTAAGTATGTAATACTATATAAGTTCTAATTATGATAGGTTTTATTGATTTTTATGTGTCTTTATGAAGTTTCTATTTTTAAAGAAAAAACATATTTATAATATTAAGGAATATCATTGATTAAATAAAAATGATCATGATCTAAGGGTTATTGCATTATAGAACATTACTTAAAAATTAGGGTAAATTCAATAGCATGTTGTATTTTAATTTCGTGAAATGCTGTCATGCGATACGAACATTAATACTAAGAGTTATTTTAAAAAATTAATCAAATGGACCTTAAATTATTTACAAACCTTAGGAGGAGTATTTTTATGAAATCGCTTTTTCATATTGTTTTATTAACATTCTAAGTTTCTTCCTGTTTTTTCTAATTTTTACGTTTAATTAACACCTACCGTATAAGATATAACTTGCCGTACAATTGGATTTATTTTTTATTTTTAGAAGTACCTCCAAAAATTAAATGTTATACATAAGCGTTAGGATACAAATAAAAATGAAAAAAGTTACAGTTAATTATTTATTATCAGCAATTAATTTTAATTTTAGTTATTATAATTAATAACATTGTAAAAGTTACAATATTTTTTTAGTTTATTGGAGGAAAGTAAACAAGTAAATGGTTAAATGGAAAATGAGCAAATGACTGAGAGAATCTACAGTAAGCGGCAACGTTCGCTTCTGAATATTAACTTTGTTAAAAATCCGGCGGCAACTGTGGATTAATAGTAATAATACTGATAAGATTATTAAGTTATAAGATAAGGCTTACTTATCATTTAAACAAGAACATAATAATATACGATATTAAAGTTTGGCTGACGTACAAAATTATTGTTAAGTGAAAAATTTACTTACGTTATTTTATTATGATTGTTGGGAAAATTCGATTGTCTATGACTTAGTGGAATATACAGATCAGCGATGGCAACATTAATGATCATATGATTGTTCAATGAAAAAGCACGTCTGATAGGCGTCGACTTACTTCAACTAGCCAGTTTTTTAATTTCTGGCTCAATATCGGCCGTTTTTCGTGTTAGTGGTGTTAAAGAATAACTATCAGCCATGGCGCTCAGCGATGCAGATGTTCAAAAACAGGTATAAATATCAATAATGTAAACTGTATTTTATTAATTTTTACACGTCGTAATTCAACATGGATTTTGTCAGAATGATTGATCCGCGGGTTCTGATGTTTTATGCTAAGCTTAATTTTAGAAAATATCGCTTTTTTTTTAGAAATGGGTTATATGATGTGTAATTTAATAAAAAAATTTTCTCTTATTAGATCAAACATATGATGGCCTTCATCGAACAAGAGGCCAATGAAAAGGCCGAAGAAATCGATGCAAAGGCTGAAGAGGAGTTCAATATTGAAAAAGGCCGTCTTGTTCAACAACAGCGGCTTAAGATCATGGAATACTATGAAAAGAAGGAAAAGCAAGTTGAACTTCAAAAAAAGATGTAGGTTTAGAAGATTGTGAATACCTTATATTAACTTCATATGCACTTCATTATGTTTTAAGTCGTAAATTCAGAAATGATTAAATAATAAGGGTGGTCAAAGGAACGAAAATTTTAAAAAATAGAGTATCTAACACTGTAGTTTAAGAATTGCAAATCAATAGTAATACAATAGCATGACTGCTTTCCTCAGTAATCTGCTTTAAAATTGTTTATGAATCGCAACAATATTCAGATAGCCCTTTTTGTTTGAGGTGACGTGCTTCAATTAGTCACATGTTATTCATTTATTATATAAGGGAATTCCTTATATTAACTTTTTTTATTGAATTTATTTCTTTACTTAAATGAAACTTCTATGTTTGTTTTTCTATATGAATTTTCAATTTGATAAATTTGATAAAAAAAGTAATTATTAATAGTAATTAATTAAATATATATAATATAATGCCTAATAAGAAAATGAATAGGATATGGGTACTGCATCCAGAAACATACAGATTCATCTCAAGTTTAAATACTATTCCACACTATAAGATTTGGAACTCTTAATCTTATCTTAGTAGATAAAATGTGAAAATCTTGTACAACTACATAGTTGTTAAAAAGTTGATGATTTTTGTGCTAGATTAAAGTGTACTTAACAATATGAAGCTAAAAACAATACAATGATGAACATTCTGTTATACACAATGGTATTAGACTGTTTTACATATTGTATAGTTCTATATAAACTGTATATTATATTTACTAATATTATTATCATAAGGATCATTTTAAAATTGCGATAAATTTGTTATATTCATTAAAATGTAATTTGCAGCCAATCCTCGAACATGCTGAACCAAGCTCGTCTGAAGGTACTCAAAGTACGTGAAGACCATGTACGCAATGTACTTGACGAGGCCCGCAAGCGTCTGGCTGAGGTCCCAAGTGACACAAAGCTGTACTCTGATCTGCTTGTAACACTCATTGTTCAGGCTCTCTTCCAGGTATAGTTAATGAAAATAAATCAAATAAATTACAAAAAAATGAGTAGGTTTATAATATTATTAAAACATTTATTATTTTTCAAGTAAAATATTACTTAAACCAGAATTTTAAACCTATTATTACTTTTTTGTATATTGCTATTCTGCTCAACTATAAATATAAAATGTGAACTTTTGTTATAAATTGTAAAACTTATTAATGATATATTATTTTTTATAGCTTATTATTTTTAATATTTATAATTTATAATTATGATATATTATTTTTTATAGCTTGTAGAACCTGCAGTGACCATCCGTGTCAGACAGGCAGACAAGAGCCTGGTGGAATCTCTCTTTGGTAGGGTTCAACAGGACTACAAAGCCAAGATAAAGAAGGATATTCAGCTCAAAGTAGACCCAGACCACTATCTGTCTGCAGACACTTGTGGAGGTGTTGAGCTTATTGCAGCTAAGGGTCGCATCAAGGTATTTAAACATTTTATTTACATATAATTTGATACTTTCAATTGCAAGGAATTAGTTTGTCACAAAATGATATACATTCATCACCATGCTATTAAAAACCACAGGTTTTATCATTTATAATTAAGTTCACTGTATCTTACTGAGTTTTTTTTTCTGTTTTGTAGATTTGCAACACCCTGGAGTCTCGCTTGGAGCTCATTGCCCAACAGCTGCTGCCAGAGATCCGTACAGCTCTGTTTGGACGTAACCCTAACCGTAGATTCACTGATTAAACTGTTTATTGGTGACCTATATCCACTTATTATAACTAACAATTTATTTAAATTTCTTTAGAACTACAATAATGTTACAATAAGTGTTTTCCTTTGCCTAATTAATTATATTATATAATAATGCGTACAATTATATCGCTGTTTAGAATATATTCTAATTAATGACACAGTTAAGTCGCCAGAACGTGTTAAATATGTGTGGTCATGTGATTTTACTGATGCCTGGTCCCATATCTTGTAAATTAACTATTTCAATCACTACTGTACATTAGTTTCGCCTACTATTGAGCAAAAAAATTTGAATTTTATTATAGCAATTCATTCATAGCCTAATGTCTATGTATTTAGAGGATGTAGTATAGGATTTGAAACAATGTGTTAAGAATACTTTACTATATACACAATCTATATTCTACACATAGATTTTTAAAACTGAAGCATCTCATAACCTTCCTTCTGCATGCAGTATTATCAGCACTAGATTTGCTGAGGCTTTATAGTTCAACAGAATATTATTTTGTCGTTTTTTTTTTAAATGTTAAATTGCAGATCAATATTGAAATATATTTAATTGTATGTATTAATAAAGTGTTAGGAATTATTGATGACTGTAAGATTTTGGTTTGACAGCAGCATCCTATGCTGTGTCTACTTAAATCGATGTAAAGATTTGACTGGTTGCAGTGTAGTGTCATACTGTTACCTTGCAGTCGCCCATCACATTCCTACTTTGTTTTGTCCTGGCAAATATTTTGTATTGGCTCGCTTTGAATATAAATTGCTAAAATTTGCTATGTATGTTTCCCATTATGGCACTGTTAAAATTCTTATGTAAATATATAGATGTGTTAAAAATAGCGCTTTTTATTTAAACCCGTAATAATAAAAACATTTTCTTGTAATATTGATTATCCAGTCAAGGTTCTTCTCTTGTTTGCTTTGTTTAATTGGATTTTGTACAGTAATATATATTTTAACTATAAATAATTATTTTGAACTTTAAAACTGTTTTGTTTTTCACATTTATAGGTAGGGATTTTTTTTTAATTATCTAATAACAAATTCAATAAAATTAAAAAACTTAGAAGAATGCAAAAAAAAACATGCACTTTCCCAAGACCAAACCGCAACCTTACTGCGGTTAAGTAGACTATAATATCAAAAGTGGAAAAGCCTGGTGATGATGATAAACACGAATGAAGCGACTCATATGAGTCGCTTCATTCGCAGATACAATTAAGCAGGTAGTCCTTTTATCCTAAAGGCTAAATTCAACCGAAAAAAGTTGCGGGTGGGAAATATGTAATATGTGAACGAAGCGACTTATATAATAATGATCGAACTTTACTTCAAGAAGTTTGTTTGATCGTATATTATATATTCGTCACTTCATTCGAAGATACAAGTAACCAGGTAGATGTTCAGAGATTGTTATTATGTATTTTATGTATTTGTCTCAATAAAACATTCATACACAAATTAGCCACAAAAAAAAAAATATTTTTAATTTATTTATTTTTATTATATTTTTACCACAGTTTATTATATTAATTTAACAAATTATATTAAATATATTAATCATCATTATTAATTCGACAAACAGAACATCCCTTCACCGATTACGGGGCGCTTAAAAAACCGAGCAAACGTCAAAGAATAGCTGGTCCAGCCGGCTGTCTTTTTTATAGTGTCAATGCAAACTCCTACTGAGGCCGCCGCCGAGGTGGAGGCATGTACATTGTACATGCCTCCTTATTCTGTAGCCACATTATTTCTTCTTTATTCTTGTTTAGCATCAACGTTTTCGCGTGTATTATGTAAGGCAAACAGAAAGATACCGTGCTTTTCGCAGCGTTGCCAAATTTCTTTAATCAAGTCATTTAAATGAAAAGTAACCGAATCTCTTCCATGCGATTAATGGCTGTTATGTTATCCACTCTTATCGCTATCGAGCAATTAGAATGTTAGCTAGCAAAACATTTCAATCCTAGGCAAACTAATAATTCTAAACGATTAATGTGAAAGGATGCTTCCTCAGCTTTCCATCCACCGTTTGCTCTTTTCCCGCTCCAAAAAACTCCCTATCCTGTTTTAAGTATTTCAATCACTACATATAATGTACAACCTTGGCCAAAAGTATTAGGCACCCCAATTTTTGCCTTAAAATAATGAATAAAAACAATCTCTTAGTTCTAAACATATTTATTACTGTTTAATTATTACAAAAGGAATATAAAAAACTTAAAACCTAGTTGGTCCACCCTTGGATTTGATTACAGCACAGATTCTGTCGGGCATACTGCGTACAAGATCAGTACATTCCTGCCTTGTGATGGCATGCCATTCCTGCACTAACGCATTTTCTAAAGCCGTTTTTGATGTGATGTTGTGCTCTTTGATCTTCCGCTTTAAAATGCCCCAAAGATGCTCAATTGGATTGAGATCTGGGGACTGGGCAGGCCAATCAAGTAGGTAGATGTTATTTTCTGCAAACCAACGCATCGTAGTCGCCGACTTATGACAAGGTGCGTTGTCTTGCTGGAATACGACTCTGTCTAAGTTGGTGTCACCGTAAATACTCGTTAGCGAAGGCTTAAGTGCAGTTTCTAGTACTTCTATGTACTTTTCGCTGTTCATGCGACCTTCGCAAACAAACATTTCTCCAACACCATCAGCTGCCATGCAGCCCCAGATCATTATGCTGCCTCCTCCGTGCTTTACAGTGGGTACGACGCAGTCTGGATGGTATTCTTCCCCGACACGTCGCCTCACGAAGGTGACACCTGGTGTTCCAAATACCTGTAGGCGAAAGAAAAAATTTATTTTTTAAAATGATCTTAACTTTTACGATTGAAGTGAAAAAAATAAGTGATCATTCTTATTTATAACAAAAGCAGTAAAATAGGCTTACCTCAAAGTTTGATTCGTCAGACCATACTACATTGGACCAATCTTCCTCTGTAAAATGTTTGTGTCGTAGAGCCCACTCGTAACGTTTTCTTTTGTTGGCTACTGAAAGCCAGGGCTTCTTCCTGGCTTTGCATCCTTTTAGGCCCGCTTCTCCAAGTCTTCTTCTGGCTGTCCGAGCACTTATTGGCTTTCCGGCCTCTTCGGACAAGGCAGCAGCAAGCTCCGAGGAAGTTTTCTTCCGATTTTTTATTGACTCGCGTACTAATTTTCTATCTTCGCGCTTCGTAGTTATTCGTTTTCTGCCTGTTCTGGGTTTATTAGAGTGAGAACCAGTCTGGGCAAATCGTTTTATTGCAGATTGCACCGCGCAACGCGAACATTTCACCAATTTGGCGATTTCCTTTTGCGACTTCCCGTTTTCATGGAGCAGTTGTATTTTTATACGATTTTCTAAAGAAATTTCACTTCTTTTCGGCATTTTTGAGTAAATTAGGAGTCAACGTAATCGCGTAAATGGAAATTGCAGCTTGTTCACTTGTAAGAGTTCCGAACACAAGTGACTAAACTTTCACTGAGATGATCGCAAAAATATCAAATCCCTTGTTCTCGGTCGCCACGTGTTTTATGACCTTTACAAATAGCCGCTTGCTGTTCTAAGAAATTATTTACCACCCCGGCGCGTCATCTAAGATAAGCACTTATTCCTTGTTCGATTAGTAAACAAGCTTTGAGCATTTTTTTGGGGTGCCTAATACTTTTGGCCAAGGCTGTATGTAAGTATCAGTCGAGTCCTGTTGCTTTGGCGTTATTTTACTTCAAGTTTTTTTAGTTTCAAAACAGCAATACTTGATATTGTTGTGTTCCGGTTTGAAGGGTGAGTGAGCCAGTGTAATTGTGGTACTCCGCTGGTGATGCAAAGCAAAATCGCCATGCTGGGGATTGACGTTCGCTGCGACCTTAGTCCAAGGGATTACATCGAGGCTGTTATAAAAACAGCTTCACGGAAACTCGGAGTTCTGAACAAGGTGCGGCGCTTTTTCACGCCACAACAACTGTGCCTGCTGTACAAAACACAGGTACGGTCTTGCGTGGAATATTGCTCGCACCTTTGGGATGGCTCCGCTAAGTACCTACTTGAGGCCTTGGACCGGTTGCAGCGACGTGCCGTACGCATTATTGGCGACGTAAAGGTCACAAACACCCTTGAACCTTTACAATTGCGTCGTGAGATAGCAGCACTGAGCGCTTTCTATCGACTGTATCACGGCGAGTGCTCTGAGGAATTATTCTCTCTAATTCCTGCTTCCCCCTTCCTTCTTAAGTCCACGCGAGCTGGTTCTCGATGTCACCGCCTAACTGTGACATCAATTCCATCGCGAACAAAGAAATTTGGCAACTCCTTTCTTTGTCGCACTTCCAAAAAATGGAATTCCTTACCAGCTCACGTGTTCCCCTCCTCTTACAACCCGGGTTCCTTCAAACGAGGCGTGAAGAGGCATCTTGCGGGCCGGCAAGGCGAAGGCGGCTAGTGCAGAACGTTTTTCCCGTCTGTACTGGCCGTCGTCGCGTTTGGACTCTACTACCACTTACCATCAGGTGGAGTAAAGTCATTTGCCCTCCCGGCGAATATAAAAAAAAAAAAAAAAAGGCACAAGGGACATAAAATCTTAGTTCCCAAGGTTGGTGGCGCATTGGCTATAAGCGATGGTTGACATTTCTTAGAATGCCAATGTCTAAGGGCGTTTGGTGACCACTTACCATCAGGTGGCCCATATGCTCGTCCACCTTCCTATTCTATAAAAAAAAAAAACGTTGCCTCGCTCAGAAAAAAGAATGAAGTGACAGTTTAATAGAATAAGTATTGTAAGGAGTCAGTAAATAAGACTGGCAACACACGGGCACCAGGCTATGAAAGAACCCCTCTCGCCATGATGGGTCTCTTTTTGCTCCTAAAGATTGGAACTCTAATTTCACCCACCTAAGTTTTGTCGTAGTGATATATTTCTCTATTAATGTTTTATCATTTTCCGTTATTAAATTAATTCCTTTATTAAACTTTTCATTTCCGTTATTTTTAAAATCCACTTTTGGTTTGATCTGCTGATTGAAAATCGATTCTCTAAACGTGCGGACAGTGCCTTTAGGATAAAAGGACTATCTGGTTAATTGTATCTTCGAATGAAGCGACGAAAATATAATTATAAATACATTACACTTTATAGAATAGAAGAATAAATGACTACCTTTTACGCACTCTTAATTGTAGATCTTATATAGCTTTCTACTATATAATTGCATGCATTAGTAGATTTATTTTAAAAACGTAACTTTATAAATTTGGATCGCGGTTTTTAAACGCGCGATTTTTTTGTGTCCCATAGTAATAGGATGGTGGCGCACGCACAGTGTTTAACCGCATTCAATTTTTTCAGTCTCGACTGGGCGAGCGCAGAGAGTAACAGTTATTTGCAGTGCTAATGTAAAGAGGTTATGTCATGTCGTCCGACGCAGAAACAACTTGTGTAGAGTACGATAATGTGCCTACAACAATATTGTTGAAGTGGAATGAATGTTGAATCTATGTTGAGTACTTATGGCAGCGGCGTTGATTACGTTTTTTATTTCTTTATTTGAAAATCAAAGCCACAACACACGCTACTCGGCAGAAGTCCATGGTGGTACTGAAATAAAATTAAGCAAAACGCCAGCCGCTGTGAGTGTTTGTATGCGGTTTTGCGTTTTCAGCTATTTCTATACCGCTCGCGTTTAATCGCAGTGCGTGCTAAGTCTATGATTAAAACAATCGGAGGTATGGACATTAGCCATTACGGACCTTTTTTTTACACTGGAAAAACGCGTTACGCGTTTCCCCCACAGGAACAGTGGGGGCTATGTGGGGCTCGCCGGTGTCCAAGGCGCAGAGTGCGCCCCGAACATCGGAATACCCACTAAAAAACCATCGGTATCCTTTCCGTCTTGACGAGGAGCGCCACGGGATCGTTTCGCATGCTACCCTGACGCAACATTACGAACCTACTCCCTAGATAAATATACAATTATCGTCTAAATTTTAAATCTTAGAACTTGAAATTAAAAGAGTAATAAAATTGAGTAAAATGTCAAGCTGTTTTTATACATTTTTTTAGATTTCACATAATATACATATAAAATATTTATGTAACACTTCCAATTCCAGTTGTCATAAAATTGATTTACTTTAAATTAAAATCAATCTAATTATTCTAAAACAAATTTTGGACTATTTTTTAATCTTCAAAAGGTGGTAATCCAAATATTTCTGGCTTAAATTGTTCTAGGCTTCGTAAGACAATAGTGGCTTCTTCTGTCAGGCTCTTATCCACTCGAGGATCAGGAACCATAACAACTTGCATGCCGGCTGCTCTTGCTGCTTTAACACCATTAACAGCATCCTCAAAGACAAGGCACTAGAAACAAAATAACTATATTTACTAATTATATTATTACAATTTGATACTGAAAAAAAATATTTTTTAGGAAAAAAATAATGGAATATTACATAATAAATTATTACCTGCTCAGCTTTAGGGTTTTCTGGAAATTTGGAAGCAGCCACTAAAAATATGTCTGGGTGTGGCTTTCCCTTTTTAACATTAGGATCTGAGGAGCCAAATGTTTTGTATGGAAGCAAAGAAAATAATGCTTGGTGGTGTTTATCAACTTTCAAATGATAGCTTTCCTCACTTGAACTGGTTGCCAGTCCTAGTGGTATACCCTTATTATGTAAATGCTCAATAAGTCTCTTTGCACCTGAAATTTATTTATTTATGTTTGGACTGCCACTAAACTATACATAATTATAATATAACCAATAATTACTTATGTAAATATTTCACTAAATACTTAAGTTATTATTTGTTCATGTACATTATAAAAAGTAGAGCTGTTATAGTATTGACACATTTAAATTTAAGTACCGAATACTGTTTTGTATATATTTTTAATTATATTACCTGGCATAACATTTGTATCTGGAAATAACTCTGCAAACTCTTTTTTACTTTTATCTATGAATTCCTCTGGTGTCATTGGTAACTCCAACTCAGAAACAATCGTCTGAGCTGTCTCATGGGCTTGAGAACCCATTAGTTTTAATTTTAAATTAAATGTATAATCTTTACCATATTGTGAAACAATATTTTGAAACGCTATTGTATACAAATCCTCAGTATCTGAAAATTAATTACAGTATCAATAAAATCATTACTTCAGTTAGGTACTTACTTTGATTCAGAAATGTCATACTTAATAATAAGCCATCCATATCAAAAAGAACATGTGTTACTGGTTTAGTCATGTTTACGTTTATGTTTAGTCGTTTATAATAAAAAAGGATTAATTTTACTTCGAACTTATATTTCTGTGTATACTTAAGTATTTATATTGCCAAGAAAATAGGTTGCCTATTTTTTTTAAATATTTACATCTGATATGAAAATGTCAGTTTCACTATTGACTGTTGAATATTAAATAATAACACAACTATTTTTTTCAGGCGTGTATATAACACAACTCCCGAGTTGTGAGAGAGACATTTTATCAAATTGACAATGACAAGTGGCATTGTTTTGACTTTTCATTTATATCATGAAAAGTCAAAACCATTCATGTCATCACCCTTGCCCTAATCATTATGAAGGCAGTAAATAAATTCATCAATTTTAAATTAAATATACTTATTTTATTAAAAAAGGGAATGTCACCGTCTTTATAATTGCAGTCAAATTAAATTTAAACGGTAATATATATACATTCTGGAACACTTGGCGTCAGCCACGTTGTGCAATGTTACGACGTCCCCTGGTTCTGTTATTTTTTATTATTATCTTGAAGTGAATATTGCTAAGTTTTTCTATTTCCTACCCGATGATATATATCTCATTCCTATAACTTTATTTTCCGCGATATTCTTCTTGCAATCGGGGCCGAACATTTTCGAACCCCGAAGCATGTTGGTGAAGTTTTGCGTTCCTGAGTATTATATTGTCTACAAATCCTACGGCGCCGACTTTTTCACTTCTAGTGAATTAACGTGCGTAAATGCGGCGTTGCCAAAATTATAATGTAAGAAAGAGATACAAAGACAGTTTCTTCTCTTTCTTACACTGGTTAAATAATTTATATAGCATATGACATAGGACATGGGAGTTATTGTTAGGTATCTTCTATATTTTGTTATTATTAAAAACCTTATGTCCTTTTATGTACCCCTGACAACACGTATGTAATATTATGATGATCGATTAATATCGATTCAGAATATATAGAAATATATTGTCATTAGACGTTCTTGTATTTTGAATTGCGTCCATATTTTTTTGATATTGATAATTTGTGTAATATTGTGAGATAATCAAAGAAAATAGGTAAAAAGCAAAAATAAACTTAAGATTAATAATCTATAATATTTAAAACAAAAATATCAACTTAAAACAGCTTCTATAATTTCAGATCGGAATCGAACTCAGTCCACTCGAAAAATCGTTGTATTTCAAATCTTTAGGCCAACTAATAGTTACAAGGAGGAATGAAATTTATGTACTGAATCTTTCTTTATACTAACATTAGCATGTCGGGGACGCTAAACCAAGAGTTTATCCCCTATGATAAAACAGCGCAACGCGCCTAAAGAAGTTTTCACTTAAAAAAACATAATGTCATCACAACAATCGTTTTATGTGAGTTAAGATGAAAAACATAACATAATATTTTTAATATAGAACAAAATAACGAGTACAGTGCACACCGAAATTTTCTAAAGTTATTCATGTCATGACTGTGGTCATATTTCTACTGTGGCTGTATATAATATAACTATTTACCTAAATAACAATTTCAAAATAAAAAAAATATTATACGTTTTTCGTATTTTATTTTTGGGTTTCTATGTAATTTTATTTTAATTAATAATGTTGTAGCTTGTAAAATTGTTGTAGAAATATTTTCTAAATAAATTAATTGCTACAACACTGTTACAGTTAATAATGTAATTATTGGATATATTTCTGTTTTTTAAATTAATCATTTTTAACATCAAATCCAGTTAGTTTTAGCAAAAAATCAACATGACATTGGTATAAAATTTAAATAATTAACTAAAACCAGTCAAAATTTAAGAGATAGATTCTTAAACAAAATTAACGTATTTAGTAGTTAGTTAGTTAAAATAAATATTAACCAAACAATTAACACTTATTCGCATTGTCTAGTGCTGTTTGATTTTTTTTATTTGTAATATATACATTTTTATAGTACATATTTTTCATATATGATTTGTATACTACAATACCATATCAGTTTTAAAAAAAGTGTAAATCATTCAATAATCTACAAAAAATTGTTCGAAACCGCTAGTATTCACAGTTTACGACAAAAAACCGATACTTATGACATTTGACTTTGAGTATTTTCTTAGCAGACGTAGGATTGATGGTGATTTTTGATATATCATTTAAAATAGTGTACCTAAGACCTCAAGAATATCAAGCAAATTTACAGCTCTTTTACTGACTTGTGGTGTAGGTGTTAGGGCTTTGTGCAAGCTCGTCTGGGTAGGTACCACCCACTCATCAGATATTCTACCGAAAAACAGTACTTGTAGTAGCAGTGTTTCGGTTTGAAGAGTGAGTGAGCCAGGATAATTGCAGACACAAGGAACATAATATCTTAGTTCCCAAGGTTAGTGGCGCATTGGCGATGTAAGCAATGGTTAACATTTTTTACAATGCCAATGTTTATGGCCGTTGGTGACCGATTATCACCAGGTGGCCCATAAGCTCGTCCGCTTACCTATTATATAAAAAAAATATCTATGTGAATTATTCTAAGCTTATTAATATTTGTTTGTCTCTTTTGATCGAACAATGTATTTTATTTAATGGATGATTAATCAATGACTATTCGATGATTGTTATCCA
The DNA here is from genome assembly GCF_905147045.1 of Nymphalis io. Classification (NCBI taxonomy): domain Eukaryota; kingdom Metazoa; phylum Arthropoda; class Insecta; order Lepidoptera; family Nymphalidae; genus Nymphalis; species Nymphalis io. The sequence continues at coordinate 5,215,310 of NC_065907.1, read as the reverse complement.
TTGTGACTGTTCGTAGTATCACACTACATGAAAGAAAATTAGCCATCTTTATATCGCGCGATCTGTTAAAAGACGCTTTTTTTTGTAAAAGGGGGAAAACGAGCAGGAGGCTCACCTGATGGAAAGTGACTACTACCGCCCATACCGCACATCTGCAAAAACCCGAGGGATTGCGGGTGCATTGCCGGCCTTTAAGAAATGAGTACGCTCTTTTTTTGAAGGTTGCTATGTCATATTGGTTCGGAAAAGTTGCTGGCGAAAGCTGATTCCACAGAGTGGTTGTGCGAGGCAGGACCTCGAGGTGGTCAGGATGGAATTTCGAGTTGCTGCGCGATGTCCAGTAGTGAAATTAAGCAGCCGGACCTATCCAAACAATTCAATGGTCTGGCATGGTAGCAATGATTGGCTACAAACGGTATGATTTTTTGTGTTATATGATTCTTCGCTTTCACTTGGCGGAATATACATATTTAAATTATAATGAGATGACTCCAACATATTTGAAGTGTCAGAATTTTCAATTATTGAATTGTCACTGTTTTCAACAAGAATATGTTCGGTTTCTTCAATGTTGACATTACAATGTTGAGTAGCAACTTGGTTTATTAAATGTGTGTCATCGGTGTTGAGTTCCAATAAAAAACTTTCAGAAGTTAAATCTGTAGTGCAATGCGACACGTCCTTCAAAGAAACCGACAAGTCGTCAGATAGATATGAACTGTTTGCAGTGTCATCGCCTGTAAATGGCACATAAGCTTCATCTCTGTTCTTCTCATTGTCAGTAGTGTCCATAAATAAATCATCAGTACTGGTATTAGGTATTACTATTGAAGGCAGATTGTGACTGGGCCTCTGTAAAATAAAACTATTATTCGGCTAACTTATTAAAAACATAAATCTGGTGTTAAGAATCCTGTAACTTGCACTCATAAAATTACTTAACAAATTAATAATAAAAGCTAGCCAAGTGTAGCCAAGCTAGCAAGCCAAAGATGGGAGACGGGGCTTCGAAAAACACTTCGAGCACCTTGTCCCTCGGATTAAGGAAATAGTTGGTGCTATACACATTCTGCTGACCAATTTTTATATTTTTAAAATTTTAATGTGGTACTGCCACGCTGTACGTCTGAAAAAGTACCACGCTCTCACCTAAGACCGACCGAATACGTCTGTCCAAGTTCTTCTTCAAATTATTTTTTTGTCAGCAATAAAAACATTAAGCTTGAGGTTTAAACTTAATCAACATAATAACAACATACATATTTTGACAACTATCATTGACTCATATTTGAAAGAAAATAAAATTACAATGCATTGGTCGTGTTTTTACGGCGAGGCGCGGTGCGTGCGATATGTTAAATATTATTATAGTAGGTAATGGATAAACGATTAGTGATCTTAAAAATATTAGCAGAAGTTAGCGAGATCGTTAACATTTTTTAGAGTTAACTGAAATGTTAATCTGTTTTGTACCTATAACTGACCATCTTGACCTTCTTGGCATTACTCTCACGTCGATTCTAAATTTCCGCTCTTTTATTGAGTCCAAACCCCAAATAGCCGCTCGAAAACTTGGTATCCTCTCAAAAGTGAGACGTTACTTTACTCCAGAACAACTGCTCAGCTTATATAAAGCACAAGTGAGGTCATGTATGGAGTACTGCTCTCACCTTTGGGATGGCTCTGCCAAGAACCACCTTCAGGCTCTAGAGTTGATTGAGAGGCGTGTCAGAAGGTTGATAGGAGACGACGTATTGGTCGAGTCTAGGCTCCAAAGTCTTGAACATCGACGTGAGGTTGCATCACTCAGTCTTCTATCGGATACATTTCGGAGAATGTGCTCAGGAATTACACTAACTGATTCCTGCAGCCCCTTTTTATTATCGAACGGCCAGGCAAACGAGACCAAAGTGCCATAGATACACAGTTGAAATTCCCCGCCTACGTACGAAGCGCTTTGAGTCTACATTCATCATTCGCACTGCGAAACTATGGAATGCTTTGCCTGAGTCCGTATTCCCTGATAGGTACAATGTTGGTGTCTTCAAATCCAGAGCAAACAGGTTTCTTATAGGCAAGCGTACTACATCTTAGACCGTGTCGATGCTTAACATCAGGCAAGTCAACGGTCAAACGCTGGCCTATTAATTGTAAAAAAAAACTGTTTGTCGAGATGTCGTTAATTAACTGTTTAATCTATGGATTAAATTATTAACTAACATATTTTACACGTTAAGTTGAAAAAGTTATACATGGACGTTACGTTCCAGGACGTCAAATGATACATATTGTGAAACTTTTACGATATTGCAACGTCCGTATATATACATATCAATCAATCAATCAACAGCCAATCGTTTTCCACTGCTGAACATAGGCCTCTCCCAAGGTGCGCCAAAGCTCCCTGTCCTCCGCCTTCCGCATCCAGTTGGTGCCCGCCACCTTCTTAAGGTCGTCGGTCCACCTGGCTGGAGGGCGCCCTACGCTGCGCTTGCCGATTCGCGGTCTCCACTCTAGGACTCGTCTGCGCCAACGGCCATCGGTCCTACGACATACGTGACCAGCCCACTGCCACTTCAGCCTGCTAATTTTGCAAGGTATGTCGGTGACTCCGGTTCTTTTCCGGATAATCTCATTTCTGATCTTATCCTTCAAAGATACTCCGAGCATAGCTCGCTCCATAGCACGCTGAGAGACTTTGAATTTGTGGACTAGTCCCGCAGTTAGTGTCCACGTTTCGGCACCTATGTCATGGCAGGTAAGACGCATTGGTTGAAGACTTTCGTCGTCAAACATTGCGGTATAGACGACTTGAGGACTTGACGAAGGTTGCCAAATGCTGCCCATCCCAAGCGAATTCTTCGATCGGCTTCCTTCTCGAAGTTGTTCCTACCGACTTGTATTATCTGTCCTAGGTAGGTATATTCACTAACAACTTCGAGAGGTTTCCCCTCGACGTATATCGGTTCCGGCACGACATGCCTATTGAACATGATCTTGGTCTTGTCCAAGTTCATACCGAGACCGACACACCGGGAAGAGCGTAGTCTAGTCACGCAGCATTTCGGTGAGTTGTTCCAGCGACTCTGCTATGATGACGATATCGTCGGCAAATCGAAGGTGTGAGATGTACTCGCCGTTTACATTGACTCCATACCCAGTCCAATCCAGCGTCTTGAAAACGTCTTCCAACGCGTTGGTGAACAGTTTCGGGGATATTACATCCCCCTGTCTCACCCCTCTGCGCAGTTGGATCGCCTTCGTCTTACAGTCCTGGATGTGGACAGTCATCTCAGTACCGCGATATATCTCCAGTCGATATGACATCTCTGCAATGAGTCGAGCACTGCCCAGGTTTCGATGGAGTCGAAGGCTTTCTCGTAGTCCACAAATGCCATACACAGCGGCTGATTGTACTCTTCGGTCTTCTGCACAATCTGCCGAACAGTATGGATGTGGTCCACGGTGCTGTAGCCTGATCGAAAGCCGGCTTGCTCTGGGGGCTGGAACTCGTCAAGTCGTCTGGCGAGACGGTTCGTGAGGACTCTTGAGAACAGCTTATACACGTTTTTCAAGAGTTTTATCACCTTTCTTGAAAAACAGTACCACCTCACTCCCGCTCCACGTTTCCGGGGTCTTGCCATGTTGGATGACAGAATTAAAGAGGCTTGCTAGCTCTTTCAGGACCGGAGTCCCGCCTGCCTTAAGCAACTCTGTTGTGATTCCGTCATCTCCCGGAGCTTTGTTGTTTTTAAGCTGTTCTAGAGCCGCCCTAATCTCGCCTTGGTCAACGACCGGGAGCTCCTCGGAGTAATGGCGCGTAAGAGGAGCGCGCTGGTCATCAATAGTGATTCCCACGGGTTTATCCGATCTTGAAGAGAACAACTGCCCATAAAACCTCTCTACTTCTCCGACAATCTCAGGCCTAGAGGTAACGACCCCACCATTTTCAGTTTTAAGTTTTGTCAAACGCGGCCTTCCAAACTTGCGAGCGAATACTTTCGATCCCCGATTTTGCTCAATCGCAGCCTTGATGGCACGGGTTTTGGAGCGTCGGAGATCACGTCGCGTCAGCGTTTTTATTGTTCGATTTAAGGCCTTATCTGACAAAAACGATAGTAGTTCTCGTCGTTTTCTGATGAGCTCGAGTGTCTCAGCAGAGAGTTTTGGTGCGTTGTCTCTTCTCTGTGGCGGAAAACACTTGCGGAATGTGTTTTGCAGTATTTTGACCAGCGTGTCGGTTTTCTCATCAATGCTGCTTACGGTTTCCAACGCGGTGAATTGATTTTGAAGTTCCATTTGGAACTTTTCGGAGCCTTGAGCAGCTTGGAGCATGGTAGCTCGGAGAGTAGAGAGTAGCGAGGTGATGGTCCAGCCTCATCGAGCGTCCATTGTACGTTGCCATGTGTTTTATACGGTAGCCTGCCGTGAACCGGTGATTCTTAGCACCCCTGCCCTGCCGATACCGCGACCGCTACCTTGGTCGGGCCTAGCGGGCTTGCCGGTAACTGGGGGCCTTTTTTGGGGCGCATCTGCCATTAAGGAGGGTTTGCCCATACTCGCCGCGCTGGGCAGGCGTGTTGGCGAGCGCAGTAGGGGAGTAAGATGTTTATGGGGGGGGGGACGCTGCTGCCCATCCCACCTTTTCCCCGTCCCTTAGTCGCCTCTTACGACACCCACAGGATGAGATTGGGGGAGTACTATTCTAAGCCGGTACTCCACGGTACTCTAAGCCGGTACTCCACGGTACATACATAAACATATATGTCCTAATAACTGCAAAACGCGCAAGTGGTTAGTTTAAAGCCCTACGAAACAATTATTTCTCAACGTCCGTATACTCGTATAAATACATTTTTGTATTTAATAATTGTAATAACAAAAAAAAAATAAAAAATTTCTCAATATGTATCATTTGAGGTCCAGGACGTCAAATGATACATGTTTTGAAACTTTGTTATTATATTCCAAAGTCCGTATACTCGTATAAATACATTTTTGTTTCTTTCAGGCTGCAATCGGGGCCATTATTTTAATACGTAAAACAAGTTAGTTTTTTTACAAGTTTTTTAGATAAATTATCATCAAGAGTATCGAGGTGCGCTTGGATGCTTTTAGGTAAACAATGGATCCGCGCCACCCGCACCGCACCTCTCGGGAACTCCCCGCTTGTGAACTAGTCGTCACTGCTTGCGTTGGATTTTAATATTGTAGTTTCGCGTGTAATTTATATTTTTTTTTCTTAAATTCTTACGTAATATATGATGATGCCTATTTAGTTTAACGAATAATAGGTTACCTACCTAATTATCTACTCGTAATTATAATTGAAAAAATACTTACCAATGTACGTTTCTCGCCATAACAGTCATTTTTGTGTTTTCTTCTAGGTCGAGGCATAAGGATGTTGTTATTTGCCACTGAAATATTTTTTTTAATTACTAAAAAAAGTATAAAAGAAAAGGTCAGTTTTAATAGAAAACGACAGAAGATTTAAAGCCTCCTTTTTGCAGTCAGTTAAATATTTATCTACCTATAATTGAATTTATATCAAGAATAAATTCAATTCAATCAGTATCAACCAATATATTAAATCAATAAAAAAATAATTTAGCAATATTACTTTCAAGTCCAGGAATTAATTTAAGCAACTTTTCACTTTGATAATTTTTTCTGAACATTTCGCTTAAAAAGACGGACGCAATATCAAATGTTAACTGAAAGCGTGTGAATACTCGAGAATCGAGAACATAATGAGCAATTAACAGGATCCTACAAGTACGGAAGAGTTGTGTGCAACGTTGGGCTTCATTACGAAGTATTTGCCACCAATTATAATTTTTTTATATATTTTAAAACTTAGTATTAGTAGTAAAGTATAATCTAAGAAATAGGTGAAAAAAAAGCAGCATTGCTTTAAGCAATAAATTATTATTAAAAATATGAATCTTGTGATTTACTTGATGCAAAGTTTTTTTTTTACGATAGTTATCTACGAATGAAAGATGTCATGATATGCAATGTAAACTTATTAATCCAGACAAAGTGTTCAAACATCTTTATATATATATTCAATAAAGATTCAGTTATGTATGATAACAGACATAGATAGAAGAAGAAAAATGATTGGTTGGAATAAGCATGTACGGGATGCACAGGAAAGCGAGGCTTAATTTTCAAACCTGGCTCCTATATAATAAGCTGAAAGCTGGCTATGTATATTCGAGGCTATGAATGATAGCCGTAAGATCTTTAAGTCTAAGCTGTCATAAGTGGTGTCAAAATAATCAAGATCAAATTCAAATGGAAATTATTGCAACGCATCGTGCTTCCAAAAAACCTTTTGAAGTTTTGGAACTTCACAAACAAACTAAAGTAAACTTTAAACAAAGTTAACTTTAGCAAAGTTTTCCTGTGTGTGTTGACGGTTGTTCAGATCCCTCTTCCATAGCCAATTTGTTTATGGAGCAATATCGCATGAGCTCTCCACTAGGTTCATCACAGTGTTCTCTTGATTCTAAAAACGATTACTATAAATCTGGCGACTTTATTACATTCCGTAACAGCCTGTGAATGTCCCACTGCTGGGCTAAAGGCCTCCTCTCCTCTTTTTGAGGAGAAGGTTTGGAGCTTATTCCACCACGCTGCTCCAATGCGGGTTGGTAAAATTCACATGTGGCAGAATTTCAGCCGAGATGGCCCTGTGGTAAGAACGCGTGAATCTTAACCGATGATCGTAGGTTCAAACCCGGGCAAGCACCACTGAATTTTCATGTGCTTAATTTGTGATTATAATTCATCTCGTGCTTTACGGTGAAGGAAAACATCGTGAGGAAACCTGCATGTGTCTAATTTATTACATTCACGTCCAAAGAAATATGAAAAGGGGTACGACGGTCTAAGCGTCGAGCACTTGAAGCATGCAGGTGTGCATTTGCCGTAAGTTTTGTCAATGTTGTTTTCGCTATGTTTGATCCATGCACACTTGCCCTCAGATCTTATAAAAACAATTTTCGTGCCAACTGTAAAAAATAAAACAGGTAATGTCTCGGACAAAAATAACTACCGCCCTATATCTCTGGCCACAGACATAGCAAAAGTACTGGACAGCTTAATTAATAATTACCTGGATTAGTACCTAGATATTGTAAATGACACTCAATTTGGTTTTAGACCAGGACTGTCAACAAAGGCTGCTATAATATGCCTAAAACATACGGTACGCCATTGTACGGATAGGTATACACCGGTTTATGCCTGCTTTCTCGACCTTTCTAAGGCCTTCGATTTAGTCTGTTATGATAAGTTATGGGAAAAGTTGGAGAGAGCTGGTGTACCTGGCAATATACTTAACATAATCAGCCTAATTGAGTTCGTTGGGGACAGGCATACTCAAAGGAATATATCCTTGAATGTGGTGTTAGGCAGGGTGGATTGAAATCTCCAAAGTTATTCAACATATACATAACAGACCTTATTGTGGAACTAGGCAACAAATACTTCGGTTGTTATATAGATGGCACCGCCATGAATAATTTCAGTTATGCAGATGATATGGTGTTACTAACGCCATTTGTTAGTGCCCTTAGAAAAATGTTAATTGTGTATGAAAAGTATGCTTTTGAACACGGCTTAATATAGAATGTAAAAAAAAGCCAATACATGATTTTTAAAGTTCCTGGGAAATGTACTGAAAACACACCCCCAATTAACCTGAAGGGGAATAATCTAAGTTGTGTAACAGAATTTAAATACTTAGGTCATTATATCAAAGACGACCTCAAAGATCATGTAGACATAGAACGCGAGCGAAGAGCATTGGCGATAAGATGTAATATGTTGACTAGAAGGTTTGCGCGATGTAGCGAACTTGCCAAAATTACGCTATTTAAGGCGTACTGCCAAACCTTCTACTCATGCAGTCTTTGGACATCTTACACTCGAAAATAGCTCAACGCTCTTCGTGTTCAATATAATAATGAGTTTAGGATACTATTGGGTCTGCCTCCATTCTATAATGCTTCAGAAATGTTTGCACAAAAACGGACAGATGATTTCTATGCGATCATGAGGAAAAGATCTGCATCCTTGATACGTAGAATCAGAGAGAGTTCCAACTCTATCCTAAGGAATATTGCAAATAATATGAACGGCTATATGATGAGGCGGATGATCTAGAATTATTTTTTTTTATAGAATAGGAAGGCAGACGAGCATGTGGGCCACCTGATGATAAGTGGTCACCAACGCCCATAGACATTGGCATTGTAAGAAATGTTAACCATCACTTACATCACCAATGTGCCATCAACTTTGGGAACTAAGATGTTATGTCCCTTGTGCCTGTAATTACACTGGCTCACTCACCTTTCAAACCGGAACACAACAATACCAAGTACTGCTGTTTTGCGGTAGAATATCTGATGAGTGAGTGTTACCTACCCAGACGAGCTTGCACAAAGCTCTACCACCAGTAAAGTCTATGTAATACTCTGATTCATGTGTCTCATACACGATCAATTTAATTTTTAATTTAATTTAATTTAATTTTATTTGATCTCAATATATATGTGTATTATTTGCTTTTTTTTATGTCATTAATTAGTTAATATTTTTGAGATTGTGATTGTGAGTGTGATTGTGATTCTAATTCTAATTATTAATATATGTTATGTAATGTTATTTTTAATAATCATGTACCAAAAGTATGGGCCTTGATGCCTGAAGAATAAAGATATTATTATAATGATTTCTATTTAACTTTTAAAGTTTCTCTTCTTTCGAAGGGCTTAAAACTAAAACGCGGGCTGCAGCCAAGAGTTAAGTAGTGTTGCTTATATTAAAAACGTTGATGATAAAGTGGATGATGACATAAACTTTCGGGTGATACGGCAGGTGTTAAGGGTTATGGCTTTTTGAAGTATGTGGAGGACATATATTGGCATTTGTAAGGTGTTCAGACTCTGTGTCAAGGATTTTGACACGATACCTGTGGATGATAGAACTATTGGGACTATGTGTACTGTTTGTGCTTTCCATTACGTTTTAATTTCTATGGCGAGATCTTGATATTTACTTTTTTTTATATTTACTTAACTTTTCAGATATCGTGGTTTGTATGTTATGTGAATTAGGAACGGCTATATCGATAAGATAAGCGATTCTATTGATTTTATCGTGAACGGTAATATCTGGTTTATTATAATAGATAGTTTTGTCAGTTATTATTGTTTCATCCCAGTAGATTTTGTGGTTTTTGTTGTCTAATACACTTTCCGGTTTATATTTGTAATACGGATTCATTTCTATTATAAGTTAATATTTTTATGCTAAATGTATGATTGCATGTATGGTGTATGATTGCAGCCACTTGATCATGTCGATGCTTATAATCGGTCTGTGCGACAGATTTGCAAGCTCCGTTATTATGTGCTGAATTGTTTCTAATAGGCTGCGTTACATAAGTCAATAGGTTGATTGTGATCCTTCATTATGTACTTCCTATAGTTTCGAGTTGCTATTATTTGGTCTTGAATGGCGAGCATAAAAACTTCGGTCTCAGGGAACAGTTGACCTCGTTTGAGCCATTTGTTCGACTTCTCTTTGTCGACGTGAGGTTGGTTCAAATAGGCTCGGTGCCTCCCATGCAGTCTTTTTTCAGCCCATTCCAACATTTGTTCTTGTGTACTTATAATATGTTCGTTTACTTGAGTGTTTTTGTCATGTGGGTTTAATGGTGTAAGCTTTTTGTCTATTTCTGTTGCATGTCTATGTAGAGGTGAGTGTTCGGATTTATCATGGGAGGTATTTCTAGATTTTGCTTATTATCTTTGCAATTAGATAATAAATTTCTATAAAAGATTTTATCATTGTTAACAAATATTTTGTTTTGTATTTTAAGGGCAGTACACGTCAAATATCTCTTTAAGTCTGCTAGCTGCTGCATTGAGTTTCTGTTTTAAGGTATCTAAGAAGTGTTCTATATGCGTGTTTGTATTTTTATATTGTGTGTGTGATTGATATTGTGTCTTTATGAGTTCTACTGCAGCTACTACTTTTCGATTTCTATTTCCTCTAATAAATTGTGTTAACCTGCCTATATTGGCTTGTAATTTCCTTATTTTATTTTCTAATGTTCTTTGCCAGCTAGGTTTTCTGAATGATTTGTTTTGATGGTCGTTTTGTGTTGTGCATTTCATTCTTGCCCCATTACATGTAGCTGCTGTCCATGCGGCCCAGTAAATTATTGTCTGTAGAGTGATAAAATCAGCATCAGTGTTTACAAATTTTGTCAGTATCATCGTATCTATGTATTTCGTTATTAATGAACTTTTTAGAAGTCCTTTGTTTAGGAATGTATGGTCTGCTAGTTGGTTCAGAATCACGAAAATGTACGAGCATGTACGAATGTGTTCTCTATTTCAGTGTTTACTTCTAAGGTAGTATTAAGCATTGATTGCGTGTTGTTGACGTGCTCCATATCGTGATCGTAGGTGATACTTTCTATGTTTTGTTTATCGATAGGGGTTGATGTAACGGAATCAGTGCATGTTGTTATATATATGTAGTGTAGTGTTTTGCATTTTCCTAGCTTGTGAATTTGTTCCTGAATTAGATTTGAATGCATTGTGTTGTGTAATATTACTTTGTTCTGTTGTTTGTAATTGTTCATTATCTGTATCTTCCTTTAGTGTATGTGTATAATGTAATTCATCTGCTACTTGTTGTTTAATCAGTGTTAATCTATCTTGTTTAATATATTTATTATTGCCCTTCGTTGATCCGCTAATCTTTGCTCTGTAATGTGTGTAAACTCTGGGTATAAGTTTATAAATTCTTCATACAAACGTTTTCTATAAGCGGTCTTATTAGTCTCTAATTGTGTTATTTTGAAATAAATCCTAATAATTGCGTCATGGCATCCATTTGTCCATTTCATACGTTTTCCTGTTAGTGTGTTAAGGGATGTTTTAAGATTTTGAAGTTTGTAGCGTTTTGTTGTATCTAAGTTTGGATTACTTGTAATTCTGATCTAACTTCATCGTAAATCTGATCTATGATTTCTTGTTATAATAATTTCTTTTGTATAATAGCTCTACGTTGGTCACCAATTCTCTGTCTGCTATTCAATGTCTGTATATATGTGGATATTTATCTATAAATTTTATATGTAATGAAGAAAGATATGAATTTGTGTCTGATTCTAAATTTGTAAGATATAGGTAGGTACGTAGGATGAACTTATTCATTTCCATACTCCATTTTTTACGTTTTTTTACGCCACTGGTGGTGGGCACAGGTACACTGACAAAAATTGTCTCTTGTGGAACATCCGCCTGTTGAGCACCGATTGATGATGAATTTGGTGAAGATGCATACAAAATTGGTGATAAAGAGGGTATTGATGGGAATAAAGATTTGGAGGATGAATTAGAAGTCTGCGTGGACTCTTCTTCTAACGATGGCACGTTCGCCTGTATATATTTTTTTGTTTTAGACCTAGTTTTCACTGTGATAAGGGTAAATTAAATTAGAGGTCCCCTTGTCTCTAAAGTTGGCACACTAACAAATAAGCTTAGTCATGGAGCCCTCGGCGTTCCCTTGTTTGCCCTTGGCTTGGGTTGTATCTCTCTTGGTCTGTTTTCTCATCTTAGGCCAATCCAGCATGAGTAGCTCTATTGGCATAGCCCTAAGAATCATTGAAGCGCACAAACCCCACCGCGTCGGCAACGTAAAGCTACGTCGGTGGGGTTATTATTATTATTATAACTGGTATAACTACTTAAGTTACGTCAGCGGCTTCATCCGCGTCTAAGGGAGGGCAGGTGTTAGTTGTATTATTGTTATTATTAGTCTTTAGTTTTTGTTTATTCAACTATATACTATTAACATGTTCATTAAAGATATCGAGATGATATCCTGCTTTCCTGCTTCCCCCTTCCTTTTTAAGTCACACAATTAAGTCACAAAGAAATTTGGCAACTCCTTTCTTTGTCGCACTACCAAAAAATGGACTTCCTTACCAGCTCACGTGTTCCCCTCCTCTTACAATCCGGGTTCCTTCAAACGAGGCGTGAAGAGGCATCTTGCGGGCCGGCAAGGCGGGGACGGCTAGTACAGAACATTCTTCCCGACTGTACTGGCCGTCGTCGCGTTTGGACTCTACTATCACTTACCATCAGGTGGAGTAGAGTCATTTGCCATCCCGAGGCATATAAAAAAAAAGATCATAGACAATTTTTAGTACTACATACCTAACATTAGGTTTAAAAAAAAAGTTACCAATGTTCTTCCTTAGGTTTCATACAAGATTTCATTAATATCGGTTTTGTGGTTAACAACATGTGTGTACCGTGAAAGCGTAACAGACAGACTTACTTTCGATATTATAATATTACTAAAGATTTCAGTATAAGAAAATCCTTAAATGAAAAAGTAATTAAATTAAACAAAACATTTACTCTCTTAAACGTTGTTTATTTGGTGTTATCTTATAACTTAAACATCTTTTTCATTTTTTTTTCTTATATGACGTTTATTAGTTAACAGTTATCCGATTAATATAAATGAAAATTATTGACATTTTGTTTAGGCTCGACACAAAGTAAGTTACAGTAATATAACAGCCTGTGAATGTCCCACAGCTGGGCTAAAGCCTCCTCTCCCTTTTTGAGGAGAAGGTATGGAGCTTATTCCACCACGCTGCTCCAATGCGGGTTGGTGGAATACACATGTGGCTAAATTTCAATGAAATCAGACACATGCAGATTTCCTCACGATGATTTCCTTTACCGTCAAGCACGAGATGAATTATAAACACAAAGTAAAAGTGTCTTTAAATGATCCAGAAATTTTATCCTTCAAAACTAACGTGCTCTGTATTTGTATGAAAATATGTACCTATACACTATTATTCTATATATCGTGGCCTATTATTATATAAAATAAATAAAGTATTTCTTAATAAAATATATTTTATAAATGTATATGAATGGTGTCAAATACAAGGTTCATTTTGTATGAACTTATAGTGTTAATTATAAATATTATATAATGTATTATTAGATTAGTGTAGGTATATTGAAAATTGTATCTTACTTTTTCGATTACATAATAAATTACAATAATACCTATAATTATATATTACTAGATTCCATACGCGGATTGTCCGTGTTAGGGGAAAGGTGCTATGTACATGGGTACCCTATGTGCTTTTCTGTATCCCTGACAAGGCATATATATTACACGAAAGAGTCACAAACTCACTTATGTATTTATAATATTAGTAAGGAGGATTATTGAAACAACTTTGTGTACCTAATTAACCCTTAAGAGAGGGGCCATGAAATACCAAAGATAATAAATTTTCTGTTTTTTGGGTGACAATATTGTCAAACGAAGCAAAAACAATTACTCATATACCACAATGAATTCCCAACAATTTAGTAATGTACTTAATGTCATAGGTACGAATAACCGGAATAGTTTATATCTTTAATGTACTAAGTAGGTACGTAAACAAGATTTAATAAGTTCATCGAATTAAAAAATCTATTAAACATGATAATCATTTGTAATTGTTTAATATACATACATTTACGATTTAGGTCACAGTATTTGGGTGGGGCTGAAAGATTATTATTGAATTATGAGTATTCTGATGAATAATGTTCTTTAGATTAACATTATTTAACTTTAAGTTAGCAATATGTAAGTACCTAAAGTGTAAAAACCATTCTTTCAATAGGCGATTATTTTTTAGTTTTTTCGTAGTTTCGACAGTGGAAGCGTGATATAAGATTTGACTCTAAGTGTTAATACATTTCACTTATTATACGTTATAAAGTTTAAACTACAAGATGAGAGACGTCGGGCGTGTATGCGGGCATGTAGCGCGGTATGCGCGGCTCGTCGCGTCGTCGCACGCCTCTATCAACCGCCAAGCTGATGCTTCCCGTCTCCTTCACTCCATTCGACTTAGCTCGACGCTGTGACGGCAAAATAGACGCCCGCAATGACTTTCGCTTCTGTAACACAGTTTTATTTAAAAAACGGCACATTCTATTATTATCACAAAAACGCATTTCTACTTACAACCACGATGAAAATCCGGTTGGGGCAATTATCAAATTAAGCATCTAAACGAAAGATAAATGTTTTTATTGATAAGAATATTGGTCGTTAACAATACTTGTAAGAGAATCGTTACCAAGAAAGGGAAGTGCGGGTTACATTTTTGTTTCAATTTGTCGTTTGATGTCGATGTGGTCCACGGCATGTATCTTTGCTCGGTTTACCTCAACGGCGCCGCGCCACCTGTCAGCTGCGTGGCGCGCGATCTCCATCCTCTTCTGCTTTCTGATCTGGTGACGTTTGTACACCACCTCAATCACGATGAGGACTATTCCTCCGATAATGCCCGCTAAGACCAATATGAATACGCCTGCCATGTTTTTTAAGCCTAAAGTGTTCGGTGTTTTTTCGTTTTCCTCACAGTTAAGCATGTTATTGCGAAGTATCCACTGGTTGTCCAAAGATTCCATTATTCCACCTGTGAAAGAATTAGTCGCGTTACTAAAATTTGCTAATTTCCTGAAATATATTTGTTATTACTATATTTCATTACTTTCATGAAAGTCTAATATAGCAAGGGTAACTAAATCGGCCCATGGAGATCCTTTCTGCAAGCCTACGCCGTATCCAGATCGTCCAAAAAGTTCACCGGCTGTTACTAGTTCGCAATCCTGAGCAGCTTCGAATTCCAATCTTGAGGAGTCCCAGATAAACGCCATTAGTTTCCTTTAAAGAAATGATGATGTGCATGTAGTTTTCTGTTTTATAAATATGAAAAACTGTTTACTAAGAATATAATAACATTTACATAAAAAAATAACTTTTTCTATGGTAAGTTTATTGTAATATCTTTGACCAGATTCGACTGTGTATGAATAAGGCTTATGACGGATACCTCTATAGTAATAAATACATATATATTGAATTAATAGATAAACAAGACTAAAGACTTATAGTAATAAAGTATGTCCGGAATATTTTAACTACTAAGTAATTTACACTAAAGTAACTTTGGCGCTTCATATGATAAGATCCTCATATGTCTTAACGAAAGTTGACACATTTGAGGCCACAAATCTTTTCTATTTACCCATTTTTAACGTCTTGTATAGCTTGTTCTGCATTGTCATAATTATTCGCTTCCATCGTGCGGTACATGTTCGATAATTCGACTTGTCTGCGAAAATACATATCCACAGCAGATCCCTTCACTGTTGCACAGGTTAAATTTTCCATTGTGTTACGAAGCTTAAATGTAATTTAACAATCGTTGATTTTACTTCTACTAGGATTATATTGAAAAATTAAAAAAGTAAGTTCGCGTAAACATTCGCGCTAATATTTATAAGAAAAAAAACAATAATAAATAATTAGAAAATAATCACCCTGGCATCATTTATTCCAGTTAGCTTTGTTTTAGGTCTTTCGAGTACAAGGAAAGCTGCTAAGTTAGCAGTATACGAAGCGACGATAATCATCGCAAAACCTGCCCAAACCATTCCGAGGACACGAGCAGAGAAACTTCTCGGAGTACCTTTAATTATTAAATTGTTAATGACTAAATACGACCTTTGGTTTATATAAGTATCCTGAAATATATAATATCAGATATTACATTATTAAGTGTAGTTTTTTTTTGATAATTTTTTGCCAGTTAAATTTAACTGAAAATATAAATTATTTTAAATAGCCGTAACAATCGTAACTAATGATATAATTGCAATAGTGAGTTTGTTTGTTACGCTTTCATGTCTTCATTCTCAACTGATCCTCGTAAATTTGGCATACTACACGATATCAGGTGTACAGAAAAGGAAAAGGGTACCTAACAGCTGTACCCCCAAACGAGGGTGAAGCCGCAGTGGGAATAGTTTCTAAATTAATAGATAGCACAATATTCATAAAACAAACTTTCATTTTTAAGAATATTATTAAATGTCTATTTATAATGTTAGTTTTCTTGTTATAGAAAATAATGTTACCTTCTCCAATCCCGCTATTAAGTAATACGCCCCACGCAAACCAAATGGCACTGGATAAATTCAATGCATCTTCTTCAGTACCGTCGATGTTCGCTAGCTTAAATCTCCCAAAAGGAGAAAATCTATCCAAAAGATATAGTACTAAAGCAACCACGTGCACTGAAACCATTACTAATATCCATAGTGTGTTTGAAAATGGTTGCAAAAACGATACGAGTGTCGATGATCGTGAAGGCTGTAAAAAAATATAGCATATTTTTACGTATCTACTTTAATAATGATAGCATAATGAAAAAAATAATATTTAAAATTGTGTTCTACCTTTTTCTCCAATATAGTAATACCTTGATATTTAAACGGCTTACTAAATTCTATAAATTCGGCTCGTTCTGGATTAATTGTTAATGGAGCTACAATCATGTCGGCTCTTTCGTAAACTAATTCACCTATAAAAAAGACACATACCAAAAATACCTAAAAAATTTAAATCTCAGAATAACAATCTCATATAAATTAAATCCATAAATAACTCTTAATTAGATACTTTATTAAAAACCTTATTTAAATTTATAAGTATTTTTATTGTTTTTTTTTTAATAATTAAAGTGAGTGAGAAATATAATGATACAAATTGTTGGAAACATACCTATTAGACCCGTCCATTCTTTTTTAGCCCCTGGTTGCGAGAAATTGCGGATTATATAATTTCCGAACTGACCGTCAGGAGATAGAGCTAACGAGTAAGTAAAATTGATCGCTTTCGATAAGTAACGTAAAAGGTCCATACAAAAGCCCTTGCAGCAATAAAGTTGATCTAGAAAATGATGAAATCACGTAACCGTTAAGACAATATAACATCGAATTACGTAATTGAAAGTAAAAGTAAATAAAAAGCTATAATTTTGTTCTAAATTTTCTAAAATATAAATTATAAAATAGCTGATGTAGTTCTACAAAACGATGATATCTATTTGTGAACTTTGATTGCGCTTACTTCTTAGGCAAAGTAAAGATATAGTTATTAAATATGTTAATCTGTTGTAATAAAATATATATCCGATATTCATTTAATTAATTTAATTTATAAAATTAAATTATCGGATAGATTAACCTGCTTCATCGCTAGCGTTGTAATGTGGACACAGTACTTCCTCCACTGTACATTCAAGTTCATCGTCAACACGCCGAGCATAAACAAAAGGTTTTTCCTCAATTGTTAAAACCTTAAACAAAAATGAAATATTACACAAGGAAACAATTTTTTTTATATAAAAAAGGTAGGCGGTCGGTAAAGTTGGCCACCTGGTGGTAAGAAGCCACCACCGTCCATAGACATTGAAGCTGTAAGAAATATTAAGCATTCATTCAATCGCTAATGCGCCATCATCCTTAGAAATAATAAGTTTAATAAATTATTGGATTAATTACTTTGAGATGTGTTGGAATCATAAAACCTTCTGGTTTTGATGAACTTCGACCCATCCAAATAATTTCGCTTTCTTTAAGTTCTAAGCGCATTTTTTGTGTTTCCTGTAACAAAAAGAAGGTAAATCTATCGCTTAAAATATATTTCTGTATGTGATGATTAAAGCAGTGTTACGTATAAAACCTACTTTGGAATAAAAATATTTTCCAACGGCCACATGTTCTCCCTGAGCTCTGACATTCACCATATCATACTCCGCGTGTACTCTGTCACCGTGATCGTCAAAGGCGACGTGTCCCGTAGCTCCATTCTCTAAACTCTGTTTCCTGATGTAATCGAATAGAAGCTGTCCGGTTTTCCAGATAGAGCCAGAGTTGTCACAATCAGATGGAGGAGCGTGAATTTCTTCTGATGTATTCATGTCGCGTATCGCTGATGCGAGGACATAACTGAAAAACGTTTGTTTAACATTAACGCTCTTTTTATTCCTTCTTTTGCTTCTTATATTATTGTACAAAGATGCAACGAAATTATAATCATATTTATATATAAATTACAGTCATACATTGAATCCTGAATATGAGCATGTTCGTTGGTAGCATTGACTAGTCTCAGACCGAGCAAACCCTCGGGTGCGTTAGCTGCGTCCAGGGCTTGTTCCGTCACCATCCAGACGTAACCTGTTGTCGTCATATTCAAGTAGGTAGCATCACGAAAGATTATTTCTGCATCGGTCTTACTAAAATTTATATAAATTATTGGTAGTTTAATAACATAGGCTTAAAAACTATTTTGTAAACACAAATAATTTAAAAAAAGAACTATTAAACTAATAATTAAACGTACCTAGCATACATAAGAAATACTCTTGCTTGCGCACTCTTCACTTCTATCAGCTTATCACTGAAAGAATCGAGTCCAGGTTCAAATTCAATAACTTGTTCCACGACTACTTTTCTGTCTACATCTTCATCAATACTTTGAGAAGTTGTTTGGAATCTAAAAGGAAGTATTATAATAAGAACGTATACAATGTAATCATCTAATATTCTTTGAAAATATAATACCTTCCCAAAATGGCTCTCCCATCGGTATCGGAGCTGTGTATCACAATAACTTTCATATAATTAAAGTGCTTAAGAACGTCGACCCATACATCCGCTTGATGAGAGTACGGTGGCACTGTCCGCAAAAACGATACGTGAATGTTCTTATCAGAAAATGCAGAATCTCTGGATGATATACCG
Organism: Nymphalis io; assembly: GCF_905147045.1. NCBI lineage: Eukaryota > Metazoa > Arthropoda > Insecta > Lepidoptera > Nymphalidae > Nymphalis > Nymphalis io. Next base: position 5,196,582 of record NC_065907.1, on the reverse strand, counting down.
ATTACCGGAATGTGATAGAAGCCACTTGTATAGGAAACGGCAGCTGGTGACAAGTCACCAGTTAACGGGTGAGACACGACAACTGCATACACCTATTAATAATATTTGTATTTTTCAATTCAATAAGATGACTAATAGTTAAAAAGTTATAAAATTTGTACTTGTTATTCTCTGAATACTTACTCGATGTGCTATGAGGTCTTTGCATACATTCAGTGCTGTTTTTATCGGATTTGGATCCATAAGAATAGAGTAGTCATGATAAGTTACTCCCCGGGGTACATATTTGTCTTTGAAATTAAGATTCTGGAAATCCAGACATGTTTATCTTTTTATTGTTTTATAATAATAAGTTATACCTAATGCATATTGTTGAAATTAAATATCTCAGATATAATGTAATTCTAAATGAGCGAAAAAACTATCCTCAAAGGTATTTTTAATCAAGGTGAATCAATTCTATCTACAAAATTGTAAATATTATTTTTTTGAAATAGTTTAGGTTATTTAAAATGTTAATTGTATGAAAAATAATTAAGCTACTTTTTTTTAATAATTATATTAAAGGGTTATTTTAGTACCGAGATGGTATCCTTGAAGAATGTGACAGATTCATTGCTAGAGAGCACACCTCCGACATTATAATAAGTAGGATTCGAGAAACGTCGACGATCTATTTGACCAGCAACTTGGTTAAGACAGCAGGTCACCGCTACGATGAGATGTATGGGAATCATATTTCTGTGAATAATAATTTAATTTACTTACCACGATTTTTAAAGCAAAATTAAACAACTTACGAGTTTCATTTTTTGTAATACTTTATTTATTTATTTTATTTTTATTTATTTATTTTAAGGACCACTAGTAGCTACTACATGTTTTAATGACAAATGTAAAACAATTTAGTGAAAATAGCTAACATGTGAAGCTTTTTAAAGTAGCCACAACAATTACAATATTTGTTTTAAAAATACATTAACACATAATTATAGCAACATGAGTAGAAAGATTAAAAAAAAAAAAAAGTCCAAATTGGTACAAATTAAAGATCATAAAAAAATAAACATACTTACAAAACATACTATTAAATATTACATATTTTCAATTTTTTGTGGTTTTAAATATATAAGTTGTTATATATACATAGCAAATAAGTTATAACCACGTTAACTGTGGCTTTTTATCCTTATTAGTAGTAAGATAAAACTTTAAATTGTTTTCCATATTCTTTAAAAAAAAATTACTTACCATGTATCATCCACTTCTGGTTACATAACTTTATAGTTCACACACATTTTATGGTACTTATTTCACTCAGCAAATAAGAAAACATTATTACGTAACATCTGTCGGAAACTGTGAAGCAACGACAGATGGAGCTTCATCCCTAGTTGCCAAGGAAACGGCGCAGCCGTATAGAGTACCAATCAATTTTCTAGATACAAAGGTATCATTCTATAAGAGTATGTAATCACTACTTGTTTTTCACTTCTAATATTATTAGTAGAATTAAATTATCAAACTCGTAATAATACTTCTTTGATATGTAAGAAATAATTATCATTTTATGTATTAAATACAGTTCATAGGAACACAATTAATTTTCCATAATTAAAAATATCTAAATGATAGCACCTTTGAGTACGTTTTTAGACTATTTAAATAAAATAATAGATTTTTACAAAATCAATTTATTTGTAAGCAATAAACATTTGTTATAAAAAAATATAAAAACAAGAATAAAATCAAAATATATGCAAAGAAGTGCAAAGATGAATGGAGCTCATAATATTTTATTGCTTAATTACAATTTTACGACCAGGCCCAAGTTCCAGCAGATGGAGTCCAGCCAGCTTTCCAGGTAGGATTCCATACAGCTGGACGAAGTGCTGCAGCTGCAGCGGTAGCGGCGTGCTGAGCTGCGCCAGCTGCACCAGCTGCTCCTGAACTTTGTATCACTGAGAGCTTCAACGCTTCCAAATCTGTTAATTAAAAATGTTATTCATTCAATTTTAGCAAAATTTGCTTACCTAATTGGTTTTTTTATATACCTAAAATATAATTCATAAAAAAATACGATGCATTTAGCAATGTTTTTCTGAACTTGATTTAGCTTAACTTGTTTGCGGCTTCAGTTTATAAGTAAATTTTTGTGAAAGCTTTTAAACTTACCAATAAATGAACCTTACCAGCATTTTGAAGTTTTGCAGCTTGATTCTGGGCAGCACGCTGAATTGCCATAGCCGCAGCAGCTTCTCGTGCTGCCGCTATTTTCTGGGCAGCGGCGGCGCGAGCCTTCGCTGCTGCGAGTTGAGCCTGAGCGTGTACAGCTGCTTGTGCTGATTCAAGAGCTTGAGCTCGAGCTGCTCTCGAAGCTTCCTCACTAAACATACATAATGTAAAATCCACACAATAATATTATCAAAATAGCTGAATCCAATAAACGCAGATATACATATGTGCATGTATATTGTAAAGATCTCTGAAGTGTATTTTTTTCTGTAATATTTTACTCCAGTCTAAAAGGTAATGATCGATAATGTAAATAGTCCACGAGGAAACTAAGACCCTGAAATCATATCTAATGTATTGCAATTTAAATCATCGCTTAATCGCTTATATATTTATATTATTATATAATAAATATATAAATAGTACATATACCCATTCATTTACTCAATTACGTAATAGTCTTGAATATGCGGCTAACTTGGATTTTCACGTGTCACAAAAAGACATTTTTTTTTATACTTGTACCAAATAACTTTCAGTATAATATAGTAAAAAATACGACGAAACGATTCGAGAAAAAGTAGGTAGTGCCCTGCGCCTAGATTAAGCTCAGTACATTTTTATGTATTTCATTTCAAAGTACACAATATGTAAAAACATATATATAAACCGGTATCAAGTTGAATATTTATAACCTTTTATGAGCTGCATGAGCTGCCTCTGCCTCCTTTGCACTGGCTGCGCTTTGCTGTTGTAGTGCTGCATGTTTAGCAGCTGCAACTTGCTTCTGGGCTGCCATGACAGCCGACGCTGCTGCCTTAGCAGCCGCTATAGCGCCAGCAACATCAGAACTGGATTCTGATGACCAGCCTAGAGACAATTTCATATAAAAGATACTAAATAGCTATGACGACAAATTATTTAGTTTGATTATATACCACTGCTCGGCATGGACACGCCAGTTACTTGTACTAAGCCAGGAATAAGTCCGGTCATATCCCAACCAGCTGCACTTCTTTTCCCAGTATGTTTGTCCGCAGCGCACACAGCAAATATGGCCGCAACAAATACCTGAACATTTTTAATTAAAAATTTATAATATTATCATTTTTTATATTTCACAGGGCAACTTTCTGAGAATTGAAGTAAAGCAAAATTAGTAAGTATATAATATATTAATAATATTCTAAGAGGCGCACCACACAAAATTATCAATATTATCTTCGGTCAATAAATGTACATTATTGATCAAAGAATATTATTATTATAAAGATTGATCCTCACCACTAGTTTTGAAGACATTTTAAGTGATGATATTTTGAAGATCGATGTATTGTTTTTGTTGATAGTAGACTTCAAATCCACCATTATATACTGTTACAAGGCGGAAGTCATATAATACAAGAAAGGGATTGTCCTCATAGGAGATGGCCGTAATTGGATATAAACAATTTTAAAACAGGACTTTTACTTTCCTAGAAATTACCTAATATATAATAAAAATAATCGAAAATAATACAAAGCCAAGTGCACCGTTTAAAAATTTCAATTCGAATTCTGTATAATTCAAGGAATGTAATATATATCTGATATTTACAAAAATCCTTTACATTATTTTACTATTTGTTTATAGAAATATAGTACCTTTACTAATCAATCAATCAATCAAGAGTGTACATATATCATGTTATAAAATAGTTTACATAATTTTCTTAGTTTGATAGTTTCTGGAGAATCTAACAGTATGTCAAGCTTATATTATATGAATGTATGTTTAGGAGGATGTAGGATGTGGTTGCAGACTTTTATAGTTTTTTTAAGCTTGATGTAATGGGATGGTGAAAAAGTTTAATTTTTGGTGATTGTAGCGACAACAGCTAGAATGAAATAAGGCGACTGAAAGATGTATACCTAACTACCAAATTTGGCTATAACTTTTAACTATCCAGAGACAGCCGTTCTTTGGAAAACAAACTTGAATGGAATTTAGTTTTGTAGAAAATAAATTATCTAGAAAAGTCTGGAACAGAAAATGAAATTTTATGAATTTAAGTTAGAATGTCTGTATAGTGGAGTAAAAAAATATATGTAAAAAGCAAACAGCGAAGTATTGTCATTAAAGAGAAAACTCAAACTTAAATCGACAAAAAATATATAAATAAACGTGAAGATACGGTTATATATCTCTAATTTAATATAGTATAGAGATATCTGAACTCAATCTGACCTCTTATATTTAACTTTTTAACATGTCAACAAAGTTGCATTGTAATTTGCAGTGACAAAAATAGATTAACAACAAGCAAATATAGAATACGTTTATAAAAATTGCCTAAATGTATTATTAAGACTATATCCTTTTTTACTAATGTTTTATCGTTCGCAATTTATATATGTAGGTAATGGTCATATTAAGCTCAGTGATGCCAACTCCTACAGAATATTCCCCCTAGAAACAACTTCAAATTCCCCTAAATATCGATTAAAAACTCCTAAATTTTTTTGTACACTCGTTTTGAGAGGTAATTTCAAATACAAATTAAAAATACATTCAAGTAGTATAAAATTGCTGTTGTATTTATGCGGGTGCATTTTACACATTTACGTACATAATTTATTGACCTAATAATATTAATGATGATAACAATGAAATTAAACGATTTTGATTTTTCATTTAGTGACTAGAAATCGAAGCCCGGGCCTCTCCTACATGTTGTACAAGCACGCTGAATAATAGCTTAACGGGAGCTATTATTTCAATCTCAATATATTATAGTTTTTTGATATTTCAGTTATAAGGGTTCAAGGCTTAATATAAATTGTATAGAGTCGTGCGCTTTTTTAAGGAAAAACTAAAAAATCTTGAATAATAGACCTCTTACAAAATCACCCTCAATAAATGTACCACCTACAAAACCCCCAAGACGTCTTGAATCCCTTAATTAACTAAATTTGGGATGAAAACCCCTAAGTTGTCATCACTGATTAAGCTTTCTCGTAAAGTAGACATTAAATGTAAAAATGATAAGGCGCGACCACAATGATTTCGTATTTTTTTGTCATTACCAAAATCACTCATGTAATCAATAATAATAGTACTTCTGACAGCATTTATTTATTATCATTTTAGCGTAATACCTAATACCTACGGTATTACCGTAAAATGTGCTGGCAATACTTCTATAATGTCATTTACATGTCAATAAGAATTGCAGCAAAACCTCTTCCGGTTGTCTAGCTATCGATTGAGGTTGTTCAATAATTAGAATTTTTAAAGACCAAATTCGCTATGCCATTTTATTGATCAAAATTCTTGCAGTTTTTAAAATTGTGTGTGTAGTAACTAAGGAGAGGTGTGTATGATTTTTTTTACTTTCTAGATTACGTAAAAACCAAGAAACATTTTGTTTTAAGTTTCAAATTCAATGTTTTTTTAAAAAAAGTCAATTCATGTTATATTGTCAAAAAAAACTTAACATGTCTTTTATATTATTAAATGTCTCTGTATTAAATATATCGGATTTCGTATCGCTAAATAATGCCAAAAACCGATTTAGTAATTTATTTTTTTCGTAACCGGCAATTTATCATCATATAAGTAATTTAACGATATTAATATTAAAGTTTGTTCATTTTTGACAAGGACAATATAATATAGAAAAAAAAAATTAGCAAAAGTATCTATGATTAAACTAGCACCGAAAATTTGTAACAGTTTCTGAAAGCACTTATTTAAATCAATTTTTATTGACTATATTTATGTTGTGAAGTCACATACAAGAGTTCTAACTTCGAGCAATCATTAATTAAATTTTGTATTAATTTATAAGGCATAGTTTTTTGGCCTGTTTTCTTGGTTTCCAATTGATAATGAGAATTATAATTATCATACTTATTAAAGTATGAAGCATCAAATGTAGTTAATATGAAATACATTTATTAGGTCCTGCTCTCTGTTTTACTTAATTTTTTTTTGTTCATATTTTTTTTTTTGTTTATTCAGGTAATTAAAAATTAAGAATGAGTGGTTCCAAAACACCACCCCCACAACAGTTTAAGTAAGTATAAAATTTTTTAATTGTTGTGTATTATATACAACAATTAAAAAAATATATATAATACCTTTTACTCATGAAAATGATATAAAATTATTTATTATTCCATCCATTTATTTATACTAATTTAAGTGTATTGCTTAATACTTTATTTGTCAAATAATTTTAAACTATATTTTTATGAGTATTTATCAAATACTCATAAAAATATAGTTTAAATTTAATTGCATGCCAGAACCGCAGGCCACTGCCCGATTTGATGGTTACAGTTTCAATTCTGACCCTTTGGACTATTGTCATTATGATCTATAATCCAAGTTTTACATTGAATTTTGTGGGATCAAGTAAAAATTGCCTAAATTAAAAGTATCATAATATATAATTAGTTGTATAATATAAAAAACATAAGTCAAATTAATATTTTAATTACCTAACATTAATCTTAATATGCATGCATATTGTATAATTTAATAGGTAAGTTAACAATTTATATCAAGAGCCAATTACCACCTAATAAACAAGTATATAAGAAGATATGTAAATAAAGAACCAGTTTTACAGAATAATGCAGTCTGACACATGTTTATATTTACCAATGCTTTATAAATATATTTATCTTATTTAATATGTTTTCTTATGTTACTTGATACACTCGAATGTCACAAAATTTGTTTCTGTCTTTGAATCTAATATTTTATACACATATTAATGATGACAGATAGATCCAGCATAGGCCCTACTCACACATAGCCTTCTGGCGAACTGCTAATCAAAGACATTGAGTTTTTCCCGGAGATAGTTTACTACTTTAACATATTCCTAACATTACACTCATTTAAAAATGTACCTGGCATGTTTGGACACAGTAGGTATATACTAATGAAAAATGATACTTATTTTATTTCCATCAACTTGGGTGAAAATATATTCACTGGTTATTGTTTGGTTAATTATCAAGAAGATGATAAATTCATATTCAATTCAATAAGTCTTAAGAATAAAAGGAGTACTTGATCATTATATTCACTGAATAGAGTAGTAACACTTCTATTACATATTGTTATGAATAGATTAAAAAGGTCGTTTAAATTAACATAAATTGCTCCCTATTAGTAACAAAATAAAGTTTAATTTGGTGCGTAAATAGCTAACTTTAACTTTGTTAAATATCATTGTTTTCATCAATGTCCTTAAAATAACACATTGTCAATACCTTATGTAACAATATTTTTCACGAAAAGTTACAATTTATATTGTTATTTGTCAGTCTAAATATATTTGAATATGAATGGTAAATATGAATTTGTATATTGGGATTTTTCCAGATTAATCTTAGGTATGACATTTTAGAAAAGTAAAGTTATGATATTTTGTTATATAATGTACTTTTATATGACTTGATAATAATTGGCTGTGGATTTGCATGGCATATTTATTTGGTTCGATACACTGTGTTTTCAATATAGCACATGACTTTTTTTTTTTGAACAATCATTGGTGCCAGGCTACATTTATCTTTGATTGTTATGGATTGATACACTTGATTACTATAAAAGATTAATACAACTGTGATTTGATAAGATTTTACACTAGATGTATTGTTTATAAAACTATATCAAAAGGAAAGGAATTTTTATCGCCAAGGTAAATTTGGTTGCTTTTGAGTTTATTTATCAATTTATAGATTTAAGAAACACTATCAGCATATTCACAAAATTAACAACAAACAAATACTATAATAGGAGGCTAGTACAGTGTGATCCAACATTACATGCATTTACAACATTTACGAATTGTATATATAATACCTAGCTTGTACCTGTAGCTTCACCTTCAGCTTATACCTTTTTTTGTTGCGATTGCATTATGTGGCATGTGACTGTGAAACTTTAAAATTATATAATTAGACATCTTTAATTTTTCTTTTATTATAAATATTATATTTATTCCTTTTATACGAGAATCTATAAAAGTTAAATACCTTCAGCTGTCTAAATAAGTGTCGCTACATAATATACATTTTTTTAAATTTTGGGTAGGTAGGTATATTTAGAAAAACAACAAATATTGCATCGAAAATAAAGAAAATAATCATAATATTATAATCAGTTCATTCATTACAACGATGCTACCATAATATGTATATTACATACTGGCTCCATAATGTTACTGCCCCGCCCTTATAGCTCGAAGCGTGTTGTCTTATAATATATAACCTTTCTCAATAAATGGGACTGGCAGATCCAAAGATTAGCGCCTTCAAAAAAAATCTTCTGTTTTGTAATTAGTATATATTAATATTATATATGTTACATAACACAACACAACTTTTTTTTTTGGGTTAATTAACAACAACAAAGCTGAATGGCACTTGGTTTATTTGGTGGTAGGGCATTGTGTACGTCTACTTGGTTAGGTACCAACCATTCATCAGCTATTCTACCGCCAAAGAGTGATTGAGTGACCCAATGGCGATGAAAGGGGCGATCAGTTGGGCCATTTGCTCGTTCGCCTACCTATTTCATAAAAAATGCCTTATAATTAAGCAGAAGGTGTTCTCTCTGTATTTTAAATACAATAGTTTGTATTTATGTTTATTTATAAGTTTTCAAATTAAATTTAACTGGCATAACTTTGTAAACAAAATCTGTGTAATGTATCATAATCTTTATAATATTTACGTAATATAAACCCGAATCCAACTGTCAATATTGTCTGTGATAATCGCTATATGTTTATACAATCGACTGTTTAAGTAGAATTATTTTGCTGTTTGTTATAAGATTTAATAAAAACGCAGTTGTCTTTGAATTGTTTGTTATGGAATCCGAAATTTTTGAGAATTACGTCATCGGGGAAATGTAGCTCTTAAATGCTTTGGACTCGGTCCAAGGCTCATGCTTTTTTCTCACAGTATCTACTTTAAAACGGAAAAAATATATACATAATTTATTTGAGTAGTAAATTTATCGTAATACAAATGTAGAGTTTGTTTTAATATTAAAAACGATAAGTAACGAATGATCCCTTTTCTACTCTGCAATTAATTTTGTAATTATTATTTTTTATCGAGTTACCGATAAGTGCAAGGTTAAGAGATGAAATTGAATGAAATGAAATTTTATTAGGTCATTATTTGTTTCGTAATTTAATTTTTATTAAATTTAATTGAAGGCGAACTTTTACCGGGAAGTTACATGGTCAGAAATTATTATTGTAATTTTTTAATGTTTATCATGCGATTTGCGAATGTTCTGGAGAGCCTGTTTTCAGACCGGCAAACTTAGTTGGCGCGCATTATAATGCGCATAGTCCATGTCGAAAATCCTTACTTCTTTCATAAATTTATATTTATAAAACAAGATTTTTATTTTCAGTTTGCTACCAAAAATTATAAATGGAGGCATTGCTGGAATTATCGGCGTATCGGTTGTCTTTCCCCTGGACTTGGTTAAGACTCGACTACAGAATCAGACCGTAGGGCCCAATGGCGAACGACAGTATAAGAACATGTAAGTAATTATAATTTTTTTGTTAATCTATATTCAAAAAGAAATTGGCTCAGATGGAGTGGACCCATGAAAGTTCACAAAGGTTGCGAATTATTATCGAAGTGTCATGTTAGTGTGAGAGTTAAATTTCTAAATTAAATTCAAGATTTTTTTTAAATTATATGTAACGTTTTAAAATCGCTGCTGACGTACAATGTTTAGCTTTTGTCACACACGCGTGGCTTGTTTTTCAGCATTAAATATAATTTAGCAGTGAAAGATTATCGTGAGAAAATATACGTGTGAAATAAACTTAGCCTCGGTCAGGGGGATATGATCACTTACTAAGGTATTTGTGAATAACTAAATACTCATGGACTTACTTATAAACGTTGCTTACCGGCTGTTTAGTTAAACTTTGATTTTGCTCTTTCTATCATTATTTATTTGACATTCGAAAGAAAACGAGACAGAATTGAGAGACATTATCAATAATCAACCGCTAAACAACGTTTTTAAGTAAGGCATTTAAGTTTTACCTGATGTTTTAACAACATAGCTTAAATTAATCTAGATATTTCCACCTTCTCACAGGTTGGACTGTTTCAAACAGACATATAGAGCGGAGGGTTACTTTGGCATGTACCGAGGGTCCGCAGTCAACATCATCTTGATCACTCCGGAGAAGGCAATCAAGCTGGCGGCTAATGATTTCTTCCGTTATCATCTCACTCTACCCGATGGGTATGTATTTTACATATTGTATTATTATGTAATACATACGTATGCGAAATTTCTTCGAGTTGTATTAATAACTTCTATATTAAAACTTAGAACTCAGAATCTGTTGATAACATATCATTATTCCTAATAAAAGATTAACCATTAAAAAGCATTTTGAGGATTTGATTTAGACACTAGCGACGTTCAATTGTTTTTAAATTAAAAAAAAAAAAGAAGAAGAATAAGTAGAGGCAGAAAATTTAGTCAATGATACATTTACCATTTTGAGGCGAAAGACAAAATGATATTTTTAAAAGGGTTAGAAAAGTTTTTATCCCTATGTACTGAATGGAAAAAAAAATTTGTTACTTTTTTATTTCGTTCCGCAAACTTTTGGACAACATCGTAATTTATTTATCATTAGGTTAGTAAATCGTGTGCTAAAAATTAATCGTTGCTAATATTATAAATGATCATCAACAGATGAGTTTTTTTTTGTTGAATTGTTTATTGGTTTGTTATACTTTCACGTTTTAACTACTTAACCTATTATCATGAAATTTTAATCCAAAATTGTCAGAGGTGCAGAAAAGGACATATGGTTCCTAACACGCCCCCCTTCTCCCAACGTTAATGTTAAAAACAATAACATTGATCCTTACGGGTAAACGCAACGCACAGCCTAAACTGGTGGCACTAACATGTTTTTTTTTTTCTAAAAATACGTAGAGGTAGGTTTTGCTTTGGAAAGAAAAATAATTGTTGTTTTTTTTACTTTAACCAATAGTGCATAACAAAATACTTTAAAATACTGTCTTTATTGTAGTCTTTACTAAGTGAAATACTTTGGAGCATAAAGATAACTTAAAATATCACAATAATTTTATATATTATGACAAAAAAAAACAGATATTACCAATAATCATCTTAAAAATGTATGCCAATAGTACTGATTGTCTAATGTTAATTATACAATCAGCCGAAGATTAATCTGATGTCAATTTCAATAGCAGGAGGTCTCCACTTGTTAATATTATCTGGATATATATTTAGAATATAGGTCACAGGTTACATAGATAATTAATTTATAAATAAAATGTTTTCTTTTTTTTATATATAAATAACTTCAATATATAGTATATACATATTTCTCGTTATGTTTTAGATATAAAGCATGAAAATAATAAGTAATTTTTGTACTAAAATTTTTGTAAATTGTATTTCAAGTTCGCGTAATCATGCAATAATGCTTCATCACCTAGCAATTGATATGAATGATAATAGCGAGTCTTGAATCTCAAAACGTGTAGCCGCCTATATATAGATAACAAGAATACGAGCGTAATTTCGCGTGTGTACGAATAGCAATATTGTATCAGTCCTCTTGCATACCAAGATTATTCGAAACTCATATTAGGTACTTAATATTTGAGTTTATACTCTATACAGTGGCAGGAAGAGTAAAGATAAACAATTTTTAGATTTACATAATACATTTGATTTGTAATAAATCCGTTATAATATTAGAAACGGTTCTTGGTTGATATATCTTTATAGTAAAATGTTATAAAGTTCCGATAACAACTTCGCCGACATTCATAACGCCATATTTTTTACGAATCCACAATAGTTAACATTAATTGATCAATTATATAATATAAATTCAAAATCAAACTTTTTTTATTTACTCTTCCTGCCATTCAAATAACCTATGCAAGTATTACGCAAACACGCTAAGGGGAACGGGCTCCCCTATTTTAAAATTTCCTGATATAGGGAACGCAGGATAGAATTAAATTTTACATAAGATAACAAAACATGATACATTTTTTAAGTAATAAATGTAATATAATCAAATTCGTTTTATTATTTACTAACTTTTTGTGATTCTAATTAAGTCAACTGTAACAAAACAATATTACCTTCGCCGAATAAAGATAGTTTTTTTTCTTTTCAATTTACAGATCGTTGCCAATAGTTCGGCAAATGGCCGCTGGCGGTATGGCAGGTGCATGTCAAATCGTCATCACCACTCCCATGGAGTTGCTGAAGATTCAGATGCAGGACGCGGGGAGGCTCGCAGCTCAAGCTAAAGCCGGTAAGAGTTATGATAATGATGGTAGGGTGTAGTAACGGGGATTCCCTCATTGTAGTTTGTAGGTATGTACACATATAAAAGATGGTTACGTTACAATCGTTTTATTTTAAATGAAAGATACATAAATCATGACATTTTATATATTTACCATCCAAGAGTGAAACTGATTGTTTAAAAACCGCGAAATATCTTTTTAAAAATGGAACATCGAATCATACAAATTGATGTAAATTTACTCATTTACTTTTCAAAATCCAAATAACACAATTTAACATATTCAATAAATCACATGACGCGCCAATGATGGATAGAATATTCCAATCGGAGTAGGAAAAAAGGTACACAAACTTTAGATTTACAAATTGCATGCGATTTCCTAATTGTACTGCTGTATTACGCACTATAAACAGTTCTTGTTTAATTTACCTTTATTTATAATACAACACTATTCCACTTAAGTAATTATAACCACATTAACTTAACTTTCGAAGTTCTGATTACAACTTCGCGGATATTGAAAACGCAATTTTTTCGCGAATCCATAGTGAATATCATAGATTATTCAAGATTTCGACCAATGATATCGCTTCAATTGATATCGGTGACAAAGTTGTTTATTTGAGTTTATTCCTGTTGTGGTTGGAATAGACTATACTTTACTTTCTGTCCACCAACAAAATGGCGGTTTGAAATTAGCGCGCTTTTTTTTAACAACGCCGTTGTTGGAATATATCAATCTCCTAACTATATATTATATGCATCTAACCGCTATATTACAATACTGACGGTACGTCCAGACTTCGTCCGGGTTGAACAATTATCACTTAGTAGTTATTTTGTAGGAAAATTAATATTATATAAAAAAAAATCTTGGGTTATATTTTGTAAATAAAATACAATGTATGTTACTCGCTGATAATTTAGCTTTTTGCATGTGAAAAAATGTTTAAAATCACATTACAAAAATATACAAATATAAAATCTTATCTCTTTATAATATAACTGTAGATGTGCCGTAGTTGACGTTACGCTGACAGATTATCGTCGTTTCAGTTTAAAGATCTTTATTATTACTCAAAGAACATTCAATCTTCCCGACTGTACTGGCCGTCGTCGCGTTTGGACTCTACTACCACTTACCATCAGGTTGAGTAGAGTCATTTGCCTCCCGGCTAATATATAAAAAAAAAAAAAAAAAAACATACAGTTCACTTAAAGAGCAATTTAACAAATTTCACACAGTAAAAAGTTTGGGACGATTACATGGAATAATGATTGATGTTATTTTATATTTAGCGTCATAGTTATATATATCTCGATTTTCAACATTTCAGAACCAAATATAATAATATTATAATTTATTTATTCTCTTCCACAGACTATAATGTTTACATTTATATATATATATACAGTTATATGTGGGAGACAGGAGCCCAAACTAGGTTGCCCTGTACTAAGGGTCTCCTGTCAAATACAATTAACCTGAAAATGTTATCAGTGCTGAATAAATATGTTTTTAAGATTGATCGAAAATATATATTTAATTTTCAGAGGGTCGTAAATTTGAACGAATAACCGCGATGCAGTTAACGCGCCAGCTTTTAAAAGAGCGCGGAATCTTCGGCTTGTACAAGGGAGTGACCGCGACCGCCGCTAGGGACGTATCATTCTCCCTCGTGTACTTCCCATTATTCGCGACACTCAATGACCTCGGACCTCGAGAGAAACCTAATGAACCGCCACCATTCTGGTAATTATAAAACATATTTACATAAAATTAATTCGATTTACTATTATCACTCATGTGTCTCAGCCTCTTAGCTTTATTAAAACGTGATGAGATGAGACGCTATTACTGCTGCCGAATTTAGATTTTTCCAAGAAATGGCAAGATTTCCTTGATGGATGACTCATATTTATAACTTCTCCTAATATATTCTAGCCGAGCAGCAATATTTAGTATTGATTTGTTTTTTTAGCCAGTGTATAGGTACAAGGGACATGACATCTTAGTTCTCAAGGTTTAAGGATTGATTAATATGTCTTCCAGTACATATGTCACAATTTCAGGCTGCTATTTATTATAAATAATTTAAAAAAATTTAAAAAAAAAAACTAAATCATTATATTAGTCAAAATGTATATATTCTACTCGTTTTCAGGTGGTCATTCCTCTCCGGTTGCGGTGCCGGTTCAACTGCTGCGTTAGTGGTCAACCCCATGGACGTGGTGAAGACCCGCATGCAGACCATCGCAAAGGGCTCCAATGAACGACAGTACTCTTCTATTATGGATTGCATCACGTGAGTTCTTTATGTATATATAATATGATTGTGTCATACTCTTATCAATTAGAAATACTATGGGTTAGCTTAAGTCTACTAACCACTAACCTACTGCTAGTAACAAACACACTAGACTACTAACTAAGCAGGACATATTTATAATATCTAATTTATTTTTTCTGAATTTTATTCACAAAATTATGATTTGTAATGGATTATGTGTCATGAAAGCCACAATAAATACAATTAAAATTATTTTTGTATGTGTTAGTAGGACTGCTATGAAGGTTTAAAGTGCTACAATTATTATTTGAACTGGTAATACAATAATATATCTTTCAATACTAGACGAAAACGAGACTTTCAAAAACAAGATGTTTTTCCGTTTCTAAATCCCAGTTACCAAATGTCTTGTGAACTGACAAGAGAATTGTTTTTATCAACCCTGGTTTCTAAGTATTATAATAGGACTATTATATACTGGCACTTATTTTTTTAAATTATTTTTAAGCCACAATAAATACAATTTAAACAAATATATGATTTGTTTACCTGCTGTGGTTTATGTAATTTATAAACACTTGATTTTATTTTTAAGGAAAACCATGATGCAAGAAGGTCCAACGGCGTTCTTTAAGGGAGGAGCGTGTCGAATGATAGTTATTGCGCCGCTGTTCGGCATTGCTCAAAGTATTTATTACATAGGCTTAGCCGAAAATTACCTAGGCATCAAGTAGAGTAAACCAGCTATACGAAAAACATTCTTGCCGCCCGTAATAAGTTTGTAATTTTATCCCCACACTGCAATAAAACCATTTATTTTAGAAGACGCACATGTACCTTTGTATTGCTTAGCTTTTAAAGAAAAATACATTATTTGGCGGGAGGCATAAAGCTAAAATTTTCGTTAGAACTGTACTGTTTTGAGATTGGCTGATAAATTATATGAATTCATCATATTTTCTTTTGATAATATTATTAATTTTTTTTTATATTGAATATAAAATATGTGTTAATGTACTTTGGTCACACTTACTCCATGTCTCAAGGTTTTATTATTAATATTAGCCCTTTCAAAGGACAAAGACACTATTTTGCTTAATTTAATTGAGAATGTGTTATTTTTTGAATTAGCAAATGTTTAGTATAAATTATAGAAAATTACTTTTGTGTATTCAAGTTGAAATATGACTCAGTTTTAATTGTAATATTTTTATTATTAAAAATTAACTTTAATATTTGTGCTGTGCGATTAATTGTTTAACTTATGAATTATTTATATTTAATTTATTTATCAACTTTGTAAACAGAATATTGTTTTGTTTCAATAGAATTAAAAAAAATCGGTTTGTCTGTGTGAATTAATCAATCATAACATGAAACATCCATTACAATTTTGAATATACATCGTAATACATAGCAAACAAGATTAATAAGTCTAGAAAATTTTCCATTTTTCGATATATAAAAATAAAAAATTTAAAATGTTTACTATGCGTCCATCAGTATTTAAAACTATACATAAACATGCTTGTTATAATAATGTTGATATGAAATTATTTTTGTATGTGTTAGTAGGACTGTTATGAAGCTTTAAAGTGACAATTATTATTTGAACTGGTAATACAATAATGTATCTTTCAATACTAGACGAAAACGAGATGTTTTTCCATTTCTAAGTCACAGTTGCCAAATGTCTTGTGAACTGACAAGAAAATAGTTTTTATCAGACCCGGTTTCTAAGTATTATAATATTTTATATATACTGGCTCTTATTTTTTAACATTAATGTGATGGGTATTAATGAAATGGCAACCCCACTCAATCTATCTTTTTAACACGTGACAAAAAAGTATATATAAGATTTGTTGGATAATATTTAATTATAATCAAAAAATTAACAATAATAAACTGTTTATTTTAATATATTAAACATAACATAGACGAGGGATACATTATTGTAACTTAAGGAAATTTGTTACTGTACTTAGCTATTACTTGATGTTATCGGGTATACTCAGCATGTACTGTCTCTTTCACTAAGTGATATATATATGCTTTAGTCCCCAGCTAGCTTTTGTTTTTGATAAATTGTGTGCATTTAATTTTTATAAAGAGTTATTATTTTTTGTTAGAATAGATAACGCCTTTGGCATCATTAAATAATACTGCCGTGAATAACAGACTACAATATACAATGTTTGTTTTTTTAATCTGTACCGAAAATTAATTCAATCGACAGACACATAAATAAACATAAAATTATCTTGCTGTTATTGACATCTATGTCGACAGAAATATAAGGAATTATTAAACGAATATGTGTATTTACAAGAGCTTATCCGAGGGGTATCAAAATATTTAATATCATGATGACATACATATATGTAGGTATATAACAAATATTAAATTCTGTAAAATATATTCAACAATGCTGTCGATTACTTTATAATATCGTTCCTATATCGGCGTACATTAAGCATGTCCAGTGATGTAACGATAGCGAATCAAAAGTGGAACGCCTATTAAACATATTAACCATGAATTTAAAAAAAAGTATTTTTTTTACTGGTAACCCCTGATTGCCATATAATTGATATTATTAAATATATTGAGATAGCTTCAAAGCTAATTTGGCTCCACTAATTGTGTGACATTTATGTGGTGTTTTAAATGTATCGATGTGTAATTATATGAACGTACTCTGTTCCAATGTCGTTCAATTACCGATTTGACAATAATAATAATAAAATTATATCAGATGTAATCGTAAGTATTGTAAGTGTTGACTAGAAATCTTCCTCTAGATAGTAATCCGTGTCAATTCAAAAGTTTGTTATGAAGTCGATTATTGTGTCCATTAATTAAAAATCATGGTTATAATAACTAATGAATAATAATTGCGGTGAAGTGACTTCTTAATTTATCCAGTTTGCAATGTTAAAAATCTCATAAATTATATTTTATTCGTATTATACTATCAAAATCGAATAGGTTCCGTTAAATAAAATATATTATGTTATCTGTAAAACATATTTTTATTATCAATTTCTGCTCATGTAAACTATTTACTCATACAAGCAATTCAATGTTTTGTCATGTTTATTAAGCTTTGCACAATTTCCTGTGTATTAACTATATCGTGTACGTATTTATACGCATTTAAAATTGATATTAAATAATAATTGGTATTAATTTGATATGCAGTTATGTAATTACGCAATCTGTTTTATAATCTGTTGCTACGGAAAGTGCCAATAAAAGACAAAACATTAACTAGTCATTTATACTTATAAATGTTATTTTAATTAAAATTCCGTTGAATTCCAGTAAATAATAACATATTTAATTTCGCTATTTTATTTAGTGAAATTTATTCCTTAACGACAATAAATTATTTCATACTTTAGCTTGCTGTTAAAATTGGAATATCCAGATATATTTTGTCAATTATATAAAACTATATATCCGATCTGTAATACGGTTTTCGTTTCAAACACTTTTAGTTAGATATTGTATTCAAAATATACAAAATAAACTAATAAATGATAATTCATGTTCATGGAATAAAGTCATGGTATTAATAATGGCGTCATGAAGCTTTTGTTATTTTAAATTGAAACTGTTTTAGATATAGATGTTCAATAAATTATTATTAAAGTTATCTATGGTTTTTTATTTGATTTCATATATCTTCTTTTTTTTATTTATTAATTCAATAAATTTATTCTGATTCGATAATCATTCCCTTGTTTTTTTTTTAAATAAGTTAATATTTTTAAAATTAAAATCTTTTAAATATTAAAGTTACTTAATATTTATCAGCATTAGCGAATACAAACTGATTCTCAGGGAATCCTGTTGCTCCTGTATTGTATATGGCAAATAAAGATCCAGCTTCTGGTTCCTGAGCTTTTTGGACTGGATTTAGACCACGATTACTTGTGGTCACGTACAGAATTGAATAGTCGTATCCGCCCCACATTACGGAAGTCACCTGACTTGCTGGTATCTTGTGCTGTTCCATTAATTTACCAGCTCTTGAATCTATTTTGATCACCTATAAATTAAAAATAATGATATCATATTATTACTGCATCTTAAAGGTTTTTACTGCTATTGATTCTTTTTTAGATTTTTGAATAATTATCAAATATATATTTTACCATTCCAGCTCCATAACATGCTACCCATAAATTTCCATCTCTATCAATAGTCATCCCATCAGGAACACCAGTGATATTGTTCGCTTGAAAACTGAACAAAACTCTTCTATTTTCTGAAAATATATAATATTATATATAATTTTGCCTTTTTGTCAATTACAAATATCTCAATTTTATGGATATGTTATGTTTTTGTCACTTCTATCATAGTGTCTGTAGTTTCTTTTCGTACACTTTATAATTGAGACATGAGCGATCCATGTAAACGTTTTTATTTTTTAATAATCTATACAGTATATGTAATATATAATGTGTATGCTTTAAAAAATAAGTGGATAATATGTCAAAATACTTTCGAAAATTAATTACAATCTTTTTTAGGTCGCTCAACATCATTCAATTAATATAATAGTAAATATACTTTTGCACTAATTGAAAAAAAAAAAAAATTGTTGCAAAATTACATTCTAGACACTTAAGTTAACCTACGTACTAATAGAGCCAGTTTCTAAATCGAAGTTAAATACGTCAATGTTTCTTGTAGCCGAGTCGATATAAAACATGAATTTATTATCTGCAGTCCAAGCTAGACCGTTTGATACAGACACCGGCCGTACTTTCGCTTCAGGATTAATACGATTATACTCTGTTATCATATACAGTGTTCCTTGATCCTTGTCCACTGTTCCCATTTGTTCTTTACCCATCGTTCCTATAAAAATATTTAAAAAAACAATTAGTTTAAATCAAAATCTTATTCATTCTAAATCTCATTCATAAAAATCTTTTTTTTTAGGGTTTGTTTTCGTCTCTCAATCGCGACTGAGATTGAATTCGTATTTGTATTGATTAGAAATGTATCGATAAAATTATTTAAATGGAAGACAAATACTTGTACGTACGATAAATGATAAGTAAATAGAACAAATACATAATATAACCACAAAAATAATAAATAAATTTTCTTTTCGTCCATCCATCAATAATATTATATCATCTACACTTTACACTATAATTATTATACTTATATTTAGACTGCTTAAACATATATAAGCTTTAAACACAGACCAATAATGCCTAATAAGTTAAGTTCGCAATTGTTCTTTAAATAAAAAAATAATATTACCAAACCAGAGTCTTCCTTTAGCATCAACTTTTCCATCATTGCATCTATTGTCAGGAAAGCCGATATCGACTGCACTCAGCAACCTTAGTGACGTATCGCCTTCCTTCGCATCCCACGATAAAAAGTATAGTTCCGATCTAGACGTCACCAACAATAACTTAGGATAATCTTTCACTCTTATTACTAGACTAACTGGACCATATCCTGAAAACATATTATTAATGATTAAAAAACGAAGATTAATAATAATTAAGAAAGGCATTATTTTATTTTATTTTATTTTATTTTATTTTATTTTATTTACCTAGTTAAGCGAAAATCGAATAAAATTCGTAATAATTATTTTATGGTTTTGCCTATTACAATAAAATAATTATTAGGAATTTTATATTTTATTGATAAGCCGAGATGACCTAGCGGTTAGAACGTGTGAATTTTAACCGATGATCGTGAGTTCAAGCACCACTGAATTTTCATGTGCTTAATTTGTGTTTATAATTCATCTCGTGCTTGACGGTGAAGGAAGACATCGTGAGGAAACCTGCATGTGTCTAATTTCACTTAAATTTTGCAACATGTGTATTCCACCAACCCGCATTGGAGCAGCGTGGTAGAATAAGCTCCAAACCTCCTCAAAAAGAAAAGAAGAGGAGGCCTTAACCAAGCAGTCACATGCTGTTACTGATACTACAGAACGTTATGTACGATTAGGGTATGTAAGGGTTAGCCTTACAGTAATGAATACGTGGAAAGAGTATTAATAGATATTTATTATATACAGACTAATTGTAATAATAATAAAATGACATATATTTAAATAGTTTTTTAAATGTGATCCGTGGCGCTAGTAAAGCGATAGTCATATTCTAACATAGCGTATGACGACGAGGATGAAAATCAGTAGATTATATCATATTATCTTATATTCAACATTATGTTCAGATATAATAACATATCATGTCCGAAATGGTCTCCTGCTTAGTTCGTGCGGGTTATAGTAGTTATTTTATTTATTAAAAAAAAATAATAGCTATACGTAGAATGACCGATAATAACTTTATTTTAGTGTACACTAGTTTAGTGTGCCTTAGTTCTTACATGAGTTTAAAATTTAAAGAGAAGTCTCTTTAAATTTTAAACTCATGTATAAGACTTACATACATGTTCCTTAACATGTAAGAAATTCATCAAATCTAATGTAATTAAATAAAGTTTTTTGAAAATAGTGAATATTTCGTTTTGTATTTTAAATTTGTAAAAATCAAACTATTTTATTTTCAAAAATCATAAATAGGCTATAACCGTTACGATATCCTTGGTATTCTTTTTTTATTTTTTATTGCTGAAAAAACGCGTTACGCGTTTCCTACACGGGAACAGTGGGAGGTATGTAGGGCTCGCCGGTGTCCAAGGCGCCGAGTGCGCCCCAAACATCGGAATACCCACTATACAACCAGCGGTACCCTTTCCGTCTTAACGAGGAGCGCCACGGGATCGCTTTCGCATGCTACCGTGACATCCTTCGTGTCCTGCCTCAAGCTTTTTATTTTAGATAACTACACTGGCCGCCAAAAAAATCGACCCACCCGTATTTTTTTACTTACAAAGTTGTTATCTTAACTATGCGACGACCTAGGTGGATTGTTTTCCTTATGGGACATACATTTAACATTTTATTACCCACTTGATATTGATTTGGAGGAGTTGTAAGTGTTATTGAGGATATTTGGAATATTTTTAAAGTATTGATAAGAAAACGTTACTTTGTGCACAAAGTGCATGGTTAGTTTATTTCCAGTTCTTAACGCGGAGTCATCTCGGTTCGATGTTTATTATTGATTAAGTGTATGAAACTTTGTTGAAACAATAATTTTAATAAGTTTTAACATAAAAAATGGATACTACTGAAGCAGAAGCTGCTCAAGTCTGCCAGCTCTTATTCATGAGGGGTTAAGTCAGCGAAATGTGGCTAGAACACTAAAATTAAGTCGTTCAGCGGTGCGAAGAGTGTACAAACGCTACTTGGAGACTGGGGAGTATCGCCGGAGACCAGGATCTGGCAGGGGGCGTGTCACGAACCCGACCGATGACCGTTTAATTGGTTTGACGTCTTTAAGAAACCGACATCTTTCGGCTGTTGACGTTCAAGGTAGACTCCGAGAAAGTCGTGGAGTGTCTGTGAGTGAAAATACTGTAAGAAGAAGACTTCGAGAGCAAAACTTAACCCCTCACAAGCCAGCAACAGGACCAAAACTCACAGCATCCCATCGACAAGCAAGACTACAATTTGCTAGGCAGCACGTCGATTGGACACTGGACCAATGGGAGACAGTATTGTTCAGTGATGAAAGCCGAATGTCTCTAGTAGGCTCTGATGGACGACGTAACGTCATGCGATGGCCAGGAGAACGCTACTCTCAGTGTTGCATTCGAGAAACAGTCCGATTTGGTGGAGGCTCTACAATGTTTTGGGGAGGTATTTCTTTGACGGGACGCACAGAGCTGGTTTTTTTCCGTAATCGCGCTGTTAATGCTGAAACTTACATAACGGACATTCTGGAGCCTCATGTGATGCCTTACGCTGGATATATTGGGGATAATTTCCAACTTATGCACGACAACGCACGACCTCACGTCGCTAGAATTGTTAAAGACTATCTCAGGGAAGTCGAAATTCCAGTTATGCAGTGGCCAGCCAATAGTCCGGACTTAAACCCGATAGAGCACCTCTGGGACCAGCTAAAACGTACGGTTCGAGCACGAAATCCAATTCCAGAAACCCTGAATCAACTGGAAGTTGCCCTAACTGAAGAATGGCAACGGACCCCACAGGAAGACATTAAAAAGCTAATCAGGTCACTTAATAGGCGTATGCAGGCAGTGATTAGGTCAAGAGGAGGAAACACTCCCTATTAAAGTAAGATTTAGGCACCCAAATTTAAAAACAAACGGCATAATCGTTTTGTACACAAAAAAATAAAATTGCGTAAAATTTTGTGTTTTCGTGTTTTGTCACATATTTACCTAAAAACCTATTTTTTGCGCACTATTTCTGTTTTTGTACAATCCTACAATTGTATTTTTTCATTATCAATCTTAAAAATATAAATATGTGGTAGTTTAAAACCATACGATAGCTTTTTTACAAAAAATGTAGGTGGGTCGATTTTTTTGGAGGCCAGTGTATTTTGTTAATGCCGCTTTTATGTTGTGAAATTACTGTTGGTTGATGCTGAAGAAATTTCCATGATGACTTTCTCCATCATCATTATAATAACAATATTATAATACCAAACTGTCTCACTGAATTAGTCAAATGAGCTTAGAAATAATGAGTGATAACAAAAAACGAAGGTGAATTTCAATTTATTTTTAAATTAAAGTGCGCAAATAAGTTTTTAACAATTATGATACGATTGTAATAGTTACTAACCGAACCTAACCTCAATAGGTTAAATAGCGTTTCTTTTTGTGATAGATAGTTTTTATTCTCGAAGTTTGTGCGATGTTTATTTTCAATGGCTATAATTAAGAAGGTATATACCAGTAGGTATAAATTCAAATACATACATTTAGAGTCGCCTCGAACAAATTTTTTGTTAATAGCTGGTAAATTCGATACGATCGGAATCTGTGGCCTTATAAGGTACGAGGTAGGTATACCTAAGTACTTTTTTCACGCAATGGCCATCTTCTGATAGTTCCCGGGCCTCAGGGGGAGTATCGTATAGAGTATACATCGGAGACAGTCAAAATAATTATATATCCTGCCTTCTGCCACGTAGGCCTTATTAAATATTTATGTTTTATTTTATTGAAAAATTTACCTATGTCCTTTTTAGTGATATTTCCTGTGTCCACGTCTAGTCTATAAACCTTCTGCTGTGAAATGTCTACCCAATACAGGGCTCCTTCATCTTTTGCAAAATGTGGACCTTCCAAGTGCTCTCCACCGCGGTATACCTATAAAAACATTAATTGTGTCAAGATACAATACTTGTTATTTCAGTTGATTTAGTTTTGTTAGATAAAAAACTCGTAAATGATGTCGTCCTGACCGGTATCGGCAACTGTTCAGCTTATATTAAGAATAGTGCATAAATGTGTGCGCAAACACTGGTGCATTTATTATACTACGAGACAGTAACCCAACATGACCGGAAGGAGGCTCGGGATAGGATAAACGACGTCACATGCTTTTACAAACAATAACTTAAGCTTTTTACTAGCTCGTTGGAATACACATAGTTCTATATATATTAAGACAGTTATACAAGCAGTCATTTCCCTAATATTAATAACCAAAAAGGTTTGTGTTTGTGGTGTTTTTTTTTTATAGAATAGGAAGGCGGACGAGCACATGGGCCAACTGATGGTAAGTGGTCACCAAACGCCCTTAGACATTGGCATTGTAAGAAATGTCAACCATCGCATACATAGCCAATGCGCCACCAACCTTGGGAACTAAGATTTTATGTCCCTTGTGCCTGCAATTATACTGGCTCACTCATCCTTCAAACCGGAACACAACAATATCAAGTATTGCTGTTTATATATGTTAAGACGGTTATACAAGCAGTAATTTCCCTAATTCTTCGAAACTCTTATTTCCCAAGACTATAGGGATATTTCTATTTCCTAAACCTACAATTTCCTAAGTATCCTTCCTATATCTTGTATAATTTTAATTTATAATTATCAAAATTAAAAATAATATAATACTACACTTTTATCATATTAATATTATGTATTTGATAGTTTTTCTACATTAAAATTATTTCTGTGTGAGATCTCTCTTGAACACCCGTAAAATATATTAAGTAAAGAATTTAATCGAAGAGTCTTAAAAACTGAATTAACAATTTGTATAAAAAAATCTTCTGAATGTTTTATTTAAGTTTAAGTGATCTTAATGAACGTAAAACAAGGTCGAGAAGTTACTGAGAAAGCCTCATGTCGTTATAAACTTGGTAGTGTTTATATTACTTACTCAACCTTAACACAAATAATATTTATTAAAATTCTCAAGTGTTATTAACGTACTTACATTTTTTATAAGTGGTGTGGTCGACCTAAATGAAGTTACGGCTATAATCACTAATAACACAGTCAGAACAGTACTTTTCATCCACATGTTTATATTCACAATAAATTCTCAAAATACGTCTTACTTGTTTCGTTGTTACTCGTTCAATGGTTAGATGTTGCTTAATACTTTACAAGTTTAAGAGCTGTGCGACTGCAAATAAGAGATCGACCTTAAATTTCATCATTTCAATAGATTCAATTAGAGTATATACCTACTGCATGTTAAATTCATATATAAAATATAGCATTATGAGCGTTTGGGAAACGTTTCAAAAATACATGTTGTTACCAAACAAGTTTATATAACAAGAATTAAAATTTAAGTGGGCTCTTACATGCACTTTTGTATCATTTTACAAGATAATATTAAACTAGTTTACACCCGCGGCTTCGCCTACGTTTTAGGAGGTAGGGGTTTAATAAGTATAAAAAAGTATAGATAGGGTTCAAGCTTGCTTTATACCAAATTTCATCAAAATCGGTTCTGTGCTTTAGTCGCTGTTAAGCGTAACAATGACAGAGTTATTTTTCCATTTTTAATATTAGTATAGATGTAAAGCTAGATATTGGTTCGGTATGTATGTACATTCTACCTAGAAGAACCGGCATTGAATTCAATAGTTAAGTACTCTATTCAATCAATGAAATAAGATAATTATGTTGTGCAATATTTAACCTTGTACTGAGTAAAATGCCTTATTAATAATGATTTTTAACATAAGATTTAGATAAATTAATTGGCAAAGTTAAAATATCCGTATTTTTTTTTTATAGAAAGCAATAATTAGTTAGTTGAGACTAGGAGTTGGAAACTTAGTGTTATAATCTTATCTTTAGTAGTAATTCTTCACTAGTTGTAATGATAATTTTTTTCAAATAAATAAACGTCGAACCATTTTTCTGCACCAAGATTTACACTCAATACTTACAGTTTTGATGTTTTATCTACGGTAAATCTTTTTTTGTAATAACTGTAGAATATTTTCACATTTTCTTTACAATTGACTTGATACGGTTCAGCGGTCTGTGAATCCACGGTCGGAACTCGTAACCTTCGCATCTCAGGAAATTATATCTATTGTAGATCAATCAAGAAAATCGGTATTGATTTGATAAGATTTTCGACGAAATATCTAATATTTGTAACTATCCGAAATTTCACAATAAATATTAAAAAAAAATAAGGATGTTGTTATTATAATGATTTTATAAGTTCAATTTACAGAAAAAGGTCCCAGATGGCTCAGTGGATAAGCACGTGAATCTTAACTAATTATTGTGAGTTTAAACTTGGATCAAACGAATTTTCATACGCTTATTTTGTTCATCTTGTACTCGGCGGTGAAAGAATACATCACGAAGAAACATGTGTCGAATGAAAATCTGCAACTCGGAGTAAGCTCCAAACCACACATATTGATTACATAATGTAAATAAAAAAAACACCTTCATTTAGTAGGCTTTAATTTCGTATCGATGACCATATAAATATACTCGTAGTACGTATGTGATTTTGCGTTAATGGAGATTCGCCATTGTCCCCTTTAACTGGGCTTTAACAATGAGCTATTAATAAAATGTTCGCAATAACGCAATGTAGTTCGCGAGTCATTCTTATTCTGTGTTGTCAATTAATATCATTTGTTTCCGCGTGTTGTCTGCACGCTATTTATTATTTATTGTGAAATCTTAAACAGAAATAGCGTTTCGTTTTGTGTCACATCACGAAATGAAATATTTTAAACGTAAAGTAAATTTTTATTAATTTAAGTAGCCTCATGAAAGCATTTTGAAATGTCACGTTACAGTATTAAATTAAATGTAAATCTACCATCGCTTTATAATCTAGATTCCTCCGAGAAGAACCGGCAGGAAACTCTATCACTCTTTTCGACCAATTTAGGTACCTAATGGGTATGTTAATTAAATACAGTAGAAGCGTGTGTGGTTGATCAATATTATAATTGAAAATCAACCTTCTTTATAAATTGTGTGCCTATTTCCAGTTTAAAATCTATTAGGCAACATACTATTTGAAATGTTTCATGTTTTTATGAATGTGTATAATGTAAATTGACTTCCTCGTTGGTCCAGTGGCTTGATGCCGCAGGACCGGAGGTCCTGGATTCACTTCCCAGGTCGGGCCAATAAAAAGTTATTGGGTTTTTCTGTCAGAAAATTCTCAGTAGTAGCCCGGAGTCTGGAAGTTGGAAGTGTGTTCACTCCCATGTCTCGGAAATCACGTAAAGCCGTTGATCCTGCGCATGAACTCTTTCCGGTCTTGTCAGATTGCCGTCCCATCGGATCATGAGAGTTTGGGAATAGATAATAGTGTATCTGTGTTTGCGCACACACTTGTGAACTATAATATCTCCTGCGTAGTTGGCTAATCTCTCTTGAGATTCGCCGCCGTGGCCGAAATCGGTCTGGAAGACGATATTATTATAATGTAAACTGGTTGTAGGGCCTTGTGCAAGCTCGTCTGGGTAGGTACCACCCACTCATTAGATATTCTACCGCAAAACAGCAGTACTTGGTATTGTTGTGTTCCGATTTGAAGGGCGAGGGCCAGTTTAATTACAGGCACAAGGGTATATCATAACATCTTAGTTCCCAAGCGATGGTTAACATTTCTTACAATGTCAATGTCTATTGGGCGTTGGTGACCACTTTCCGTCAGGAGGCCCATTTGCGCGTCCACCTACCTATACTATAATAATAAAAAATATATATTTAGTACCTACATATTATACCATTAATGATTTTCTGATGCAACTATATTTTACAGTTAAGACAAAAAGTGAAATTAAAATTAATATTTTTTATAATGGCGAAGAAAAGTTGAAACAAAATAGGGATATTTTCTTTCTCCTTCGCTTCGTGTAATCATGTTCATATACCTATATCTAGAATGCATAATGTACAAATATCTTTTTTAATTCTATATCTTTTAGCATTGTGTTTATATAGGTACTGCAAAGAGATCGAGTTTTCGCTGCATTTATGCCTTATAATAAGCAAATTTTTAATTAATATTAATTGCATTATTTTTAGCAATATCGATCAAAAAATCAAAAAATTGTGCAGATTCAAACGTGTAAATAAATATATCATTAAAATATTATTAACGGGTAGAAGAAAAATTACAGTTCGTGTAATTATTATAATAATACTTGGTTTCATTCAATCGTAGTTGAAGTTTTTGTTATTATGTAAATATACAATTCCCAATTTAAACTTAATTATACATAGGTAAGTATTTATAAGAACTTTATTGATGTAACATGCGTAAAAACAAAAAATAGATAATATAGTAAAAACAAGTAATATTCCTGAGCTGAGATGGCTCAGTGGCTAGACTACGTGAATATTAACTGAAGATTGCGGGTTCAACCCCAGGGCAACAACCACTGATCGTGTGTTGTTATATGCTTAATTTGTATTGAGCAAAGCGATAATGGAAAACGACATAAGGAAACCTATCGGCTATCAGGTGAATTTCTGTCATATGTGCATTGGAGTAGCATGGCGGAATAAGCTGTCAAGCAGCGGGGCATACTTCAAGTAATAATCTATGATATCTGTAAACAATTTAATTATTCCATTAGTTTATCAAATTTCTTTGAGTCTTTGTCATATAAGTATATTTTAAATTATCAATAAATACTATAATTTCAGTAAAAAAAATAATTGCTCTGTAAGTATAATAAAGTTAATTTATGAATGTTTTTTAAAATTTACAGTCCAGTAGACTATAAATAAAAAATAATTATGCTTAAGCCAAGATTAATTGTGTTTTTTTTTTGTCAAAAAAATCTTAGTAACTGTCCAAACTTAGGTATTATTAAAACATCCGTGCTCTTCGTGAAAGCATGTAAAATCATTCGTCTTACATTCAATAAGGATGATCTTCAGCGCAGTTGGCTAGTCTTCATTGCAAATGGCAACTGTTGCTTAAATCGGTTAGGCGAACAAATAAGGTATATTTTTTCTAGTAAAAAATTATAGCAATCTTGCCGCTGCGTTGCTCGGCATTGCTCATACTATCGACATCAAGTTAGAAATATCATAACGTTTTGATATTTTTTTAAATCTTAATTACTGTAATAAAACTTCTTAAAATAATAGAAAACAAATTTGCTTGTTGTTTATCTATCCTACTCTAATAACTTTAAGCGCTACCCTAATTAATATACTTTGGCAACACTTTTCCATAGCCTTCCTTACCTCTACCCTCCCTAGTCGGACTAAAGGACCATTTGATATTTTGATTTGTTTGTTTCAATCACTCCTTGTATAAAGTGTTTTTGAATGAAAGATCTATTCTAAAACGTTTATTTTAATAATATTTTTATAGCTTTAGTTATTGTTCTAAGGGTTTCAAAAATCAAACAAATGAACAAAAATAAACTGATTAATCAATACAAACAGTATGATTACAATACTTCTGCCTTTTCATTTGAAAATAATTTAAAAATCATTTTTTGGCAAGTAGCAACACGGTTGGCGTATATAATATGTCAAAAACAAAGTCGGTGTATGTATCGTAGCGACGCTTGGGTTTTACATTTGGTTATATTAAGTTTTAAGAATAGTGTTAGTGTGTTTGAAGATTGAATTATAAAGTGAATTAAACTGTTCACTACAATGACAACTCTAGGCCCTAAGAAAGATGGGGGCCCGAATATCGAGTTCTTCCAATCACCGGAATCTTTGACTCAATTTGACCAAATTCGTGTGTGGTTACAAAAAAATTGCAAAAAGGTAAATAAAAGTTAGATACAATCACTGTGTATCCCTTGCCGTAGATGTTTGAATCTAATAATGAATATAAAATTAAATTCTTGCTTTCAAATTACACCTTGCTTATTTTGTGTAGTATGTTAAATGAGTTATTGAAATAAGAAAGTGTGTTTTTACTACATTAATAAATTGTTTTTCAAATGATATTAACAACATCGGTAATGATTATTTCTAGCATGTTCAAACTGATCCACCAACTAAAGAAGGTTTGGCCCAACTTGTCATCCAGCTTATTCAATACCAAGAGAATAAGTTGGGGAAAAATGCAACTGATCCTCCGTTTATGAGACTTCCAGTGAGTATAAATTATTCTACATTCTTTAACAGATAACATAAAATAGATAACAAAAAAAGCATTGCAGATTAATTATAATGTGTAGAATTATATGGTGAAGAATTCTTGAAATAAATTCTTAGGCTGAAAGTAAAAGAAAACAACATAAGCATTTTTAGTAATTAATTATTTAATTTTATAAAATACAAACAATATATTTAAAAAACACTATTTACTTTTCCTTAATATCAAATTATGTTATTTAAAATTGTTAGTTGTCAATAATTAAATTATATATAGAGATTTTTTTTTATAGTATTTTTTAATATTTGTCAGCATTAGCAAATACAAATCGATTCTCAAGTAAACCCCTTGCCCCTGTATGGGGTAAATAAAAATCAAGTGTCTGGTTCTTGAGCCAATTGTTCTGGAGTAAGAGCATTTTTACTTGTAGTCACATACAGCATTGAATAATCATCTTCACCCCACATTACTGAAGTGACTTGGTTTGCTGGTATCTCAAACTGCTTCAACAATTCTCCTGTTCTTGAGTCAACTTTGATAACCTTAAATATATTTTATATAATTAATTTGTGGTGAGGATGTAAATGCTTTACTGCTGGTCTCCTCTCCTATTAAAGAGAATATTTGAAGCTTATTTCACGATGCTGTTTCAATGACAATTAGTGGACTTTAATATAGTGGAATTTTACCTGACACATGTAGGTATCTTACCAATTTTTATCCATCGCAACTGATTGAATTTATGAATTATAAAATAAAAATCTTTTATTTGTTCCAAATACTAACTATTTAAATAACAATAATTGAAGTTTTTTTAGTTTTATATTAGTAATGTTATTTACTCCTCGTCGGTGTAAGGACCGCCATTTGCGGTAAAAGCCTTCAACTCCTTCCATCTCTCTCTCTGCTTTGTTATCCTGGGCCAAAGATTCCCAGCTGTGTTGATGATGTCATCATTCTATCTTTTCAAGGGCCTACTTCTCCTTCGTTTTTATCTCTGGGTGTCCAGTTGATCACCACTTGAGTCCATCTGTTAGAGTCCAGTCTTTGTAAATGTCCTGCCCATTTCCATTTGAGTTCTGATATTTGTTTTATGACATCTCTTGCTTTGGTAATTTTCCTTATTTTCTTATTCTCTACTCTATCTCTTAGTTTTATGTTCATAAAGCTTCGTTCTATGTTGCGCTGGCAGATCCTAATTTTTTCTATGTTATTTCTTGTTAGTGTCCATGTCTAACAGGCGTATTTGAGACAAGGCATTAAGCATGTGTTCATTGCTTTGGTTTTTAATCTCGTTGGTAGAGTTCCTTTGAATATCTCCTTCATAGCCCAGTATTTATTCCATGTGCTTTATATTCTTCTGTTTATCTCTTTACTGGTGCACTCTTTGAATGATATCAAGTGGCCAAGGTATGGTGTAGTCCTCCACATTCTATAGGAACTGATTCAAACGAAATTGAGATCTTGTTTCTGTTGGTTATAAGCTTTGTTTTTTCTTGGTTTATCTCGAGACCCACCGTAGAGCTGTGATATCTGAGTGATTGTAGCATGTTTTGTAATTGCATAGGATCTTCCGATAACACAACTATATTGTCTGCAAATCTAACGTGAATTAGATATTTACCATAAATCTTGATTCCTATTTGCTCCCGGTTTTTCGGCATATACTTTCGGGTACTGCGATGAACAGTTTGGGCGAAAACGGGTCCCCTTGTTGCACTCCTCGCTCTATCTAACTAATATCTAACTAATATCTATCGAACTAATATATAATAATTTATAGAGACAGGGCATTAGGCTTATGGGTCTATAATTCTTAATTAATTTAGGGTCTCCTTTTTTGTATATAAGTACTATTTCTGAGCACGACCACTGTTCCGGTATATTTTTCTTTCCTAATATAAGATTGAACAGCGTAGTGAGTGGTCGTATTAAGTGGTCTATACCAGCGATAATCAAGTCATTTGTCACGCCATCTGGACCTGGACTTTTATCGGTTTTTAATCTCTTAATAGATAGTTCTATCTCGCATTCCAAAAAAAGGCAATACTGGGTCCTCATTGCCTGTCGTGTGACCTGAGATCGTGTCATTCTGAGATTGTTGCTTAGCGTTTTTTTTTTTATAGAATAGGAAAACGGACGAGCGTATGGGCCACCTGATGGTAAGTGGTCACCAAAGTGCCACCAACCTTGGAAACTAAGATGTTATGTACACTGGCTCACTCACCCTTCAAACCAGAACACAACAATACCAAGTATTGCTGTTTTGCGGTAGAATATCTGATTAGTGGGTGGTACCTACCCAGAGGAACTTGCACAAAGCTCTACCAATAGAGTAGAGATCTTTGAAAAATTGTGTAGCTGTGTTCATAAGATCATTCCTATTAGTTATCAAAGATCCAGCTGCATATAACTGTGTCATAAGCTTACTATAGTGTTTTTTGAAAGCTTTTTCTACTACTCCTGTTTTTTTTCTGTTTTTTTTTTATTGGTATATAGTTCTAAGTCTGTAGTTCTTCAAGTCATCTCCAATTTTTGTATAAATTTCCTATATAATTTACTAAGTTTCATTTATTCTTGTTTCGTTTTTTTCCTTTTAGATCTTAATTCATATTTTTGTTGTTTAAGTTCTATGATATCTTGTGTGATAATTGGCTGCTTATATAGATAATTACACCCAGACTCAGGACAAACAGACATGTTCATGCACACAAATGGGCGGGCGGGAATCGAACCCACAACCTTCGGCGTGAAAGGCAAGGTATCTACCAACCACGCCAACCGGCTCGTCAACAATATTGTTTTATATATTTAGAATTATATATATTATAAGTATATTATATTTAAGTAACTTTAAATAACTTTAATAGAGATAAAAGTCCATGAAAATGAAACTTTGGTTTAAAAATTTATAATATATGTTTTTTTGTTTTTTTACTTACCAATAGAAATAATAGAATAGAATAGAACATAAAACATTGATTTATTGTAAACACCAGGTAATTTCATTTGATACTGACACGGGATGTACTTTTAATTCTGGATTTTTATAATTTTACTTGGTTAACAGTTATAAATATGTATCCAATAAGCATTGGAATGAGCTGCAAACAGATATCATATTATTAATGTTAATAAAATTAATTTACAAACATTAATAATAATATTATAATCGTTCCAGATGAAAGTGTTCATGGACATGAAACCGGGCGGATCCCTGTGCACGGTGCTCGCCACCATGTTCCGCTTCAAGTCGGAGCAACGGTGGCGCAAGTTCGACTTCCAGGTCGGTAAGGTATGCACCCGCACGCTGCCTCGCTCACCGCCCCCGCAGACCGCAGCCCCCGCCCCGCAGACCCGCCGCAAGGCATAACAATGCATCTATTGACACGTGTCTCGCGATGTGTGTGTGCAGCACGAATACACATTATGCACATTTCAAACCCAAAAAATTACATTGAAGGTTTAAACTTGCTCTAAAATTTTGATAAAATTTGATAATCAACAAATTTTCTGTCTTGTTTTATATTTCAACAACGATCAATGGTAGGTTAAAGTTGATATGACTTAAATTGTAGAGCATAAAAAAAAAACAAAATTTATTCCTTTTTTCATAAGAAATCTTGGTCGTCAATTAAAAGTTAAAAAAATAATTTTATTTCTCCACAACACCTGAAAATAGCCTTCTCGGTTAACGAGCATTTCTAGACCATAATTCCGACGTAATGATTAGACTAGATAATAGACATAAGAATGTCTAAATGTTTTTAAAAGAACAAAACATGTTATTCTTAAAATTTTCAATAATAATTTCAATCTAAAAGTAAAAACCGTAATTGAAGCTGTTTTATTAAATGTATAATTTCTTTATGACATCATGTCAATTAATTGTCAAAGTTGTTTATTTGTCTTTACTGCTCTGATTGGAGTAGGCTATAATTAAAATATCCGTAACAGCCTGTGGATGTCCCACTGCTGGGCTAAAGGCCTCCTCTCTTCTTTTTGAGGAGAAGGTTTGGAGATTATTCCACCACGCTGCTCCAATGCGGGTTGGTGGAATACACGTGTGGCAGAATTTCAGTGAAATTTGACAGATGCAGTTTTCTTCACATTTTCCTTCACCGTCAAGCACGAGGTGAACAAATTAAGCACATGAAATTTCAGTGGTGCTTGCCCTGGTTTGAACCCACGATCATCGGTTAAGATTCACGCGTTCTTACCACTGGGCCATCTCGGCTCTTCAAATAAGATATAATAATGTCAAAAAATTTAAGCAATAAGAAACACAATTTGAATAAATAATAATAATAATAACATTTGAATTCTTAAATTTTGCCATTGAGAATAATATAATATATTTTTTATAATTATAATAATGATAAAAATAATTATAATACTTTTAATTTTTTCTATTGTTCGTCATAGTTTTGGTAGTCGTAAGAATTATATATGCTTAAATCGCGAGACGCGTGTCCTTTGCTAGTCCAATCGCACGATATTGTGGGTATGATAATATAAGTCATTAACAATTACATTACACAATACACTATAAAACAAAATTACATTATTTCCTAATAAGAAGTCATTTTAAAACAGCACAATTTTTATAAATATTAAACGCATGATGTTTTGTTACTCAAATTTAAATTCATTTGGTATTAAGACTATAAAATAAATTGATTAAATTTTATTTAAAGAATTTCAAAATACAATTAAAAACGAAGCGTTAATTGAAATTATTGCAGTAATTCAGTACCAAGAATGCTCAATCTAAATTTTTATTTTTTTCTTAAATTGAAAGCACAAGTGATACATGCAAATGGACACAATATTATTATTGTTAAAACACATTCCGACGCTGAGTGAATGCGTTCCTGACAGGTCCGTGAGTCGTGACCAAGAGGGCGATGCAACGTTTATGTGGACAAGAAAATATAAGATATTACTATCGCATAATTGTCTAACTATCGAATAATATAATTATAAACTATTACTAAATAATTATAATCCACACTTATACATAGTAATACATAGTCGACTGTTTATTTGGACGCATTCTCTTAGCGGTAGGACATTTAACATCTCTCACAACTTCCTAAATATCAGAATCTGTATATATTCTTTCATTTCTCATGCTCATTTCACGCAATGTTCCATTCTGTTCCGGGATCCTTGGGAAATAAATGTGAAATAATTTATTTTTTAAATAATATAATATATATTGTGTTACGTGTGTTTTCATAACATTTTGTTTTTGTCACTAATTAATTATGTGAATCGTGTCTCACTTTTCATTGTTGCATGCATTGTTTTTAAAGACTTACAAATTCTATTTGCTTGTGATATTTATTATGTGTCAATTTATTTTGTATAATCGTTATATTCGTAAATTTTGTTTATAGATATTGAGATTATTTGTAGATAAGTTTTTGAAAGTTATAAATTTAATTTGATAAAAAAAAGTCCAAAATATTTTGAACAATAATTATGGAATGTATCACCTACTAACACTTTAACCTCTCTTCTCTTCCCCCTCCCCTCTTTCTACCATTTGCAGAATCCATCGCGCAAAGACCTGAACGTGCAGATGATGATGGAAATCGAATCTTCTCTGCTGGGAGCTGAAGTAATACGCTCACCCTGCATCTTCATACGTCCAGAAGTAGACAAAGCCACCGCTAATAAAGTCAAGGATATAATTGTGAATCATCAGGGAGAAATTTGCGGTGAGATATCTTAAGACAATTAAGTAAAAAAGTAAAGCCTGTGAATGTGTTCTCTTCTTTTGTAGAGTATACTCTGGTCTATTGCGAGTCGGTGAATACACATGTGGCATAATTGCTCCGGCACCTTTATTATGGTCACTGTTTTTTTATAAAATTGATAGTGGCGGCTATCCGTGGTTAAGATCTCGGCTTGTTATTTAATATAATATTAATAAAGGTAATGAATACAATATATTTTTCAGAGGATGAAGAAGATGCAACGCATATAATTCATCCCGCGGTAGATCCTCTCGAGGAAGAGTACGCCCGGCCAGTATTCAGACGTGGGAACAGCGTCCTTGTACATTGGTACTATTTCCCGGACAGCCACGACACCTGGGCACAGTCGGATCTACCGGCAAGTATAATTAGTGAACCAGATTTTTTTCATGATAATTTTTAGACCATAACGCATTGAGGTATAAGAAAAATATAACGCCTTCAGAGCTTTGGATATAAGAAGAATATGTAATACCTTTTGAATATAATGTATAAATAATAATTTAAATTATCTCTTAAAGACAACATTTGTCGAGAAAATAAGCATTAATATTACAAGTACATTATTCTTTAATGAAATTAGTACATCTTATGTTCTTCTATTTACAATTGTGTGCTAGGTGGATGTGCCGGAAAATGTGAGTTGGGAGTGTAACCGTGCGGAACCGTGGCGGGTGTCGGCCACGTGGGCGCTCGACCTGCCGCAGTACAACGAGTGGATGAACGAAGAGGACTATGAAGTTGACGTTAATGGCAAGAAAAAGGTGTTACTACTTATATGTATTGTGTACAGTAACAGCCTGTTAATGTCCCACTGCTGCGCTAAGGCCTCCACTGCCTTTTGAGGAGAAGGTTTGGAGCTTATTCCACCACGCTGCTCCAATGCGGGTTGGTAGAATACACATGTGGCAGAATTTCAATGAAATTAGACACGCATGTTTCTTCACGATATTTTCCTTCACCGTCAAGCACGAGATGAATTATAAACACAAATTAAGCACATGAAAATTCAGTGGTGCTTGCCCGGGCTTGAACCCACGATCATCGGTTAAGATTCACGCGTTCTAAACACTAGGCCATCTCGACTCTACTCGACGTACTATGTATGTATGTTTAACCGCAGATTTGATTTCGTATGATTGATTTTAAATGTTTAACCTTTCTAATTATTATTCTAATTAAATAATAATCTTAATCATGTAGTAACAAATCATGCGCAAAAACCCAAAAAAATTTATTATATAGATTTTCCACTCATTTATAATAACTTTATGTTTGCAATGTTTGTTTGTCTGAATAAATGTTTTTTTATTCTTGTTCTTGCGAGCAACGATGCGAGTTCCAAATCGGATCCCATTATAACTGTGAGATTTGTAGCTAACAACACATTCATAATATATTTTAGCATATTCGATACAATTTATGACAAAAAGTAAAACCCAAACCCATAACTTATATTCTTATTATACTTACAAATACAAGACGTCTAAACATTATATATTTTAAGTTCATCAATGATATTTGCAACAAATGAGTTTATTAGTAAAATTACCACGGAACAATTTTTCGAGTATAATACCCGTATTCGTTTTTTCTAATTTTATTGTATATCTAAGGTACACAAGTTGAGGCTGTCAGTTGACGATCTTATCCCCGGATCTGAACCGTCAGGGAAGAGCAAAAAAGGCAAGAGGAAGCGGTCCCCCTCACCGCCGCCACAGAAGCACGGGAAGAGAAAGAGGTACGAGTATTTGAGTTACCTCTCATATCGGGATATATAAAATAAATAATTTATTTAATCCAAACGATTTATTTCGTAAAAAAAATACAATACTTTATCAAACATGGTAAATACACATAAATCTAAAATTATTTGTACAAATTAAATATTTAGGTAAATTTAAACAAAGATATAATGAATCCATTTTTTAGCCTGTTTTTAGGAAAACGAAATAACAATAGAAAATCACAAACGCAAATTAGTTAATAAGTAAAATTAATTACATGTAAGTGTTTTTATTCAACTTTTGGCTTAGTCGTGTGGCAAAGCGTCGCGACAACGACGGCGATGAAGAAGAGGATAACGCGTCCAGAGACAATACTGACGTCGCGCCCACACCTGAGAGCGAGCGCTCCACAGACAGTTAGTCATCATTTATAATTTTATTTTTATCATTAAAGAGTTGTGGCCACACCACCTACAGTTTCCCTTGCTTAGTATTTTCTAGTAAATAATTCTTACACGTGTGACATTTATATGGTTACAAAATCATAAGACAACTTCCCCCCCCCCCCCCGGCGTCAACGGCGTCCTAAGCCGAGGTCCGACCTCACAAGCGGCACCCTTAGGATGTCCGTTTCCCTTGAGCCCCTTATGTTACTCCCAACATCCGGCTCGCCAACAGCTATACACAATCCGAAAAAAGAGCGGCAGTACACATTTTACTAATTGCCAGTCATGGTTTAATTTGTAATAAAATAAAAAGCCTCGTGGTATGTGGTCAGTGCCGTTAGCCATTGTCCCGAGCCGTAGTCAGTACAAGTGGTTCCCTCAGCGCCGGCGCCGGCGGCGGCGGCCGAGCCCAGCGCGCCGCCCGACGCGCCCGCCACGCCCGCGCCCGCCATGGACGCGCACGACGACTCGCAGGGCAAGCACAGCGACTCCAACACGCAGGTACTGCGCCGCCGCCCGAGCGGACGGCCAGCGCAAGGCTATATCCTTTCTTTTAAAATGATGTGGTTTATTTTACCGTGAAAAAACGGAACTATAAATAATATAATGATTAAACAAATCTGTATTTCTGTTTTCATATAAATTAATTATCATATACATATAATCGTTATTATAAAAAACAATTAAATTCATATATTAAATAATAATATTTACCATTTTGATGTCAATTCTAAATATTTTGGATTTATTAATATTTAAACGACAATATATTACAAAGTAATTTTTTAAACCTTATGACGAACTCAACAGGAGATGCTAACTAAAGAAGAATTGGAAGACAACGTCACAGATCAGACTCATCACATAGTGGTGCCGTCCTACTCGGCGTGGTTTGACTACAACTCCATACACACCATCGAGAAAAGAGCGTTACCAGAGTTCTTCAACAATAAGAACAAGTCGAAGACTCCCGAAATATATTTGGCATATAGGTATGTTTTTTATAATAAAAAAAAAATATATAAATATTTTTTTTTGACATAATAATTTATTATACTGGCAATTATACCAATATCAAATAGAAGTCTAAGTTAAATAGCCCGTCGGTGTATATTCATGATGTGCATAATAAATCGTATAAAGCAATAAACGGATTTATCAATGAAAACAATCGTCTATGTGTATGTGTCGTGCCGCAGGAACTTCATGCTGGACACATATCGCCTGAACCCGACGGAGTACCTCACGAGCACGGCGTGTCGGCGCAACCTGGCGGGCGACGTGTGCGCCATCATGCGCGTGCACGGCTTCCTCGAGCAGTGGGGACTCGTCAACTACCAGGTCATACTCGCGGATTCTGATTTTGGGAACGATTTGATTTGATAATTACTTGTAAATTATAAAAATATATTTTTGTATCCTAGGTGGAAACCGAGTCTCGCCCGACAGCCATGGGTCCGCCGCCCACGTCTCATTTCCACGTGCTGTCCGATACTCCGTCCGGTTTGCAGCCGTTGCAGGCGAGACCTGCGCAGCCTAGACCAGGTACAACCATGAAAACTTTTTTTTTTTTCATTTGTCGACGTCGGATACTATAATATATAACAATAAATTTATTTTGTCTAAAAATCAGATTTTTTAGTAAATTGATAATTACCGCATGTGGTAAATCTCGAAGGTACTTAACGAACTCATTGTAATTCTAATATATAAACGCTAAGATAGTTGTCACCATTACATCTCTGAATACTTGAGAATATTGCAGTATGCACATTTGTAATGTTCACTCAACTTTCAACTTACATGTGTTACAATACGTTCCTTTGTATTGTTTCATTATAGATTTTCTCTTGGTGAATGCCCTTTTAAGGTTTAATATCATAATTAAATCGTACATTATAATTAGCCATACCGAGGTATAACTAGTCAACAAACTACTTATGCGCCGTATTCCAGCAGAGAACGTAGCGGTGCCGAAGGTGGAGGCTGGCCTTCCCAACGGCGCGGAGGCGGGCGCGCCCGTGAAGGTCGAACCCAACGTCAAGCCGGAGCCCACCATCGAGCTGGGCACCGCACCAGGACTCAAAATGGACCAAGTAACTTGTTACAATTATATTCTTATATGTCATTCATATAAAAATATCATAGTAAGATGTAATTATATCGATAGAAAATGTTTAACTTTTGGCATATAATCTTACTGCCTGCAAACAAAGAAATGAAATATTGTTCCTATTTCTACATGCCAGTCTTATTACAAATTGGTCTTAATATAAATTTTGTATATGTCAGTACCGTGGTGGAGCCCGGGGTCGCGAATGGACAGAACAGGAGACCCTCCTGCTACTGGAAGCGCTGGAATTGCACCGAGACGACTGGAACCGTGTAGCGGCACACGTAGGCTCCAGGACACACGATGAGTGTATCCTTCACTTCCTGAGGCTGCCCATTGAGGACCCATATTTGAATGATACCTCAGCTAGTAAGTTATTTTTGTGTATAAAAATATATGTATAATTATGTAAAATGTGTATCTGTTACATATTTCTATTGGAATGTTAAAAACGTATCGATATGTCCAAAGCTAATGTAAACAAATTTACATTCATAAAAATAAATTGTGTGTATTTCTATATGTACATAAATAAACACTTAAAGTGATAATAAATATATATTGAAAGTTGATATTAACCCTACATAACAAATAATTTTATCGCAGGTGGTGTTCTTGGTCCATTAGCATATCAACCCATTCCATTCAGTAAGACCGGCAATCCCGTGATGAGTACAGTTGCCTTCCTGGCTTCCGTAGTCGATCCGCGAATCGCTTCAAAAGCCACTAGAGCAGCTATGGATGAATTTTCTGCTATTAAGGTAAACATTTTGATGTTAATGATGTTTTCGTTACAATCGTTATGTCTTCACATCAGAATCTAAAACTTAAGAATTCTAGAAATTAAAATAATTTAAGTGTAAATCAAGTTCAGTATGACGTAAACGGCTCAAACACAATAATAGTGCCGTAACATACTAGTGACGTTGTGCAGGACGAGGTGCCAGCGGCCATGATGGAGGCGCACGTGAAGGCGGCCGGCGCGCACGGGCCCGCCGCCGCGCTCGCCGCCACCGGCATCGCCGGCACCGCGCCCGCCGCGCCCGCAGGTACCGCACCGACACCGACACCGACACCGACACCGACACCTCGAGCTCACGACGCCGTGGTGGCGGCGCACGTGACGTGACACAAAACGTGACAAAAAAAGATAACATAAAAAATCTGCGCTGAAAAATTTAACATCCTCCTTCAGGAAGGTTATGGAATTATGACGTAGATGTAGTGTTTGAATATATGAATAAGTAGCAGCAATGGCTGCCATGAAGCCAGGATGAAGTTTATTATGGGACATTTTCAGGGTTAAGAAAAATCAAACTAAAAATTGAGCTGTTAGACGAATGTTTTGAAATAAATATTGTATACTTCTATTTGATCATAATATTTCTATTCCGTTTAAAATGTTAATGATGTTAATGTAAAATAGAATATAATTCACATTTGCTTTTTATTCTTAATGATAATGTATTTTTTTGTCAACTCTTGCTAATTATATATATTATATTATTCTTCTTTAATTAAATGCAGTAGAGAAAAAAGAAGGTTCAGAAGTAAAACAAGAAGCAATGGAAGTGGATGGAGAGGGTGAAGCAAAAGTTAAAGAGGAGCCGGCAGAGGCGCCGCCAGCAGACGAGGCCAAAGAGACCAAAGACGATGCTACCCCGCCCCCAGGTTAGTGGGCATGGTCAATGATGAATATCAAATTACCAATAGAAAATTGTATATCTTGATTTGTATTAAATAACGAAAAACTTTTGTCATCTTAGTTAGAAAGAAGCACATATAATTTTAACACCAACCAGATAACATGTATTGTATCACAGAAGCGCCAGCAGCGGTAGACTCCAAAGTGCAGTCAGCAGCGGCGGCGGCACTTGCGGCTGCAGCAGTGAAGGCGAAGCATCTCGCGGGAGTCGAGGAGCGCAAGATCAAGTCCCTGGTGGCTCTACTCGTCGAGACGCAGATGAAAAAGCTGGAGATCAAGCTGAGACACTTCGA
Source organism: Nymphalis io (assembly GCF_905147045.1). Taxonomy (NCBI): domain Eukaryota; kingdom Metazoa; phylum Arthropoda; class Insecta; order Lepidoptera; family Nymphalidae; genus Nymphalis; species Nymphalis io. The sequence continues at coordinate 5,154,165 of NC_065907.1, read as the reverse complement.
GGAGCTCGAGGCGACGATGGAGCGGGAGAGAGAAGGTCAGCATTTTTTACAATTCAAGTTGCCGTGACTACTTAACTTATCATTATTAACCTAATTAATCATTCCTAGGTCTCGAGTATCAACGGCAGCAGTTGATACAGGAACGTCAACAGTTCCACTTGGAACAGTTGAAGGCGGCAGAGTTCCGTGCGAGAAATCACGCTATTCAAAGGTACGAACCATTTTCATGACAAATTCCAGTAATTTCTTCCCGATTGTAATGGACGAGAGTATAATTTGTCGATATCCGTGCGCAGACTGCAGGCGGAATCGGGCGGCGCGGCGGTGGCGAGCGCGGCGCCGGGCGCGCCGGACGCGCCGCCCGCAGACGCGCCGCAGCCGCCGCCCGCGCACCACGCCTGAGCCGGCTCCTACACGGACATATAGTGACCCGTTTGCAGTGTCCGCTAAATGTGACAATGCACCGCTGTAGATTAATGGATGTTTTGCATAAAAATATCGGTGTGGGAATTATTAATGTATGGAGTGCATTTAAATTATTACTACTCATGTATTCCAATTTTTTTACCATTTTCCTGTTTATTTACAAGTTTTAATTGAGAAACGATTCGCGAGATAAAAATTATCAGGCTTTGTAATCACGTGTTTCTACGTGAGATATGGTGTTAGATCCGGTTAATCTGCTTACATTACTTAAATCTACCCATTTAAGTAATGTCAGCAAGATTAAATACCACTAGCGGTTACAAGGAAAAACGTAATCAATAAAACCCAATTATTTCACGCGGCTTTTAATATTGTAGTGATAGAAACTCATCATGTAACTCATACATGACGAGTTCCTACGACCCAAATCCGGTCGCTGATAACACGTGATTGATTGGATCTTGAAAAATTTATCGCTCATTTAAATTACAGCTTATATCTATATAATCAATTAAATTATATTTATTTAAAAAATACAATACAAATATGTTAATAGATTTTTTGTCATTTTATGAATTAAAAAACAAATTATTAATTGTTTTTTGGAAATTTTGATAAATACATTTGTAATAGTACCTAAAGCAAAAAAATATTAATTATTACTAAGTAATGCGTTATATATATAATACATATATATATATATATATATATATATATATATATATATATATATATCGTGAACAATTTACACATAATTTACAGTGTTACAATGTCACGATTAACAAAATTATATGCTTAAGTATTATATCGTGTGTCGTATCTTAGTAATCATTTTACTGAACGTTAAACACGATTTCAGTGTATATTATATTTTCATCTTGTTTTTCATAAAAAAATATATATACAAAGAATCTCCAGTAACAATAAATACTATAAAATTTTATTAAATTGATTAGCGATGATGATAATCCGGATTTTTTCGATTCGATTTTTGCGATAAATACAGAAATATATAAGAACTTAATTACATTTTAATTGCTAATATTTAATATTATTTTTCTAACTCTTATTTAAATCAAAAAATCCCTGTAAGGATTATTCATAGAATTTTCTACTCTACAACAAAATGACATTCTTAGAAGCACTATATGACTCATATATAGAATTGTCTTAATATTTCAATATAACATATTTCGTTTAATGTATTAATAATTAATGTAGGATGTTATTCAAGTTTAATTTGTCTTTTTGCTTTGAGTATATTGTAAATAGATAAATAAATGTAAGCTCGTAGGAATTACCTGTAACGTCATGTTATATAAAATAAATGATAAATATGAATATGTGTTTTATTCAGGGTTGAAAATGAAATATTTATAAGTAATATATAAATATCCGATATTAATTATATTCAAAGTTAAGTTTTACATTTGGGTTATATGATATTTTAATATTAATTATAAATAACAATCAATGTAAAATATTTTTTGAGATTGTATATCTAAGTTTTCCTACTTAGCTTTATTTCTAGTTCTTTCATTTTATTCGATTTACTTTAAAACTTCAGTTTATTGTTAGACATTTGTCGTCCAAACCCGGGATTCGACCTGGATCTGTATAAAGCCTTATAGGCTAGTTAATATGGCAGTCAAAATAATTATGAACCTTATAGTTGTATTATAAGGTTTAAGTTGTAATAATAGCTATCAGTATTTCATGAAATTCAGTAAATCATCGGATGTTGAGTAAAGTAGTAACAGCCTGATAATGTCCCACTGCTGGGCTAAGGGCTGGGAGAGGATGCTCCCTTTTTTGAGGAGAAGGTTTTGAGCTTATTCCACCACGCTGCTCCAATGCGGGTTGGTAGAATACACATGTGACATAATTTCAATAAAATTAGACACATGCAGGTTTCCCCACGATGTTTTCCATCACCGTCAAGCACGAGTTGAATCATAAACACAAATTAAGCACATGGAAATTCAGTGGTGCTTGCCCGGGCTTGAACCCACGATCATCGGTTAAGATTGACACGTTCTAACCACTAGGCCATCTCGACTTGTTTGTTGAGTATGGATGATAAAAATCATTATGATATAGATAAGTATCAAAATTAATTGTTATATACCTATATCCACCAATATATACATATATCAGCGAACCCTGATTTTATTGTTCTGCCTTTTTTCGTTTTACTACGCATTGTAAAGACGTAATGTTCATTTTTTGCATACATTTGAACAGCCTGCACTGAAGTGGACGTACATTTTTTTAATCTAGTTGCAATTGAGAACAATGTCAGTTGTTTGCTTTTTGTAAATATCGCAATTGTAGTAAACTCGTGTTTTAAGTGTTTTTACAAAATGTCTCTTAAATTTTCATTGGCTATCTTGTGCTTTTTTGGGTGTGCTCTGGCAAAAAATATACAACATTACAAAATTTCTATGGTAAGTTTTATATTTAAAATTATTTTAATTATGATTATATAAATAAGTATATTTAGCCAAAGCTTAAAGAATAGTTTTTTTTAACAATCTTCAAATTTTTATAAAATTAAATTTGTAACTTGCTACTAGCACAAGTGCAGAATTGAACTTACGACTTTCTTGTAAGGCTTTTGTTATCAACCAGTTTGGAATTACATAATATTAATATGTGAGAAGCCGAAATGGCCCAGTGGTTCGAACGCGTGAATCTTAACCGATGATCGTGGGTTCAAACCCGGGCAAGCACCACTGAATTTTCATGTGCTTAATTTGTGTTTATAATTCATCTCGCGCTTGACGGTGAAGGAAAACATCGTGAGGAAACCTGCATGTGTCTAATTTCATTGAAATCCTGCCACATGTGTATTAAGCTCCAAAACTCTCCTCTCCTCTCAAAAGGGAGAGGAGGCCTTAGCCCAGCAGTGGGACATTAACAGGCTGTTACTCAATATGTGAGAACAACCGGCGTAGAAAGTCAGCGTGTTTTTTCCGCAATTTTTTTTTAAACAGCCAGGAAGTAATCTTTTTACTTCCAAGGCATGTGTATTAATTAAAATGGTTATTCTTTTTAAAGTGACATTCTATTTTTTGTTATTCATTTGAAGATTTGTAATCCTGTTGGAAAATACTAGGATGTTGTTTTAATTTTTAAATAAATTTAATTTAATGTTCATTATTATAACATGTATATTAAAAAGAGTAACTTATGAGATTCTTGCCGATTCTTCTCTGTATTTATTATTGAATCTACATTCAGGACTGGTGCTAGTTTCGAAAAATAATTCAAGTGTTTAAGGAGAACTTATTTAAACATATATATCTTATTCTGATCTTATATGTTGAATTAAAAAAAATGTCGAATGGCTCAAGGTATCATCTGGCGACACCGATAGGGTAGCATTATTCACGCACGCGGAGAGCCCGGTGTGGGACGTCGAGTCACAATCTCTTTACTTCGTGGATGCGTTGCAGCAGAACGTACACAGATTAGATTATGTTTCTGGAAAAATCTCTACTAAACATATCGGTTCGTACTTTTATATTTGAAATAAAATTGTTTATTTTATTAATTTGTGTAGATAAGGATAATACTAATTAATTGTTAGTGACAGATCATTTGGTTTTAGTATTAAAAGTGAATTAATTTATATAAAATTTCTTAACTATAACTTATAAATGTAGACTATTAAAGTTTGAGATTCCGAACCTTAATTATGTTGATTCTATGTTTGTTTAAGTTTTAATATTAACAACAATGACTCGTTATTGTACCCTTAATTTATAACACTTAAATAAGGCGTCAACTACAGACACGAGGAAAATACGATGCCATTTTATTGGTGGGTAGGGTCACATACAAAAAACACTTTGCTATAAATAGTAATGTATTTATTTGTAATATTTTTAAAGTATCAAAAATTAGTAGTATATATGCAATTTTGACAGGTTACGGTCAAGTCAATGTAGTATCTCTGGTGTCGGGCTCAAGTCGTCTGCTGGTGGCAGTGCGCTCTGCTCTGTACCTGTTAGACTGGAAGGTGGCCGGTGATGCCGCGCTCCGGTTACTGACGTCGGTGGACGACGGTCTTCCTGACAATCTGATCAACGAGGGGAAAGCAGACTCTGAAGGGAGGTTCTGGGCAGGTAATCGAGTAATTTAACAATATCTACAAATATAACGGGACATTTAAATTAACGTTTAAATTTATCTTCTGAAAAACTTTTGTGGTTCAGGTCGGTAAAGCCTATTTCGTATGCTTTTTCTAATTACTCTAGCAGTAACATACTTGTAGGTTTAACATTTCAACGTAAGCAACAATTTTTTTGGTAAATAAAAATATTAATAAATAAATTAATCAAAATATGCAAAATATTAATCAAATATTTATAACTAATTATTTATTACCAATCTTTATATTTTACACTTAAATCATATTATAATACTCTGAACGAGGACAAGGGCTGACACATCAATAATTTTATTTTGTTATTTATTAACGAGAACGAAATTATGTATTAAAGCTATTTGGTTCATATAACCCTTTTGAATATATAATATAGATAGATACATAATAGAATATAGCATTCAATTACAATGGTAACAAGTTTTACGGATACATAGATATTTATTTTGATAATTGGATGCAAAGGCGGCTTTATCATTAATAACTATCTCTCACAGGCAACCTGGGGCGTAGTAAGATTTGACTTAGAGAAGGGTAGTGCAAATATAAATACGTATATAATGTAATAAAATTGTATTATATAATATTTCATAATTATAATATATAATAGTAAGTCATCATTTAACTTTATCGACAGTTACGAAACATAAGACACGCAGCTAATAATAATTACAAGTACTATATCGATTACGATGGCTGGATAAATGTCAATTTTTCAAAATATGCCTTGGCTTGATTTAGTACCGTATGTAAAACCGCAGTGACGTTGTCCTCGGATAGATAGCACTAGTTAGTGACATTTCAGGATAATTCGATTATATATTTTTGATCTGAAACCGAATAATCTCATATCATATATGTCATTTATTTTATACGTGACATTGGCAGAATATTTTACGCTCAAATAGCGTAGATACACGCCAGAAAAAGGAGAAAGAAAAAAATATACATTTTTGTTTATTGATTGTTACATCGTGTAGTAAATTCCACTCAAGATAAAAATGATGATATTTTTATTTTGTATATGAGTCTTGTTACTTGAATAAATAAATTATTATTATTATTATAATTAACAAATACGTTAGTTGATAGCTACATTAAATCAGTATAATTATTAATTTAGTATCATGAGTTTCTGATTTTGTTTGAATTTAATTTTATAGCTGGCACAACCCTAGTCTTCGAAAAAATGGTTAAAATTCAAAAAATCAACGTATTCTCGTAGTTTAAACTTAATATAACTGCTATAAAAACTCATTTCGAATTCTAAATTATGAGATATATTTTTCCTATTAATTTTATTGTGGAACGCTTATGATTGAATCTTGTATTTTTTAACGCTTAGGTACAAAAGGTCCTCAATCAGGCGACGATGTGCTCCCAGACAAGGCAACCTTTTACAGCATTAGCCAGCAGTCATTCAATCAGCCGCGGATACACCTCAGACCTGTATCCATCTCCAACGGTCTCGTGTGGTCTCTCAACAACACTATCATGTATTACATCGACTCACCGACGCAGAAGATTGAGGCGTTCGACTTTGATCCGGTAAATGGAGAAATAAGTGAGAATATAGTTTATTTCATAACAACTCGTATAATATTTAAAATTAGTATATAAAAGTAACAGCCTGTTAATGTCCCACTGCTGGGCTAAGGCCTCCTCTGCCTTTTGAGGAGAAGGTTTGGAGCTTATTCCATCACGCTTCTCCAATTCGGGTTGGTAGAATACACATGTGGCAGAATTTCAATGAAATTAGACACATGCAGGTTTCTTCACGATTATTTCCTTCACCGTCAAGCACGAGATGAATTATAAACACAAATTTAAGCACATGAAAATTCAGTGATACCATCCCGGGTTTGAACCCACGATCATCGGTTAAGATTCACGCGTTCTAAGTTCTATTACTATAAAGTCTAAGATTCACAAGTTCTAGACCACTTCGGCTATAAAATTACTAAATACTATAATATAATTTATAAAACTTAACATAACATTATATTACTTTAAAAATTTAATATATACAAATAGTATAATATTTCACACAGGTAATTATAGCAATAAACATTGTTTTTTATCTTTACAACTTATTTTGAATTGCCTATTTTACTTTTGTTTAAGTTAAACATCAAAAAATAATTTATGATACTCATATTAATAAATTAAATTTGTTTGTATAAAACATTTTTAACGTTAGGCTAGCGTTTTTATGTAAGCAAGGCTATCTTGACATATATGTTCCGTTTATATATATATTATAAACTATAAGAATGTGTATAACTTCAAAATTAAATTTTTAAGTAATTGTAACAATCAATCACTATAACCGTGTGACATATTAAATGAACTAGCAGTGACCGCGATTTCACCCGCGTATTCCTTAAAGAACTCACTAAGACCAGACTTATAATATTTTAGTATATTTAACACTTTTAGTTTTATTTTCGTGATTATTTATTGGTTTTTGCCGCACCTGGATCTAGATATAATTGGCCATGAGAAAAACAGACCCTTAAATCCCTCATTCCCTCACTCCCTCATCATTCCCTTAAATCTATTCCGACATACTTGAATGTCTTTCCCTACGCTTTATTTATTGTGACTGCAAACGTTACCTTCACAGAAAATGGTGTCCTTTTAAAAGTGATAGGTAAATCTGTGTATTTAAAAAATAAAGTAAGTATATGCAACAGCGCGGCATTAGACGCGCTTTACATATACGCGTGGGCATGTTTAAATTTAATAAGATCATATAGATCTAAGCTCAACTTACATTGGAAGAATCTAAATCTCTGAAACTATTCATTTCTTAACTTTGTTTTATTCGTATAAACTTTCAATCAACATAATTTTACAGACTATCATTTCTAAAAGTTTCAGCCAATTCAACTGAACTGAACAAAAGTTATTTTATAGTATTTTTTAAGGTATATTTTCAATAAATGTTCGATATGATTCTTTAGTTTCATAACTTTATTATTTATAAACTAATTGAAATCTGACAAACACATAGCGATCAGTTACATTTTTATTATATGTAATAGAAGATATGACAGCCTCAATGTAGCTTTTCTTACTATAATCTCCTGGTACATGAGAGGATCGCTCCATAACCAAGAATGGAGTTATCTGCGTTTGGGGAGACCTTCTCACTGTTTATGATCTCCTGATACATGAGACCCTCGCTCCATAACCAAGATTGGAGTCATCTGCGTTCGATGATACCTTTCTAACAATCTATGATCTCTTGTATATGAACGGTATATGAAGCGCTCAATAACCAAGATTGATCTTATCAGTATTCTGAGACGTTATTACTTTTTATGGTCTTCTTATACATAAATATCTAGTTGCAATAGTATATAATTAGTTTTTAATAGTATATAATCTGTCTATCTATTTTTGATTATCTTTTTTTTTATATTTGCCGAGAAGCAAATAACAACTCCACCTGATGGTTATTGGTAGTAGAGTCCAAACGCGATAACGGCCAGTATAGTCGGTAAGATGATGAAGATGTTCTGCACTAGCCGCCGCTGCCTTGCCGGCCCGCAAGATGCCTCTTCACGCCTCGTTTGAAAGAACCCGGGTTGTAAGAGGAGGGGAACACGTGAGCTGCAAAAGAATTCCATTTTTTGAAAGTGTGACAAAGAAAGAAGTTGCCAAATTTCTTCATGCGCGATGGAATTGATGTCACAGGAGGTGACATCGAGAGCCAGCACGCGTAGACTTGTGAAGGAAGGTGGAAGCAGGAATTAGAGAGAAAATTCCTCAGAGCACTCGCCGTGATACAGTCGATAGAAAGCGCTATCTCTCGACGCAATTGTAAAGGCTCGAGGGTGTTTGTGATTTTACGTCGCCAATAATGCGAACCGCACGTTGCTGCAACCAATCCAAGGCCTCTAGTAGGTACTTAGCGGAGCTATCCCAAAGGTGCGAGCAATATTCAACGCAAGGCTGTACCTGTGTTTTGTACAACTCGCAAAGCTGTTGTGTCGTGAAAAAACGCCGCACCTTGCTTAGGACTCCGAGTTTTCGCGAAGCTGTTTTTATAACAGCCTCGATGTAATCGACTAAGGTCGCACCGAACGTCAATTCCCAGCATGGCGATTTTGTTTTGTATCTCCAGCGGGTCACAGAGGGTGGGAAGAGAGAAAAATGGTAACTTTTTCGCTGTGAGAGCGCATACCTGTTTTCTTGGCATTAAACTCAACAAGATTATCAGAGCCCATGTGGCGATGAGTTTTAACGTCCTATCAATCTACCCTCCCCTCCTCAATTTCCGCTCGCCCAGCTACTGCGCGCCCGTAGTATATCCCCCATGCACGTACTGTCTGCAAAGCAATGTATGTTTCCAAGGGAGAGCATATCATTAATATGCAAAAGAAAGAGTGTGGGGGATAACACAAATTCCTGGGGGACCCCAGCATTCACTACATGGAATTGTGAAGCGTAACCATCAACTAAGACTCGAAGGTTACGCTTGTGTAGACTGACAACCAACTATTCCCCATGCTTGTCGATAGCTTCACCCCAGAGGTGTGTTACGTACGCTAGAAGATCACCTGTGGATAATAGTTTTACTCATATATCTTCCATGTACAGACAGAGAGCGATCAGCTACTTTTTTATTATGTGTATAGATTGTCTCATTTTGCGGACTTTTCTGTGATGTTTGTTCTCGATACGCGGCGTTTGATGTGACTATGGTGCGTAGGGCTAAGAATGTATGATGTATAGTATGATAAACTTTAATGACTCCATAATCCATTAGATCTAGAGAGTGACATCAGCCTTCAAAAGGCGTTATTTTCAAATTACGATTTTAATCTTTATAAATCCCAATTAATAAACGCGATTCATGTTTTCTCATCTTATACATTTTGATAGAAATCTTTAAGGTTGAAGACCCATGTGAGATATTTCTCCATAATCAACTCCACCAGTAATACATTGGTACTAAGTCACAGGAAATAATGTGCTATTCAATTTATTGTTATATAAATTCGGTTAACTGTTACACATTACTATTGGTAACTGCAAAACTAATTTCTTAAATAATTTTATATTATTATTACGTTTGTATTATTATGTTATCATAACGTTCGGCATTGTTATATAAAAGAGATTTAAAAAATAATTAAGAATTTATTTATTGATACAAATTGAGTGATGACTTCAATCAATAATTAATTAATCATTTTGTAATCAATAAAATCATCAATATATTCATATCAATTAATAAAATCGTGATTTATTTATATCAATTTAGAGTACTAATTAACACCTTAAAACACGTCACGGTTTTCAATATTAATCAGCTGGCTTTGATTGCTTTGATTAATTACAACGCGTTCTGGTTATAATCACGAACGACACAAATTTAAATCTGTGCTCTTTTAAATTTAGATACATCGAATTGCAAGCATTTTGATCGTTGCCTTAAGGGCGTGACCAGACGTCTACGGTACGGCCTGTTATCGGTCCGTGTAACGGCACGTGCTTCCACAATAAAAATTAAAAAGTCGACATCTCAATTGCCAGTCATTTTATTAACACGTGCGAACTAAGCAATAGCATATCATACCGGTGCACCGTACACGGCTCCGTGCTGCGACACGACGCCAAAACACTAAAGATCATTAAAAAAATGCCATAAGACATTGTGGACTGTTGCTCAATGCGAATTAAAAATCTTAAACATTATCTATAAATGTATATATTATTTATAAATAGTCATATATCTTGCTTGTTTTGAATATTTAATTTCAATTGATATTTTCAGGCGGAAGAAGAACGATTATCGATATATCGAACTACGGATACGAAGATGCAATTCCCGATGGTATGACGATAGACAGCCGCGGCCACCTTTGGGTTGCAGTCATGTTCGGCGGAACGGTAAGGTTATTGTTTCTTTAAAAATGTAATTGATGTACTTTATTTAACTCGTCATTAAACAGGAGTGCACTATGTATCACACTAAAGGCTTATTATCTCGATTATGTATGAACTAGTTAACCGTCCTGGCTTCGCACGGGTAAAATAAGGGTCTAAATAAAACGTTTATAGCGTAATACATAATATTACATTGGTTTACGCTATGCACGCCAGTATAACTCCCACTTGGCATGACTTTTTTCTCATCTTTAACTATGGTCGTTATATTTCAGTCAATTTACACAAAACTATAATTAATTATACAGCTAAACCTTCATGAATCAACCCGTTCATTAATCGTATCGTAGGGAAATAATGGGTATTTAATAAAACAATATTCTAAAGTAACATCACTTTAGGCATACTTTCATTTTCAGGTACTACACATAGACCCGGACAGCCGAAAAATCGTTTTTGGTTACAAACTACCGGTGTCTCGTACGACTTCGCTTTGCTGGGGCGGCCCGAACTTGGACGAATTATTTGTGACAACATCGAAGGCTAAAGTGGAAGCAAACGAGCCGCTGAGCGGAGCTATATTCACCATACGGGCGACAGGAAGCCGAGGCGTTCCCGCGTATGCTTTCCGATTTGACAATGCTGACGATTATTAAATAAATACAGACACGAAAACGCATAAACTTGTTTAGTTACCTAATTAAATACGTAAATAATAGAACATTAATTTTGTTTTGTTTTCCCGCATACAATGATAACTTTCTATATTATAATTTTAAAAAATTACACGTTATGTTTACCTACTGATCATATCGGTATTTTTAAATGTGTTCTAAAATAGTTAGGTTGATTTTTCTGTTACAAAATTTTAAATCAATGTTTCCTTTTTGTTTTCTTATAATGTAATTTGGGTATTCTTGCTATTTTTTACTGTCGTTTTATTTAATACAACTTATGACACAAACGCCGAGATGGCCCAGTGGTGAGAACGCGTGAATTGTGAAATTAACGGTGAAGGATAATATCGTGAGGAAACCTGCATGTGTCTAATTTCACAGAAATTCTGTCACATGTGTATTCCACAAACCCGCATTAAAGTAGCGTGGTGAAATAAGCTCCAAAACTTCTCCTCAAAGAGGGAGAAGAGGCCTAAGCCCAGAAGACATTGAAGACATGGGACATTCACAAGCTGTTACTGAGTACATGACATACATACAGTAATATCACATAAATAATGAATTAATTTTCTTTAATATTATTTAAATTAAAAAAAAAGACATTTCTTGACCAGAAATAAATTTATTATAGAACATGCGCTTATAAAGAGGTTTTTAACAAGAAATACGTTTTAGACTCCATCAATATCAACAGAAAACACATCACAACAGCGAAAGTTTATTAGTAAAGTTTTAAACACTGTAGAGAACAACAATTGAATACAACAAAATATGATTATTAAAACTAAAAGAGTCGTTACTTCAAAACGTCGTGACACCATAGAGCAAGGGCTGTTTAGTACTATTTTTTCAATGTTATTTTAATTCCGGTAGGTACGGGTGAATATAATATGCATACAATACGTAGGTAAACAAATCTTAGATTTAAGTACATATTCAATGCGATTTTACAATAACTTTGCTATATTACAGACAAAAATTAGTTCCTTATTAATATATATTTATGTATAATAAAACACTTCTTATGCACTTATGTATATCTACTTTAATTTGATTTCCAAAGTTCCGATAACAACTTCAGCGGCATTCAAAATTCAATTGTTTCACGAATTCATAATAAATAATACAGATTATTTTGATCTCGAACAATTATTTCGTGTCAATTCAATATATATAAAATTTTCAATAAAATTACATTTTCGTAATTATTCTAATCAATTCTATGATATAAATTATCAACTTCTATAAAACCTTATAATTTTTTAAATTGACTTCGAAACGATTTAACATTTCCGAACCGAAATCTGTATGAAAACAATCGGTTTCGCATTTTACCATGTGAATATTCTGAAATTTTCTTTTGACAAATGTATCGTCGCTATCAAAAAAGTTAATAATAAAGCGGCTTGATCGTTGACGAAGTAACGGCCCTTACATATAGAGAAATACATTCACATTTATCAACTTTCAATAAGACCAACAATTTTTAAAACATTAAATAGATTCAACCACACCGAAATATTAAGAAATATGTTTTAAAAATCGAAATTGTCAATTAATTCACAACCACGTAATGTGGCAATTAATCATACCTTAGGCACATATTACCCTAACACAAGTTTTCGAAATAGTTAAAATAAACAAAACATCTATAATATTCTTTAGGTACATTATATATTTATAACATTACAATAGGTGCAGTAAATTGTGAAATGTCAAAATATTTAAAAAGTGGTTGAACTGTCATAAATCAAAACACAAATTACAGAAACTTATTAAAAACACGATTAAATTAATATATTTATTATTTATAAATATCTATGTGTGTTTGTTGAAAACGTTATGGAAAAATATTTTCTTTAAATAAATTTAAATATTTTTTTAAATATACATAAACAATTGCTATTATTTTATAATTTCATCAAATCTGGTAAATTTTATTAGAGAAATCTATATTCATTAACAACATTTAATAATCTTACTTCAGACTCAAGTGTTACAAGTAAGAATAAAAAAACTAATTGTCAACGTCTTGTGTAAATTTTTATACTGAACTCTATAAAGGCTTTTTTATATTTTTGAAGCGTTTAATTATATTCAAGATATATTTTTAAAGGATGTTTATCTATTTTATTAAGGAATCATTTAAAAACTTTTTTTATTAAATTACTACTTATAAAATTATCACCACTAAAATACTATCACAATTTCTTAACCGAACTAAGCAATTTACAATAATAAAAATTATAAGTCCTGGCGACATGTTATATATTTATAATTATTATTAAAATATAATAAAAGTATATTCAAATTGTAATGTAAACACTAATGAAACCAATTCGATTTAAATGATTTTCATGAAATAAAATGTATTTGCAACAAAATTATATTTTGCAAATTAATTTTTTTTAAAGTCTTCTCCGGTAAGTAAATATAATGAATATATTATTTTTCGATTTTATAACAATCTTGCGTCAAAAGAAACTCGTTGACTTAAAACATATCAGTTCCGTTTAGATTACTTTCAAATTCACCAAAATAGCAAACCAGATTCACAGATACATTCAATCACTTATAAATTGGATAAACTATTAGTTATAGAAATATTTACTAAAAAGGGATATTAACAAAATTACAACATGTAACATATTATCTACTAATAAGGATTATTTGCATATCTTTATCTAGATTTCAACGTCAATTGGGTACAATATGGAAGCGGAACAACTGAGGTAGACGCTTATACTAATGGCAACATTGTCTATTTATACTTTAACAAGCATTAATATTTAATCCTCTTGGGAATAGGGAAATTGTACTAGCTACTTTCGCTTAGAATACATATGCGACTACTAACTGCGAGATTCCCACCTGAATGAGAGTTTATAATTGACAATTATAAAGTCAATTTTTATACCTCTTTTCGCACATGAATTTGACTCATTGCTATCAAACTCGAAATTGGGCAACATTACAGAATGTCTTAATATATCTGATAATTATTAATTCTAAATGGAAATGTCAACAATAAAGACAGAAAGAAACTATTTTACACATCACAGAATTAATAATGACTTTAAAGTACACTCATGTTGTGTAGCAAAAGGAGCCAGCTTAGTATAGCCGAATAAACACAGCCCTGTCTTTCAGCTGGACCCTCTACACATTTTTTCAAATCCTTGAAAATATAATGGTATTGCACCATTCATACATCAATATCTATTGTCATTTATACGTTATCATTTAAAAATCAGTTTTTTTTTAAATCTAATACTGGCCGCATAATATAATTTAGTTAGTGTGCGAAAAGAGGATATTGAATAAATTGTTTGAATCAAATTTGTACAAATAGTAAACAGACTCAATAATAACGAAATTTACTCATCTTCTACAAGAGACGTCTTACTCAATACACGAAGAAATCCTGCGAAATTACCTTCTTTGTAATATTGTTTGTTTACACTTTGAAAAATTGATTCAAAACAATACATTCCCATATTTTATCAAAAACATTAGCGTACAATATTTACTTACCAAATCCGATATAAGAGCGCTGGCAGTGATACGGCTGTCCGATACTACGTGATATGACGCCTAAAATCGCTTGCTACACAACTATCTACCTTAAACCGACGAGATACGACATATTTTAGTCTAATAATTGCTAAATCCATAACACTTTTATATAATTTTTTTAGTTGCAATATTTGCATTACCGTAGTTTTCATGTTAATTAGGACATTATAATTTAGATACTTTTTTTTTACCTATCTATTAAATGTAAACATATAACATTTAGGAATCGTATCGTGCGCTTCATCCGTATATTGTGGATTATACAATAATTGGATTCATTTATGACAGAATGAACCTTGTCATATTAATTATACCACATATTTACTTAGACTGTAAGTAATTTCTTAAGAACGATTTAGTTCTTAGTATATAATGGGGTGAATAATTGTAGGTAGTCAACGATCTTTATAGGCTAGTACTGCCTTGTTCTTACCACTTTCTCAAACGATTTAAAATAGTGTGAAAATACCCTACCGATTTTTATAATTCTTTCACTGTGGTTATTATTATGTATTTATTTGTAAGGTTTTAATATATAAAATTTTAAGGTACCTTTCTTACGTTCAGATTAATATAATAGTGTTATATAATAATTATTGATTGTCGATATATTTAAAAAAAAATCAATATAATTTTGAGTGAAAGGATTTTGGAATAACTGAATTGAACTGTATTCTAGTTCTGACTGACAGCTTAATGGAATTCAAATATATCTTATATTATTCCATAAGAAGATTTATCGATTCTTACACTGATTGACTAAACCCAACACTAGACGCCTAAATTACGTTTTTTAACGTTTTAATTACCAACTTATGATATCAATGGTATTGCCAGCAGAAAAATCTGCTATCTCATAATCCCGAACCATTACCCAAAATAAGTCTATTTTACACTTACATTACCCTTAAATGTAAGTAACTTCGCTAATAATTAAACCCATAAACAATGCCTTTTTATATAAATTAATTTAAAACTTTGGTGCAATGAGTCCACTCATGATGTCGAAAGTGTTGCCATCCGGTGCCACTCTGATCTCCCCAGTGGAAGTTTTTACTAACAACCACCCAGCGGAATCCAAGCCGCTTATAGTACCCTGGACTGGACTGTCTCCGTCGGCGCTTTTTACTTTTATTTCTTCCCCACTGAAAAGATGTAATAAGTTTTAGGAATATTTGCTTGAAAATAAATTAAATTTTTAAATAATAATTTAAAAAAATAATAATAATCTAAGTACATATTATAATAATAATAATATCTAAAATATTGTCTAACCGTTACATGTAATCCAAATTAACCCGATTAAGGAGTAGGATTTAGACCATATTTAACCACGCTACTTCACTACTTCATATATCATTGCCATATTTATCACCGAATTGAAAGTTTAATCATGAATACAAATACAGCAAACGAAAAGGTCAATATTGTTTGCCCAGATTTGAAAACGGGCTCTTCGGTTTAGATCTAAAGGTTTTTGGTGCAATTTTAGAGCAACATGTGTATATGTAACGTTTCAAAACGATTTTGACGCAAAGTCACAAAAAAGTCACGCACTTATTAAACAAAGCACGCATTAATTTATTACTGTTACAGTAACAGCCTGTTAATGTCCCACAGCCGGACTAAGGCCTCCTCTCCCTCTTGAGGAGAAGGTTTGGAGCTTATTCCACCACGCTTCTCCAATGCGGATTGGTAGAATACACATGTGGCATAATACCAATGAAATTAGACACATGCAGGTTTCCTCACGATATTTTCCTTCACCGTCAAGCACGAGATGAATTATAAACACAAATGAAGCACATGAAAATTCAGTGTTGCTTGTCCGGTTAAGATTCACCCGTTCTAACCACTGGGCCGTCTCGGCTACCTGTTACAGTTACACGAATACCAAATCATACTCACTCATGTAACCAATAGTGATAATACAGTTCTAAGAACGCTTCACTGCCATTTTCTTGGTCCAATATTTCCAATATCGTCTCCAATTGTGAACAATAACGAGCGAGGAATTTTTCAATCGATATCGGCGCTAGTGTTGTCCCGTTTCTCTTGTTGTACTCCGATATAATGTCGTTCACGCAAGTTGTCGGAACACCGTTCGATATGTTTACACCAGTGCCTGAAAATTTAGATCGGATAACATTTTATTCTTCATTTTAATATAATCATAATTGTATCGAATTATGATTTATTATAAGATCATCATTGTAAATATCAAATGTAATGTGAAAATACGTATTTTTTTTATTTTTTTTTTAAATGTATAGGCTAGCGCTTGACTGTTATCACACCCGATGGAAAGTGAGATACAGTCTAAGATGGAGCGCGCTAGCCTAGAAGATGCCTATTCACTCTAGACTTGAAGGTGCCCACATTGTAGGTGGTGGGGAAAACGGAGGTCGGGAGGGTATTCCAGACCTTGGCGGTGCGTATCAGAAACGAGGAAGCAAAACGTCTCGTACGTGTCTTAAATACGTCGACTACGTACGGGTGCAGATCTTTTCGATGCCTCGCAGTTACAATTAACATACCTATTTCAATAATAACATCCTCGCCGATACAATTGGCTGTTGTGATGGTACCACCGATCTTTACTTCACGTCCGTAGTATATATCGTTAGGCCATTTTATTCTAAAAACGAAAATAGTTACACGTTAGCACGATGCGTTGAACGAAATGTCCTCTCGTGTGTATTAATGTGTTGCACATACGTAATCACCGTCGATGTGTGCGCTCAATATTATTTACTCACTAGTGGTACATGGATAAATTGCAATTTTAAATTAAATTCAGCTGTAATTAAACCATCACGCTTAATTGTTTTTAAGAAAAAACATTCTAAGCAATATGTTTAGTGAAAAATATTGTGTGCACGTGTGTGTGTGTATTTATGTATGTATGTTAGGTCAATTCGGGGAAGACCGTCTGCCGGGTAAGCCCGTACTGTAAGGAATACGACTGATTTTTAATAGCTACGTACATAGCAGCATGATGTACGAAAACGGTTTACTGTTCTAATATCTATAAATTTAAGTAGATGGCGTTAGTTAAGACACAGAGAGAAAAAACTTCATTTGTAATTTAGTTTGTCAAGACGATACCTTGATGAAAGTTAACTGACAAACTAAATCACATTGTTAAAAAACGCTGTGTGTTTTGTGATGTTATTCGGATCTGTGCAGGTTAGTACATTAGTTTACAAGTTTATAAAACAATTTCTTTATCTAATAATTATCTCAAAATTGCATAACACTCATATTTTAATGGATTACTTCTAATGATACAATTAACACCTCAAAGTACATTAGTGGTTAAGTCCGTCTAGTTGTTAGAGGCAAAGACCGGCTTATGCCGATCTTCGCCGTATCCAGATATCGTAATCCATTTTCGACTAAGCAAGGTTTTTTTTATTAACTGATGACCAAACCCTATTGCGCAATGAGTGCTTTTATTTGACTTTAGCTGACTAAATGCCATCAGGTATTATCACCATTAGGAATTCAATTTATTTTAATTGTCGAAATAAACCCATGCGGTCTAGTTGATATAAATCAACTTTTTATTTTTGTTTGATTACTGTTAAATAAATACTATTATGAATAAAATTAAATTTCCGTTGGCAAAATTTGAATGTAAATATAGTAAATATTATTTTCAGGTAATTAATTTAGTTAGTCCACAATGGGAAAGTATACGTAAGTAGTACAGAAAATCCAACAGAGGATCGTATTCTAAGGAGAAATTAAGAGAAGTTGTTTGTTGTTGGAGAACATTACTTTCTTGTGAATTGTGATGAGAATTCGATATACTTCTAAATTAATACATTATCTTTTTAAATCAAAATATGAATCTTGTTAATTTTTTTGTTTTTTTTTTTATTTGTTTGATTATTTATTGTTGTGTCAATTACTTAAGAAATATTAAAAGCTGATCTCGTAAATAAACTTTTTTATTTTTTTTATTAATGAAAGTGTTTTTTACCTCTCAATGGCGATGTTTGACTTATCCGACAAACGCTTCATTTTGAGGTAAAAGCCGCCAGGAACGATTTATTAAAAAATTTGACGGAACATTTTGAACAAATGTTTAAATACGCACACATAGATTATGTATACAATCATGTAAACTATCTATTTATAGATTTTTTTACATTATACGGTCTTATCCGACGTTTCAGAAAAGTCCGTCAAATTGATTGTTTTTTAAAAGTTATGATTTTTGCATAAACAAATGTTTTTTAAGTAATTTTGATTGTTTAATTTAATAGCCAACTAAATATTTAATCATCCTGTAGAAAAATTGTCTGAAATGTCCTAAAGGTAGCCTATTACGATCAATAAACAAAATTTTTAATAAAGTATGCCGGTCATAGCCGAAGTGACCTTATGTATTCATGTGTGTGTTAGTGAGTGCGCATATGTGTGTGCGACCTGATGTCGAGGCGCTCGTATCCGGCGAGCGTGCGCAGCGCGCGCACGGCCGCCAGCGCCGCGCCGTGCTGCGTGAGCGGCAACGTGTCCGACACCTTCCGGTACACCTGACGACCGATATGCACAGTAACAGCATGTTAATGTCCCACTGCTAAGTTAAAGCCTCCTCTCCCTTTTGAGGAGGTTTGGAGCTTATTCCATCACGCTGCTCCAATGCGGGTTGGTAGAATACAATTTCAATGAAATTAGACACATGCAGGTTTCCTCACGATGTTTTCCTTCACCGTCAAGCACGAGATGAATTATAAACACAAATTAAGTACATGATTCAGTGGTGCTAGCCCGGTTTGAACCCACGATCATCGGTTAAGATTCACGCGTTCTAACCACTAGGCCATCTCGACGACCGACATACTAATCTTTTCCTCTACTTACTCATTCCTTACGATAATACACAAATTTTTCGTACTTTATTGAAATAGGGCCTTCAGACTGTGGTTGCACATAGGTTACATCTGTAGTTTTAGATCTATTTGTATTTCAAATGTGACCAACAATCAAAGTTATAATATTAAGGCTATAGTTATACTCATTATATTTCGAGATCTAACCATTGGCAGCGTAAGGTATGTACTTAGGGCTTAAGATACGAGTATGAATGTTGTCGGTACCGATGTGTCGAACGTCGATATTTTTGTCATCACGCAGTTCAATACAATTTGCTTCTGCATGTATCAATGGTAATCGTTAAATGGATTAAATATAACTTTCAATGATCTTATTATAGACTATTATAGCTCATTTTCAATATCAACGATTCTCAAGCCATGGTTAGCAGGACACTGGTGAATCCACAATGTTCGTAGATACTAACATATTTTTATCTTTTTAAAAGCAGATTTAGTTACAATCGATTACCCAAGAAAATATTAAAAATTGTATGATTTTGACACCATTATTACACAATTTTATAAAACTAATAGTTTTAATAAGCTATTAATAAGCTATTAAAAGTATTAGTTTTCTATACCTCGACCTCTATACCTCTGTTTATATTATTTTAAAAACTACAATGTACTCGCAAGTGCGGGATAAAATATGACACCGATGTCCCGGACTTCTATTAGGTTGACAACTACTGCCCTCTATTAGCGGAGCGTTGACTGAACCCTGTAAATATGTTTGAAGAACATGGAAAGTGGTGGCGTTACCTGGAGCGATACGGCGGCCTGTCCGGGCGGCGTGATCCAGCGGTTGCCGGCGCGGCCGCGCGCGCACGTCTGGCGGCGAGCGAGCGCGCCCGCGCCGTGCGCCCGCGCCGCGCGCACCCACGCCGCCGTCGACGACAACACGTCCGCGTACAGCATGGCGCGGCCCAGCTGCGACGACGACAGGTTCTGCCGCACGACAGGAAATACTATGATCTAATACTTTTTGCATGTGTCTAATTTCATTGAAATTATGCCACACGTGTATTCCACCAACCCGCATTGGAGCAGCGTGGTGGAATAAGCTCCAAAACTTCTCCTCAAAAGGGAGAGGAGGCCATAGTCCAGCAGTGGAACATTAACAGGCTGCTACTGTAATACTTTTTGCTATTTCATTAAAATGGAGCATAGACAATCGACATGTACGCAATAAAATGAAATAGGTTAAAAAAAATATATTTAAAAGTACAAATAAATAAAAATTACTTACGTCAAAGTATTCAACGGTTGAGAAATTTTCAGGACATTCGTACAAGTAAACGGGGAGGAAGGTTTCGGAGGGGGGTTGTATGGGCGTCTCGTCTCTCATGCACCACTGTATCGTCAAGTCGTCGAGTTTCTGAATACGCTTGCCATCTACCACCGGACACCAACTCTCCACTAGCGACATTTTTTGCTAAAAATACATATCTAATAAAATTAGTGTTTCGACTACAATTGTTTATGAAATTTAAAGGATTTAACGTAAATTTATATTTATTTTAAACTTTTCTACCACGACACTCACATTAACATTTACCTTAAATATGTATAAGATAAAATAAACATATTTAGGTAAAAGCCAAGTTCCAAGCTCTCAAGTAATTTAGGAATTTTATTTTTAAAACATCTTAACAATTTGATTGAAATTTTAGATATATTAGGTTTTTTTATTCATTTAAAACAATAGACTTGAAATTGAAAAATACCTCGGTTTAAAACACATGCCAGCGATAATTAATAAAAAATATACATAATAAAATTTTCCTATTAATACAATTAGGTGTTTTAATTTCGCTTTTTTAATTATCTAGCAAGTTTTTTAAAGCAACACGCAAAGCTTTATACTAAAAGTAAATCTCTTTAAATAGCGGATTTTGTTTTTATATAATACATAGCAATAACTTCATTTATATTATTATTTTATGCAAACTTACTTCTGTCTTCAAGAAATAAATATATAAAACAAATATATAAAACAGTGCTGAAAATAGTTTGATTTAGATAACATGCTAGGTGCTCTAAGCTTTGATTTCCAACAAAGCATATGCACACGCATAATGAGATTTTAGGAATATATAAAACAAATAACAGTATTTCGATATTTATCAAAAATAATAAACATGATTTAAGCTAAACAAATTTTGTTTTGCTTACAACATTAAAAGATGATTTAACGGTCATTTAAGAATATAAATATTGTGAAACTTCTTTAGGCGTGATGTGAATATAAAATTTCAAGTTCAAATTTAATTTAACTTCTGATACGTTTACTAAATTGCACGCGCTAATATTTCTATTTATATATATAATGTAATATTCATAAAATCTCTTTAAAGCAAGCGATACAAGTAGCGAGCTGTCGCTCACCGGGCATCACACCGTCACGTGGCCCGGCCCGCCCGACCGCGCCGCCCATCCGCCCTAACAAACACCACCGTTATGTACCCACTTCGCTATCTGTGCTCTATAGTCTATGGTAATGATACTTCCATTTTTAAATGTCAATATGACAGTTATAAGGTGAATATTAACAATCTATGGTAATTACGTGACAAATGCTTTCGAAAATTAATGGTGCATGTTTAAGTGATTTTTGGGAATAGTGTGAATTATATTACGTGCTTGTATATTCGTTTTTCAAATGTCTGACTTAAAGTTAGCAACGTTACGATAATCTCATGTCAACATTGATGATATTGTTGTTTGAATAAAGTGTCAAGAAATTACTTATACTCAGATTTATTACATTTTAATTTCGTAAATATTTTATTATTGTTAATTTTTTCGTACTAGGATAAAACTGAGTAAGAAAATGTCAGAAAATAAAAAGTGTCCGAATTCGAAACAATACGTATAAGTATAATTTTGTAACTTTCCTCGTACAATGTAAGTATTATCTGAGGTTGCTAACTCTTTTTTGTTTGTGTTTTTAATTCAAGACTCGAATCGAATATCAAAAAGTATTTAAAACCACTATTGCTACATCTGTAATACTACACTCGTTTACATTCAGCCCTTCATATTTTTGCGTACTTCATTTAGCCCATTATTATTTTTCTTTTATTAAATAAATAATCACAGGCGGTTTGGTTGTAATTAAGGTATATATTTTCTATTCTTGTTATTAATTTTATTATTAACGTATGTTTTTATTTCTAGGCATTATTATAATCGAAATATGATAATAAATCAAAGTATCCAATTCCTTGCTAAATAATTTCTAATATGCTGAATATAAACGTGTTACATTGTATGTATGATACGATTTCATGATGAATAAAAATTCTGAAATATATTTTAATTTTCATACATAGTAACAATATAACGAAAATACATACAAAATGGCGTTTCTAAAAGCTCCTAAATCATATATGAATTAATTATCAGACTTTTACTTTAATTACACTTCTAATGTATGCACATAACAACTATTCATTGTTTACTTATTTCAATTTGACATTTATATTTTAACACATAGTGTTACCACACGTAATATCAACTTTAACAGAGTGTGATAAATATTTTTTTTAATTTATATCATAAATCATCATATTTACGTGATACTAAAATATAAATACCAAATTACAGCAATTGCTACCATGACAAAACAAAGATGGCGATGAGAATGATTAATATTTTTATCATAAAAACACTCTTACCACGTGATTTCCCAGAAAATAGCCTTTCGTATATTCCACTTGTTTTAGTTCTCTCGAATCTTTGACGTGAAGGCCTAGAATATTTCCTAGTATTTTATGTAGGATTTCTAATCTGGCTTCGTTGCTTTTCATTCCCTCTTCACCAAGGTAGTCGCTTGGATCTGCTTCTAGGTGTATCTTAAATTAATATAAACAATATACTATTTACTTAAAACATAAGTAAGGTTTTATAATACTCATAATTAAATTAAGGATTTTTAGAGGCGATTTACTTTTTTAATATAATGATATTTATTGATCTAAGTTCATAAACAAATATTTTCATAAAAAAAATCTATTGGACATATCAAAAGTTAATCTCATAACGATCAGACTACAGTACAGTAGACCACAAACCGGCGGTAGATTGTGCAGAAGACCCAAAGTGTTCGATTAACCACAGTGTATGGCTTTTGTGAATTATGAAACCTATGCAGTGTTCGACTTATTGTATATATGTTATATTAATTGAGCCTTCATAGATAAACTGATATATATATAACTCCGCTTCGGATAGTAAATAGCGGAGTCTCGGCGTTTACCCAGTACAGAAATACGAAGTGAAGGGTAAGACAGGGTAATGTTATATCACTGGAAATGTTCACAAGCGCCTTGGGGGATGTATTAAAGATTACGCTCTCCCGCCAGGTGAAACAAAGATCTAACGAGATGGTTATGGAAGGCGTTGCACAGAGAACTTTGGCGCACTTTGATAATGAACTACGTATGTCGAAACGATGTACGATATACGTTATCTATCTATATAATATAAAATATTCGAACTTACCTGTGAGAATATCGCGACGCCACTGTTGGTAAGATCCGTAGCCTGGAGCAAGGATGGAGTACGCCATGTCTCCTCCGACGCCAAGACTTGGATGTCGAGTTCATGACCAGGGTGCCCAGTATACTTTGATGGCCTGAATTATTTCGTTATTTTAACCAGTAACCAGATTAATATTTTAAAGTCATAATTATATACATTATTAAAAAAAAGAGGATTAATAGCAACACATTATTACCGGAATTAAATTATATCAATATTTTCTGAATTAAAAAGCATTTTTTTTTGTAAGAAATCGATTACAATCCTAAAAATATGTCTCTAAACATGCTTTATTGGGTAATTAT
Organism: Nymphalis io; assembly: GCF_905147045.1. Taxonomy (NCBI): domain Eukaryota; kingdom Metazoa; phylum Arthropoda; class Insecta; order Lepidoptera; family Nymphalidae; genus Nymphalis; species Nymphalis io. The sequence continues at coordinate 5,129,678 of NC_065907.1, read as the reverse complement.
TTAAGTCGTAACATTACAAGAAAACCAAACTACTGCTAGTTTTCCTTTTAAGGATTTTCAGCTGAAAAGTCAACTGCCGATATTAACAGAAATATCAAATGCATAATGTGATTTGTTATATAGTTTTAAATATATCGATATCAAGCAATTAGCAATCTGAAAAACCAATACGATTTTTTAAATAGTAATCATTTAAAATATCATAAAGGTGATGTACAAAAACAAAAGAGGCAAAATCACGTCACTACACATCAATAGCAAATACGAGTAAAGAGGTTCAGTAGCGATATATACATACATACGAAGCTGTTCATATCTATATACGTATAATAAAAGCGTATTGCGTACCAACACATATTAGCGTCCTGACTCGCTCTGGAAAACCATCAAAACTCTTAAAATAATATATATCACATTTACGACTATCTATATAAATAATTTTTTTGTTTTTCCTTAATGTATATAGTTGGAAAAAGTTTTACGATGACATAATTAGTAAAAGTTTTACGGTCACGATTTCGACTCCCAGTCTTGAAAAAAAAACATTATAAATATTTTCTCGCTCCATCGTCGACCACATCTTGAATCGAGACTATTGCGATTAAGTGCAAGCATATATATTACATCAATTTGATGGTAGGGCTTTGTGGAAGCTCGTCTGGGCGGGTGGTACCAAACCATCCACTTATCAGATATTCTACCTCAAAACAGCAGTACTTAGCATTGATGTGTTCCGGTTTGAAGGGTGAGTGAGCCAGTGTAATTACAGGCACAAGGGACATAAAATCTTAGTTCCCATGGTTGGTGGCGCATTAGCTATAAGCGATGGTTGACATTTCTTACAATGCCAATGTCTAAGGGCGTTTGGTGACCACTTACCATCAGGTGGCCCATATCTAGTGGTCTATGTCGGATGGTGACCACTCACCCATTACCGTCTACGTGTCTATTCTATAAAGAAATAATCTAAAGGGTTTTTCCACGAATTTACTGTTGCGTGATTAATGAAATCCTCTAAACGACATTGTTCCACATTTTTGTACCAATCTTTCCCATAAATAAAGCATCAATTATTTTAGCACATTTACGTACGAGTTGAAAATTTAATTAGCTGTTGACCTCAGATCATAGGAATCATCATATGAGCTGAGCTTTCAATACATATATTCAATAAGATGACAACAGTTTATTCCTTAATTTAATTTTAAAAAGTATTACAGATAGGATTTAACTGCTATTTTTGCTGCTGGCAATCACCTTATAGAAAAAGTAAATAAAACACTTTTAAAGCTACCATCAAAAAATCAAAAACAGATAACATATAGACATGTCATAACATATATCATATATATAAGTATGTAAATATCCTTACTGTCTATCGCTTTCAGTCGAAAATTGTTTCTTAGCAGGGGAAGCTTGGTAGCAGAATATATGGTGCTTCATCTTGACCGACTTCCACTTATCGTATGAGAACTGAACTACTTCATTCTCTCTTATCTGTAATGAAGGAGATGGATCTAACTCACTAATAATATAAAAAATACGACAAATTTTAAGTACTTAATAATATAATTTAATTCTATTTTATAGCATTTTTTTGACATTTGGGATATCTTGAAAACTTGACAACAAAACATCGAAAGAACTTATTAAAAGTAATCTCTCGCTATTCCTTTAGAAATACTGAATGATGTTTGAACCCTTCCTATTTATTCCGGAGCATAACCTTAGAAGTTTCAGGAGTGATCCGCCCTTGCATTATGGTAAAGAAAAACGGATTTGAATATTCTGTTTATTTAACAAGTTACGGTGATAAGCTACTTTGCGTTGGACGAAAAAGGACAAAAAGACGCTAGGGTTGGCCCTACGCCCGGGGAGGGAGTAGTCCGGCGTACCTCGGCAGTCTTGTAGTGCGGCAGCACGGTGTGCAGCAGGTCGGAGCAGAGCGCGAGCAGGCGGCCGCCGTCCAGCAGGTGCGCGAGCAGCAGCGGCGCGGCTCGGCCGGCGCAGCCCGCCACCGCCACCAGCGCCGCGCGCCCGCGCCACGCGCCGCCGCACAGCGCCTCGCGCGACACGCTGTACACCGTGTACCTGTACACGCCCGCGACGATCGACAACGAGCTTTTCGTTAAGGGCCATTCGATTTCGCTCACATTTCCTCCTTCACGAATGTATTGAATTTATGTAATTTGTTTTTCTAAATATTTTACTATGCTTATGCTTAATCCTAGGGGATATTCAATAAAACTTATTTAACATCCATGAATTGAAATATATTGGTAGAAGAAAAAATAATTATAGTGTTATTGCCATTTATACTAATGTCATAAAAAATCGGATTTGATTACAAAAATAAACGTGTTTAACTAGAGAGAATCAGAGAGTGCATCTGTTTTTGCGTCCAAGTTTGTGCACTATAATTATATTCTGAACCACTGCGCGAATTTGGCCATTGCTGCTCCTTTGAACCGCAAGGGCCGAAATCGATTAGGAGGATAACAATATATAATTATATAATTTATCACTTTAGACGGACAAGACCGAAACGGTTATTGATGTTATAATATAATTTACCCAAATTTGACTGCCTCGTTGGTCTAGTGGCTTGATGGAAGGCTGCAGATCCGGAGTTCCTGGGTTCAACTCCCAGGTCGGGCCAATAAAAAGTTATTGAGTTTTTCTGTCAGAAAATTCTCAGTAGCAGCCCGGTGTTTGAAAGTTGGAAGTGTGCCTCGGAAAGCACGTAAAGCCGTTGGTTCTGCGCCTTTACTCTTTCCGGTCGTGTCGGATTGCCGTCCCATCGGATTATGAGAGTTAGGGAATAGAGAGTGCACTTGTGTTTGCGCAAACACTTGTGCACTATAATATCTCCTGCGTAGTTGGCAAATCTCTCTTGAGATTGGCCGCCGTGGCCGAAATCGGTCTGGAGGACGTTATTATTATTATAATTTACCAAGGGATTGAACTTACCTATCGCAATCTAAAACTTTCTTCAGAGACGCTTCTAAATTATCTCTAGCCACTATACTATCCGAATAAATTAAAACGTTCGGTGATTTAGTATTCACTAATGGACGGGAACTTTTCATGGACCTTGGTGTCATTTGAGACGGTGAACTCTCTGGAGTCTCTTCTCGTATATAAGTTGTCGTCTCCATTTGACTCTGAGGCCGTTTCGGAGCGGTCGTACTAATTACCCGTTTATGCGTCGTTATTGATTTTATTTGACTCGATATATTTAACAATGACGATGAAAGTTGACTAGTTCCCTTCTTTAAATCCAATTTCAAACTAGACTTCTTTGGTGTTATGTTGTGTTGTATTTCAACGGTAACATTTTCTAAAACAACTTCTTCAGAAGCTACATTTTTTTTCTCTGGTGATTTCCCTAAAATCTTTTCGGGGGATTTACCAAGTTTTTTCTCGGGTGATTTATGCGGTACTTTATCAATCAATTTCTCTGCCGATTGATCTGGTGACTTTTCAGATACTTTAACTTCTGGCTTCAGTAACGTCTTAGAAGTCTCAGGTTCTTTAATGTCTTCGTCTGATAGAGATTTCGTTGTAATTGTACTTACATCAGTCAAAGTAACATTTCGTCTTCCGACGGTGGTATCATATACTTTGTCACTCCCTCCGTTCATTTCCACGAGGCTCCTTCTGTCGGACTTAATGTCAACAACCTTTGATAGTTTACGTAAAAGAGCTGCGTGGACAGGCCACTGAAATTCTTCACGAGACTGTTTAAGACTATGTTGAATTTCACTTCGGAGACCTCTCATCGATAAATCAGTAGCTTTGTTTGGTTCTCCAGATATTTGAACAGCTGGAAAATATTTTTTATATAAATCGGAAATAGAAAATAAAACTTTTTATATTAATATTAAACTAAAATATTAAATTAAATAATATATTAGGTCCTTACATATGAAATTAGCGTTTTGTCGTACTGACCACTTTGATCTGAAATATCTACTCTTTGGTTAAGAATTCCAAATTCAAATTTATAAATTCATTTAGCTGGTACATTTGAGTTTTGAAAACAGTCATTCATTTGTTTTTTCCTCATTATTTTTTTCTTTGGCGTCGCTTATTACCGCACAATGGCAAACATGAAATATTGGTATAATTTACGAGTACGAATTCTACCGTGGTACCAGTGCTGCAGAAACAGCTCGAAGGATTGAATTGGAATGATGTGTGCGGCGCTGGTGTCGCAAAAGAAAGCACGGTACGTTTTTGGTTTCAACGTTTTCGTTCTGGAAATTTCGACCTTCAGAACCGACACAATAATGAAGAGATTTTAAATCGAATCATTACTTGTGATGAAAAGTGGATACTGTACGATAATCGGAAGCGCACGTCGCAATGGCTGAACCATAGAGACCCAGCCAAATCCTGCCCTAAACGAAAATTGACTCACAAAAAGATACTTGTGAGCGTTTGGTGGACTAGGGCCGGTGTCGTTCACTACAGCTTTCTGAAATCTGGCCAAACGATTATGGCAGATATCTATTGTCAGCAACTGTAAACCATGAAGGAAGAACTAGCAACGTTGTTTAGCAAAACAACCGAGATTGGTCAATCGCTCTAGGCCACTGCTGCTTCACGACAACGCAAGACACACAAAGCACAACAAACAACCACTAAGTTAGATGAGCTACAATTGGAATGTCTGCGACATCCACCATACTCCCCGGACCTTGCTCCAACAGATTACCATTTTTTCCGGAATTTGGACAACTTCTTACAAGGAAAATTCAACTCCAATGCGGCAGTCCAAGCCGCCTTCAAAGAGTTTATTGATTCTCGCCCCCATGTTTTTTTTAAAGGGGTTAATGAACTACCCATGAGATGGCAAAAGTGTATAGATAACAATTGTGCATACTTTGATTAATATATTTTACAAAAAAAAAATTGACTTTATATTCCTCCCGGACAAAACGCCAATTTCATATGTAAGGACCTAATATATGCAAGCAAAGACATAATTAAAAAACGGATATTCATAGACGTATATTCAAATATAGAAAAGTTATCTTGTATCCTAAGCAACACTACATGTTAATAGTGTCCTTGATTATCTTGTGAACAATTAAGGAAACTACACATTCAGAGCAAATTGAGGAAACTGCTATAACAATCTGTATTTCCTGTTACATAATTAGAAAAAAACTCATTCATCAGTTCAGTTCGTTAAAATTATTTTATAACCAATACACGAGTAATGCTGCTTCTGGCATGATTAAATTACTTTGGCTTTAAGTTATTTTCTTATATTTACAGACATGCCATAAACTCAGTTCACATTTGAGTAAATATCAATCTTCTCCATGCCTGTACTCTTTCCGGTCATGTCCAATAGCTACCCATTGGAATTATAAAAGTGCAATTTAGTTTATACATAATTTCTGCACAAATGTCCAGTCTCTATTGAGATGGCTGCTATCAATGATCATCAAAACAAATCAGCTCTAAGGTAAATTTATTTATTTAAAATATACTGGCAGATTGGCAAATGCGCCACTTGATGGTAAGGGGTCGCCACTACTTATAAATGTTGACACTAAGAATATAGCAGTACTCGGTATTGTTGTATTCCGGTTTGAAGAGTGAATGAGCCTGGAAAATCACAATACTAAGTATGGCTATTTGGTAGTAAAATATATGATGAGTGGGTGACACCTATGCAGCCGGTCTTGCACTTTTGTGCAAGCCCTACCAACATAAAAATGTACAAAGTAATTTTATGATTTATGTAAAATTCAGTATGTGACTTGTGTTTCAGTCAATGCCCTTCCTGTGTAGATATAGTTTCAATTAAAAAAAGCATGATAAATAGTCATACTTACTTTGTATCCTAACAACTGGTAACTTGTGATCAATTATGAATTCTCCGCCAACAAAATGGAGTCCAACAATACTAAGATTTTCCATGTTCGTTTTTAAAACTATTGCTAAATGAGATCCAGCTTTCCAAGCAATTGGCTTTCCCATAGATTCCAACTAAAACAAAAATAGCTTGTTATACTTATGAAACTCAGCAAAAGATTATATATTAGAGAGCAATTGCATAGATTACATAACAAGATTACATGAAACAAAATTTAATTAAAGAGATTTTATATGTGAATTAAGGATTGATCCAGTATTTCTTAGCTCTGCATAATATCAAAATGTAATGAATGCAATTGCAGTATGTGAAACTTAAATTAAATATATTAGTCAAAGATATTTTGAATGTAAATAAAATTGTCTTACACGAATTATGTCATGATATGAACTATCTTCATGTGGCTCCATTTCACACTCAAATAATAGTTCAAGATCTAATTCAGATGACGGTGTGACATCCTCAGAACCTAAAGGCAGCCCTCCCCCACAAGAAACCCAATCATTGATTTCAATACACTGAGTTGGTTTCATACTACATATTCTTGAAGCATTGGTGTAGTCTAGGAGATCACATAAATATGCGTTTTTGGGATTTGTACATAATTTCGAACTAAGAGTAGGTGTTTCTGAAATAATCAATAAGGTACAAATCATAAAGATTATGAGCAATGTAAAAAAATATATTTATTTTATTGAAATTCTGTTAGTGACAGTGCCAAATCAAAAGTCATATTTATTAAAAGTATTTTTATTACTGAAAAAATTATTTGATATTACGTACCTGCCGCATTTTCAGGCACTTTACAAAATGCAACACTTGTGTTACCATTTAGAAACTCTAAAAGACGAGCTCGAAATGAACGGATACGCCAAGTTTTTATAAAAGTCATTGCAATGTAAATTGGTGTAAAAAGCATGCTTATTGATTTTCAATCAAGGGCACCTCCTCTAAACAAATCACAAAACCATTTCACTTAGTTTGATCGATATAATATTGGACTATATTCAAAAATCTCTAAGAATTTCAGTATCGATTCTAAAGTCCATTTTTTATGCAGTTATAATCCAATAATGATTATATAAAAATAAAATAGAATCACCAATAGGTACTTAATCCAATAGACATTTAGATTTAAAGTTTAAAAAACTTAAAAATGTTTCATTAATAGGGATAAAAAATTAATTTTGAAATTCCGTACCTAATTTCGCATTTTACAAATGCTCTAGATTTCCCAAACTAAATGTCATTTATGACTTTTTGCATTAACCATCAAAGTCAATTGTATTAAAGTTGCCAGTATTAAAAACCGAATTACATAATAACATTATGCATGATGGTAAATGCTGATATAATCAATTTAATTTAACTTCTTTTTACAAGTCATTGAATATAATATATAATCAAACTATCATTTTCAATATGTTTAGAACATAGCAGAGAATTATATTGCATACATAGAATCATTAATAATTTTATTTAAATACATTCTAATCGCAATAACGAATAAGAGTGATTTTCTTATATAAATCTATAATTATTTTATTATTAATGATGATAATACAGAGATTGTATGATTGCATCGCCTATGTGCCACCAACTGAGATTCTGGTCTTGATCTTGAAGATGTCATATAAACTTAGTGCCTATAATTACACTAGTTCACTCACTCTTTCAAACCGGAACACAACAATATTGCTCTTTTGAGTCTAAATATTTTTTTTAAATCTCAAAACTTTACTACTATCAAGGTAGGACTTTGTGTAAGCTCGTCTAGATACGTACCCACTTATCACTTATTCTACCGCTACACAGCACCACTTAGCAATATTGATAAATTTCTACAATCAAATATAATGTACTTTTTTATTACTAATTACTGTGCGCTTACTAGGTATTCACAACAACTGTCACTGGTTTTCTTCAGAGTGACGGATATATTGTTGCTGGTATGATGTCTCGATTGTTCGTTTCGCGACGCCGTCATCTCCCCTCAAGAAAAGGCTTTGGCTGGGATCGAACCTCGGCCCAGTTTTTATGTACTCAAAAACGAGAGGTGGCCTTAGCCCAACTGTGGGTCATTTACACGCTGTTACTTTTACTTTATTTTTTATATAATATATATAATTATATTTAAACAGTATATTAAGCTCTTTTATAAAAATAGACAAAAGATTAAAAATGGAACAAAATGTATTCGTTTCAAAAAATTGACATTTGTCTTTTTTATTAACCACTAGGAACACTTGCATAAAAATAATTTCAACTAATACACATATTTATAGCATTCGTGAGTTACGCGGTCATGAGATCTTGATAAGGTGTCCGATATAAGGTTAAAAACTTTTCGGACATGTGCTTTATCATAGTAGGCAATATAGATAGAAAAGTACGAAATTGTCGTATTTTTAATTCAAAATCCACTGCGAATCTTAAAATATTTACATGTTATACTTTTAAATTAGTACATAAAAATAAACTAACGCAAATAATGTACTTATTCGTTGTTGCTTTTATGTGGGACTAAAGGACAAAATTATAAGGAAACGCCGTGTACTGTGTTGTTATTTAATAATAATAATAATATCTTGGGACATTTTTACACACGGCCATCTGATCCCAAATTAAGCTTGAACAGAGCTTGTACTATGGAAACCAGACAACTGATATACTACATATACTATTTTTCTTTTGTAAATACATACTTATATAGATAAGTACACCCAGACTCAGGAGAGACAGACATGTTCATGCACACAAATATTTGTCCTGGGTTGGACAACGGACCCACAACCTTCGGCGTGAAAGGCCATCCACCAACCATGCCAACCGGCTCGTCAGTCTTATTTTGTTGGTTTCTCCTTGTTTCGAGGGCCCTTTCTTGAAGTTCCTCTATTAATAACTGTGTATAGCCATTACAATTAATTAGTCCATTTGGGAGAATTTTATAAAGTTATATTATGAAAATATTTATTTTTTATGTTAACATGAACCTTTTGGTTAACGGGGCGATTTTTAATGAAATACACTTTTTTTAAATTATTATATAATAAATCAAATATATATCGCGGCGCTGGAGTTGATATTTCGATTGCTAAATTGCATGTTGCTTTCTTCTTCAGACGAAGGTAAGTAGGAAAGAAAGGTACATATATCGGAAGTGTTTTTAATATATAAAATGAAGTAAGGAATAAATTGCGTATCAATTAGGTATTGAATTTAATTCATTAGTAATTATAAAAAAATAGTCATTTAATTTTTATATATTAATTTATGCAGATGCAATAATATTTAAAATAAATAAATTTATATTTGCGCGCCAACACCACTGATATTTACCACAATAAAATAAGTCAAAATGAGAATAAATACTTGATAATTACAAAATTTACTGTATTTAAAAATTGAAAACGGAATATTTTTGAAAATATCTTTTAAAACGTGTGTGTATGATGAACCCCTCTTTGTAATATAATAAAATGATAACATAACATAAAATGATAACATAATTATAAAACATAGAGGAACCCTCTGTCATTCAAATTATCCAGAACAAACTCCCTTTGAGTTACTTACACTGTTGAATAGTCGATAGGTAGGTACTTTTTGTACATTTACTTCGACATAATATTGTCAACATATTTTTTAAATAATCTTGTTGTCCCAGCGTCACGTGTCTTCGCCGAAGATACCAAGCATAAGTTCAAGCTTCATCATTAATACTACATGGACTTACTTCATGTTTATTCTGGTGCTCGGCAGTGAAATAAAGTTGTGAGGACACCTGCATATGACGGATGAAAGTCTGACACATGTGTAACTATGTATCAGCATTGGACCAGCTTAGTTGAATAAGCTTCAAAAGAAGAAGAGGCCTTAGCTCAGTGGGACTGTTGGATGCTACTTTATTTTATAAATACATAATATTTTTACTTAAAATCATATCAAATCAACTCGGTGAAACTCGGTGGTTATTCTTTTCCAATGTTGCAATCATATTCAATTAAATTTATATAATAATATATAATATAATCTTGCCTGAAAGACAAAAAGTAGTACTAAAAGAGTCCAGCTTGAAATTGGCTAATTCTTTGCACTTACACTTCTAGCATGTTAGAAAGCCTATATGACGAAAATGTTTAAATACATAATACCAGGCTACAATTTAATTACCCCACGAATTATTATTTCCCTAGAGTAAATAAATATCTACAACTTAGTGTTGGTGAAAAAATACGGAACTATTGTACTCTCGGGACTCGCCTGTAAGTTGTAACTTGCAACGTTAATAATGTAAAAGTTATGTCGCAAAGTCCAAAACACAGTGTGCTTACTTTAATATTGGTATTGACTCCAGCAGAAATAACTGCGCCATTTTGGAAAATGATAAGTTTCAAAAAAATATGTTCAACTTTGACTATGTATACATATTTATATTTATATTAATAATTATTTATTTATTTGACAAAAACAACAGAGGAGCTTTTGTAACAGATACTGTTTATTTTACCCATAAAAAATTTGTTACTTGACACAACAATAAAAATATGAGTGAATATGCTATAAAAAATTCTATTTATATCTTACGACGCGCCGTTTTTAGTCGTGAGATATTTGGGTCTTTCAAGGTCGCGGTTAATGCTCGATCCCCCAGACACGACAGATATAGGTACACTCAGGCGCTACCCCTACTATATTCCAAGTGAAAATTAGAATATCTTTTTTGTTATTTTGAGCAATAACGGTTAAAACTTAATATTATTCAAATACCTACTCTTCCTCATATATTACGATCCAAAAATTCAGTGGTGCTTGCCTGGTTTTGAACAGGCTATCACCGGTCGAAATTTACACGTTCTAACCACAAGGCCATCTCTTAATACAGAAGTCTAAAATAATTTGCAAATAACCGCATTTGATAAAGTGTGATTGATAGACGGAGGGCGACGAAGAAATTATGAAGATTTTATTTTTAAATTAAAAAATCAAAAAGTTTACAATCCATAAATTAAAAAATAAACCTGTTATCACGAATTTTGTTAAAGTAATGTTCACCGGAAAAACTACTAAATTAACAAAAGGTAAGGAATTTAAAATATTAAAAGTGTAACTATCAAAAAAAAAAATACTACCTGCTAGATGAATGAGATGCTTCGGTTATGTGTGAACGGTTAATATAAAGGTGATTAGTCGCGTCTGTTTACAAATTTTATATCAATTCACAAATAAATGAAATGGATAATTATTTACTTTCCGTAGTCAAGCTTCGGACAGCGTCGCGAGTGGACGATTCATAACAATATTGGAATAACGCGTATCACTGTGCCCGCGATAGTTACGAAAATGGAGTTAAATTTTATAACAACCCTTATTAAACACGATGTGAACCACAATGTGAAACAGTGTTTTAAAACGAAAAAGCCTTTCGGTGAGTTTTATCTGTATAAATATTTTCAAAATTATCAAGACATCTAAATAGTCTCATCTTAAAATATTTTTATTATTAAAATAATATATATATGAATAAATTATATTAATACATAATTTCGTTTATATTTTGTATTCTCTTTTAAGCATTTTTAATTAATTTTTTTCACTTTGTATGAACATTCGAGAGCTTTTTTGATGGAAGTGTATCGACGCTTTTAGTCGCATCTTGAGGAATCTCAAAGAAGCTTCTAAATACCACTACTAATTTCTACGTAACATAACATAACGAGTAGTCAAAATAAAAAAGACCAGTAAATATTGTACTTTAACATTTAAAAAATTCAAAAAGAAAAAATACTTTTTACAAACAATAAATTAGTGAATCCTTATATTTTACCGAAAGTAAAGAGACAAAACACTCTTATGAGTTGTTTGCTCGTTCGATAAGAAATCATTATTTATGTTAAATAATATTTAATAGCTAATAGAGATAGCTGTATTGCTTTGATATAATTATAATGGAATATTGACTCTTTGCACTTAATGTTTTATGACGTTTTAAATTATTATAATAAAAGTGAAAACACGTTTATAAAACAATGACATTTGGAACCGTGATTCTAAAATTAAATTATTAATTATCTTATTATGTGACGGCTAAATAAATTACCTGTTTGTGTTAAATAATTTCAGTTTAAACTTAGTATACAAGATAAATAATTTAAAATATATAAAATATTATTTTAGTATTATCAAAATGGATATTCATGATAATATCGTTTAATTCCAAGCCTTTAAAAAGCAATAAATTAAATGCAATTTATTATAGCAGTTCATTGAACTTAAAGAACTGTTTACGCGTATTATAATCAAATACGAATAAACTAGGATTCACTATTTGCACGTAATGTTATCATAATTTACGTAGGAGTTGCCTAATTAAGTTTAAATGGTTGTGTTCTGGATACGTGACTCAGGGCACAGTGTCAATATTTTCGAGCAGTTAGAAGTTCTAAATGATGCCGGACCGCGTCTCGCTTCCCTATTTGATCGTACTGTGTACCCGAACCGGTTATGGTTCGTATTAGTTTTGATTCTATAAAGATTTAAAAAAGTGTTGAGTCCATTTTAGAATTCGAAATCTATGTAGTGTGATGTACTCATTGCGTTTTGTAAAGCTTGTGTAACTCATAGGTTTCTATATAATGAAAATATTTTGCCAGGACTTGTAAACATATATTAATTTTTCTTTATAAAAATCATAAACAAACAAAGTTCAAAAAGGTTTGGTTTTAGTCTAAAATCTTTGGTTTTAGTCCTATCAATTATATTAGTTTATATATTGTTCACGAGAACGCTGACTATCCTGTAACAAAGATAATAATTTGCTCATCCTATTCATTCATAGAAACATTGTCTTGTAATTTTAATCAAAAAATAAATATTCATATTTCATATAAGTTAAGCTCGACATAGCATACAGTTTTATATAGCTTTCTGTGTGAATAAAAAACTTACTCACTCTTTCTTATTAATTTGCGAGTAAGGAATTCATTATTCAATACCCTACTCTCTTTTTTTTATACATGATTTCGGTTCGGACCGAAATGTTTATTGCTTTACAGAGGAAATCTATTCATACTATTTCTTACATAGATATTATTTGAAGACAGGAGACCGCGGAAACGCACGAAGGCAAACCTGCGGGTAAAAACTATAGTGGTATAAAAATACGAAAGAGGTTGACGGTGAAGGAAAACATCGTGAGGAAACTGCATGTATCAAATTTCACTCAAATTCTGCCACATGTGTATTCCACCAAACCGCATTGGAGCGGCACGGTGGAATAAGCTGCAAACCTTCTCCTCAAAAAAAGGAGAGGAAGCCTTAGCCTAGCAGTGGGACATTCACAGGCTGTTACTGAATATACAATAAGTATATATTAGACTAACATTGTAGTCAGATAAAAATGAAGTCTTTTGCGATATTTAAGCTAAAAATAAATCTCTTAAATACTTTCGAGTAGTTACCGCATAATACGATCGTGAAATATCAAAAATTAGTATGCGACATTGTTAATTATAACATAGTGTATCATATATATCATTGTAAGTCGATTTCCAACAAATTCATAATTAAGATTAAAGTGAGTTCTAACAGAATAGCATTACTGTATTCAAAAATTGCAAACGTGTTTTTTTTTTTATTATTTTATTAACAAATTCTTTTTCTTTCAGTTACTAGAAAAGAAGAAGTAATGGCGATCAAAAGTAAATTTCCAACTAAAATACCGGTAAGTAGTGTAGCAATTATCGTTTTTCTGTAACATGTGATAGGGTCTATATTAAAGTTTATTTGTTTTAGCTTATTGTTGAGAGATATCACAAAGAGAGAAATCTACCAACGTTGGACAAAACAAAGTTTCTTGTCCCGGAAGACATCACAATGTCGCAATTCCTAGTGATTATTCGTAACAGAATTAGAATAAAACCGAATCAAGTGAGTATACAAATATAATAAATAACACAAGCTGCTTAAAAATCTTAAAAAACAAATTACAGTATAACAAATATTATTACGAAGAAGTATTATTAAATACTAAACAAAACAAATCTATAATTAAATTTAAAAAATATCATAACAGAATAATTGACAAAAGAAGATAATGGTACTAACTTTTTTAAAATAGCTTAAGGACGTCGCCCTTTTAAAAATATAGCAATGTCTTCCTCATACGTGAGGGTTGTCATTATCGTTATGTGCCTTTTGTCTTGTTTATTTAACTATCCACTATTTACATGTTAATTATGACAGAATTATCCGAAACTCGCACGTAGCCTTGTAGCGTTTTTTAATACTATTACTACTACTCAAATCAAAGATTAGGATGAGACCATAGACAATTTAGTAATATAGACTTTCCATGATTTTTCATACTTCTAACATATATTTTTAATCTCGTCAAACAAGCTTAGCTTAAATATAGCGTTCAACAGAATCTACATTATTATCGACTACCCCCGTTACAAGATAAAACTTAGTTTTGTTTTATACATTTTACACATACCTACAAATCAGGATAGAGTAGTTAAATGTTTACCTTTAAATTTTATACTGATTACCTTGGAACACACGTGACAATTCATTTTCCACAAATATTAATAATCTATGAATAAGCGAAGATAATAATAGTTACAAGAGATAGACGTTTGAACGGAATCGAAAAGGTCATGTTCTTGATAAATAACCAGTAATTATAAGTACCTGAAAGTCGCATGACGTTGACACACGCGAGAAAAACATTTCTCTTATCTAAATCACGATTAACTAATCAATTACAAACAGCGCTAACAAGAAAATAATTATCATTACTTATCATAATTGGTATAGGAATTGTTACATATGTCAATTAACATAATAATTACTTGACAATTAGGTTTGAAACTTAATTATTTTATGAGCTTTACGCATCGTTTCGATTCGTAACATATACAGAGATTACAGATAGAACCCACGAGATCGCCTTATTTACGTGCCTTACACGTGTGCACATATTCTTATGCAGTCCGGTCCGAACTCGACCGGATTCGAATGCAAAAATACAAAATTGCATAATTCCGTTATTGTTAACTATAAAAACTCTTTGAGAGAACAAATCCTTTTAGCTGGTACAGAAAAAAACATTTTTACGTACCTGCTCTTGTAAACTCTTCTAAAGTTGTTCTTCTTAAATTAATAGCTACTAAATAAGATACACTTGAACTATATATCACTATAACCAATAAATATAAATATCTGTAGAATTGACCAAAATGACTCTAGCTCTAGAAGTTTACATAATTTTCGTTTTAAATTACTAGGCCCTCTACCTGATAATCAACAACAGATCTATGCTGAGCATGAGTCTAACCATGGCGCAGGCGTACGAGCTGTATGGTGATGAGGATGGTTTTCTTTACGTTACCTACGCATCTCAGGAAGTTTTCGGTTATCAAGATGGTAAGTTACTTAATAAATAATATTAATCGTTAGGGACGTTCATTAGAAATCTTTGAAACAGTGTTTGTACACTCACAAAAAAACATAGTTTTAATGAAATCTGTTTGTAGCTTACTCTTGGTCCATTTAATTATGTGAGCCAGACATAAACTTACAGAGCGTGGGGCAGCGGCGTTCACGACCTTTTTGTTAATAAATAAAATGGGTACATAACCCATAATAGTATACAGAGATATATTTTGGAGAGAGACTTGAGAACCTAACAAAGAAATTGACAAAAAACATTGTTGATATTAAAAAAAAAAGTTTCTTAATCGCATTTGTTTTTCACAGACATGACGGGATCTGACAAGGAAGTTCAAGTAATTAGGGACAGATTTCCGAATAAAATACCGGTGAGTAGACCTCCTAGTACACCTTCTAGTTTTGTCAAAGATCATAACTCAACTATTGTAAATAATCCCATCGTAAGAAGCAACTAAATAAAAAAATATATTTACTGAAAAAAATAAGTAAGTTCGTTCGTTATCAATCCAATGGCGCCGTATCTATCCATAATCTATTTTTAAAATAACTGTATGTACAATTTTTTTTTTACTTTATATACTATACTATATCTAAATATAACACGTAGAAAAAACGTTGTAACTGATAGTCTGGGGATGACCTCAATGATAATAAAAGGTTTAACTGATAACCTTTTTCCTTTCATTTATTTATTTTTATCAATTTTTATAAGTGATGCTACGAATAGTGTTTCGACCGAATACCGAACGGATCGGCCACCATTATATATTGTAAAATGGAATGACTACCTCATTCCATTATACCCTAGGGAAATTTCGAAACTACTGAATTTTTATGAACCTAATTAAAATTTATGTTAATAATTCATTTTTTTGGTCTTCGTTGAAGGACAACAACATGAGAAAATATGCTTAAAATGAAATTCTTCTACATATTTGTTCACCTGGCACCATGTGTACCATTTCGCAGTGATGTACACGTACATATATATGTATGTAACATATATATATAAGTTATATAATTAAGATTTATTTAAGCACAAGAAATTTATAACATGTTATGATTTATATTTGTACTTATATCAATTTATTTCATTTAGTTATTCGTGGAGAGATTCGCCCGAGAAAGAGAAGTTCCAGTACTAGGCAGGAACAAGTTCTTGGTGCCGCAAGAACTCACTATGTCTCAGTTCCTGTACATCATTCGTACTAAGATGAAATTAAGAGACTCTCAGGTATATTTATTTAGGTAAATTAGTTTAATGAGCAAAGCAATTTAGTTAGGTCATTGTTTTATCCAATACCACGTTTTTGTCATAATAAAATCGCAACAAAGCCAACTCGAATTGTATTGTTTGACACATTTTTGCTAATCAATATCAAATAAAAACTACAATTTTCAATCGAATTTGTAAACAAAATTCCATAGAAATAATTTTGCTTATGTAATGTAGCTACTTCATAATTTAAACAAAGATAAACAAATATTTAAGACTAAACATTTTCATGTTACCCGATACATAAAAATAGAAAAAAATGTACATTGAAATGTGATACCTCAATACGACATATATAAAACTTTAATAATTTTAGGCATAGTGAAAATTCGACAATGACTGTAGGAACCTACTTGGAGAGAGCCTAATTGATTGATTGATTAAATGTATTTAACTAAATAATAATTATCTTTTTGTGTAACAGGCGTTGTATCTGCTAGTTAACGACAAAGTGCTCGTGAGCCACAGCATGACGATGGCTCAAGCGTACGACCAGTTCCGAAGCGCGGACGGATTTTTGCACATAACTTACGCCGCGCAGCAAGTCTTCGGTTGAAACTCATGGTAAGTTTTTATTAAAAATTAACTATTTTTCCAAATTAGGTATTTATATATACAAAGCAATCCACAAACCTTGTCGAAGATTCATTTTTCACATTCCAACAAAGACATTCAGACTTACACGTCTGAACAAAGAAAAACTAATTATAAGAACTAAAAAAACAGTACATAGATATCCTACGGCTGGTATCTGCTCTTACGAAAGAGCCTATATTTTTAATTTGGTCCACTGCGTGCAATGTATATAATATGTGTAGAAATTCTGCCACATATTGTATATTCTTAGTGGGTCCAACTGCCTGATGTATGGCATAATATACCACATATTATCAATTTAAGCACAAAAAATTTCGGTGTACCTCGCACGGATTCGAACGAATACGTACTTATTCCAATGTCATATAGCCCCACAGGTACTAAATCACGCTTGTCACTAGTTTTGGTTAAGTTATATTAAACAATAGCTTAAGCGGATAGCCAGTTAATAGCCAGCTTTGTAGCTGGCTATGTGGACCCTGCAAGTAAAAATGAAATTCTACAGATAATGAATTATATAAAACAAATATACTAAAGAGCCTAAGTCATAGCAAATCATTTCATAAAAATGTAATGATGTCAAATAATGCGTCATAAAGGCAGTAAAGCTTTGCAAGGTCACTAATGTGTGCCTTAATTAAAAAAATAATTAAGTAAACAGGAACAAGGACTTCCGTTGCAAAAGACGATAATAAATGTTTACATCCATACTTCGCACTCTCTCGATACAGATACTTACATGTACATAAATAGTACTTTTCCGCCGGTGCCGTAGGTATCGCTTTTACAAACAAATTTATAATTACATTAGGAATTAATAAACTAAGAATATACTAAATAATCAGGACACAGTAATTCATAATAATATAGTTAAAAAATAATTCATTTTAATGAGTTTATTTAAAATTTAGAAAACATCCAATCTAACAGTTGGGTCCTAAGCATTGAACTTTGCTCACCAAATAGACTCAACGAAACTTCGAGACGGTTCTATACTCATCGAACGTCGCGCGGGAACATTCTCGAGAGCGGCACCCACGAAACAATAGGCAAACGTCGTTAAGGAGTTGCAATTAAATTCAAAAGTTTCCATTGTTGTCTCCCGACGATTTGTACTTTTCGATACGCATAAAATATTTAATGGGGTTTATTCCATTAATTTAAAAATACCAGAATATTATAAAAAAATAAATAGTGGACAATCTATAGATATTTCTTAGTGACTGTCCGGGGTCCGACATTACAGACATGTTATGTTAAATTGTATATTCGCTTTATTACGAGTTTATTGATTAACATTAAAGCAAAAACCGGGAAAAACAATATATTTGAATTATTATACTTACAAAAAGACAATAAAAATTTGGAAATAAGGAGATAAATTATTAAAATATATAAGAATCGGTGATCCAAAGTTCCTAGTGCCTCAATAATCTGTTTGAATTTTATGATCCGATTATATTATATACATTGATATTCTGATAATCATAGCTATAAATTATTGAAAAAAATATCAAACGCGAGAAGAATCGACGAAAGAAACTCAATGAGATTAATTTTAACACTATTGGGGCCAAAGATACGACACATTCAAGGTGTTTCGCATTATGATTTACTAGAAAGAAACCTATGGCTTATCCTTCACATACAATACAAGAAGGTTTGGAGCTTATTCCACCACGCTGCTCCAATGCGGGTTGGTAGAATACACATGTGGCAGAATTTCAATGAAATTAGACACATGCAGGTTTCCTCACGATGTTTTCCTTCACCGTCAAGCACGAGATGAATTATAACCACAAATTAAGCACATGAAAATTCAATGGTGCTTGCCCGGGTTTGAACCCACGATCATCGGTTAAGATTCACGCGTTCTAGCCACTAGGCCATCTCGGCATCCTTCCTTTTCCACCCTTCACATACTGGCAATTCCCAACAATTCCCTCTATAATTTATCTGCTACATTATAAGTTGCTATAGATATGTATAAATATATTTAAATTATATAAAAGCTTTCCTCCTTCTGCCAAGGGAATAACTTTGACCTTGAAATGACATGACATAATTGGACGAGATCTTTAATGATACCCCAGTATTCAGGATTCGTGACAAAATGACGGGTTGAAAGTCGGTAAAGGTATTATCAAAAATTTAAAAGTCAAATTTAATTGTTTGTATATCTATACTCGTCCTGGCTCCTCTCATTGAATTAAAGTATAGGTACAGTTTTGATTTATTATTTTGTTTTGATAACGTTCATCTTACAATACATAAAGAAAACATCTTCACGCCAACATGCATAAAGTTGATATGGCAGAAAACATACTTATTATGCTATACATTTGAATACGTCAAGTCATTTTATGCAATAACGATATCTTAACCGCTGTTAGCTAGTTTATCTTGTAATTATTAGTTTAATCATACATTTCAGCCTTCACTTCTTAACTTTTCGTCGAAAGTTTTTATTGTAGTAAAATGTTGTATGATTTTCATTTGCAACTTATTTGTTATCAAACAGACATAGCCCACCACTGGCATGTGGACCTTCACCAATGAATCCACAAAGCTACATTGGAGCAGCTAGGTGGAATTAGGTCTTGTCATGTATGTAATGTAACTCATTAACAGGTTGTTTACTTACAAGTATATTTGTTAATAAAATCACTTAAAAAAAGTCACACTATATATGAAGCATCTGCAAATGTTACCAAGCTGATTGATTCTATTTTAATAAAAAGCAGCCTGTTGTCAAGGAGATAACTTTAAATGTATTGTCCATTGGGCATTATCATAAAGGGTGATTGTCCCCACTTTAATCGACATAGCAACCGGAATTATTAAGTAATGTTATACTATCGCTGTAATATTAGCACTTCTATGGTATTATCTTTTCATGTTTCCATGTAACGGCCATTCAACTTAAAAATTAGAGATAATGACTTTAAAAGCTTAATCAGTTGTAATTTTTAGTTACTAAGGACTATTAAATACATTATGATTTCGAAAATTCCTTTTGTCAGTATACAATAATTATTGTTTATCTATTATAACGTAAAATAATGCTTAATATTAGTTATGCATAATTTTAATAAACTGAAATTATCAACAAACTTGCGAGGAAGTGTATTTTATCTTATTATGGTTACGCTCCGAAGAATTGCAACCCTCAATTAAACTATAATAAAAATCGTTATAGTAATAAAAAAAATTCTTTGTATTTAAGATAAATGTTAAATAATTGTTTTATAACTTACATGAATTATTTAATTTACATTAAATATTTTATTTCAGCTTATCATCTTTAGATCATTGGTTTTTAAAAAGTTTTTAATTTTAATGGTTTCTTTTTTTATACAGATAAAATATGTTGTATAAATTTAATTAAAATGCTAAAATCTAACCATGAATTATAAATATAGGCTACTAGTTAAATCAAAATGGAGAAGGTCACGGACGATAACTTATCTCTAATATTTCACTAAACGTCTAGAAATGTATAAACTGGCTTTATTTAGTCGCCGCGGACTGAGTTCCTGGGCCCGTATTATTCCACGGCACTCATCAATAAATTATTTATGTCACAATAATAACTTTATCTCGGGTCGCGTACACAAACAACAGGCCGAGGAGCGAGGACTTGATAAGAGCAATTTATGTCCTTTCTTCTATCTACAGCCCCCCAAGGGCTGACTAGGTGATTCACATCTGTCAAGATGCTCCTAAATATATATGTATATATACCATATATGTATGTTATGAAGGATTTTTTCACAAGCTGGTAACAATTTATTTATATCCAAATTATTTATATTTTTAAATTATCAGTTTGACGTTTAAATTAATACGATAATTATTATGTTTTGTGAACTAAAAATATACTTAAGTAGGTACTTTAGTTTTACTGAATATATTTCGTTACTATTGCAGTTATAGAATAATCCATTATTACGGATTTATTGTAGAAATATGAACTACTGTGATGCTGATTGTGTTGCTTAAAATATCTAAACTTGGACAGGATTATAAATGTAACAAATCTCCATATCATGGAGTTAAATATAGCAACTATTTTGGTCAAATTCACACCAATATCTAAAACATACAAGTAATAGTCTGTAAATATCCTACTGCCGGGCAAAATGCTAGCGGATACAGCCACCGTCAGGCGGGTCCACGAGGTAGATGGATTGTTTGACAAAAACTAACAGAATTTCACCCAACACATTTTTACACGATATTTTAATTCACCGCTTAACAAAGACAACGATAACTATTAGACTGTTTTTTATAATTGCGATAGCAAAACCAAGTAACCTATCTATTGAAATGAAATTTCGTTGGTATTTTAGTTTTTGAATACTATCAATAAATCTGATTTGAACTTTCTGTAAAGATTTATTCTCAATTAATACCATCTTATTAATTACAGGTCACCCCAAACTTCCCGGTTACGCGAAGATATGAAAACTGGCATTTAATTAAATGATTATATTTTAAAGACTGATAGTATTTTATTTTTGTGATAAACTTAGCATTGTAGGATTTTAAATTATAACCATTATTATATTTGGCTATATCGTTTATTTCAATGAGGCCTGTTCCAAATAAAATGTATTTAGATCATGTTATTATATTTTATTATCTGTGTATTTGTAGTGTTTTTTTATTATAATGATTCAATTGTGTCATATTTGTTACTTATGTTATTGTATAATTTTTCAATTTTTAAGAATATTTATGATCTCAAAAATTATAAGAAATATATTGGTGTCTTAATTTCCCCTGTTTTAGAAATAAGAGTGGAAATATTTTATATAATAATTGTAAATAAAAATTAGTTATTAAAAAAAATGTATCAACTTTTAAAGGATTTATTATATTTAGGAGTACATATATAAAATTATTTATCAGAAAAATATCCAATGAAATTAATTATTCTTTATTAATTTAGCATTAAATTAGACTTAATGGATACAGATTATACAATAAATATTCTTCACTCTAGAATGTGTTTCATTTCCCTCTGGTCACTCTGCGGGGGAGATGTTTTGCGCAGCGGCTACTAATGTGTCGTGAATATCTTTGGCGTATGATATTTGTAGGCGAACTGTATTCAAATACTGCGGGTAGCTGAGGGTTGTCTCCTGTTAACAAAATTTTATTTTAAATAAATGATTATATTATAGATTCTATTTACTAGAAAAGTATATCATATTAATTAAAGTACTTTTTATAAAGTTAAATTTGTAAAGTAAATTTACCACAAACAAACAATCTTTACCCGATTTTTCAATCGAAACTAGAGTTTATTATAAATATTAGCAATGATGCATGTATTTATGCCATCATCATATGGACATGGACAGATTTACTTTACACAAATAAAATAACACATACAAAAGCAACCCTTTAACACGTACGAAATAAGTAACAGCAAAAAATTGCGGTGCACTGTACACAGCGCCGTGTTGCGGCACAACGCCGTGCCATCTCCCGCCAGCGGCACCGTGCCGTTGCCAGTGCCGCACCGTAGACCACGCCATATATGAGTTCACGCCCATAAAGTCTTTAGGTAATTTCAAACTACCTCAAAGATTGCTTACTATAAAATAAGCGCCATTACCAATGTCACACCACAACACAAAATGAATTTCATGTCGATAATTTATAAAACACATCTGTTTACTTTATTTGTAAATTAAAATTAGAAATTGGATAAACGTAGACAGTGTGTTTATAGTTTGCGAGCGTATACTATATTTTTGTTGCTGACTGCGCAGGCGTCAATACGACGCGACAGTCACAATCATTTAGTGCAAGGATACAAGGATTTAATTACCGAGTTATATTTTATTTATAAAAATTCAAACACACAAACTAACACAGTAAAAGTACAAACATTCTTTCCGTCTGATATGAAACAAAAAAATTGCTCGCTCTCTTAATTTAATTAATTGCTAATCTTTTTTTATAATTTTTTGTTTTATGTGTTCAAAAAATTTACTGTAATTTGAGTATAACGCTAGAAATAAAGGTATAAATTTTTTTTGCAGAGCGCACCATAATAGTGTAACTAATACCCAAACAATACTAGGTATGGTCACGATGACTGTGATAATATGGATATCCTACAATCCGATCTATTGAAATCGGCTGATACTACATCATATATCCTAGAACACCTAGGCGTAACCACAAGTGCACTTTCATAATCAGATTATATATTCAGACGGAAAGTCCTTTATGTATGTATTTTTACCACTGCCAACTTCAAGCCTCCAAGCTGTTACTGGAATATCCTTGAAAGACATTGGCTTGACACAGGTTTTGAACCCGTCGGGCCATCGGGATGTTCAACCTTACCTAGCCACTAGACCGACGAGGCTATAAAAACCTATATCAAATTCCCCTTTTAAAACTATTTTTATACAAACAAAAGAGATTGTGAATTACTTCCCGGTGAACAAATCATAGTAATCATCTTGCTGTTCTAAATCCGGCTTCATATACAATAAATTTTCCACGGAAATGTTACTTTTACAAAATAAAGGAAAACTACATTAATTAGAATAGTTCTGATTATATAATCGCTACTATTAAATAAATAAAATAACATAATAAATAATTTACAAGATTAATGCGTTATATGCTAAAAATATCATGGCGCATAACAATTTTAAATAGAACTTAACATGAAATATATCTATTTTTTAAATGATTTATTTTATATTTTTGCAGCAAGTATTCAGTTTAAGGTTGGGAATTTAAATAAGTATGAAATGATAACACTAATAATACTATTTAATAAAATATCATCATCATCAGCCGAAAGACGTCCACTGCTGGACAAAGGCCTCCCCCAAGGATTTCCACGTTGGCCGATCTTGCGCTGCCCGCATCCAACGGCTTCCCGCGACTCGTTCTAAGTCGTCGGTCCACCTTGTAGGGGGCCTGCCCACGCTGCGTCTTCCGGTTCGTGGTCGCCACTCGAGAACCTTTCTGCCCCAGCGGCCGTCGGTTCTGCGAGCAATGTGCCCCGCCCACTGCCACTTCAATTTAGCAATTCTTCGGGCTATGTCGGTTACTTTGGTTCGCCTGCGGATTTCATCATTTCTGATTCGATCTCGCAGAGAAACTCCGAGCATAGCCCTCTCCATTGCCCTTTGAGTGACCTTGAGCCTTCTTATGAGGCCCATTGTGAGCGACCACGTCTCTGATCCATACGTCATCACTGGCAACACACACTGGTCGAAGACTTTCGACTTGAGACACTGCGGTATTTGGGATGAGAAGATATCGTGTAGCTTCCCGAACGCTGCCCAGCCGAGTTGAATTCGACGATTTACCTCTTTCTCGAAGTTGGACCTACCTAGTTGGATGGTCTGACCTAGGTAGACATAGTTGTCTACAACTTCGAGTGCAGAATTTCCAACCTTGACTTGAGTGGGTGCAACATGGATGTTCGACATGATTTTCGTCTTGTCCATGTTCATTTTTAGACCCACTTGTTGGGAAACCCTGCTGAGGTCATCGAGCATAGTGCCGAGGTCTTCCAAGGTCTCAGCCATAATTACAATGTCATCGGCAAATCGAAGATGAGTGATGTACTCGCCGTTAATATTGATGCCAAGTCCGTTCCAGTCCAGAAGCTTGAAAACATCTTCCAATGCAGCGGTAAACAGTTTCGGAGATATCACGTCTCCCTGTCTTACACCTCTCTGCAGTTGGATAGGTTTTGAGTTCTGATCCTGGAGTCGGATCGACATGGTGGCGTTCTCGTACAAGCACTTTAACACCCTGATATACCGATAATCAATTTGGCACCTTTGAAGAGAATTCAGCACAGCCCAGGTTTCGATCGAATCAAAGGCTTTCTCATAGTCCACAAACGCTAAGCAAAGTGGCTGGTTATACTCCTCAGTCTTCTGTATAACTTGCCGCAGCGTATGTATGTGGTCTATGGTGCTAAAGCCTTTCCGGAATCCGGCTTGTTCGGGTGGCTGGAAGTCGTCAAGCCTTTGCTCGAGACGATTCGTAATGACTCTCGAAAACAACTTGTAAACATGACTCAGCAGTGAGATGGGCCTGTAATTCTTCAGAAGGGTTTTATCACCCTTCTTAAAGAAAAGTACCACCACACTTCTGTGCCATGCTTTTGGCGTTTGACCTTTGGCAATGACGGAGTTAAAAAGCCTCTGAAGAGCCCTGAGGATCGGTGTACCACCCGCCTTCAGAAGCTCGGCTGTAATACCATCATCACCAGGTGCCTTGTTGTTTTTGAGTTGTCCGAGAGCCATTCTAATCTCGAAAAGACTGACGTCCTGAAAATCTTCAGTGTAGTGTCGGGTTAGTCTTGCTCTGGGATCTGCAGCATGACTACTGACAGGTGATTGAGCTGTCGTGTACAGCTGACCGTAGAACTTCTCAACCTCTTCCAACAGCTCAGATCTTGACGTGACTATTCTGCCATCCTCAGTTTTCAGCCTTGTCAGTTGACTCTGACCAACAGACAGATCTCTGGCGAACACTTTAGAGCCTTTGTTCCGCTCGATGGCCTCTTTAATGCGCATTGTATTAAATTGGCGAGTGTCGCGAGTTAGAGACTTTGAAATCCGTCTGTTGATCAGCCGATAGCCGGCAGCATCAGCTGGGGACGTCAGAATCATTTTCCGTCTTTCCTCCATAAGCCGTAGGGTAGAGGCAGAGATCTTTTTGGTTCCTTTTGTACGGCTGGTCTTGAAGGTCTTAGACCCAGCCGTACGGACAGTTTCCACAAGCCTGTCGTTGTATGTGTCCACTTCCTCGCAGTCTGCTAGGCAATCGAATCGGTTTTGGAGTTCGAGCTGAAAGGCTTCGGGATTTCGGATTTGAAGAGGTGATGGTCGGAGCGTAGACTTCATCAGTCGGGACCTCTGGAGTTTAACATTGATATTTAACGAGCCTCTTACGAGTCTGTGATCGCTCCCAGTTTTGACTGCATTGATCACGGAGACGTCATTAAATATTTGTCTTCTCGTCGACAAGATGAAGTCTATCTCATTCTTGGTTTTCCCATCAGGGCTCACCCAGGTCCATTTACGCTGACCTGGCTTCTTGAAAAAGGAGTTCATCATAAAGAGTCCCTCCTTCTCCATAAAGTCGGCCAACATCTGGCCCCGAGTGTTGCGGTCTCCAATTCCATGAGGTCCCACCTTTAACTCATCACCGAATCGTTTGCCCAGCTTCGCGTTGAAGTCCCCCATTACAACAGTGAAATGAGTCTTGTTGGTATGTATGGCTTTAGATAAATCCTCATACATGACCTCAACCTCATCGTCGGAGTGTGTCGAAGTCGGCGCGTATACCTGTATGACCTTCAAAGAATACCGCTTGGTGATTCTGAGTATAAGGTACGCCACCCTAGCCGACACACTCTCGATTTTCACAACGTTGTTAACGAGGTACTTGTGGACTATGAACCCGACACCACCTTGAGACAGTTGATCGCCCTCTCGGAAATAGAGAAGGTTACCGGATTTCAGGATCATCGTATCCTCCCCCTGTCTTCGGACTTCGGATAATCCGACGATATCCCAGTGTAACCTGCTCAATTCTTCCTCCAGTTCGATGATCTTCTCGTCGGTCCGCAGTGTACGCGTGTTATATGTTGCCAGGGCCAGAGGTCGTCGGTGTTGGTAACACGAAATCTGCCGGGGATTCTTAGCACCCCCTGCCCCGCCGTTACCACAGCTGTTACCAAGGCTAGGAATAGCAGGGCTGCCGGGGACTAGGGGCCGTGGTTTAGTTGCGCGAATCATGAGGGGATATGCCATAATCGCCACGCTTGGCAGACGGGTTGGCGATCGCAGTAAGTTAGTCATAGTACTCAGAGAGACGCTGCTGCCCGTTCTCTGGTGTATATTCCCTCGGGTCGACTTCTACGCCCCCCACGGGATGAGATGGGGTGGTGATATTCGTCGCCGTCACCACACGGCAATGATATAAAAATAATATATAAAAATAATAAAATATATAAACTTGGATATTTCGGAAGTGCCAAATGGTCACCCTGTTGACGTATGAGCGCCGTTAATACATAGCTACGCAAATAGACCGCGGAAGCCTTGGAGATAATAATATTATTTATTGCAATATTTTATAAACACTTCTTGATAACCGAGGTTACTTTGTATTCTCGATAATTATACAATTTTAAGGCTTTATACTGTAGCTGATATTAAGTTATAATATTCCAATTCATTAAAATAAAAAATATTACTAATTAAAATATAAATTCATCGAATCAGAATCGAGCCACCACATCACGTAAGTAAATTAAAAGCCGAGCAAAACCAATTATTTGGATCCCACAAGATGCATTGGCATCAGCACTTAGCACTTCAACTACCCGTATAAGTTAACCCTATACCAGGAGTTCATAAGCATTTTCAAGGAGGGTTCAGCACAAGGCGGGCTGCGGATTGTACGTGCTTTTACTAGCAGTGTTATATGTATTTATATCTCAATCCTGAAACCTAAATTGTGATGTTGACTGGCAATAAACGTGCAGGTATATTAAAATAAATATCTCAATCCTGAAACTTATGTGATGTTGCCTGGCAACATTCGTGCAAGTAAAATAATATTACAACAAATTAAAAATAGGATACATGCCGATTTCAATTCCGTAATGAACTATTAGTTAATATTAATTCATAAAGGATAAAAAACTGTTTTAAATACCTGACTTGTAGGTCCTGAATCCAGTCGCGATGGTATGACAGTGAGTGGAAGGTAATGAGCAGCAGACTGCGCTTGTTGTATGCAAGTTATCGCCGTTCTCTGAGAAAATAAAGAAAAACTAATGGTTTGTGATGGGCTCGAAAAGTATGTCTTTATGTATTTATTATGCGAAAGAATAACTATTATATATTATTCAAATTAAAGACTAAAACATTTCAGATTATATTTAAATTTTTTGGATGTAACCGGTGAGGTTTGTGCTGTTACAGAATTCACTATTAATTTTTTTTTCTCGTTACAAACCCATGAAAGTTCCTTGCTAAATTAATATAACCGTAATTATTAAAAAAAAAAATAGTGCTATGCACCAGTGACATAAAAATAATCTGTCAAATAAGAAACAATAAAACCGGAAAATAGAATAAGAAATTAAATATTGACGTTTTATTGTGATAAATTACAACTGCTCGCTTACAATTCGCATTAAGAAGTTTCCGCTCTGATAAGACTCTTTTGTCTTTTAAGTGTAGTTATACTTATTTATTATGTAAACACACCTATCAATAAGGGAATAAATAAAGCAGAAAAACGCATTAACGCAATCGTACGATATATCGCGTCAATGTGATCTAAGTATAAAGCTACTGCCACACTTGATGATACTTGTGTTTTAGAACACTTTCATATTTTTCTTAATGAAGATGTAAAACTATAGCAGCTATTATATTTTATATATAATAATTGGTATTACTATACATATTTGAGATCAAAATTGACTTCGACAAATTTTGGTCGACCACCATGAAAATTGTCACATTTTTGCAGCGATGCAGCTCTTCAACCGATTACCATGACAATTGGCATACATTAAGAACGGAGAATATAAGCGCAACTCGTATCAGACAATATTTTTAAAACAAATTGAATAAAAAATCCAAAATTATAAATTTCTGAATACATGTTAAAAATATATATTAGCGAGTACAATAAAAACAAAAACGATATAAAATCCCTTGCGTCATCACAACTAGAACTTAACTTAAAGACAATGGAAGATGGGGGGAAACGTTTAAGTATACATTATCATTATTAAGTTATTGCACTTTAACTTCTGTGACAATGTGACCTTTGGAGCTTCTGATCATTAGACCATAAATCTGCTAATATATACTCTCACTACAACAAAATAATTAAATAACTTATTTTATAACTATGTAAACTTTTAGATAAGTGAATGTTTACTACACATTAAAAACTGTAAAAGGTATGTAATTTTAACAGAAACGCCAATTTGTCTTATGTCTGAGTGTAAGTATCAACTTTGTGTATCATGATATATAAGTAAATATAATTATTGTAATGCATCCATATCGAAAAAAAAAACAATATGAATTTGAATATAGAAGCTACTAATGCAAACTAGGCCTTACCATTAAGAGTACATTGCTTGTTATTTGTTAGAGCGATAGAGTCAAGCAAAGACATCAATGATAAGGGTCTATAATAAGTAATTCTGATTGGTTGCCGGGTCAATAAGTTAATTGTTGCTCTTAGATGAATTCAAACATATGTTTACTTGGATCGTTACATAGTAACACTGTAGGTACATAAGAAAATTATTTAGAAATTTCCAAATGACTATTACATTTAGGTGACAGTTTATAGGATTATCAACATGCCTTTCACCTGTTCATAACAAGATTACATGTATCGGTCATTTGAATGCCACTTCATTGTATAATAATTGTAGGATATATAAAGATACTGGCATTTGCTTATTAACATTAGTCACAACATACATATGAAAGTTTTTTTTCTAATAAAATAATATAATAATAGTAATAAAAACTCTATGGGCGGTAAATTAATATTGTAAATACTATTTAGAATATGAGATTGTTTTATTTTTCTGAACCATTTGTCAATTGCTGTCAATTTAAAGAGTATATTAATGCTGCTTTGTTTAATTATTAAAATATTTGATTATTTAATACACTTATAATTCTTAAAAATAAAATATTAAACAAAAATCTGACCTTAACTTACCAAATGAAGTTCCATTTGATCACAAAGTGAAAAGAACTCTTCTAAATTTTTATCAAACCTTGGCACGGGATTGTCCATACCTTTCCTGTTGTTAAAGATTTATTTTTTTATAAAAAAGGATCACTGTAATATTTTGTTTCTATTTATCAAAATTTTTCACCATCATATAGTTTTTAAGACTTTATAAAATGAAAATTTTATATTTTGTTCATTTTAATGTTTTTAAATTTGTATTTAATTTTAAAATACTTACTGAGTATTTGAATCTATGTTGTAATTTTGATGTAGAATTTGTGCTGCTGATTTTAATGTCATCTGTAAAAATATTTAATTGTATGTTAAATTTGTTTCTTTTTATTAATATAAAAAAATATCTAATAAGCAATAATAATAAAACTAGCAATCATAAAGTTTTTTAAGAGAGCTAAAAATTAACCTTTTTATGAAGTGACTTCATAAAAAGAAATACAACTCAAATAGTTTTTTTAAATAATTATATATATAAAATATTTTCATATAAATATCAATTTCTCCTTGTTCTCTTATTTCACTCTTTATAATGTAGCCTACCTATTTAAAATGAATTTAAGTTATTAAATGACTTACTACTTACAGGTAAGGATTCACGTAAGGAACCCATCAATGTTTTCACTTTAGATATATTATCCATCTTGTCCTGTTGGGGCTGCTGTGGCATTGCTGGCTGCATTTGTTGGGGTGAAGGAACGGGCATAACTGATACTGGCAATTGCATACCAACGTTAGGATTAGCACCTACTGAATTCATGGACACATGCATATTCATTTGATTCATGATGTTAGTGCAAGTGGGATATGTTTTGCAAATTTCTTAATTATAATAAGGGTAGTCTTTTCAGTAGTTTTGTTTTGATTTAGAACTTCAAATTTAAATGTCAATCTAACCAATATTTGACACTATTCATTAAAAAATATTTGACGTTTCATTTAATGTGCTGCCAACTATTAATACATTGCATGTAACGTTAAGTTCAATAATTTCAAAAATATTTTTACATGTGTAATATCATTGGTTTAATTTAATTTGTTTATGATTTTAGAATTATTTTGTTCAAAAGTAGATTTATACGTAATTATTATAACTAGGTAACCAAGTTCACTCGAGTTTTTGTGATTTCTTTACAAATCATAACTTTACCTTAAGTCCATACAAAATTATCATTTAACAAGGGCAATACAGGCTTATTAGTCAACAAAGCAGAAGGTGTATTGGTTCGAAATTAAAATTAAAAAAAGTTTTCAAATTGAAGTTTTGATTATATTTAAATTTTTAGTCTTAGCAGTTTACAGTTTGCTTAAGTTTGCTTCAATAAACTTTTGAAACCTATGAAAATTAGGTAAAATTTTTTTTACAATGAGCTCTGATTTTAAAATATATAATGCAACAGAGTTGTGGCAAGTAAGTAAAAGAATTATAATTACAATCATCAAAAATATTTATACACAGGTACAATTTTTAAAATCTTTAAATATTAAATTAAAAGAACTTACTTACTAAATGGATTATAGTTTATGTTTATCCTTACTTTCATTGATAACTATGCCATATCTGCGTATTTTTAGATTGAAACCAGCGTACCTTCTATACCTACATTTAGTCAAAATCTTGATAAGGCTCTTGGTAATGATGGAATACAATTGGGTTCTCTGACAGAACTTTTAGGCCTACCGGGTTCCGGGAAAACGCAACTATGGTTTGGATGCTATACGTACTTACAATAAAAATATCTATATACATATATGCGCGAGTCGCATACGTAGAGCGAACGAGAATCGAGAGTTACTTACGCCGAGCGAAGCGGGCGAACAACACCGCCTGCTTCGCTCGGTGTAAATATAATGCTAATAATGATTTTTATTAACATTTAAAAACGTATGTTATGCCAGTTTTACAACATAATAAATTTATATTTGTAAATTAAATAGACAAAATTAATTAGAAAATAATCATGTTTAAGCATTTCATATTTTGAAATAAGAGTAAAATTAATATTATTCATAAAGTTTTCCTGACATTATTATTAAAAAAATAAATTTGTTTATAGTTTACAACTATGTGCTTCTGTGCAAGTACCTAAAGTTCTAGGTGGACTCAATTCAGAAGCTCTTTATATAGACACCAACTCAAACTTTACATTCAATAGATTTAAAGGTAAGTATGTACATAAATTAGTACTTAACTAGGCACAATACTAGATTTGCTGCATTATTTTTTGCTTTAGAAATATTATTTTCTAGCTTAGCAAAATGTCAAAGGATAATGGATTCCTCGATACTAATAAGAGAAGAAAAAGCCTTAAAGAAATTTCATTATGTCAAGGCAATTGGTCTTGAAAAGTTTTGTGCATTTTTATACCAACTACCTAATTTTATAAGGGATAAGCCAAATGTAATAAACATTTTAAATAATTTTAATGATATGATATATGTAGATAAATATAAAGTATAATATGTTATTTTGTTTACAGGTGAAACTCATAGTCATAGATTCAATAGCATTTCCATTTAAAGACGGCATTTCCATGAAGCAGAGAACAGGATTGCTTTTTAGATTGATGGCAGATTTACAAAAGTTGACTTTAAAAAATCAAATTGCTGTAAGAACTTTTCTAATTGATATTTATTTTTAAACCAGATTATATATTTATTATCTGATATATGTAATTTTATATAATAGTTCATGTATTTCTAAATATCTATTTTATATATTAATGTGTAGATTCAACTGCAAATATATCATTTAAGTACAATCATAAAAATTAAATAGTAGTTAGGTGCGTCTATGCTTATTGGAACAAAATTAATTTTATAAAAACAATTTGACCTTTTCTTTTCATAAGCATAAATGATTTATACTTACTCAAAGTACAAATAATGTAGGTGAAAAGAAAAGTAAGTAAAATGAATTAAAACTAACTTATTTATAGCACTGCACTGATAATAATTACCATGCTCGATAATTACATGTAAATTGCTACTCTTATTTTTTAATTGTTTTTTCAGTGTTATATTTGAATCATTTTAATTAGTTATTTGGTTTAAGCAAAGTAGAATAAGACCAACCTAAATAAACCTATGAGTGTCGTAAGAGCCAAAGGCAATTCTTGTTAAGTACATCCATCAATCGAGCTCATAAGCACCTCAAACACCCATTTGGTGACACGGAATTAATTCACTATCAAAAACATTTTTACAGATTTTTGTATGCATTTTGCTTACTTATGTGCAATATCCCATATAATTTATTAATTGCTTGCCTTCATCCCCTATGACTGCAAGCGACTGAAAAATAATAAACCATGTTTACAAGATTTTAATGTAATTGGAAATAAGTTTATTTTGTGTAGTATTTTTTTTAAATATTCAATAATTCCTTTTTTGAATGTATACTTAATTTTTTTTTATCGAAGGATAACTTTAACTATAATTTTTCAGGTGGTTTTAACAAACGAAATGACCACCAGAATTGGTCTGTCAACAGGAGCAATAGTTGGTTCTTTAGGAGACACTTGGTCGCATCGTTGTAACATGCGAATCCTTCTTTCCGCTCCAGAGCCCCTAGAGAATATAAGATTAGCTGCGATTCTTAAAAGTAATATTGTTGCAGAAGGCGTTGCAAAGTTTCAGGTAAACATATAGTTTATTTTCTCTAATATATAGTAATGGAACTACATATCTCGGAAATATTTTAAAATCGTCTCACCTTTCCCCTCCAATTCTTTAGAACTGGTAATGTAGTTATAACACTTACAAAATAACTGCTTAGATGAAGATTATATTATTGATTACTGGGAAAAGTATGGTGTCATTTTAAGTATGCCAAGTGCCAAGGCATAGTATCATGGAAAAGATTGGATTTTATTGTTTCCCAGTAAATATTGTTTATAGTCTCACATTGTAAAATAATTATTCCTAATAATACAGTCTTTTATAGATTGTTTATCGAAAGTTTATTCAAACGAGGTTTTTTCATTTTCTATCAATATTCATTTGAAATATTTTGAAACAAGATCCAGAACATATAAATATTCTACACATCTTAATTTTGATCATGAAGTTATAATCACCATCTTAGAAATTATTATAAATGAAATTTGCATTACTGGTTTATTCATCTCTCTAATGCTGCTGATGCCTGCAATTTCCGATATAATGGAGGAATCTAATCGCCCATATCCTAAAAATTTTCAATAAACTATGCAATATTTTCTATTTACAATTCTTCTAGCTTTACAAGCTTTAATGTTAAAAGATCACTTTCAAACTAAAGCCTGATAAATAATTTCATGCCTATATGCGTTAATATAGGCTTGGATTAATGCCAGACGAATATTGAATGATTTTCAAAGTAGTTTCAATGTTTGAAACAATGCCAAATACACTTTAATATTTTTTATTTTCCTTCAATTGTTTTTACTAGCTTTGCAAAGTTATCTTTAAATGTTTTTATATTGTTTATACTTAGAATTAAAAGTATAATCGTGCATTATAGTAATTAGTGTTAAGCATAGTATTCATTGTCCATTCCAAACCAAAATGACATGTAAAAAATACGAAAATAATTTTACAACGCCTAGTACAACTTTAGCTCAAATTAAGTTCTAGAGAAAAAAAATGTATTTTTAGTTCTTTTATACTTTAAACTTTAGAATTTGTCATTACTTTGTCGTTCTTTTATATTTCGCACATTTTATTACTAGAATGGTCAATAGATGAATAATTTATAATTATTGTATTTTTGTTTTTTCAGATAACACACGAGGGAATTCGGGACGTTCAATAAAATACGATTGAAACATACATAGTTTTATTAATAATGTATTTATGTATATATATAATACACCGTAAACAAAACTACAGCACCAATAAATATCTCATTTTCACAAAAATATCAAGCTTTTTATTTCTACACATCTCAACAGTTATATAAAGGCAGTTTCATATCGGAACTTAGCTTTTTATGTGCAATACAAACATTCAGTACATTGAAGTCTTATTATGCTTTTTCTTAAGAAACAATAGTGAGTAACACCCTTTTGTAGTCTCCTTTCGTATCATCCTGCAAAATATTACATTTGTTTCTGTAATAGAACTATTCGATAACATGCATTTTTTTTAAAACATTAATAGAAAAATAATTTATAATATGCAAATAAAATATATAATTTATTTTGCAGGATTAAGCACAAAGTGTGACTAGCACATTCCTGAAGTCACCATCTAGGTCATCCTGTAAAGATATCGAAAAACCAACACTGTAACAGTAGCAAAAATAATACAGAAACTGGCCCATAATTTCTATAAATACATCACACAGCGTGCAATTGAGATTAGCATGAGATTACAAATCACACATGAGATTAAATAATTAATATAACTTAAAAAAATAATAATCATTTTCAAAATGCATCAATAAGTAAATTGTACCAATACATGTAAATAGGGTACGACAGATTATAAATATTCACACCACAGGTTATACATGGTAGTGGCGGTTGTAACATAACTTATTTAATCTGGGGTGGGGTAGCCTTAGTAACACATTGTAGATAGGAGATGACCGAGTGAACCGTCCATCTCCTCCTGAAAAATGGGAACAACTACTTGTAAAAAAAGCAACCTCCACACTGAGGTACCAGGCACCATGCACTCGCGACACTAAGGTGTTAGCTACTGTGCAGAGAAAGTTACGTGACAATGATAAACATAAGCAAAATATACAGATCTTTATGAAAAATAAAATTTACACTCGGCATGGATAACCTAAGGCTTGGTCATACTGAAAACAATTTTTACACTAATCGTCTTTGAGACATAAGGATTAAATATATCCAAGTTTGTTTTCAGTGTGCTCGTACCCTAGCACTTAAGAACCTAACAATTGACAAAAAGAATGTAGTGAATTAAAATCTAGGTGATCTCATTCGTTGTCTCCAAGACCATCCTTGCTCACACAATTTATTCAACAAGAGTCAGTAAAGCCTTCTTGTAATCCCCGGAAGTGTCGCCCTGCAATCAAAATGTTTCACTATTCTGAGCGCTGTCTTATTATTTTGTCGAAAGCAAAAATCAGCAGTAAAACTATGATTGTATCTTTTGAATCTTTTTATATCCCCTATATATCACGGTAGGAGTTACAGGAGGGTTAACTTTTCTGTTTTTATCTACTCCCTTAACCCGATTTTGATGAATGCGTTAGATTCCTAGAAGCGCCCTAGATGTCAAACACTGTATGGCTGACATCAACAAAACATATTAGAGCGAAGGACAATCTTTGTATTTTAAAAGCGAAAATAAGCTGTTTTCGTTATGGAGGTATTCGGAGACCCCACTACATTTTGATTATTTGTAATAACTTTAATTTACGTATATGTTTAAAGGAAAATAAAGAAATTAATTGTTATCAGACAATATAACATAAACATTTCTAAACATTACTATTTAATTACACAAAACAATCAATAGAAAACATGATCTTTAAAACAATATGAATACACAAAACAATTGTGACTATGAGGAGTACAGGTTTTATTTATATATATATAAAAAAAAAATACTATTCCAATAATGAAATACATAAACAGATCTGTATAAACAAATTATTTGCTTAAGAATGATGGAAAACTCACAGTAAATGGAAGAAAAATGCAAAATGACATGTTTTTTTTTTCTCATGCTGATTATTTAATAAAAGTAAAGTAAAGCATACTGTTATGTAGATAACTTATTTATTATTTTATTCATATCATAGAAAGTATGGGTCAGCATCTTGAAAATATTTAAAAATTTATAATTAGGTTTTCCATGCTATTAGTAACAAAACAACACTAATATTTGGGTTAGTTTGATACAAAATGTTTAAATCTAATGAATGATTACTGCCCCGCTACACAATGATTTCTATTATGTGATGAATGTGGGTTATACACCTTTAAATTTTGACTACATAAAAATTAAGAAGCCAATAAAGTAATTTTTATTTATTTAGCCGTATTGGTAGCTATCAAAGTATGTACAGCGTTTAACTAATTGAGCAACCAATTCAGCTGTTACTATTAATAATGTATAGGAAATAAATGTTATTACAAATAAAAATAAAAAATTACTC
Source organism: Nymphalis io (assembly GCF_905147045.1). Taxonomy (NCBI): domain Eukaryota; kingdom Metazoa; phylum Arthropoda; class Insecta; order Lepidoptera; family Nymphalidae; genus Nymphalis; species Nymphalis io. Next base: position 5,092,538 of record NC_065907.1, on the reverse strand, counting down.
ACAGCGATCCACTCCTCCAGGGGCTTGCCATACTTTTCTAAGAATGCCTGTTTGATGTCACCGAGATCGATCTCGGAGCGGCTGACGACAATTCTGATGAGGGTTTTGTCGTTGGTACCCAAACCCTTCATAGAGTAGTATAGACGTTCCGCGAAGAAACCGACTTTGCTCTTCACACACTTGACTGGAAGTATAATTTGTATGTGTTAATATTGTGTAAGATTTCAGATTTTGAAAAAAATAGCGCGGTTAACACGTTTAAGTAGGACAACATTTAATTTGAGTCAAAGTCATGATAGCAAAAGTATATGTTGATTGTCCTAAATAAATTATATTTCGTTGAAAAAAATATGAAAATCATCCTATTAATTTTAGTCTATCCTTATACTTATGTATAAATAACTATAAATATGTAATAGATTTCTTAACGTCCTATAACTTCTCAAGCTAATTTCCTAACAATACATAAGTGCAGTAATTTAACAGTACAAACAGAGCCGGTTTTTTAACACCGTGATATATAAAAAGTATTTTTTTTATACATTTGGATTCATTGACAAAATCGTCGAGGTAATTCCGTGCTCTGTAACGAAATAATGGATGTATGATTCAACGCAAGGTCATAGTTAACTTCCTATTCTAGTTACAATCTAACCTTCACTTCTTATACGTCATTAATGACTCATTATGAGATTCACTCAAAGTTTTTAGTATTCCTTGTAAAACGAAACACAAATACCGAATTCGTTGTTTACCTGTGACACTTTGACAAGAGCTGTGACACAATATAAAAAAAGTAAAGTTTTTTTTGGTTTTTATATCCTGATTGTAATTTTGTTATATTGAATGATATAAAACCTTTTTCCTTAGATGTTAAAGAACACAATTTTTTATTCTATTTGTGTTACCTAAAATATACAAATTATAAAAATAGCATCTTTGACGCAGTTTATTAGAAATTCACGAAACAAGTATTTTTAATGCCGTAACAACATTTAGTAATTAACAATAAAGTAGCCCGATCAAGTGTAAAGAGAAAGTGTAACAGAATAACGGAATACACATTTTTTTAAATCTATTTAAGACGGTACTTTTATAAATGTTTTCATATAAATGCGGCTGATATTTAGTTAATATACGTATGTACATACCGATAGCAAGCATGCCTTTCTCGACGCTTCCAGAGAATTCCTTCTTGATTGTCTCTTCAATATCTTTGCCAGTCAAGGCCTCGTATTCAGCGAAGATCTATAACCACACAAATATGTTAATTTAGAAACTTGCTAGTCCAAGTGTTCAATTTAATTAACAATCATTTTTATTGCACTATCCTAATATTTTATAAAGTGGTGAAAGCTGATTGTTAATAATAACGCAAATCCTATTTTGGCATTGCTCTAGCTGGTGGTTTGAGTCAACCCCCATGTAGTTGTACTTTCGTGGCCGATTAATGGATGCACAACAAAAATTGTCTAAATAGGCATTTTCAAAGGTTTTAGGTATCTTCCACTGTGATGGAATCGACAGCACGCTAGATTAATTAAAATATTATAATTTATTGTACATAAAAAAAATTAATGTACATCAGATTTCAAAGATACAAGTTTAACAACAATAAAAATGGAAGAGATTTTTTACATATACACATTTTGTGTGTGTGTGTGTTTGTGGTTTAAATTGAAACTGATTCCTCAGATACCACGTAGTTTATTTTCTGAGCCGAAGCGACTAATTCATATATCGTATCGTTAAAATTGTATGAAATTATGAATAATTCAATATAAAGATGGCTGTGGCTATCATTAAAATTAAATGTAATGCATAAATGATTGTATACCTATTGATGAGTCAGCCAGACTGGCGGCATATCAATGTTCATTATAAGTCTAATTCATTATATTTTACACGTACATAATGTATTGTCAGACATCGGACGTGTTTACTAGCCGTAGTCTAAAGATGCAAACCAACCTTTTTTCCTATTTGCGTTTTTGTCTTTATTAAAAAAAAAGAAAATTACGTGACATTTTAAAGCCCGCCATAATTTTGTAATATCGTATTCGTATATAATTTATGTTTTTTTTTACTAAGGTAATATTCTCCCTGATGAAACGATGACAGCTTGCACAGATTCAGATACCGTAAAAGTCGTAAAACGTTATTTATTATATTGCTTGCAACACTTATTATTTTAAAGTCATAACTATTTAAAAAATCATGATTAAAACTAATAATATTAAAAACATTATGTTAATTAAATCTGTATGATAAGAACGAGGAAAATACTTCCATATTGATTTAACAAAGAATGTTTCTCCAATTGGGCTTTTGCATGCGATTTATTTATAGCTTATTCGTCATATTTCTGGCTTTCAATCACTTGAATGGCTATATCGCATACAATGTATGTATTTAGGTGATTCATGAATAAGTCTGTGACTGATTTATTCTTAAGACATATATTTTATGAATAACATTTATATAAATATTTTTTTATTCTTATGGTTCTGTAATTTTCTCTGTAAGTGATTTAAATGTAAATCTTCTGAGAAAATAAATGTCTTTAACCGTATATATCTTTTTAAAACTTATTTCAAATATTTTTAATATAGACGAAGTTATTCTTAATGGATGACATTTTAATTCATTGGGGTAACATTAAATAAATGGAACTCGATTTAATAAACTTCTCAGTTTCGTAGTAATATTTTAAATTAGGTAAGATTTCTTCTTAGTACATATACTCTTAGCTACTAAAAGAATATGTATAAAGGAAGATTTTTAAATTAAAACATAACTTAAGTAAATGGTGTTAATTAATTTTTAATTATATAATACATATGTCGGGCCGGTTGGCGTGGTTGGTACATATTTGCCTTTCACGCCGAAGGTTCGATTTCCACCCAGAAAAAGTATATATAAAAGAAAAGTAGTATATGTAGTATATCAGTTGTCTGGTTTCCATAGTAAAAGTAAAAGCTCTGCTTAATTTGAGATCAGATTGCCATGTGTGAATAATGTCCCAGGATATTATATTATTATCAATAAACGGTACGAGATATTCCATTGACAACTGAACTTGAATTTCTAAAAGTTTTTCTATGGAATGTATCTTTAAATATCGCCTAACTGTGGAATGCAATTAGTTTACTTAATCACTCACTTGTCTCAGCTGCTGATAAGAGCGTGTGATAAGGATGGAGTTGAAGACAGACTCATCAGTGCCCCATTGTCCCTCTCCGGCTGACGCCAGTGCCTCAGCGTCCGCTTTGGCCGCGCCCTCGTCGACACCCGCGTTCTCATCGCGGTTGGCCATGCACAGGGACACGCATAGACGCTTGAAGTGACCCGAGGTGTCACCTTTAAGGTCCGACTCTAAACTCTTGCCGTATACTAAAAAAATATCAAAGAATATATTGACAGCATTTTTGAACTCAGTATCTTCATAATAATATATAATAACAAGCTTGCCAGTCACGATTTTGTGCTGATGAAATAAGAAAGTAAAAAAATATTCTGAAACCCGATCGCACCGCCACTTACTGGATTTAATCTAAACCAACCAGGGACCCACCCACAAAACAAATATCAAAATCAGTCCAGCCATTTCGTAGAAATACAGTAGAGTACACGTAGCGAAGAATTATATACATAAACATACATATATATAAATATACCTAAAGATAAAAATGTTTGTTAAAAATATATTATTATATGACATCTACCAACTACGACGTCAAAAAACGCTTCTTACTTAGCTTTTTTTTTCTTAAACAAAAAACATTTAAATCCAATTACCATTAATTAATGAAAGTAAACGAAGTTTCTGCAAAAGCTTATAAAGAATAAACGTATAACCAAACTCTTTAGTAAAGTTAAACAATTTTATTAGTCTAATTACGTTGGCTCACGAACGTTGCTTTTCCATTGTCTATGAATACAAATGGCGCATGACGTTACTATACATGACCTACTAACTCATGGTCGGCGCCAATATAATGATATGCGAAGTAATATCATAATTTGTATTATATTCGTCAATTAAATGCAATAAAAAAAAACGGCCTTATAAACGTTGCTTAAAGAGTTATTACTTAAAAATGCTGTGTCTTCTTCTTTCAAATTTCAAATCAATAATAACAGAGAGAACGAAATCAATGTTTAAATAAACATCCGCTAAGTAAAGTTTATAAGTAAGGCCGTAAAATTGTAACGCATCCTTTCATAATTTTTCAAATAAACTATAAAGACTATTTGTATAGAAGATTCATTAAAATTTATATAATAATAAATTATATATAAAATATTTTCACATTCATTGTTATGTATAATATGCATTTTACGCTTTCAAAGAATTCATATTGTTATTACTGAGCCATCAATTGGTTATTAGTCAAATCAAAACATTTACGTGTCAGAACATGTCTTTAATAAAATAATTTCACATAATAAAATCGTTATCAAGATTCAGCAAAAGAAACAGTTATAATATCACAAGTAAGTATTAGATATATAAAACGCGAAGGTGCATTATTATGGTATTAATATACCTACTCTGTCATATACTGCAACCATTTTATTGATTTTAAACATAAAATACGTAAACGACAACACGCTACAACGTTGAGTGTCGTGTAGTATGTACTTGTGATCTATTAAAAAAAAGCGAGAATCAAAACAGTGGTTTAATTTTGATAATTTTGAGTACAAGTTTCTATATAATATTTCTAAATGTAAAGTTTATGGCGCAATAATAAATTACGTTATTGCCGTTACGTGTATTGCATCGAGTCTTAATTCTTATTAGACTTAATATTTTAACTTCGTTAATAATTTTTGAGTTAAACGCATTATAATAATACGTTATATTTATGTATGGTTAATGTAAAATAATCGTTTTCATAAAAATACGGTATAAACCGTGCGCAGTGCATTAGGCACATCGCGTGCAAGTTTGAAAAGTAATTTTTTCAATCCGCGATGTCCCAGAGGTATAAACATTAATCGAAAATTGAGGATTCAAACCCAAGCAAGCACCATCGAATTATGGGAAGGGAACCTCAATGATAAATGAAACTTCACATGGCAGTTATGCCTCTATGATGTCATAGAAACGTCAAGATTTTTTTTAAATTAACATAAATTCTTGCTTACATTAATGGCGTCAGGAATGCCAGCGTTTTCACGATTTTATTTAATAAATTGTAGTAAATATAATTACCAATTAATAGAAAGTTATCAAACCAATCTATGTAAGTATGAAATCATTATTATCAACATGGTTTATTATATATATTATATAAATATATAAAAAAAGTAATTAGTAATATCCTTTTTTTATAAGCGGATTTCACGGAATGTGTATAAATATCTTGTTTATAACGGATTAATTTAATGTTGTTGATGTATTTCGTAACATCCTACTCGAGTAAGACATTTTATTAACGATACAATACTACAATGGCGTTGTGCGTTCGTTTTCGGACCCACATCACAATGGTAATAAAACTTAATTTAGCTCTGAAATAATTTTGAACACTTAAAGCGAATAGAAAATGTCTTAATCAAGAACTGCACGAAAGGTATTTAATTATGTAAATAATCTAGCAAATATTTTTTAGTGTCATGTGTTAAAAAAAAAATTACGTACGTTGTTCATAAAACGCTGAAATAGTCCTTATGCCATAGTTAGATAGGGTGCAAAGGATTTCAATGATCGCTTCTTCATCAGTTCCTATCCCCGCGACCGCGTCATGCAACTCCTTAGCGTAGAAGTGTGGGAGGGGAGTCATAAGAGCTATTATCACGTTCTCGAGGTTACCGCCAAGTTCGCTCTTCAATTCACTGATGAGGTCCTGTTAAAAAAAAAAAGTTATTTGCATATCAAAGGCAACATTTCATTCATTATTTTTCTTTAGAATAGACTATTTATTTTTAAATCACAATTAATATAGAAACATTTACAACATAAAACTGAATCTAAAAAATCAAAAAGGCATCGGTGACTAGATGAAATAAGTATCTGTACTTCATACTTCAGCATTTATTATTATTCTAATTTCAGTTACTACCAAGTAATGTGAAATTTTCAAGGAATTGAGTATTAAATAGTATGTACAGGCGGATGTTTTGTATAATCTTCTACTTATAGGTTAATATAAATACAAGGCTATAATTATATTACTCATAATATAATGGCGCGCATACTTTAAACCATGACTGAAGAGAAAGCGGAGCAGAGAATATTAACAATATGACGTTCATCGATAAACTATGTTAGGAATACGCCCAATTAGTTAATAAAAGTAATAATTGTCTATGGTTAATAAAATAAATTATTTATCTATTATTTTTATTTGTAAGTAAGCAAGAGGGCTATGACTCAGAGCGAGTGGGATCTAAGCCGGATGCCTTTACAACAATAAATATGCATATAGAGTAGTTAAGAAATTATATAGACTAGAGTTAATGTTATAAGTATAACAGAATATCCGTTTAACGAACGATGTATTCAATTAATTTTGTTGTATCTTAGAGTATTCAATCTTTATAAGTCTTTAAAAGGCGTCTTTAACAGAAAGTCTGACAAATGGTCAATTTTGCTACACAATAAAATTGTAGGAGGTATTAAACTTTTGCAAATACTATCAAAGCGCAGTCAACCTTGGTATCGAAGATGTTCCTATTGCCTATATACCTATACCCATGTTATTGCTTATTTAATTGATGGACACGACTAACTAGGTACTGAGTTATATGCTTCTTTATCGGTTTATCTATATGAAACCATAGACAATTTACTACTTTTTATTCATTTGACGTATACGAAACACAACAAATCGGAGTAAGTATTGTAAATAACAGACACTCTTTTAAATACATTTTATTGATTAAAAAAACTAATCTGTTTATTTTTGTAAATTTTTGATTGGTCATTAAAACCTTTTTTACTTCGGTCATAAATAGAAAAATAAAATCTAACATAGTTATTATAATTATTGATTTGAAATTCTGTATGTATTAATTATGATTGTATGTTATCGTTTTATATATTATGATAAGGCGTGGTTCTTTTTAAAGGATTTAGCATGTAATACGTTCATTTAAATGTATAGTCTAATATCGAAAAACTTTGATTGATATATACTTTATTTATTTATTATTAATTTGCATAAATTATGCAAATGAACACATGAAATGAAATTAAGAGACATCAATTCTACAATTGAACACAAATAGATAAAAAGATATATATGATATAATAAAAAAAAATTGTTAAAAGTAATTTGTTTGTATTATAAGTATTTAAGTTGCATTAAGCCTAATTCATCACAGGACAGCTAAAACTACCTAGTCTAGAAAGCTGAAATTTGGAAAGTTTTAGAGACTTTTAGAAAGACTTTTTTTAAAAATTAGAGCGAGCCCTGTAATTAATTAGAATGGTGTTGAATATACAAAAGTCATAGTAAGCCGGCTGATGTTGACATCAATAGTAGATCTTATAGCTAAAAAGCAAACCGACCGTCAGCTGCCCAACTAGCGATGGGTTTGGCTGTGGGAGGGTGCGAAAGTGATAAAAAATAAAGTAATAGTACGCCGGTTGAAACTTTTCTCATGAATAGTTAACATCATACTGAACTGGAAAATAATCATCAGCTGCATCATGGACGGGGGATTATATGTCAGCTGATCGCATGAACTTGTAAAAAAATATGAAAAATAAAGTCACAGTACGCCGGATGAAATTTTACTATGTCATTGCATATATATTTCAAAGTATGAAAACAATAATCAGCTGCCTGGGTGGTGGTGGAAAGATCGTCAGCTGAAGCATTAAAGATTTGAAGTAAGCCGGTTGATGTTGACGTCGATAGTTGGCTCCATGATTTGGCTCGGCTTAAAATCACTACCTAAAATGCAACACTACCTCCCGGAACTGGCTGATAAAGAAATATTGTACTATGTATAAACACGAATACTCAAAAACATAAATACTCTTGCCGTAAGAAACGGTTTTAAAAGACATCGATGTTTATTTCTTTAATGACGAGATAATTATAATAATGATATCTAAAACTGTTACACCTTTTGCAAGCTTGTAAACTGTCGACTGTGACAACTTGGCAACTATGTAAACAATGATAAGATTAAAACATTGAGCGAAGAAAATAACTAGCGGCGTGCGATATCTGACCCCACGATGATTAAAATTACACTAATATTAAATTTTCTACATCTTTTTTATTTTTACGCATAATACCGTACCGTTCTTACTTATATTTTTATTATTTATTGCCGTGTTCTGTTTATAACGAGCAGTAAATTGTTTTAAACACCTTAAAAATATATGACTGAAGTTAGACATTTTTAAACATTTATAAAAAAATGTATTGGGAATCTATAAATGCCAAATTTCGAGTCTATTGGATAAATTATAATATAATGGATAAATTTGGCATAGTTACTTTTTTCGTGACCTGCGACGCTCATTAAAAAATTTTATGCCAAATTTATTAAATTATTTATACTTAATGAAGAATTACTTTGTATGAATTTTACTCTTTGCCAAAATAAGAGGCTAAAATATTTTTATCTGCCTTATTGCAAGTACTAATAAAATGAATTAAAAATGTACATATTATATGTTTTTTTTTAATCTATGTATAAAAAACAGGTTTTTCGATATATTTTTTTATCATTAGGTTGAAAAATCTATGATTGCAATTGAATATGCAGACTACATTTTAACTTCTAAAAAGAGTACAAATGTTTGACGCGGATGGTTTTAACCGTAGCCGAGTACAAACAATGCCCCAAACACCATTACCATAGCAAGTCTGACTCAGTACTTAGTGAATAAGGAAAAATTATCAAGGCCGAAATATTAAATATTTTTAGATGCCATTGAACAAATATCACTATTACTAAAGTTATAATGCCTTAACGATTAACTTGATCAACTTGGAGAAGTAGACGCGACGCTATATCGTTAAAAATAACTTCAAAACCAGGGGAATCCTGCTAATTTACAACGTTTGTATCATACATACTTGATTATATTCTTCACAAACATAAACCTTAGTTGAATCGTAACTTGGAGCGAGTTTTAATCATTTTCACATAGTCACGATACGTTACCGAATCCGATCTAACTTCGACCGAATCCTTTTTTTTTTTTTATAGAATAGGAAGGCGGACGAGCATATGGGCCACCTGATGGTAAGTGGTCACCAACGCTCTTAGACATTAGCATTGTAAGAAATGTCAACCATCGCTTACATATCCAATGCGCCACCAACCTTGGGAACTAAGATTTTATGTCCCTTGTGCCTGTAATTACACTGGCTCACTCACCCTTCAAACCGGAACACAACAATATCAAGTATTGCTGTTTTGCGGTAGAATATCTGATGAGTGGGTGGTACCTACCCAGACGAGCTTGCACAAAGCCCTACCACCAGTATTACTGGATAGTTGTTAGTTGAATAGGAAAACGGTAAACAGCAACGATTACGATTGTAACAATTTCTTAGAAGAATTTCTTCGGAGCATATAATTGTTTATCAATTTTTGTAAAGAATCTGATAAATTAGTGTAACCTGGTTAGTTATAAATGGACCTGCATGTGTGAGAAACCTCTACTGATAATTACAATAAGGTCCCAGCTCATTAGAATGAAAATTCCTTTGTTACTGTGTATAATTAAACCTTTCTAACTCGGAATACTGTAATTGAATAGACTTTGAAGCGCGTTTTGACGATAATGTTACAAGATTACTGCATCAAAATAATTTGATTCTATTATAAGTTTGTAATTTATTAAATCATAGACTAAGTCGATAATGTAAAAATGTACATGGGATATGTCATAATCATTTTGAAGGAATATAAAAGATATTAATATTTTTAAGTACCAAACCACTGGACGACGGAGCTTGGCTCGTCATTCTTTTTTTTTTTTTTTTGAAAAAAGATTTGAGTTTTTTTAGAAAGTTTATATATAGATAAATAATAGGCAATATAAGTAATTGCTCATTTAATACGATAAGATTTATTACAACTGGCGTAATTGTCATTACTTTTGCTGCGTGTTTTAATCCTATTTTGCAAAGTTATCATCTCCATCCGCTATCAGACAAAATGATGCATCAATGAAATCAGACTTTATAAGAAAATTCATTCAATTGTATTCTCGTTAAGGTATTAAGTGTATATTCTTAAAAGATTTACTTTATCAATCTTGAAGCGTTTTTACCGACACGAGAACGGTATCGGGTTTCGATACATTAACGGCTCACGTTAAATGAACAAATATGAATAACACATTTATTGATTTCGATCGCTGACCTAGACTTGCTGGCTCCTGATCTATTGAATGATTCGTAGGAAGTTTATATAATTTTTTTTTAAAGTTTAAAACGTAATATTAAAAAGTTTCGTTACCAGTATAGATATATAAGTTTTTTTTAATCTGTATTTATAAAATACTAATTCGATATATTATCGTCCTGTATTTCTAGTTCCTTTTTTAAAGTAAATCCTTAAATATTAATTTATTGAACACCTACGCAATAATAGTAAAAAACTTTTTAAAATATTATTATTGTATATTATGTAGTTATCCGATGTTATTGCCTGTTATCTGCATTGCAGGTTTAAAGTGTACAGTTGCGCTGAATGTAGGTAGCATACCTTAGAATGTAGGTCTTTCGGTTCATTGACTTAGCACGAGATCGTTTTACTTAACAATTTCAGATTTCTCAGAAAATAAAACATTGAAAGTATTGACAACGAAACATTTGCACAGTTAGCTTACTAGCGCTTTACAGCGTATAATTCAGTATTTATAGACTACCTTAGGGGTTAAATTTTAAAAATTCTTCTTTAGGCTAACTTACTCTGTAAAACGAACCCATATGTACATTTTCAAGGTGCTAGCGCCGGTAGTTCGGGCTATACATTGATGTCAATCAACTATTTTTATATATATATATATATTTTTTATAGAATAGGAAGGTGGACGAGCATATGGGCCACCTGATGGTAAGTGGTCACCAAACGCCCTTAGACATTGGCATTGTAAGAAATGTCAACCATCGCTTATAGCCAATGCGCCACCAACCTTGGGAACTAAGATTTTATGTCCCTTGTGCCTGTAATTACACTGGCTCACTCACCCTTCAAACCGGAACACAACAAGTATTGCTGTTTTGCGGTAGAATATCTGATGAGTGGGTGGTACCTACCCAGACGAGCTTGCACAAAGCCCTACTACCAGTATATATACTGTATTTATAATTGATTAGTTAACAACACCAAATTAAAATATAATAGGGTATCATATTTACTGCTATAAATTAGATGTTTTTGAATAATAGTAATAATAATAATATTACTACAACTATTACGTATATAATACGAATAAGAAATTAAATTAGAAATTACTGCATTTGCAATCATTTCTTGAAGGTATGATTCCAAATTCAAATACAAATTATGGTAAAACATTATATTATTCTAACCGCGCAAAGCCAATAAATTTCATTTTAAAGAATAAAACTTAATTTAATTATGTTTTTAGTAGGGTTGCCAACAAATTAAATAGGTTGTTATGTGTTTTCGCAAAATGTTACAGCATAATATCTCACTGCTAGTAACACTAACTTGGTAATTGTAAATGATAATTGATAAGTGTGGGATGAGCGTGAGTTACGCAATCTAAAATATTTAGTGTCAAAATTTAAATATTATTCATTCAAGAATTTTCAAATCATATATATTTTTTAATTTCCAGATTAAATTTACTGTAAAGCGATCGTTTCGAAATTTAAATACAACCGGAAAGAACCGGACAAATTTCTACGATGTGAGTCATGAAAGTTAAGGAAAAATTTAGCACAAATGTTATTCAGGATTTAAATGAATGTTTGTTTAACATTTAAAAACACGGTAGCCCTTAATATACGAGGGGATATCCGAACCGTCGCGTAACGCCTATGTAATCCAATCGACTGTGCAGAAATCTACTCGTAAGTTATTTGAGGCATAAACAAATGTAATAGTCGGTAGTAGTAGTAAACATTTATTTTACTTTGACCCGCGGCTTTGCTTGTGTGGGTTCAGTATCGGTACCCCATGTTCTGTCTGTACCTCTGACGTATATGTAAACTTTTTAATTTCAATTGATTGAACTGTAGAAACGTGAAAGCGTGTCAAACAAACTCACTTTCGCATTTATAGTACTATTAGTTAGGATTGCGCTTGAATGTCATGAAAAAACTTTAATATTTTAATATATTAATTCGGTGTTCTTTCGAGTTCAATTGAAGTCGTGCTTTGTGATAACTAAATTACGCCTTAATCGTATCAACCTTCCCATGTCAATGAGGTCATTTGTCTTAATAAAATTATAAGTGTAAAAATTACCTTTCCATAGTTAGTTTTGAAGGTTTCGGCGATTTCCAAACGTTGAACGATACCACGGCGGCAAAGGACGTCGATGATGGCCTTCTCATCGGTACCGAAGCCTTTCATGGCCTTGCGGAGCGTCTCCGCATCGGCGGCCGCTTCGAAGGGTTCCGCGGGGTAAACCGTGGGCGTACACTACAAAAAAAAATGGTTTGTTATTTTATTTGAGTGCCTACCGTACTTATGTACTAATGTAGTGTGGCTTCCTTACTTATTTTAATCTAAATATTTTTATTACTTGTACTATTTTATTATTCGATCCATAATTGAAACTGCAGGTGAGTTATTTATTTCATAGTTTGTTTCTTTCATTGTATCTGGTCAGTCTTGCGTGACGTCAGATAAATTGCAGGTAAGTTCAGAGTTGGAAACATTTTAAGTATTTACGTAATTAATACGTAGCTATGTTTTATTCAATTATTTTGTTCCATATAAACTTGTTTTTTTTCTTCAATTTTTTTTGTATATACCTATTATACAAATTATATTAAGAGTATCAAAGCTTTCGATTCATCTATATGGAGGTAATTTGCCAATTTTGGAAATTAAAAAAGATTCTTAGAAGAAATTGATTAAATTGTAAACAAACTAAAACCTAAACTTACAAATCAATTGCCACTCTATATTTAAGCTGTTTACACATTAGTTCTCTTATAAAACCCGCTTTAGCGTCAACCTTGCCCCGAAAAGATGACATCATCTCATGAGAATCGATACAGCCATAGATTGTTCCACAATGTAGGAGGAAACTTACCTTGTACGGGTAATACTGCTGTCCGCTCATGTTGTCTTCTATAACAAAAATTAAGTATGGATAACAACGTGAAAACTTAAAAACCAAACACTGGAACGCATTTACGCTTTACAAACTAAAAATAAACTACAATCACGATTCACGCGAACCGGCTTTTTCGCTTTGCAAACAAAATTGTGACACAATAAGCATTTATGTGAAAAAAAGTTAAAACAAACGTGACACAAGATTTGTTGATATTATTAAACGAAATATTTCTTTATATTTTTAATGTGGAAATGAAATATAAATACATACTTTTATTTTAATCAGCGACACACCCAACCAAGACACTAGTGAATTCCGAAATAAACACGTCGTTCGTCGAGCGCTCTCGGAGAGGTCGGGCGGAATCGTAATCGTGGCGTTTTTGTTCTCCCTCTCACTCACTGCAATAAATAAGGGCTTATCAACCATTGGTTACACCAAAAATAAACAGTATTATAAGCTTACAGATATAAAACTTATGGACGTAAATTTAACTGTATTTACTAATATTTTCTAGATATGTGATATCTTTAATAGATTTCTTTTTGCAATCATTTGAAATGTGTTTCTTCAATGGACAATTAGTAACCTATATAAAGTTTTTGCAGTGCAAGTTGCATAACTATCTCTCGTTAATTTCTCGTATCGGACGTTCAGTATATAAAGTTCAATGTAAAATACATATTAACATTTAATTTAATTTTATATCAACATTAAAAAATGTTAACAGCATATGGTCCACGTAAGCGATGATGTCATTGGCGTCGCTCAGGCCCGCGGTTGCGCTACGGGGCCGCCGGCCGGGAAACACTCCTAACGCTAAGAGACTCATGTCTTATATCATCGTAACAGGTTCCTGTTCTAGAATTTTAGGAAACCTTAAATATTTTGGTGAAATTACACGCTTTATTTAGGTAGTGGATATAATTAGCATCCTTTTAACTTAAGGAAATTTAACAAGTCAATACAATATGCATAAATGTGTAAACGTTCATCTTGTTAGGCCTGAAAATTTTCGTTGTCAAATAGAATTTCGCAAACATTTTTACATTTACCAATTAATGAAGTTATGAAAAAGACACATCAACGACATTCTAAATATTTTAATTTGCTGATAGTACAGCCCTTAGTAGTACCTAGTTATCAGCATAATTTTAATTTGGGCTTTTTATTCCGTTTATAGTCACATTAAGATTTATAGAAAGCCTAGAATTTGTAGGTGTTTAATAAGGGCATGTATATACTAATAAAATTAATAAACTAAGGTAATTTTAGTGTATTTAACTTCACATTGCGAACCATTGGTAGCTTTAAGTTTTACTGACTTTAGATAGCTAATCAATGAATTTTATAATAATCCTATAAAAATAAACCTATTATATATTAAAATATGGACGCAGAAAATTATGTTTTAGCAGTTAATATGTGAGTAAAAATCGATTTGTTACGTGGGTCAAAGGTATGGCATGACGCGGTAATCGTCAGATCTTATTCACTATTATTAGATCATCAGCCTAAAGGAAAATCATGAATCAGTCTACATGAGGTACACGAATATAATATGACGATGTATATGATTGTAAAATGCGATGAATAATAGTAAAGGTGTGTGTCATGTTTGACTACAGGAACAAAGCAGTACCTATAGTCTACACTGCTGAAGTTATTTGTGTTGTGACTTGTAGTTACTGGTTGTGTCACGTTCTTTTGTTAAATCAGTTGCATTCTATCGGTAATATTTTCAATAAACAGGTGTATTAATTAGTACCACCTTAAGGATGATTATTTTTTTCGTGTATAATCTACTTCAGCGATTATATAGCTACATCGGTTTTTTTAAACTTATCGAGAAGTATATATATTAAAATAGTTTAGTATAGCGTGCCTGTAGATACTAATTTTAGACAATGCTATGAAACACACGAAATATAAAATCTTAATGATTAATACTTACATAAAATTTAATTATTAAGTCTGGTATGGTGTAGGAATTAAATATGAGATCGCTTTATGTTTTTATTTGGATTGACTTGGTACTATCATTAAAACTTCTACAATGGCACAACAAATAAAAACTTTTTTCTAGAACTTTAGTGTATTTTTAAATATTGTGCGTCTTAATATATATAGTTTTCAAAAAACACTTTTAGGGTGGAAAATACTTAAAGACAATTTAATAACACTAGTCTATACTTCTGACAGAAGTGACCTTGGAATTAAAAACAGGAATGGTCTTAGTTAAACTAAACAAAACAATCTAATCGACAAATAAATTTTGTTCTAAAAACAAGTTTTGATATAAGTAAAAAACTAACGAAAATGACCGTCCAATGTAGCTCAATGACTTTTTTATTTTATTTAATATTATCTTAGGCACTGTATCTGAGCTTCGTGACTTTTGTTTATTCTATTTGTATAAAATTGACTGACTTCTCATTTAAGATAAATTTTTATAAAGTTTAATTTCTAACGACGAATTAAAAGCGTATTAAAAAATATTAATAACATAGTTTCCATATTCTAATATATATTTAAATATTTATAAAATTAATTGGTGCTTGTAAGCTATTACTTGAACTTAAAGTATTCGTTAAGGTTTTTTTTCTTCGAGAACAAAATTTAGAAACCACGTTTTCGCAACATATAGGCATTACTTGATGTACAAAATTCTTAATTTTCTCGCAGACATCGCCGAGTTCGAGTAGCCGATTTAATCTCGGGTTGCGAGTCACGTATACAATATAGTTGGAAGTTTTCACGGTTACAAAGACGTAAACGTGTATAGTAATTTAAATAATTATTATTAAATTATTAAAAGTGTAGCAGCGATGGGAATATATCATGTATATTATGTACAAATAATTTCATTAATAATAAGTGTGACATGCTATAAAAGACGAACAGGTAGTACATTTAATAAAAAAAGTCACATCTTATGTGGTTGAGAATATAATTCGTTAATCGTGCAAATAAAGCTTAAAATAAATTTATAACATATATGAATAGAAATAAGAATTTTTTTAAAACACAGGTATGTAATTATTTTTGAAGAAGAGTATTACATGTATTATTGATATTTTTAATAAATGTATTAGTTTGTATTTTTACTAAAGATTATATTGTTTTCTGTTACTCTTATGTCATCTGTTATTTATATATGGTGCAAGTGTTAAATAAATAAAATATTTAAATTATTATTACATATATTTCTAAATAAATTATTAATATATACTATATATTTGAAATAAAGAAAATAAACATTGTATAAAATTGATTTATTACAGTAATACAATTATTTGGAAATACACAGATGGCAGACCATCAACGTTGTGACAGATACAAGTGCTTCAATATATATAAATATTTTTTATAATAGCATTTAGTCTTCTAAGAAGAAATACTGGCCTGCTCGTTTCTGTTCTATGTCCTATAAAAAAAATTGTATTTAAGACACATTTCAAATTTCTTATATAAATTTAAATAATATTTTTAATAAAATGTATACTACTTTATATTAAGATTTTATGATAATCATGTTATAAAAGGTTCTAAAATTTAATATAAAAAATATCTAAGAATCTTTCAAAATCTTGGATTATAGATCAATACACAATGGGTGAGTAATATTATAAGATTTTTTTCATTGATATACTCAATTTATCCATGACCAAGTTATTTTGCATTTGTATAATTATTGAAATTAGCTGTAATTTTATAATAAATGCAACCATACCTTAACAGAAGAATGTTTATTGATCCTAGGTCTGAAGTTGTTTGGATCCCTTCTGAATGTAATACCCAATAATTCCAAGAACTTATTCATGCCATTGAGTAGAGACTGCGGGGCATGAGCCGTTGCGTTAGAGGATGGGGTTCCCTCAAATACGATGACTCGGTCAGCAAGGTATGTGGCCATGATAAAATCGTGCTCGACTACAAAACCTGTTCTCTTGGCATGAAGGATGAACCTGGTAAAGAGATTTATTATACATTTTCTACTTAATGAATTACACAAATTATTAAAAATGAACTAGAACAAACAAAACCAATAAAACAATCATCAAATAAGTTATAAAGGTAGAATCAATCAAAGTCTATTAAGTAATAATAATTAAATAAAAAAACATTTAGGTTATAATGAAAAGAAAGAACTAAAACATATTTTATCAATAATAATTTATAAGTATTAAACTTGAATTATTGTTGGGATTAAATTATTTTTTATGGCACTTAGTATTTCAGATGTAAAAAGAATTAAAACTAATTGCTATTCTGACAATACGGTTAAAACATATGGTTTACAGACAGAACAGAAGAACAGAACTACATGCATTCATGAATGGAGTTTTATTGATTACTACATTAGCCATTAAATTCAGCCCTTTATTACTAACATAGACACTTGACATTTCATCTCTTTTATAATTAGGATTTCCATCTATTAAATTTTTTATTGGTAAGTGGTAAAATAGTTAGTGGTACAATTGAAAATAATTAAATTTAGAAATATTTACCTTTTTATGACTTTAGCGGCAACCAAACGCTGTTCAGAATCGAGGTAAGCAGAGGGTTCATCAATAAGGTAGACATCAGCAGGCTTTCCGAGACAGAGCACCAGTGCGACACGTTGCAATTCACCACCAGACAAGTTTTGCACTTCTTGGTCCATTATTTCTTCAATTTTCATTGGCTTCATCACATCTGTTATGAACTGAAATTAATGTTATGAAATGTAATTTTATATGTTGAATAGGTTTTTATTTGTGATTTGTGGCAGACAAAGAAATGGACTATCATTCAAGTGGTCACCTTACCCCATACACATTGAATAGCATTGTAAGGAAACCATTTTATACAATAATCAATGTGTTGCCAGTTATATTTGATATTCGGGTAATAACACTGGCTTACTTGAGCTTCTAATGAAAACAAAAACAGACAAAGTATACTGTTAAACAGTAGAATAACTGATGAGTGAGTAGGCATTTTATTATATATTTTATTATTTAATTAATTGTATTTACCTGAGGATGTGTGTATGCATCTCTTATCTTGTCATGAAGCAAACTGCGCACTAATCCTTGGGATTTGGGTGATATTTTCTGTGGCTTATAACTAATATGTAGCTGCGGCAGTTGGCTAGCACCTACAATGAATTATGGAAATTATTTATGTTAATGTTGGAAATTTCTTTATTGTACACAACAATTGTAGTTGTAGTATGCATTAGTGTTTCTGTCATTAATTTGATCAAGTAGGTCAGATATTATGGCAGTATAATCAAATTAACAATTGTAAATACATCATTATTGTATGCAATCTATAAGACTTTTTTTTCATATATAATCACATAATACTCTATGAGAAAAAAAACAGATTTTATCAGTTTTTACCTTCAGATGTCATAGATGATTCAGCATGTTTCAGACACTTTTGAAACACAGGATGAAAAAACAAATCAAATAATTCAGTTCTAGCCATTATTAAGATTCAACGTTTTATTCATCAACTATAAATTTACCATTAGCCTATATAACCTCCACTGTTTAATGTCATCTACATTTTTATAGTAGAATTAATTAATTAATTTTAAATAAGCGTATTTTCACGACAATAACATTCAAAGAAAGTAAGGAAAACCTTTTAAAGTATGTAATTCCTTCAGTAGATTTCACGACAAAACCAAACATTTGACAAATGACGAAAACTTGACAGTTAAATAATTTGTGTTGCCACTTTATAATGTTATACGCAATCGGATACGTTAACTGAAATAAAACATTTCTTGCATCGATGTTGCATTATATGCATTACGCATAAAGCATTTTTTTTTAATTAATAAAATTAAATTGTTATAAAAAAACAATGTTTTTTAATGTATACATATATAAAGTAGTACGCGGTTTCAAAGTTCTTTTGGTACTTGTAAAGCTGGCCAAACACAACGTAACGTCATCGAGGCACGGAAAACATAGTTTTATCTTTTATTATATTATTTAGTTACTGAGTTTAACATTAAAGTTTTGCTATTTTCGTTTTCAGATATGCAGACTTCATAATCAGTATAATATAATGTAATTTATATATATATATAATATAAATAATTTACCCTTGCATGAAGGAATCTTTTATAAAAATGTTGCTAAAATTCTATAATAAAAATATTGTTTATAAAAATCTCTAATAACCTTAAACACAAAATAGGTATATATATCATTGAAAAAATTATCTATTTTTTGATGCAAAAAAAATTTGTAAATGGCTTACCTTCATCTGGCTCCAAATTACCGGCTAACATTCTAATGAATGTTGTTTTACCAGTACCATTTTCACCAAGCAGTACTAATATCTCAGAGTCTGAGAATTCTCCTTGAGCCACATGCAGGCTGAAGTCGCCCATTGATTTGTTCATTTCTGGATACTCATAGTGGTTCATTCTTTTTATCTGTATTAATATTTTAAAATTGGAATGATTTTGTCTGTGTTGCTTTTGTTTATGTGCAGTACATGCAGTATTCAAACTTAAAAAATATCTGTCTAGTCTAGTCTATAGATCTAGTTTTATATTTACTCAATGTTAAAAAATCCCAACTTGTTTATACATAATAAATGATAATACATAAATATAACATACCTCTTCCTCTGTAGCAGATTCTGCTACTTTAAAGACAAGTGATTCTGTTCTGAATCTCATATTTTCAGTGGGCACAAACCCATCAAGGAATATATTTATACCTGCAAATATGAATCCATTTATTAAGTAAATTAATATGAAAATTACAATAATATTAAGATGTGAATATGAGTATAGATATGGATATATTTATAAATATGCTGGATAATGAATGAATACACTAGTTTATAGTAGTAAAGTTTCTTTTTTCTATTAATACTTACCTTCTCGAACAGAGAAGGGCATAGTCACAACACCATAAGCACCGGGAACACCGTATAAGCAGCAGATGAAGTCTGACAAATAATCCAACACCGATAAGTCATGCTCTACTACAATAATGAACCTGTTAACAATTTTTTTCAATTAAGATACATAAATAAGCAATTTATTAAGGTTTTTCGCCATTTATTTTCAAGTATTGAGTTGAATCATAATGAATTCAAATTTAAAAAACATGATGATCTTAAAATTAGAATATAAAGCTTGTATAAGGAACTCAAATTTGAATGAGGAAGATACATCACATACATGTATGTCACTTCATCACTCAGATTGTCAAGTTTGTTAGTGAAAGATTTACTTTCCTTTGAAATCAAAATATACTACTTCATGTAGCCTATATTAAGAAAGTATACTAACCACTTGTAAATAGTCATATTTAAGTTAAAGCTTAAAATTTTTACATTCTATGAAGAGGACCCATCAAGCCACCCAGTTCTTTAATAAAGTATGTAGACAAATTATTTATAGAACATTCTTACAATACTTATGGAAAGTGTTTAGATATATGACTGATACTAATCTAATTATGCATATTTATAAATTCCTAAAGACTAAGATACTGTTGGCATTGTGGCAAATTATTATCATATAACTTACTTATCAGGGTCTATAAGTGAGCGTATAGTTCTTGCAGCATTTAGACGCTGCTTGACATCCAAATAGGAAGATGGTTCATCAAACATAAATATGTCGCCATTTTGGATACAAACCATGGCGCAAGCGAAACGTTGCAGTTCACCACCAGATAATGCTGCAATTTCTCTGTTACGAATATGTGTCAAATCTAAAACAATGACAAATAATAGAAATTGTACCTTATAACATTCTTTAATTTTTATTCAATATTATTATTCATTTTAAGCGGTTACTTACTCCAATTATTACTTACAACATATGTATTTTGGGAACTAAAAAGGAAATTAAAAAAAAAAATTGATAATAATAAATTGAATGATACCTACCAAGCATTCTACATATTTCAGGCTGATTTTTTCTTTCATCTTTCTTATCAAGCAATTGTCCAACAGTTCCTTTGACTGCTTTAGGGATTTGATCCACATATTGAGGTTTGATAAGAGCTTTTAAATCATCTTCAAGGATTTTGGTAAAGAAGTTTTGAAGCTCTGAGCCACGGAAATGAGACAGAATCTCTTGCCAGTCTGGAGGATCCTGATAATTATAATTTATAATTTTTTTATTTTATAAGTAGTTAACAATAATATAATAAATAATAAATTAAAATTGTACTTAATGTTATCAAGTATTTACTTAAAACATACATAGAAATAACTAATGCAAGTAATTACATCAAATAATAATTAACAATATATTTAAAATAAACAGAGCAATATTAAATAAAATAAACACTGATATTAATCAAATTTTTAATCCACTTCTAAGGATAATGAAAGCTTTAGATCTTTAAACACTTTTAATTTATGCTTTTATTGTTTCTGCATAAAATAATCTTATAGTATATACTTTACTTTATAATATTTTTGTTTTGAAATTTCTCTAATAATATATATATAATAAATTTCTTTTTTTTATGTATACCCTAAAAATTAATTATATATAATATTTATATAAAGACTCACCGCATATCTACCCAAGTTGGGTTTCTGTTTTCCAGCAAGAATCTTCAAAGCAGTTGATTTTCCAATACCATTCTGACCAACAAGACCAAGAACTTCACCTGGTCGAGGTATTGGTAAACGATGTAGTTTAAAAGAGTTCTTTGAATATCTATGTGTTGTATGCTTCTCCAAGTTTGATGGAATATTAATGATGGTGATGGCATCAAACGGGCATTTCTAAAAAAATGAATCCTCAAATAATTACATTGTATAGGTGTAAATAATAGTCTAAATAAATCATGAATCGATAACAACTTAATTTGATTTATTTTGTTACATAATAACAAAAAAAAAGTCATTAACAATAGATATTAGTAAATTGAATAATGAAGATGTTTATATATACAATATCTATACTTGTGGCTGTTTATATAATAGATATAAGACATCCTTAGAAAACAGAAGTACAATTTATGGGCGTTAAGAAAATTTATAGAAACTTGTATAATTGAAAGTTTACTGTGACATGTTACAAACCTTGACACATATACCACAACCGATGCAAAGCTCCTCCGATATTGTAGCGATCTTGTCGTTCGGAGTTACCTCGATGCACAGTTTACCCATACGCACCACAGGGCAACTTTTCTTGCATTCTTGCCTACATCTTTTGGGCTTACAACGGTCAGCATTCACGATTGCGATACGTGTAAGTTTGTCTGTCTCTTCAAAAGCTTTTTTTCGAGACATCACTGTCAAGTTAAATGCACAAATTATAACACAATAATCAATTTTAAGATGCCTTTTCAGTATATATTTCAGTCAATATGCCATGATTTCCAGGAACCTTAATATAACCTCAATAATTATCATATGGTAGACTGTAATAATAAACTAATTAAAAGAAATTTTAACCGAAATAGATTCATTTGAAAGAGTCATTTTTCTTATATATATAATGTATTAGAAAAAATCATAATACCTAATAAAATACAGCGAACGTTGGCTAGACTTTGCCTACGTTCGCGTGTCCTTACGTCTCGTAATGTCAAAAGGAACAATATTAAAGATTGTTACGTTCAAGTGAAACGCCAAATAAAAAAAAAAAGAACTGTTCGGATAATCCATCAAGAACTGTCGAAATAAATTTTATATTCATTGAAAACTCTTGTTTCAGTTAATTTATTTTATTTTATGACATAAAGTATAACTATACTATAACTAACTTAATGTTATGTTTTCATAAGATATTAACTATGTAAAAAATAACCGAATAGGTATAATAAATTTATTCTAAGAAAACAATTAAAAAATAATAATAAGCCTCCAAAAGCCCAATGCCGCATGGTATATGGATACTTGCAAAATAAATAACAAATCACTAAAAAAATTATAACCACCACAAGACCACAAAATCAGAAATAATAAAACACCATCGCTCTGAAAGTACTGATACGGTCTTAATTTCGAAGATGTACAATAAGCCTGCAGGACTGACATAGTCTATATATTATTCTGTTGATGTAGTGATATTAAACCTCATTTAGTCTTTATTCTTTTATAATATCATATGTCACTTATTTATTATGTGGAATAAAACCTTCAAGTCAAGGTTTTGTCTTATTACAATTTATTCCACATAATTATTTAATGTATTTACAAAATGGATAAATACTTAAGACCTGATCGTTTAGATGTTGATCCCTCCAATAGTTTCGCACCGAAACATTGGGAACATTTGAAAAGAACATTTGAAAGCTTTCTATCGTCTTCTGATTAACTTCACACGGCTGAAAAGGTACTTACTACTCATAAAAAATTGGATTTACTAATTAACCATGTTTCATCAAACATATTTACCTATATAAGCGAATGTTCTACATATGAAACGGCACGGGCCATATTGGATAAACTATCTATAGACACGCTCTAGCTACGAGAAAACAGCAAATTGAAGAGTCGATAGACAACTATTTCGTATCAGCCTTTTGCCGTCCACTGCTGGACGAAAGCCTCCCCCATAGAACGTCAACCATCCCGATCTACGACTATTTACAAGCTTTAAAACAATTAGCGAAAGAATGTGATTTTAAAAATGTTGATGCAGTAACAAATAAAAATGATAATATACGTGACGCATTTATTTCCGGAATTCAGTCCAATAAAATAAGACAACGTCTACTTGAAAATTTAAACTTATCACTCGATGACGCTTACAATCAAGCATTTTCTCTAGAAATAGCTGAAGTTAGTTCGCAAAAGTATAATATCAGCGTAAATGCTATTCAAAATGATTATCTTAAAGTTACTCTACTCTTGTACGACCACACATCTGAATATGACAGTACAAATAGTATTAAAAGAGTAACTAATTTTAAACGGAAGTGCTGCTTCTCCAAGCTCATTAAGAAAAGCAACTCTGCCTGCCTACATAAAAGGAATAAGAGCACACGCTCTAATCGCAGTTAGCTTTATTGATGAGAATCTCTTTAAACGATGCGGTTTGAAAAGTTGGTCTAGTAATAAAAGTATTTCAATAGCATCAACTGATTTCACATCAGTAGTTGAGGGTGAAATTACTGTACCAGGTAGAATACTAGATCACGATTATGAAGGTTTAAATTAGTTATTGTAAAAAACCTATGTGCTGATTTTTAGCTGCTGCTAGAAAGTATGGCCTCACTATTAACAAAGATAAAAGTAAGTTCTCTCAAACTACAATAACTATTTTAGGCTATAATATTAAGGACCAAGTTATAAGACCCGATGCAAATCGTCTTCGACATCTGACGTCCTTAACGCCACCAAAAGACTTATCGTCTCTACGTAGGATCGTAGGTATGTTTGCACACTACAGTCGATGGATACCTAATTTCTCTGAAAGAATTCACGCTATATCTCACAATAAAATATTTGTTATTATTATTATTATTATTAAATAACTTTATTGCACACTCACAGCGAAAAAAGAAAAGAGAAGCCATATTATATAAATAAAATTGTGGACCTCAACATGATGCGTGCAAGGGCGGTCTTATCACTCAAGTAGTGATCTCTTCCAGACAACCCTGCATTAAGATGCTGGCAGGACCTAACGTGCGAGTGCACTGTACATACATATATATAAATGTAAACAATACATACACAAAGATATATATATATATACATTTATAAACCATACAACATATATCAATACATATATGCATAAATACATACATACATATATCTATTTACAATACAAACATTTATAACATTAAGAGTGGACAGATGAAGTGTGAAGGAACTAGATAGGTTACAGAGATAGGTAATAGTTTTTAGTACGAATTTTGACGATAGAAATTGAAGAGGATTGACGGATATCTGATGGAAGTGTATTCCACAGTCTTACTGCTTTTGCCGTGAATGAGTTAGCATATAGTTTAGAGTGACATATAGTGACATAAAATATTTCAATTCTCTGAAGATTTAATACAAAGATTTCAATCTCTTAAATCAGACATCATGAAATCTGCTTTGCATGTAATTGATTATAGTCTTCCTTTAACTGTCGAGACAGACACCTCTTATCATTCTATTGCTGCTGTTATCCCAAGATGGTCGACCTGTCGCTTTCTTTTCTAAAACATTAAATGTGACAGAACAAAATCATTCAGTCATTGAAAAAGAAGCTTATGCGATCGTAGAAGCTTTAAAAAAATGGAGACATTATCTAATTGGGAAACCTTTTCGATAAATAACTGATCAAATACCTGTATCATTTATGTTTAATAATAAATTGACAAACAAAATTAAAAACGACAAAATACAGAGATGGCGCTTAGAATTAGTACCATTTAAGTACGACATAATTTAGAGGCCTGGTAAAGAAAATGATGTTGCAGATGCATTATCACGCATATGTTCCGCAACTAAGGAGATACGAAATTAATTTCATTACATGAAGCTTTATGTCATCCTGGAATTACAAGAATGGCTCACTGGATTTAAACAAAGAATTTACCATACTCTATCGAATACATTAGAATCATGACAAGATCTTGTCGTGTTTGTTTAGAAATAAAGCCTAATTATGTACGAAATCCTTTTCCCAGTCTTAACTTAATTAAAACAACAGCTCCATTTGAAAAATTAAGTGTAGACTTTAAAGGAACAATTCCCAGTAATACGAAAAACAACTATATACTGACTGTAATTGATGAATATTCGCGTTTTCCGTTTGCTTTTCCGTCAAGCCATGGTTTTTGGTATGCCATGTTTTATACATTGTGGTCGTGGTAGAGCATTCATGTCTTCCGATTTAAAAGAATTCCTATATAATCGTGGTATGGCCACGAGTCGAACTACACCATACAATCCTCAAGGGAATGGTCAAGTAGAACGCCTTAACGCTGGTGTATGGAAAGCTATGCAACTAGCATTACTCTCGAAGAACATGTCCTTTGGGAATTATTTGCCTCAAGGCAGGGCTAATTCCCAATTCTGAATAGACATGTTCTTGAATGTAATGCTTGAGCATTACATTAAATCCGTTCTCTTCTTTGTAGTGCTACAAATTGCACGCCAAATTTAAGAATTTGAATCCTTAAATGAATTTAAAATCAACTTTTTATTTTCAGGATGCAAAAATTTCTAACATTATGCCAGATCAATCTACCATATTTGATGCCGTTGCCGGTCCATCCAGAATTTATATTTTAACAGACTATAATGCAAAAATCACTCCGACCAACCGACCAATTCAGCAATGTTGTGTGCGAGTCTTCAAAACAAAAAGGTGATTGGAAAAGTATCTATAAAATGCACTGTAGTTCGAAATTCCCGTCTTAACTTCTATCTCTAGTTTTTGTGGGCGGAATATAGGTGGTGCTGGTCGCTAAAAAACATTTTCCTCAAAAAATTTGAACGAAGTCATCATTCTTCTCTCTGAGTGTTCTGTGGTCAATCCAGTGCTGCCAACTTGGGGGTTTTACTCCCAGCTTTGGGGGGAATCAAGATGTCCAGGGGTTTATTTAGGGGGTACATTTATTTAGGGGGTCTATTATTCAAGATTCTTTTTTCATTAAAAAACATATGACTATACAATTTATATTAAGCCTCAAACGCAACCAACAAACTAAAACCAAATATTAACGGAAATATCAAAAAACTATAATATATATAAATTGAAATAATCAGCTCAATGGTCAGCGTGCTTGTACAACATGTGGGAGGCCCGGGCTTCGATTTCTGGTCACCGAATGAAAAATAAAATTCGTTTAATTCCATTGATATCATCATTAATATTATCAGATCATTAATTATGATATGTAAATGTGTAAAATGCACCCATGCATATATAAATACAACAGCTATTTTATATTACTTGATTGTATTTTTAATTTGTATTTGAAATTACCTCTGTGTGTAATTTTTGTTGTACCAAGTGAAAAAAAAATTAGGGGTTCTTAATCGATATTTAGGGGCATTTGAAGTTGGTCCTAGGGGGAATATTCTGTAGGAGTTGGCATCACTGGGTCAACTATAAATGACATTTCAGCGTCAAAATACAACCCTTGTTTATTTTATTTTTTATACTACTATAAATTATGTTTGCGATGTTATTTTTTGTTTATGATTGAATGCATATTAGTTATGTACTCAATGGAATTAATGAACTTTTTACCTTTCTAAGTGTAGCAGTAAGTGTCCAACGATTACCAGTTGAAGTGTTGTGTTCTATAAAATGTATGGAGAACAATATCCATCAGAAGCTAGTATGTGAAACATTTGGTTATCATTTTTCCTAATTGACACATATAATACGAGATTTATACATAAATAATTGATTTAATTATATAATGTGGTTAATACTTAAGATTTATAGTAAAAACGTCGTAACAATAAGTGTTTTGCTGCTTGGAAACTTATGTAAATCAATTTTACTGCATAGTTTAAACTGATAGCTGACTGCTGATTACTACTACTGATTAAATCGTCTACTAAACCTTAAATAGAATATATTTAAATTAATTTATTTGAATCTCTTAGCTCACTGTAACATACCTACCAATAAATACTATTTAATACTAAACTGACTGAATTTTAATTTAATAATAATATAATATTTATAATATCGGTATTTTATTGGAATGTATCACAACAATAAATAAGTTATTCCAACCATGTGTAAAAGGTACACACTGTTTATTGTTAAATAGTTGATAATTGGAACAGCACAATCAATTGGTTCTGATTCTGAATTTTCCAGAACATTCCTTTATATGAATCGATGAAACTAATTTGTATCACGGCCACAAAATTGTAATATTAATAATTTTATTAATATTACAAATTAATAATTTTATTTATTTTAAATTGTAATAATAATAATTTGTCTCTATATATTTAAAAATAATTATTCATAAACAACATTATCTTTTATTACAGAACTCAAATTAGAAGTATGTATCGATAGCTTGGAATCTGCAAGAAATGCCATACAGGGAGGTGCAGACGAGTTAGAAGTATGTAGTTCACTTGCAGAGGGTGGTCTCACTCCTTCACCAGGCCTTGTTAAGGAGATCTTGCGACTAGTCAGTATAAATGGAGCATGCAATTATTTTACATATTTTATAAATTATTATACTGTATCATTTCAATTACATTTTTCCAGGTTATAAATAAACCGGAAACTCCGAGAAATAACAAGGTTTGTTTTATGAAATGTTTATTCCGTAAAATTTGAAACATGTGTTAAGAAATTATAGTTTTTTAATTTATTTTTAGAAACCAAAAGTGAATGTTATGATAAGATGCAGAGGAGGATCAGATTTTTGTTATACAAATAATGAAATGGAAACAATGCTTGCTGATATCGAAATTTATGGAGTTTTTGGTGTCGATAGATTCGTCTTTGGAGCGTTGACAAAAGAACAGGAAATTGACAAAGAGAATTGTATGAAAGTTCTGAACAAAGCACGTCCTATACCAGTCACATTTCACAGGGCGTTTGATTTGTGTAAACAACCTAAAGTTGCTATCAATGATATTATTGGTTTAGGTTTTAATAGAATCCTGACCAGTGGACAAAAACCTTCGGCTGCTGATGAAACAGCTCTGCAACTACTTGATTTCTTATTTAAAAAATATAATGATAAAATAGAAATAATGCCCGGAGCTGGTGTAAACTGTGATAATGTCACGTTATTTGTTAAGTCCGGTTTTAGTATTATTCATAGTTCTTGTAAAAAAATAAAGCAATTACCTGATGTTGGTGGAGATTTGAATATGGGTAGCAATAAAATGTATGTTACAGATGAGAATATTGTAAAAAAAATTAAACAATATATGAAAATAAAGTGACAGTTTGAATTTGGGTTTTTTTTGGGTTTTTTTTTAGTTTTTTAGTTAATAGAAAAAAAAGTGTAGTGTTAAATGTCTGAGATTGTCAAATTTAACAAATTAAATAAAAAATAAATAAATGTGCATGGAATATAAATATGTAGTGAATATGTAAGAGATATCTATGAGTTTAATTATTATTGACAATGGGTACTCCAGATCGGGATGTTGCAGCTGTTTTTAAAAAATTGCGAGTTAACATTCTAATTAAGACAATTTCTCACGTCCTTGCAAAAAAAATCCATGGTTTATTAAATATCATTAAATGACAGATTACGAACATTGCATTTCGGCACGATACCGAAATTGCTGTAGGTAATTGAAATAATAATTGATGCTCGTAAACCTAGAGTTAGTTTTATTTTTAATTTTGTCTCATTGATATATAAAAAAACCCGGGTTTTTTATATGTCAATGTTCTGTTTACATCTTTTTGCGGGATAACTGCTTATCTTTGTAATGTCAAGTACATTATAAAGATAAGCAGTACATACATACATACCATCGAAATTGAGATCTCATTTTAAGAATATATTGTGTTAGTCATGTATTTCATAATTATTCCAATTTATTATCTATTACTAATGTGTTTTATTTCAGCCTGCGAATGCGGTGTATTATTATTCACCAGTTAGGTATCCATGAACTATGCACCATTTTTATGTTTCAGAAAACAACTTTTTATCGTTCTCTCCAATCTGTAATTTGTCGTTCTATAATCTATCCCTTGGGCGTACTCGGAAATGGGTATAGAAAAAAAAACGTTTTTACTTTTGCATTTTTAAATTTCTTGCTTCGTGTTTATAAGTGATGAGTTAAACATTATATACGTATAGTAAACTCTTCGTAGTTTTAACAACATAAATAACAATTCCTATTTTTGTTATACGTAAATGAGCAAATAAAAAACTAGCAAATACTTAATAAAAATTTCTTAAAGACGTCAAACCAATAAAACGGTCATCGGTCGGGTTCGTGACACGCCCCTGCCAGATCCTGGTCTCCGGCGATACTCCCCAGTCTCCAAGTAGCGTTTGTACACTCTTCGCACTGCTGAACGACTTAATTTTAGTGTTCTAGCCACATTTCGCTGACTTAACCCCTCATGAATAAGAGCTACGACTTGAGCAGCTTCTGCTTCAGTAGTATCCATTTTTTATGTTTAAACTTATTAAAATTATTGTTTTAACAAAGTTTCATACACTTAATCAATAATAAACATCGAACCGAGATGACTCCGCGTTAAGAACTGGAAATAAACTAACCATGCACTTTGTGCACAAAGTAACGTTTTCTTATCAATACTTTAAAAATATTCCAAATATCCTCAATAACACTTACAACTCCTCCAAATCAATATCAAGTGGGTAATAAAATGTTAAATGTATGTCCCATAAGTAAAACAATCCACCTACGTCGTCGCATAGTTAAGATAACAACTTTGTAAGTAAAAAAATACGGGTGGGTCGATTTTTTTGGCGGCCAGTGTAAATTAAATACAACCTAGTTGTGGAGATTTAAAAATAAATAATAAAAAAACTATCTCGATAAAAATCGCACGTAATTTATCACATCATATTTTTCGGAAAATATTTGCGCGTTTTCGTAATGGCGCCATTAGTACCCTAGAGCATAACGGATACAATATCGGAGCGAAGACCTAACGACTCCTGTTATGATGACCTTTAAGATAAAAGTAATAACTATAGTTTTACATTCAATTTATACCCTTATGCATTCCGGGCTTATACCGTTCTAATTTTTCATATATTTATTAAAATACATACATAAAGAACACATGGATAGTAGCCGACAATTGTCGGTTAAAATCCTGGCAAACAAACATATTCGTAGTTATACTCAATGATAAACTTATGTTTTCTTCATGTGCTTACAATTCAATTCGTTAAAGATAAAATCCACATTTATATCTGCCAATCGAAGTAGCCTGGTGAAGCGCAAATTTCTTCTCTTTTTTTAAAAATTAATTTAAGGTTTAAACGGTAAACAGCCCTTATTTTAATTATTTTAAATATAAAATACTATTCGAACTATATTAACATATTAACACTGTTAGAAAAAATGGGTTTGGTTTTTCAAAAATTCGTCTTTAGAATTGAATGGCTCAAAATACGAAAGTACAATATGTCAGCCATAAGGTTGTTTAGAATGATTGATGTAGAGGGAATTTTTCAAAGGACCACCGAGGCGAAACTTTTGTTTAGGTCGCGTCACTCCATCGCTCCCTACCATTTTCTCCCATCAATCATGGCACACATACATTTAAATAAAATGTTCCTAGTTTTTCGGGATACATGATATGATACATATATGCTCACACTTTATTCTAGACAAATTTTCCGTAATAGACAAAAAATCAGGGTTGTATGTACTTGATTTGTGTTTTAATTATATATTTGTGGTTCGTTTTATGTGTTTCCTTATTGTAAAATCAATAAAAAATTAGATTTATATACTTAATGAATTAATGGATTTATATAATGATTGATTTATTAGAAAATTTGGTTCTTAAATAGGTTTCTTATGTTATTTCTAGTATCCGGTTTGCACGTTTGTGGGAGGAGGTAGTTGGTAGGTATCCTATTTTCTGTATCCTTGATATACTGTATGCAAAATTTCATGATGATTGGTTGAGTTATTTAGTCGTGAAGGCGTTCGAAACAAACAAGTTAGTAAACAAAGTCAATTTCGCATTTATAATATGAGTTAGGTTAGTTACTTAGACATTAAATAAAACGAACATAATAAAGGATTAATTTATTTACGTGGATCCAAGTGAATTTATATTAATAGTTACAATAAATTACATCTAAGGTATAAAATAAGGCTGTATTGTGAAATGTGAAAACGCTTAAATTTAAGGCAGTTCTTGTTTACCGTGTCGTGCAACCGTGGGCTTATAATGTAACTTATTAATTATAAGTTACAAGACAATACCTCTTTTTTTAGACTAATTATTTACATTATTAATTACACTATGAAGCTCCTAAATACCTAATGTCAAATTGGTCAAATTGCACAAGTTAAGGGTAAAGCGATTTATTTTATATGCAAGCGAATTGTTCTTCATTAATCTATTTCTTACGTTAATTCGACTAGTTCAGTTAGTGCATAAAACACTTTTAGTATTAGGTAAGTATTTTAACTAGTATATTTTTATAGGTAGTATAACTTTTTTTTAATATTTCCATTAAAATATTAAAAGAATCAATATAAATAAATTATAAATATTCAAAAGGCAAAATATAAATTACTCAATGAAAAATATATCGTCGATCATTAATATAAAGGTAATTAAATTTTGTTTTTCTGGTTTATTTTGTCATTTGCCGATTAAACTTTTTTCTTGTATCAATTGTGCATTATAATATTTTTCACATTAAACAACTTATCCTATGTCTATTTAGTCTTTCTAATAGTATTTTAGTAATGAGTCTTATAGATAATATATTGTATTGCTATTATTATCCGTAAAAATTGACTATACAATGACTGAATGTCTATTGGTCTTCTTGTCAGGAGCATAAGGTTCTAATTTCGCTGGCTCGGTGTTTAAAGCGCTATAGTCTACAGGAAATGGTGGCTGTGGCAGGGAATCCTTCGGCGGAACGAGCACCCATTGCCCCGGACCGTTGGGATTCTTCCCCATCAACCAGTTAGTGAAACAGTGAACGTAGGTACCATAATCGAGGATTAGGTAGCTATTCTGAAAGAACAGTTAAGAATTATCAGGGAGTATGAATATACGTATAAATAAGCTTGATTTTGGCTCGATTATTAGTACCACACCATAGTCGTAAGTGCATCTATCGGTCACGTGTTTCAAATCCGAAATAAAACCACAAAATTTTTCAGTGTCTAAAATTATTTTCGTATTTCTTAATGGTATCGAAAAACACTGTAAGGAGATCTACTGTGTTAAAAGAAATATCTTTAACTTGTGGAGCATCGAGTGGTGGAAATATATTTGAAAAATTTTCTGTATCTATTTTCTAACAACGGAACAATTATGGCCACTAATTTTATTGTATAAAATATCCATTGTCAAGTGCCATTAGTTGGTAACGTTTATCTTATATGGTTGCAAATCACAAAGCCCCAGTACATAACAATTGAGTTTTTCTGTAAAGATATTCTCAGCAGCAGCCCGGGTAGTTGGCAGTTCTTACACGCCCATACCTAATAAATTCTGTTGGTCCTGCATCTGAACTCTTTCGAAACGTGTTGTATTTGTCATCCTATTGGTTTATGAGAGTGAAGTAATCGAGAATACATCGGTGTTTTCACATAAATTCGTGCACTTTAAAATCATGAGAGTAGTGGTCATCTCCTTTTGGAATAACCGCTGTGATGGAAACTATAAATACGAAATGAATATAATATATATTTACACTGGTCATTCTGTCATAAGCAGTATCAATAATTTCTTCGACCCTGTTAGCTGGCAGTCCGATCACGGAGCGATAAAACGCGGCGAGCGCTGGCTTCTTTATTTCTCCTGCATCTAGTGAGCAGAACAATAAATTTGAGAATAAAATATATTTTAAACTATTGCAGACATTAGAAACAAAAATATACTTGAATAATATCCCTTTAAAGAATTTTGTAGAAAAAGTTCGGAAGGCCATTAAGTTTATTTGTTATGTGTGTTGTTGTTTAAATCTTAACTTAAACTTGTTTAAATCTTACATAAGCTTGATCAATTCTCTAAACTGAGAATTATCTTTAGTAAAATGGGAATAAAATAAAATAATTATATCTAAAGTATGTTTTATCTACTTCAATATGTATAAATTTTATTTAGCTACGCATTTTCAAGCAACATTTCAATATGAACAGGCCTTGACCTATTTATTTGTTATTATTCATTTATGTAGTGTCTTACGCATAGATAATCTTTAACGTTTTGTTTTTGCGCCTTAACGCTTTCATTATTTTAAAGAAATAACCACCAAATTCACCATTTTTTAATTTTACTGCTGCTTCACCCACATGCATGTCCTACACATTGGGTCGTATGTTTTATAACCAATTTTTTTTTGTAACCGTGACAACTTTCATAATGATTGTTGGAGTAGTTAAGACTTGAAAGTGTAACAAACAAGCAAATAAACTCACTTTCATATTTATGTTAGTAGAGACTGCGAAAAAATATTAATTTAAGGATTTATATTACCTATTTCATTTAATGATTATCTTTTACAATTTTACCTATTTATTACGATAATTCAATCTATATGTATTTTTCTTCTTAATTCGCAATGAGAAAAGTACATATTCGTTCGTGTTCAGATGAAATTAGCTTGTTCTTTTTCTTCCGTTGGATCCGTCAATTAAAAGGTACTCGTGTTTAATGAAATCCGTATATTATCCAAGTTCCCAGACTTTTCTTATAATTAGTATTAGGATTTTCTGATGTGGCTAAAATGAGGTTGGTAATCAAAACGAATTTTGCGTTCAGAATTTATATTAATTGGATTTATCCCGTTTGTATTTTCATGATATTTTCGTTGTGTTAGATAATAAAGAACTGTAGAACCTTTTTTTAAGAACAAACTCGAAACTCGGGAAACGGTCGTGAAATGTCAGAAAACAATATGAGACGTTGATCATAATAATTATAATATTTCAAAAATACACTCTTCCAAACCGTTATCACCATAAGTCGGTCAACATATCACGGGTAAGTACGAAGTAAGTAACTCATAGAATAGCACTGCAGACCTTTTGCTCCTTAAATATTTAACCATTGCTTTTTAACGAGTACCTTTTACTCTATTGTTGAAATACTCACTTTCTCTATCTACAACGTGAAAAAGAATCTTGCAGAGGTATTGTAGATAAAGTGGCAGATCGACGAATCGGCGCATTCCATTGAGATGTAAAGCCCATCGCGCCAACCAACCTTCAAGCGTCGTCCTTCCCGGTATTCCTCCGGCTTCAGGTCCGCAAACTCGTCTGTAGTATGGTAATTCGGCCCATCTGTTAAGTAATAACTAATTTATACAATACAGACCCGGATTGAAATTGCCCGAGCAAGCCTTAAAAGGTTGGAGAAGGTTTTGTGCAGCCGTAAACTATCTATAAAGCTCAGACTAAGAATATTCCACTGCAATGTCTGGCCAGTAGTGTTATACGGTAGTGAGGCATGGACTTTGCAAGCTGACACCCAGAATGTCTAGAAGCTTTTGAAATGTGGTGTTACCGCAGAATGCTCCGTATTAGCTGGACACAGAAAGTTTCGAACGTGAGAGTACTCCAGCGCGTCGCCAGTAGCTGGAAGTTACTGCTCAAGAAGAGAAAAACCGAGTATTTGGGCCACGTCTTGAGAGACGAGCGATACCAACTGCTAATGATGGGCAAAGTAGAGGGCAAACGACGCACTGGAAGAAGAAAAAAGTCCTGGTTGCGCAACATCCGTGAATGGACGAAGATCGCCAGCGTGGAAAAACTATTTCGCTTGGAAAAATTCACTGAGCTGACGGCCAACCTCCAGTAGTGAAGAGGAACAAGAAGAAGAAGATACAATATAATACAAATATATTTTTTTCATAATAATACCCAAAAAAATAAGATGAGAGAAACAGAAAAAAGTTGCCACAGAAGTATAACGTTAAATAGTATTATATACAAAAAATAAATATAAAAAATGCTAACATATTATATAAGACGAGCTCGATTTACGATTGTTTTATATAATATTAATATGTATATAATCACTAAATGTAAAATTAAACAGTCTGGACAGGATGAGTACTGCTGCAGCTTTATGAGCGTTAGTTCAATCTAAGTTCCACGCGATGGGAAAAAAAAAGCACCATCGTTGATCTAGACACGCGGTAGCGTGTCAAGCCAAGTTCAAGCTAACAGAACTGGCGAGCACTACCGTGTGTAATATTACACGAACCATTTCTAGACACTTTTGACCCCATTATAACTCAAAAACTATTTCACATAAACTTGTCAAATTTGGCTCATATATTGAAAGTTGCGAGATACATATGTGCTCCAAATTTCATAAACATACCTCAAACGGTTGTTTTTTTTTTTTTTTATAGAATAGGAAGGCGGACGAGCATATGGGCCACCTGATGGTAAGTGGTCACAAACGCTCTTAGACATTGACATTGTAAGAAATGTCAACCATCGCTTACATATCCAATGCGCCACCAACCTTGGGAACTAAGATTTTATGTCCCTTGTGCCTGTAATTTTACTGGCTCACTCACCCTTCAAACCGGAACACAACAATATCAAGTATTGCTGTTTTGCGGTAGAATATCTGATGAGTGGGTGGTACCTACCCAGACGAGCTTGCACAAAGCCCTACCACCGGTATATATTAACTTATATTATAGCCTTCACAAGTTCTAAAGCTGTAAGTTCTTATTTTATTCTTCCGAAATTTTGGCTTGCTGTTAGAAACTAGCCATCGAACATAGGGATCTTCCATGACTGATAATAATTCGTAAATGAGAACTAGCCAAGCTTAGAATCTTAGGCTTCAATATATTATCGTAAGTTATAAGAAGAAATGATATTTTAAGTTGTAATAAAATATTTAATATTGTTATAAATAAATTTCAGGACTGACCATTGAATTTGGCACCCATTTAGATTAATTTCTTTTGTCGTTGAAGTCAAGAACCAAGGTATGTATCATAATTTTGAACTAGGCTCTCATTTCAGATTTATGTTTTTGATCGGATTGAACTATTTATAACTAGTATCTAAAAAACTCTGTGAGTAAAATTATGTTTTTTTAACATATGTATAAATATATTTTAGAAAGGATAAATAATTTTTATTTTCACATTCAGTATGAATTATAAGAATAGGTATTGAAATAACGTGAGAAGAATATATAATTTAATTTGGAATTATTAAGGTATCTTTGAAGTACCTCATCTTAATAAACGTCGCATTTGTATAATATTTCAATTTCTGAAAACGAACTCTAATGCCGATAAATTGCGGTAATTCGTTATGGCGCTTTTGCTTACCTTTGTGTACAAGATCAGTCAACTTACTTGGGGGGCAACGGATTGAGGAAATTCTCGATGAATTCCCTCTTAACTTCCAAGAGTATGTGAAACTCGGACGAGTTTGTCGACCAGTCGGCGAAGTGGGCCAGCTTCTGTAAATACCTCGCTAAATTAATTTAATTGATCCAATTTCTTACTGCTAATACAAAACGCTTAGGACTGTTTTATTTCAATTATTCAGTTAAATTTATTTTTTTTAAATTACATTATTCAATTATGAAATTGCTTTTTTCTATTTTATTAATGCTATCACAAGTACTTGATAAAATATTCAGATTTTTGCATAATCAAATTCATAAAACTTATTTTATTATTATTTGATTAAATCCTAGAATTAATTTAAATGAATAGGTAGAAAAAACACGACACAACCGCACAACCTTTTTTGTACAAATCAACAAAACGATAATCAGATTTTTTCACGGTTTAACATTAATCCCAGGATCCGATTAGTGCCGTTTCAGAATGAAAGGCTTACAAAGAAACTTTTTAAAAATTCAATTTATAAAAAGTTAATTCCTTTCAATTTTTACAGCTTACTACACAGATAATTTAAAAAAAGGATGAAATGTTTTTTCTTTTAAATAATTATAAAATAACTATTTGTAATTTCGCGTTTGCTAATTTTATTGATACATCGCTAGATTCAATATACAAGGCTCGCTTGTGATAAATTTTATTTTTATGTAGTTATTAAGCCATAACCAGCATTTATTAAACCTTAATTTGATATTTTATTTCTATATTTATTTGAACATGAGTTTTATGGTTAAAGTCTTTTTTTATAGTATAGGTAAGTGGACGAGCATATGGGCTACCTGATGATAAGTGACCACCAACGCCCATAGACATATGTAATGTATATAAATGTGTACAATGACAATATATTTAATAGAAATGTTAATTATTGCTTACATCGCCATTGCGCCACCAACCTTGGGAACTAAGATGTTATGGCCCGTGTCCCTGTATTTCCCCTGGCTCACACACCCTTTTAATAAAAATACCAAGTACTGCTGTTTTACGGTAGTATATCTGATGAGTGGGTAGTACCTACCCAAACGAGCTTGCACAAAGCCTACACTTGGTCATATTGTATATGTGTTAAATAAACTTAATCCGTGTAAATACTGAACTATTGTTTACCTCAAAAAAGTTATCGAAGTCCTGATCACAGATGACATCATCGCGGTCGTGGTCGAGAAGCTCGGTGAAAAATAGAGTCATTTTGTCTGATTGCACAGAACTTAGTTGAGCCAAAGGTTGTTCTTCTTCTAGGTCTAAGCACTCCAGATCTTCACTGCATCGGTTTACCCACGTCGCTATTGAAACAATAAAACACTTACATTATATTATTTGATCCATAAATATATTTTATTGGCAACAGAAAGTATTTTTAGATTATTTATTTATTCCTAAATGTTTTGGAACCTAATTTATTACAAATCGTTACTGGCAATTATTACATGCATATTTGAAATGTTTAAATTGTAAATGTCTGAGAGAACGGTTCCGAGAGAAACGTAAAACTTGAAAACAAAAGATCTGCGATTTCGCTCTGAGCAATCTACAAGTTCTCTTGGTGTTCTAAAATAATGTGAATTTAGAACAAACAGTTGCTCCTTTTCAACCGTTTCAAGGACCAGGATCGCAGAAATTGCTTTGATATCGTTCCCTTGAAGGTTGCTTTTCTAAGTAAAGATGGGATTACAACTTACGATAGCGAAAAAGCCCATTTCGCAAATCGAATGCCTCACACGTAACTATCTATATAATTTAATGTTTTTATGCACTTACTAGTCAAGCCCGCGGCTTAGTCCACTTATGTTTTTGGCACCGTATGTTAAAACGTGTATGCAAAATATAATGATGATCATATTTAAGTTAGACATAAAAGCGCAATAGACATAACAAACTTACTATCACATTACACATACATAAATTTGATTAATAAAATTTGAATAAAAACACTTGTACAGCGATAACCCTGTTATCATCGTTATATATATATATGTATATATATATATATATAAATATATATAAATATATATATATATAATATATATATATATATATATATATATATATATATATATATATATATATTATACTTATCTTTGGAATATAGTATTAGAGCTCTACGTAGGCTGTGGCGGTAGATCACCGCACTGCGCAAACCATTGTGTGAGAGTTAAATTAGACACGTGATTATTTGAAAACTGAGATGTTACACGTAGTATGTGTAGAGTAGAGGAACTATTTGGTCAATAACATTGCACAGGTATATTATCCCTGTTTAGTATGAAATATTCTTCTTCGATGTCTTCATATTAATTACCTGTTGTTAAGGATTTTATCGCTTGGCATGGGCAGCATTTGGCAACCTTCGTCAAGTCCTCAAGTCGTCTGTACCGCAATATTTGAAGACGAAAGTCTTCAACCAATGCGTCTTACCTGCCATGACATACGGTGCCGAAACGTGGACACTAACTGCGGGACTAGTCCACAAATTCAAAGTCGCTCAGCG
The DNA here is from genome assembly GCF_905147045.1 of Nymphalis io. Classification (NCBI taxonomy): domain Eukaryota; kingdom Metazoa; phylum Arthropoda; class Insecta; order Lepidoptera; family Nymphalidae; genus Nymphalis; species Nymphalis io. Next base: position 5,052,781 of record NC_065907.1, on the reverse strand, counting down.
TGCTATGGAGCGAGCTATGCTCGGGGTATCTTTGAAGGATAAGATCAGAAATGAGATTATCCGGAAAAGAACCGGAGTCACCGACATAGCTTGCAAAATTAGCAGGCTGAAGTGGCAGTGGGCTGGTCACGTATGTCGTAGGACCGATGGCCGTTGGAGCAGACGAGTCCTAGAGTGGAGACCGCGAATCGGCAAGCGCAGCGTAGGGCGCCCTCCAGCCAGGTGGACCGACGACCTTAAGAAGGTGGCGGGCACCAACTGGATGCGGAAGGCGGAGGACAGGGAGCTTTGGCGCACCTTGGAAGAGGCCTATGTTCAGCAGTGGACAACGATTGGCTATTGATTGATTGATTGATTGAAGGATTTTATATTCGAATAATCAATATTGATACTGCAAAGAATTAAGTCATATGGTTGGTCTACCAATATTAATAGTACTTTCTCACTCGGCTCTATTGATACCAAAATATAAAAAAATGCACTTTTTCTGGAAAGACACAACACATAACCTTAAAAAGCAAATCTTTATCTAAAAAAAAAAAAAAACAGAAATTGTTCGAGCCGTTTCCGATTTATACATTATGTTTGTCACGGTAAATGTCACTAATAAGGTAATAAATAATCTTCATTATTAATAATGACCACATTTTTTTGTTTAATGTGATAGAAACTTTGAAATTCATCACTTTTACCGGTTGTTATTAATAATATAATTGAGAAACTACCTCGTTGGTGGATTGATGTAAGGTCGCAGACCTGGCGGTCCTGGTTTCAATGCCCAGGTCGGGCCTATAAAAAGTTATTGGGTTTTTCTGTCAGAAAAATTCTCAGTAGCAGTCCGGATTCTGGAAGTTGGAAGTGTATGCACACCCGTGCCTCGGACAGCACGTAAAGCCGTTGGTCCTGCGCCTGAACTCTTTCCGGTCGTGTCGGATTGCTGTTCCATCGGATTATGAGAGTTATTCAATAGAGAGGAAGGTCTGGAGGAAATTATTATTAATTGAGAAACACTGTTTTGGTTATTTTTAATTGGTAGGTAACTAAAAGGTTAATATGATATGATATCACAGTACTTACTCAATAAAACTTACAAGTTATGACAAGACTGATTTCAGCCACGGTGGCCATTCTTGAGAGAGATTTGCCAACTACGCGTGACATACTATAGTGCACAATACATAGGCCTACTTCGTATTCCCCCAATTTCACAATCGAATAATGGGACAAAAAAACGGACATGGCTTTACGCGCTTTTCGAGGCACGGGAGTAAACACTGCCAATTTCCTGACACCGGGACTTCGTTTTAATAAGCATTATTAATATTTAGAAGGAAAATTTAGAATCATAATTAAAGTTTATAATAATATAAGTATTGTCCTGTACATACTACGTAGTATTATATTATGTAAAGTTACTCGTATAACGTATTTGATTGATAATTAGCGTCACAACTTACGTTTACGCACAACAAGATATCCGTGCGTTCAACAGATATGTCTAGTGGTTGGCTTAATGTGTCTTTTTATTATATGTATGTTCTTGTTTTGCCAGTTAAATTCATGAACACGTGCAAATCTTTCATGTATTTGTTGAAGTTTTAGCTTTAAGGCCTCATTTGTATCTGCGCTATATTTTTGTATTTGTTCAATAAATTAAATTGTTTAATAATAAGGTAATAAAATTATTAACGAAATAAATAAAATAATTCAAACTGCTACATACTGTTGTTCAATTCATTGTCAAATTTTTTAGGTTTATATAAATAAATGAATAAATAATTGAAGTGTCTGTCTATGACTTCAAAATAACTGTCTCTTTAAGTTCATATTTATTTATGGATATTTGCGAGGTACCAAAACGAATGCAACAATTTATTTATTTACTACAATTTATATAATTACAGTAATATATTAAACAAAATCAATTAAGATTTTGATCAATTAGATATTATATATTACTGTAATTATGTTTTTAAAATCTCATCCAAACTATGAATATAATAATTTCTGTTACTGGGTTATAGGACTAATACAGTTATATATATAGTGCACAAGATTTTCTAAAACAAATAATACAAAATTATTGCCTCCACTGGTGACAGGATATCTGATTCATTTTTCGCAGAGATAATTAAATTCGAAAATGCTGATAGCATTCACGCCACCTTTTCACGCGGTCATAATTTGTGCATTTTGTAACTATTTTAATTATTGGTTTGTATATACTTATTTAAATTCTCAGTGTGAATAATTTGAATGTAAATAATTGTATAAATTTCAATAAATGGGAATATTTTATGCAGTAATGTATTGTGAACTTTAACTATTATACAAACAACAACTTACATCCTCAGTGTATATGGGTGGTGGTCACCACTTACCATCAGGTTGCCCATTTGCCAGTCGGCCTACCTAATTCATAAAAAAAAAACAAAATTAATTGGAATAATTATCTGATTTATTGGCTATAATTTTATGAACGTATTACAAATGATATAGTTATATACAATTATTGTATTTAATAAAGCGTTAGAACAATATTTATAAACTAGATAAGAAGATTGATAAAGAGAGAAAACATATGTAAATCACTAGACAATCAGTACTTTAAAAGTAGTTCACGATTTTTTTTGGCCAATCACAGAAAGTTCCAGATAGCACTAACTCTAGTAAAAACTGAATTGGATAGAAGTATGTTAGAAAAGGAGACAGTTTGATGTTGAAATAATATTTATTGCTAGCAAACCTCCACATATTATCTATAATTACGAATATACGCAACGCCTCACTTATTTAATATCAATTACGATTGTACGCTCCGGCACAGTGAAAATTGATTTATCAGAGCCACATGCGTCTGGTACCGAATCACCATATTTAACATTATAAGGAATCAAAACTTTAAGTTCATTATACATTTTATACCATACTGCTTCACGAATATTTAATATCTTCGGTAATATCCTGATATCAACAAAATCATCAGCGTTGTCGCCTTGGCGCACAATTGTGTATAGAACTCTGTTCTTTATCCTCACTTCGATATCCATGTCGTCTAAATCGTAAAGTGAATATTTAATCACGTAGCCGAATTTTTCATAAACTTCCGAGGTTCTAACGAAATTTTCTAAGCATATTCTTCTCATGAGTTTATCAGCGGAGAAGATTAAATCGGCAATTTTATCAAAGTATGCGTCTTGTGTTATGTATCGGACAGTTTTGATATGTGATAATGCACTCGATCCATGACTCCTTCTGTGGCAGTAACAAAACTGGTAGAGTTCGAAAATTATTACAAAAAATGTTAACCATTTCATAGTTAAGAGATTTATGCTCTGGTACGATTTCGCTACGAGTTTCCCGTTCAAAATCGACTTACTGACTGATAAACACTCGTGTAAACAGACACGGTTTTACGAATTGAATTATTTATATAAGAATTATTATTGCTGCGTCTATATTTGCTTATTATTATCAACATAACACATGTAAGTAACATATTATAGTCCAGGAGTTGATGGAACAAAATGCAGGAAAATCTTGAATAATCAGATTACTGATGACATTCAAAAAGTTGAAAACGCATTGTAAAAAATAATATAAAATAGTTTAATCATATATAACAGTAACAGTAACAGCCTGTTAATGTCCCACTGCTCTGCTAAGGCCTCTTCTACCTTTTGAGGAGAAGGTTTGGAGCTTATTCCACCACGCTGCTCCAATGCGGGTTGGTAGAATACACATGTGACAGAATTTCAATGAAATTTGACACATGCAGGTTTCCTCACGATGTTTTCTTTCACCGTCAAGCACAAGATGAATTATAATCACAATCACAATTTAGCACATGAAAATTCAGTGGTGTTTGCTCGGTTTAAACTCACGATCATCGGTTAAGATTCATGCGTTCTAACCACTAGGCCATCTCGGCTTTGGTATAATCATATATGTATTTTTATATATTATATAGGCAAAATCGGCATGTGTATTGTCAGTGTGATCACAGTCATTATATAAACCAATAATGCATTTATTGAAAACGTTAGGTGACTAATTAATTTTTGTTTTTTTTTTATTACTTAATACCTAATATGTACATTTTGTAAGTATATCGAAAAGCAAAAAAATGCTTGGACTAAATTATTAAAATACATGATAATGATAATATCCAATCGGAAATAATTGTACCCGGCCTGTAGAAGCTGCGTTTTTTTTATCATTCATTTTTATCATTTATTAAATGAACAATAGTAAGCTACAAACGAGTAGTTCATGTATGATTTTTTGCTTCGTATTTTTTATAAGGATATAAAATTATGTTTTACTTTATATAATACTGTGCTACGGCTATATTATTCTGGATTATGGCTCGTCCCACGTCATTATGCCTTGTCGCAAACTTGCGTGAGCGTGCATGGGGTTGTGTGTGCCGTAACACGAACTTTAGACATAAAGAAAGAAAAATTATTACAGACAACAGTAAATACAAGTAGTAATAATAAAATGAGTAAAAAATTGGAGGGTCCTCGGAAATAAGTGTAAGAGTAGAGGAAATCTAACCTAACCTAACCTAATCCAGTTTGACTCATAGGGCTGAGATGCTTGAGACTGAGGCAACTCTCTCGAATGATGTCGTCGTGTCGATGACGTTCTCGTCGCGCTCGTTCAAGTAATTGGGTAATATGGCGTTGCAGACGTGGACCGAGGTAATATCGCGTTGAATATTTTTTCCTTTCCATTCCTTGTTGTATAATCATTGCATATTACTTTTCTATTCTATAGGATATGGTTGAAAACGATTGTGGCTTGTTGAGAATTTGCAGTGAAAGAGCTCGGTGTTCCATTACTTAAAAATAATTTCGGTCCGCGGCTTCGTCCACGTGTGTGGGGTGAGAGGGGTAGTAACCTATGTCTTTTTCTTTAAGTTCATTAAGAATTTCATGAAGATCAGTTGAGTAGTTAAGATGTGAAAGCCTAGCAAACAAAAAAAAATTTTAAAGACTAATTAGTTTCCAAACGTACCAATTAGAACATTAAAGTCAAGCTTAGTTTATTGAACTTATAATACAGACATAATAGACCAGGGTAGGTTTAATATTATCGTGAAGTAGATCATATGTACGACCTACCTACATGTCATGTACATGTATGTAGGAGTACGAGTAGACTATTTTGCTCTAAAATAATTTATTTTCTTATGTACACATATCAACGACCTTTCCTACACTTGATAAGGTTGGCTGTGAGCATTAGGCTTTTTACCTCATACTATTATACAATATATATTTTTGTGTTATACGATATGTTAGAGAATTATTAATATATAATTGATAAGATGAAATTCGTTTACGAGTTCATACACACATAATTAGTAATATATAGTTAAGTTTTAATACTATCTTAAACGTAACTTAGGATCGGCGATATTATCTTAATTTTTATCGTATGCTACAAATCGAAATTTGCTGGTCAAAATTTGTTTCAGTTTGTCTCTCTGCTAAGCCTTGAACGTCAGGCAGGTTTGATAATTTTATGTTTAAGAGGTGGATATACGTTGTTGACCTTATTCCATTAATCGTGAGTGTTACCGATTAAAACCCTCATGCAGGCCAACCCCTTTGCCAATGCTTACTATGTGCCTTTGTCTGTTCACCTCAACGTTACTTCCTGCATTGAATTATTTGGCAACAGAGGAGTTGCATCGCGATTTGTATGTATCGATTTTGAAAAAAACTCATATTCTTTTATGTACCTTCTTACACGATAGTAAATATTACCCGATAATGAAAATATTCTAAATTCTACTAAGCTTGTCGAAGTACTTTCGAAATGTCATTTTATAAGTTAAGTTATCGTTAATTAAGTTACCATTTTGGAATGTGCATTCCAAAAAAAGGCCATCAGCAAGAAACTTGGATTGGTTTAATGGTTTAGGAACGCATACGAATACGAACGAATGTATAAGTTCCTTTGCCAAAATTTATAAAAAAATGATAAGCGCGTCACCGCCCGTTGTAGAAGAAGAATATCACTTTTGGCGCGAAGTTTGGGTGGTTCGAACATACAATTATCTGAATTGTCATTTTTAGTTGGTTTTGTTAGCATTTAAAGTAAATAATGATTGTTTTGTTTGTTATTTGTATAATTTTTATTATAAAGTCAAATACTTATGTATTCTTTTTAAAAAAGTCATTTTGACTTCTGGTTTGTAAGAATATTATATAGAAGATTGAATATCGAAAATCTCTAAGTAAAGCAAAATAGTTTAGTACCTTTTTGCATCTTTTCACAAGAGCAGAAAAAAATGTGTGAAAAATGCTAATTCACATATATATTCCAAAATTGTCAATAACGGTTATTGAATTTCGACCACTGAGCGAACACTGAAATGACGTCAACGAGGCAAAAGTTGAAGTTTTAAAGTTTTCCTGTTTAAAACAAAAATAATTTAATTGCTAACAATGGAAGCTAAATTTGCGTGTTTGCTTCAGTTATGTATGGAGACATGAACCAAATTAATTACATTAGCATAACATTGCAAAACAAGTCCCGTGTAAAGCAATCATGTATAACGAATAACGAGCTGTCCCGTTGGTCTAATGGGTAGTTTATATGGCAGATCCTGAGGTCTACGATTACAACCCCGTTCTAAGTCATTAAAAAGTTATTTTTATAACCAGAAATTCAACTACTACTGCTAGTGTAGAGTCTAGAAATTGGCAGAGGCTGCAAATTGGTTGTGCCTTTACGTGCTCTCCGAGGCATGTAAGTGCACACACTTCCAACTTTGAACCTGTTTAAACCTTGGGATCTGCGGCCACTCGACTTAAGAGGCAGTCCTACATACATTTTTATATATTTGTTATATGTCATAACGAACTAAGGTTATTTAGTTTTAGGAAAGTATATTTTGCGGCGGTCATTATTCGAAGCCATAAAACGTATACCACATAAATTCAGCCATACGGACAGGGGTTTTCAATAAAGTTTCCCACGAGTACTTTTAACTCGTGTGTTTGATGTACGCTTCGTCGTCATAAATTAGGGAACGTAAGCATCGAGTAATATTTATATCTTAGTTTTGGCATAAAATCTTCTTTTTAAATTATTTTATGATATATTCCAAAAGTGTAAAAACATTGAAAAGATTTTATGCACTCTCTCATAAAGTTCAAATCTAAAATAAACTGTTATTCCTGAATTACTAAAAGATAGATCAAAATATGTATATTTAGAACGCATTTGTAACATAAACATTTCATGAGTGGAGACAAATCAAACGTATCCATTCGAATATTTCTTTATTCACTGTGACTCGAGAAAGTACAAAGAATAAAACATGACTCTCGTTTATTACTGCAGTCGCTGAATTGTGTCATATTTCACAAAAGCATTATCCAAATGCAAGTATTTGCACATGCCATAGCAAAACATTTCTCATGTTACAATAATTTACTTGTATAATAAATAATTTTCATACAACATATATCATATTGTAATAAGGGAAACGATAATTAAGGAAAATATGACTCATTGAATGTTCAAAAGAAAAGCGGTAATGTTCTGTCGCTGAAGTTTTAAGTTGCTTTTAATCGCTCATTCGATAAAGGATTTATAGCTCTCTTATATCTCTAGCCAGCGGTATAATAATGAACAGTTTCTTTGGACTTTTATAAAGATATCTTTATTACAATGAAAATTGATTGAATAATCAATGCTTGATTTGTTTTTTTCCTCTACCTGCTTTCTTCCGTTTAATAACTTTTATATTTTCGGTTATTTGGGATTTGACGTTTCTAGTTATCATGTTTTTAAAAGTATAGTAGCCTATTTCTTTTGAATTACTTTTTCTAGTATTCATTTTGATGTTCTCGCCACTTTTCAAATCTTTTTTTACCTTGGGATTATTTTGTTGATTTTTCTCAACTGTATCCTTTTTCGTTTCGTTATTCATTTTCTCAGTTTGTCTAATTATTTTGATTGCAGAAAATGATTGAAAAAGCTTTGAAAATCTTCATTATATTAAGCCCACTGGTTTTAACCAATATGTATTTGTCAATGTCAGCGATGTCGTTATAAAATACGTTTTTAGTTGAAGTTTTTAATATAAGGAAGTAATTAACTTTATTATCTAAAATGCACCGATCGATCTCCTTTGTGTATTATAGTGTTAGTTGTATATAATGTTTGTGGGATTCTCCTTTCTACATGAAATTGGTGAAATTGTAAATAAAATAACTAATTAAAAAAAATATTCGTTCATTTTCATGTACAATAATTTATACTAATTAAGATATTAAATATCAAAATCGGTTTTTAGTAATATGTACAAAACTAATAACAGCTGGATTTCTAGAGAAGATTTTTGATGTGATTTAAAACTTCATATTCATTTGATAGATTACTTTTTATACTAATAATATAAACGTGAAGAAGTACTATTCAATAGGTGAGTATATATAGCTGAGTGAGTAATAATCGATAGGTGCATTAATACAATTTGAAAAAAAAATAATGCGTTAGGCAGTTCATTTATTGATAAAATTAAAAGAATATATAACAACATGACACAAAGCACGAGGAAACTGCGCGGCGCATCTGGTTATTATAAAAAAGAAAACTTTGATTTGAATACATAGAATTAGCAGCTACTAGCGATAGGCTTAGATATTATTAAGAGGACGAACGCCGTAAGAACTTTGAAAAAGTAATGGACTTACTCCAGACGTGTACACTCCATCCATGATGTTTCTCTTCTTCACTCTGCCCTGCCGCCTGCATCTGGTCCTCCGCTCCCTCAGCCTCAGGCAAAGTCCTCCATCTTTTCAGCAACTCCTTGGTTTTATCTTTTGTTTTATCGCATGCTTGTTTCCAGTTGGTGAAGTATTTTCGTGACACTTTTGGACTAAGCGATGTCGATTTTGAATCTTGTCTGTGAAAAATGAGTATTGTGAATTTCGTACGCGTTCTAATTAATTATCATATTAGCCGTGTATTATCTCTTTTTTTTCTAACTAATATTAATTTAAAAATAAAAAGTGTTATTAATACTATAAAAAAAGGTTCAAAGGTTTAAAGTGAAGTAACATCCTGCAAATATTCCACTGCTGACTTCTTTTTTAGGTAAAGGTTATGAGACTACTTGTTAGCTTCGATAGCTGCTTTTGTGGTGGTAAAAATAACGAAGACTTTGGAAATTGAATACTTGTATTAATGATAAATAATTATAAGAACTGATGTGTGTCGCGCACGCGAGTCGAGACGACAAGTGAAGTAAAGTTGGTAGGCGCGTCCCCGCACCCCGCGACGATAGATAGTGAAGCGCCGCAACACTACTACACAACGCGGCTCCAATGCGGGTTGGTATACGTGGCAGATTTTCATCCGCCACATGCAGGTTTTCTCACGATGTATTCCTTCACCACCATGCACGAATGAATTATATACGCAAAAGAACCGCATTAAAATTCAGCCGTGCATTTCCGGGTTTGAACTCAAAGTCATTGGTTAAGAATATTGTTTTCTTATCACTGGGCCATCACGATTCTTCCAGTTTTACTAAGAGTCAAATTTGCTAATTGTATTCGTTGCAATGAAATGTAAAATAAATAATCTAAGCTTTCCTTTAGAGCATGAAAACATATAGAAGCCGGAACGCGTTTGCGTAAGGATATTTCTCGAGTGTGAGCGCGCGGGGTCGAAGATGAAGGTTCTATTTCGTAAAATCTGCGCGAGTATACTCTGAACTGCACTTTGCACTCAATTTAACCTTGAATTTTTGGTGCTGTATATTGGATAGTCTTGTACTTTCAAATAATATTATTATGAGGAAAGAAGAATACCGAAAACTGATTAGAAAAACCGCTTCTTTATTATAAATAGTATATACTACAGCGCAGTGTAGACATTATATAAAATCTAAATCAAAACACTGGATGTTTATGTAATACACGATGTTTAAGATGGCAAAGAATATTGTTTATATATAATAAACAAGTGGAAGCCGTGTAACTTTAAGCCACTTGAAGAAAAAATACTGCAAAGTGCTCGTTTACGTAGCAAGCTTCCTTTTCTTGTAGGAGTATAAAAGTAAATTGCTGTTTATCTTATGAATTCATATCTTGTAATTTTTATAGTAGTTCTTTCGCTACATAAAATTTTCAAGTTTTATGTATGATTGTTATTAATATGTCTGCTGTGTATCATTTTTTAGTGTAGTGTAGTGTAGTTAAATTTCAGTTTTAAAAAAATGATATTTAAAAATATTCTTTAAAAAAAAAACTTTTTAAAAATTGCCATAATTTGTTGTGTTCAATAGCTTAGTATAAATATATTGACTATTGTATACCATATAAAATATTTTACAAGTTTTACCACCCACACACATCACATATTCTACCGCATAGACTTGTTGCGTTTCGTTTGGAAGGGTGATTTAGCCAATGTAACTAAAGGCACAAAAGACAAAATATTAGTTTCCATCAGGTGGTAAAATATATATATATAAAATATTAATATATATTATTGATTTAAACCTCAAAGTTTTACGACACAAAATAAAGCTAACGCGAAAGGCGCCTCACTACACAATCTTTATTGAATAATAAAGCTAAATAAGTTAAAGCGAAAAAAAAAAATGCATATGAAAATGTTCTTGCAAAATCTCAACGATATAAAACTATAACAAAAAAGTGAAAATATAAATTTACTCAGCATATCTGAGTGTTATTTTACGATCTCTACAATAATTTCAGAGGCAATATTTTCAAAAGAACATCAGCGTTTCTCATTTTAGTTTAATCAAGTATTTGGCTTGCATCACGTTAATTAAGCCGTCTGCATAATCTATCTAGTCTAGTTAATAAGCGTCTCTTTAATCTAAATTTAGTGAATATTAAATTATTAACTATTAAACTTACAATTTAACTATTATAGGAGATACACATCGTTATAATTATGTTGTGTTGGAAACAAAGTGTTATACGACATACGAGTAAGTTTAATTTTTCTTATCGTGTTTATACAATGAATGTCGCGTATTTTAACCAAGATGGTATATTATTCCGAACCGAACCGAAACAGCCTGTGAATGTCCCACTTCTGGGCTAACGGCCTCCTCTCCTCATTTTGAGGAGAAGGTTTGGAGCTTATTCCACCACGCTGCTCCAATGCGGGTTGCTGGAATACACATGTGGCAGAATTTCAGTGAAATTAGATACATGCAGGTTTCCTCACGTTTCCTTACGATGTTTTCCTTCACCGTAAAGCACGAGCTGAATTATAATCACAAATTAAGCACATGAAAATTCAGTGGTGCTTGCTCGGGTTTGAACCCACGATCATCGGTTAAGATTCACGCGTTCTTACCACTGGGCCATCTCGGCCATGGTATATTATTGTTGTAAACATATTATGATACTTCTAAAAGCATAAATATTTTCTTATAAACATTCTAAATTTGCAATATTTGTAGCGTTACCCTAAAGGAATATGCCGTGAGATAATAGTATTAAAATAACCAAAATATACTAATCGAGCAGTATGATGCAGTATGCTAAATATTTTGTTATTAAATAATAATTATAATAATGTCCTCCAGATCGATTTCGGCCACGGCGGCCAATCTCAAGAGAGATTAGCCAACTACGCAGGATATATTATAGTGCACAAGTGTGTGCGCAAACACAGGTGCACTCTCTCTTCCCTCACTCTCATAATCCGATGGGACGGCAATCCGACACGACCAGAAAGAGTTTAGGCGCAGGACCAACGACTTTACGTGCTTTCCGAGGAAAGGGAGTGTACATACTTCCAACCTCTGGACTCCGGGCTGCTACTGAGAATTTTCAGAAAAATCTCTCGACCTAGGAATTGAACCCAGGACCTCCGAGTCTGCGGCCTTAAATCAAATCAAAAGATTCGTGTAAACTTTTATCAGAAGTTTTTAAGTGTGTACGTACGTATCTAGAGATAAACGGTTGAAAAATAATAATCAGTTCTTTTTATTAAGCATTTTTTCTTACAGAAAATAGGCAATTTGAGTGAAATCCCTTATAATATTTTTAACCATGTCATTGCTTTTTAGAGATTAACGACATATTTGTAATTTGTATCTCATCGATCATTCGCCGGCTGGGAAATAAAACATGTTTGCCGCCTCGTTACCTTAATTACTCGATTTAACTGTTGTGTAAAGACCTGAAAGGTATTTTACTATTATTTAAATTGGACGTTAAGAAATTAGACAGATTTCGAATATGAATTATTCGCTGTCCCTTCATTTTCTTTAACCTTTAAATAATTTCCTTCTTTATATATGAAGCATTAATTAAGCCTGTAGCCTTACTATAAAAAAATCAGAAAACCTTGTGCAATTAAATGTGCTTTTTATTTAGAACTTTTTCTTTGAGTGTTCATTTTTAATTGTGGCCGTTGCATGCCAACAGTTTCCATTGAAGAGAGTACAAGCACCTAACCTCTTCGTAACTTTAGCACGGTTGTTAATATTTATATTTCAATGTATTAAGCAGTTAACATTATTATATACATATGCCCACTTTATGCCAAGACGTTTTATTGCATCAAATTTGATGATGATCATACATTATATATGTGTAGGGAGATATGGGTAAGTCGGAAAACGCGATAAAGTTTAAGACCGGGCAAGTACCACTGAATTTTCGTGTGCTTTGCGTTTATAATTCGTATCGTATTTGCAGGGAAATATGGTGAGGAAGTCATTTATTGGATGAACTTATACCTCATGTAGAGCAAAAAACTGGCATTGGAACAGCTCGGTCTAATAAGCTACAAATCTTCATATCTTATTTTTAATGCTAATCAGTAGACCTATTATGTAAGACAAATTTGAAACTTTTAAAAGTAACCTTTAACTTAATAATTAATCTATTGAAATAACGATTCTTTGGTGTTTGTAAGAACCTACTTGAATAAAGTATATTTTGATTAGTTTATAGTATCTGCATAAAGTCGTTTACCGTTCAAACGTGTCCCTCGAACATTCACTAGCTCTGGACAGTCGTCGCTCTCTCTTCAAACCATCATCACTTGGTGACTTGTCAGCTTTAATTTCCTTTTCCGTCCTGCTACTCGATCTTGACGTCTTGCCTACCTCGTCTTTCTTGACAGCCGGGTTAACGGGCGACAAGTTGCCCGGCTTATCATGTCGTTTCATCTCCATATTTCAACGCGGACGGTCATCGTCGCTGTTCGCCTTTGGAAGAAAAAATATAGACTATTTTATATGTTCGATTAAATATTGAAATTTAATAAAACATCCTTGACAAATATTTGTAAGTTTAAAAGATAATAGAATAGAAGATGTAAAGCATCTTCTATTCTATTATCTTATACGCCAAAAATAGTTGCAGAAGGTTTACAATATTATTTAGTACAATAAAGGTTAATTGAATAATCAAGGCTTGATTTGCTTTTTTCCTCTACCTGCTTTCTTCCGTTTAATAACTTTTTTTTCGGTTATTTGACGTTCCTAGTTATATTTAAGTAACGACGGTATATTTGATAATTTTTCTTGAAAGCAGTTACTAAAACTAACAATTTGACATGTTTTATTTTAATTAAAGTTAAATCAAAATTAAAGAATATGCAAATACATTCAATTATTTAATGCATAAATAATTGAAAGCTTTTTACACTCTTATATATCAGTAATTTAAAATACGAGACTCCTCGCATGACATTGCATAAATGCATTAATAGAAATGTCATTACAAACATGTTTATGTATGAGATTACATTTATGGTACATGTATAAACAAAGGTGTAAAATGAAGCTTAAAATGCTTGAAATTTATAAAATTAATTAGAAGTATAGTATTTTAAACGTAAATTTTACATAATGTAATCGTAATAAATAATCGTCTAAGTTAAAATCAAGAAAAATAATACAATAATCTAACGACACGTAAGTTTAAATTTATTCAGTTTAGTAAATTATTGTCAGTATGTTCTTATACGGAGAGATATTTTACGATAGCGACGGACGTAGTCACGGGCAGAACATCTCGTGTCTATTATGTATTAAAAAAATGAATACAAAAAAAAAACAAAGTTATGCTAACACAGCTTTAATTCTCGTGCTATGATATGAATTTTTCATTTCAACTGTCGCTCGCTTGGATTTTTAGAATATGCTCGGGCTCTATTTTATTCTGCTTTCAATGGATTTATAAAAGTGAAAATTTGTGTTATAAATGTTATGTTTCAATATTGTTATAGTTATTTGTGTATTAATAGTTAGTGCATGCTGAATAAAAAAAAGAAAACACGTAAATCGCGACGTATTTATTTAAGAGCATATCTTTGAGATCTTTGAGAGAGAGCGGTATTGACGACTCTTTCTGTAGACATTTTAAGCCACGAAAGTCAAACCTACTTTATAATTTGCGATAAAATATATATTTACAATTTCTATAAGTCATCGTAACCTTTTACAATTTATTACGATATATTCACCAATCTTTATTAAAGTAGCGTGATAGAATACTCTCAAATCCTCATCTCCTCAACAGGAGCGTTTGCCCAGCAGCAGAACAATTACAGACTGTTACAATTGTCATCAACTTGCAATCCTCAAATGCAAATTGTGACGGTTCATGCTGTTTCGCAATAAAAAACATGGAGGCACATTAAAATAATGTAAATAAATTTGTAGACAAAATACAAAATTTAATATAAAAAAAAAACATAATATTTGTGTTCATAATATTATTTGGTAAAAGAGGCAAGGCCGCCTCACGTTTAAAACAAAAACAGTGACCGCCTTTATAAATGTCAGTCTACGTTTGTAAATATTATCTTTTCATTAAAAAAGGACTATTATAAATTTTGCCCTTTGGCTTGTGAATAATAAAATGAGACGTCCAGTGCTCTAATGGAACTCGAATATAACAAATTATTATTAATAAGTTCTATTGGAGTGAAAGCCATATTTGAATCCACAATTAGCCATGTCTTGAAATATTTACCATTTTTTTAAGTAAACAAAATATTTGGTATAGTCTTAGATTTTTTGGTTTTAGTATAAGGGGTACTCGTAAAAATTGATTAATTTCATCAAAGGAACAAAGTGTACAAAAATTGATACTTTATTTAAAAATAAAGTTAATTAGTATTATCTTATACTGATAATATCTAATTGTTAGACAAAGGCTTATTTCCTGTTAATAAATTTTTTCATGGTACAACGATCTAAATTTTATCGTATCAATTCCATAAAAATGCATAATAAGTCGATCTTATTGCTAATCGTAAGTAACGATGTCTACCAGATTACTTGATTGAAGAAGCTATAGAGCATATCCACCATGCTATTTTAATATATGTTTGTAGGTGTACATGTGGCATTATTTCAACTGACATGGCAGGTTTTTTTTCAAAAGCAAGATATGATTTATAAATCTAAATTGACGTGTATGTACACTGCACATGAAAACTCAGCGGTGCTTGTCCTTATTCGAGCCTGCGATCTTCAGCTACGATATATATATCCTATCTAACATTCCGATTGGCTATATTTACTTAATTATTCTGAACAAATAAACAAAATTAAATTTGACGCTTGCATTCATACAAGATCTTGTAACATTTTAACAAGAATTCACGAAGCCTCTCGAAACTTCTCGAACGAGGTCGTGTGCCGGAGGCTGCAGACTGACACGCTAGCAGCTCCGTTTACATAATAAGATGTCTTTGGAACAAACGAGATTATTGTTACTATATCTATACTAGCCATAGTATTTATTGTGCCATATAAATTTATCATTTAAAAAAAAAACGTAAATAAATTAAAGTTAATAAGATTAATGCTTGATCGAAACAAGAATATTTAAGCAATTTGTAAAATTAGATAAATATTTTATTAAAATAGTATTAAGCAACGAAATACGCACACTGAAGTAAGTAAAAAGCGGCGGCGAAATGTATGATGATGACGGCATAACAAAGCGTCATGCCGTTTGCCGTATCGGCAGAGCAGTCGGTCTTATACCCAAGGCGACAAATAAGTTTCAAGTTATGGTCACAAAATGTTTCATATGAAAATTATTAACTTTGAAACACTATGCGAAATTAAGAGAGCCAGCTCTTTTGAAGCATTTCAAACTGAACTCGCTCTATTCACTACCTAAAATCTGAAAAAAAAAGTTTAAGTTTAGTGTTAAGTAAGCGTGTTGCTTGTTTTTTTATAAATAGTTAATGTATTCTCAGAATCATTTCATTAATTTATTTGTTATATATGTTTCACAACAACAGTATTTATAAGGTTATAAATGCAATAAATATTATATATCAAAATAACTAAATTTATATACATACATACTGACTAACTGACTGACCCGCTAAAACTGCGATTTCGAAAAGTGACTTTCTTATATTTTTTAAATATTTAATGTTGGTATATTTTTAAGAAACGCCTAATTTTTTTAAAAACCGATTTTGCATAATTGCCATAAATATACAGCCTATTCCAATTACAGCAGGAGTAAAGACAATTAACAACTTTGTCTTTGAATTGAATTGACGTTATCTGATTGGTCGAGATTTTAAATAATCTATGGCATAAACATATCAGTATCCTCTGAGGAATACACTGAACGCGGCGTTTGAACAAACATTTCACAAAATCCATCCAAAATTTTTAATGTAGTAAAAATCTCAATGTCATTCAATCAATCTTTTTTCAGTAATAAGGTAAGCTTAACACCAATATAAAGTGACAGCTTCGTACAACGTTAACCCAATTGCTTTAGCGCTGCGAAGGTAATCAATTTACCCGTCACTTCAATATCGTTTGTTTGTTCTACCTGTCGCCTGCACACTGCTCTGACACACACCTACTGGAACCTAAATGCATTTAAAAGCGACATTAAGTAGAAAGCCGGCATGTCCTTTGTGTATTTTTCATTAGGGTATTATGGAACTTGATGTAATTTGCACTATGCAAATACATTTCTGAAATATATTGCCTTCACTGGTGAAAGGACTGAGAGAATCGGCGATTCAACATGGAACTGCTGGTATAAATCATGTTTTATTCACAATAACGATGTCTACAGTAATTAATTATAAAGAGTGCTTAAATACAAAACTGGGACTCATTTAATTAATTTTACACTTTGTAGTATAGATTTATAGAAGTATTTTATACATTTACGAATGATTTTACAATATTAAAAAGTAAATTAAAAGTAAGTAATTAAAGATAGGTAAATAATTTTATTATTTATTTTTCAATCAATGAATGTTATGTTATATGTTTCTAATTTTCAAACAAAGTGATTTTAATAAATTCAACTAGCTGTAGAATAAATTTTAAAATAGTTAACAGGAAAATTATTTTAAGCTTTAAATAAATACATTAAACATTTGGAATTTATTTATAAAATGTATTGTTACTGAATTGTTAATTATTCAATTAGACCACAAAACGTCTATGTACATATTTTCGTATTGTTTTAGCTGTTGTTGTTAAACTTAAAAATATATTTTTATACTAATGTAAATTAAAAATAAAAACGTTGAAGGCATCTAGTAACGAACGTTATTCTGACGTCACATGATGTTCGATGATCATGCATGTTCGATGAAATTCCCGGTGGCAGGTGGAGTTAACTTTACAAGAAGAGAAGACGCATTCGCCTAAAGCGTGCCATATATAGGCTGTTATTTTTATTTTATTTACTTTTGATATCACAACGTGGTCTATGATATTTGCAATGTTTCTACATATCCTTTGAGTGGTTTGTCGTAATTAGTGACACAATAAATGGAGCACTTCATTGGGCTTAGCGATTTCGTTATCGCTTTGTTGGTCCACTCTTGGTGTGTTCGCAATTAAACGATAATAGTAACGTATTATTTAGACGTGGACTGAACCCGCCAATAAGTCAAATATGTCAAAAACAACGCAAATGTTTATGTCGTTTGATGTGTAATTAAAACCTGATAATTATGAAAAGTAATATTACACATTACATAGTATATATATATATATATATATATATATACATCAGAATATCATTCGTTTGTATATATATTATTTTAAGCTTAATAATAAAAATAAGGGCAAACGAATGATATGCTGGTAGATAATGACCTCGTTTGAGAAAAGTGTAGTAGCAGCACTTTTGTAATTTCAGTATATTTTTCTGTCTTTTCGTATTCATGGACTTAATTAATAGTAATAAATAATAACATAACATTACGAATTAATAACAACTCTCAGAACATTATGGTAGAGGTTTGTGCACGCCTTGGTAGGTACCACCTACTCATCATAGATTCTATCGCCAAATAGCAATACTTATGTATTTTTGTGTTCCGGTATCAAGAATGAGTGAGCCATTGTGGCGTACTGGTGCCAATTTTTATGAGCGGTAGTGGTAAAAATTAAAATTTCCAAGTGGAAGTCTCCTTGTGACTGGTATGTAAGAGATTATAGAAAACGGAAGCTCACCCAATGAAGAATGACTACTGTTATCCATGAACACCTGCAATTCCGGAGGGCATACAGGTGCATTGCCTGCTTTTAAAGAAGGAATGAGAGACTTTACTCAATGATTTCTATGTCATATAGGTTCGGAAAAAAACGCCGGGGAAAGCAGAGTGGATCTGTAAGCTAAGAAATACAAACATGTGACGATCATAACCAATGCTGAATATGAATGTCATCAGGTTTTGCCGCAATTAGTATAAGTTACATCGAACTATAACTTAGCGTGGTATAATTTCAATACCTCTTGGGATCAACATTTTCTGGTGCCACAACTCATGAGCTCAACTTGTAAAATGTAACATTTATTACAAGTAATATATTCTTCTATTTTATGTTATATGTTCTTTTATTTTTATGAAACATGTCAAAACTACTGTATTAAAAAATTCATTATGACAGATACTGTTATTTTATTTATTCGTACTTATTTAACAAGTATTGAATTTATGTATATATAGCGTTCAAACACATGAAATGTAATAGTATCGATATACCGTATTAAGTTTCGTCGGCATTAAGTAACTTTTATTACCATGAGTTAAGAGTGATAAGACTTATTGTATTGAATCTATGTCTCTAATGCAATGTCGAGGAAATACTAGCCGATCAAAATTTAACGGAATTTTGTCCCGAACGGTAACTTGGACAAAGTTTGCTACTTAATGAAACTTGATTTCTAAGTTTATGCTATTAATTGCTCCCTTCAAATTGTTGGGAAAGTGTTGAGTAGCTGGTAGAATTTATATAGTTTTATAACGGTGATGTTGCAGACGTTGCTTAGCTGCTGTTTAGTGAAACACTGATTTGTCTCTTTCCATTATTATTGATTTAACATTCGACAGAAGAAGACACCGCATTGTTTAACTAATAATCGGCTAAACAAGGTTTATAAGTGAGGCCGTAGGTAAAAGAAGCGCTATTATATAGATAATTGAACTTAAACGGTTGTATTAACCTAGTACTTATTATTAAGTAAGTAAATGCCTGTAAATTCAAAATAAACAACTGGGCTAAACTTATTTTGAGAAGAAAATTTGCTTATTCCACCATGTTGCTCCATTGCGACACACAAGTGGCAGACATTCATCACACACATGCACCTTTATAGTCAGAACGAGATGAATTATACTCACAAATTTTAAGTTTTATTTAACTCAAATATAAAAAAAAAACTAAAAGACGCCGAAATGTTGGCATAGAAATTCTCACCTAGAAGCCAGACAGTATTTCAGAATTTTATAACAGTTTATACACTAACTCACAAGCATTTTAACTATATAAAGTATTAATGACTAGAATATTATAATTGATGAGTAGGTAGACGAGTCTGCACCAAGCTTTTCAGTGATCTTGTATGCACATATTTATATTTATAATAATGAAAAATGTTCTACAATGATCACTATTCCAATCTAGGTTAGCACAAACTAATTAGAAATAATGTTCGCTACATATACCGTTCATATAGTTCAGAATTATTAAGCCGCAAGGAAAAAACAGTAAATACAAGCACGGCGGCACGCCACTATAACGTTCTTATAAGCGGCACTTTTTAGTAATTGTTAATTAGACCCTCCCTTACATTTGCAATGTATTCGTGACCTAAATTACTTTCTCCTTAAATATAACTTCAAAGAACAAGGGAAAATTTTCGGAGGTTATTACTTGGTTCTGTGGACTTTTTCTATATTTGCTATTTGTTCTTTTGTTCAGAGTCTGATGAAGGATTTCACATAGATACGATTATCTTCAATAGGATTTGAAGAAAAAAATACAGTTAGGTTTATCACCCCTATTATTTCCTTATTAGAGTTAGGGATATGAGATTCATCAGACATCGAAGCAGTTTTTTATATACTTAACATTTAGAAATATGCTTCAATAGGTCGTACTAAATTAGTGCCCATGTAATAACAAGGGCTCGTTTTTTTATTATTATTTCTTTAATAACATTGAAGCTATTTATGTCCCGTTCCTTTATTTAAGGAATCTTTATTTTATATCATAGCTTGGTCGTAGGGCTTTATGGAATCTCGCTCGAAAAATGTCGCTCGTTTGTGCTGGTACCACGCACTAATCAAATATTCTACCACCAAGCAGCGTACATACTTTATATTACTGTTTGAAGTGTGTTAGAGCCACTATAACCTCAGGCACAAAAGACGTTATGTCTCATAACGTCTTAACTTACAAGCTTGGTGGCGCATTGACGATGTAAGGGATGATTTATATTTCTTACCGTGGCAATGTCTATGATCAGTTGTGGCCACTTTCCTTGTAGCTTGATTACCAACCTGATTTCCTATATAAAATAAAAAAAAACATCAGTAACAGCTTGTTTCTAAGTAACAAACTATTAAAGACCTTTCTAAATTTTTTTTAATGACACATTACATGGGACTTCGAAACTTACGAAAAGTATTTTTTGGGACAGTTTTAAAATTACGTCATAAACAATTCTACCATTCGTAAGCAAAATTAATCTTTTCTTGAATTAATTAAGCCATCACACAATTAAGTAAAAGCACGAAAATGATATTTAACACTACGTTATTCAAATAATACAATAAAATAAATAGAGAAAGTTCAATTTTTACCCTCCGCAGTTTTTTCCAAACCTTATCGTATAATATAACCCCTGCCTTATAAGCCCTGAAATACTTCCGTCACGACAAAAAATCGATCGACAATAATATAATATGCAAAGGTTGGCTTCGTGAATGTTTGTAGGTCAGGTGTAGAGCGAATGATTTGTTTTTTCGATAGCATAAAACATATCGATAGAAATGCCAGTTACGGCAGTTTTTTTTAAAGTTAATAACTTTTCGGACTCGTTTAGCGTACAGCTATTAAAAACGAATAACAAAACTGTGCTAGGTTTTGGTATTGCATTGAAAGTTGATTTTTCGAATATATATATATTTTTTTATACAAAAATATAGTTTAAAATAGAGTTTTTATTGAACATAAAAACTTAATATGAATTCAAATGTTTATTTTTTAGGTTACTGGTCTTTAGTTTTTTTAAATAATCAGCCATTGTTTATACTTACTCGAAAACTGAATAAATATTTTGTATAAGAATGAGAAGTAAGTTTTTTCATTGTTCTTTATAACTTAAATCACTGGCACAGGCTACAAAAAAACAGCCAATGTTAATAGTAAATGTACAAATCTATATAGAAAGATCTATATTTTTGGGTTACCACCGGTAATACCTACGTTGGTATATCGTTATTGTGTATCGTGAGAGAACAAAACAGTACCAACGAAGCATGTGAGTAAAATGAGAATGCTTTTACTATTGCAATAAAAGTAGTCGAATTTCAGAACGCAATTTGGCTTTTGTGTGTTCAGCATTTTTTTTTCTTTGTGTATTTTTAATATTTGTAACGTTACTAAATTTTTTATTTTATTTAGGGCTATCCTAGTAAGTTATATACTAGTAGATATTCCTTCTAAATTATTGTTTTGTAAGTGTTTTTTTATTTATTATGTATGCATACATTCTTTAATTTATTTATTTTGGAAACAAACGGTACAATTATATTAAATATAAAAAAATAAGATATATCAATAAAACTTAACCAACACAGTTCCTAATATTAAATCAAAACATATTATATTAAAGACAAATATTAAGAGAAATAATATACAAGTAAAATAATAATAAAATAATTCATTAAGGACTTCTTCAATATAGTGATTTAATATAACAATAATAATTTAACATAATCAGACAAATTTTGTTCTATGAGTTTTAACAAAACTTAATACAGTTTCCTTTCAGATTTTTATTGATTTCTCTAACACTCTTAACGTCTATATTTAGGAGTGAGTAGCTATGTCACACACAATAATATTTGGAAACAATAATATTAATAATAATAATTACAAGGTTAATAACTTGTTTTACAAATAAATCTTTATATATTCGATATATGTATATATTTCCAATACGTCTGAGAGTTTAAAAAAATACATTTTTGTTTGTTTTATTTTTATTAATTAACAATTATTTTATAAATATTTCATTCAAAAATCTCTACTTCAATAACACTTAAGATTATCAGAAATGAATCTCGCCGCAGCCCTTGGGAATTTTCCTTCAGAGGTACTCGTTATTCCAACCCCAACTATATCATTACTAATTTATTATTATTTTGACCTTCTATAAAATCAACTCTTCGTAATCATACTGTTTTCTTTCCGTTATTTAGATTAAAATATATGTATACGTGATGTTAGATTACAGTGTTTGTATATATTGAAAATGTATGTTTGTATTGAAAAGTATTTTTATCGGTTTTATAGTATCTTGAAAACTATTGGACGAATTGTTCGGAATCAATGTGACAATTCCCTGACTATTTTTTGAAATATAACTAGTGTCGGCCCACTTGTCGAAATTCCATCATTATATTTCGTTATGTATATGTGTAAAAATTGTAAAAAAAGATCATATATGAATTTGCATGATCTGAACATGTATTTCTATGCTCTCTAATCCTATATATAATAATAGATGTCGGTATATCTGTTTAAGTTCTTGTTATAGACTTCGACATCGTTTTACTGTATGCTTTCATGGAGAAGATTTTAATACTTTCATTTCATACACTTTGTTTTTTATAAAGAAGAGTTTGGTAGTCATTATTCAAATTAAAACCATTTTCTACTTATATAATATAAACATATTTTTACGTACTCCAAATCTGATCAATGGAAGTGGTTATATTGTGATTTAATTACTCACATTGCTAACAATAACGTATCACTTTTCTGAAAAATTAATAAAAATAATTCAGTTATAAAGATAGGTCAAGAAATAAATTAATAAAAAGGCATAAAGAAAACAAAGGACTTTTTTAAGTGAATATGCAACAGCCCGTTAATTTCCCACTGCTGGACAGTTTCATCTACTTTGAAACATACTACACCATGCTGATCCAATGTGAGTTGGTGG
Organism: Nymphalis io; assembly: GCF_905147045.1. NCBI lineage: Eukaryota > Metazoa > Arthropoda > Insecta > Lepidoptera > Nymphalidae > Nymphalis > Nymphalis io. The sequence continues at coordinate 5,029,280 of NC_065907.1, read as the reverse complement.
ATACGCATGTGGTAGACTTTCATCCGACACGTCCCTCACGATGACCGCTGCGCCCGGGATTCATTGTAATGTGCTTAATTTGTGTTTATATGAATAATAGGGTTAAAACCTGGTACTGGTGGTAGGGTTTTGTGCAAACTCGTCTGGGTAGGTACCACCCACTCATCAGATATTTTACCGCACAACAGCAATACTTGATATTGTTGTGTTCCGGTTTGAAGGGTGAGTGAGCCAATGTAATTACAGGCACAAGATACATAAAATCTTAGTTCCCAAGGTTGGTGGCGCATTGGCTATGTACGCGATGGTTGACATTTCTTACAATGCCAATGTCTACGGGCGTTTGGTGACCACTTACCATCAGGTGGCCCATATGCTCGTCCGCTTTCCTATTCTATATAAAAAAAAACCCGCGGTCTTCATAGACGATTAACATTTAATAATTAAAGTAACATCCCTTATATTTTGAGCTACGACTTAATAAAGACTACGTATATAGTTGATACTTATATTTTCCATAGATGCATACAAAATGACAATGCCGTTAGTCTAATGCAATCAGTCAGTTAGGATCAATAACCCAGCCAGGTCAGTATATAGTTATTTGTTTTTTTTTTGTCGACAAATTCTCACTTTTAGTAGTGGAAATGTTTATAGTTGTAGTGTTCATGAACGCTTTCCAGTCTTGCCATGTTTCCCATTTCGTTCGATTATGAGAGTGATAGAATAGAGAGTGCAATCCTGTGTATACGCACATACCTGTGCACTATAATATGCTCTACGTATGGCCAGTCCTTGACAAAAATCGATCAGCATGACATCATAAAATATTTTCATAGGTTCTTAAATAAAAAAAAATGTGTTGATGAACGACACATAAAATAATTTTAATTTGATTTTTTTAATTTGAATCAGATCGATCGCCTAGAAGCTTCTATTATGGAGATGGTTATAAAAGGCTTCCAACCAGGTCAGACTATCTTTTAATAGATTGATTGAAATTCGTCCCAATTGGTGTTGAACACTCCGAGCGCTTGGCGGATGAATTTTTAATTGGCCAGTTCCATAATTTGATTCACTGTCTGGTTCACGTTTGAGTTACGGTAAAGCATAAATAATTGCAAGTTTATTTATTTAGTTTTAATCTAATTAAAAAAACACGCGGCATTATTAAAATGAATAAAAAATGAAACATTAATAAAACTTAACCAATTGTAGCTTTTATTTCATTAATAATATATTAAAAGGATCTTTCCCTCGGTACAAAACGCATAAAATATAAAACAAATAAATAATAAAATTAAGCACAGCTACCATTCATTATGATCTAAACACGCGGTAGCGTGTCGAGTTAAGTAGCTAACAGACCTAGCGAGCAGCACCGTATGTAATATTACACGAACGATTTGGAGCCACTTTTGACCCCCCTCAAAAAGTATTTCACATAAATATGTCAAATTTGGCTCATATATTAAAACTTGCGAGATACATATGTTATCCAAATTTCATAAACCTCAAACGGTTATTTTTATATTAACGTCCAATTTACAAACGTTAATCTTCATTTTTATCACTGAGTGACCTATAGATCAAAACTCTAACCCAGTTCCAGATGACCTAGAAAGTTCAAATTTGGCATTCAGATAGGTAGTTGGATGAATACAAAGGAATAAAGCAGATATAAGTAATTTTTTATCATTTTGTTATAATTTTTAAATTAATTGATATTATTAGGAACACTTACTTATAGTGCCTGTAATGTAGGAATGAGCAATCAAAATTGATGACAGCCGATCTTTATGTGGATTTTAAGGTCTTCACGTGAAGATGAGTGATAAAATAAGAACTTGTGAAGGCTATAATATAATTCGTATATGAAAACTAGCCAAGTCAGACCTTAGGCTTCAATATATTATCCTAAGATATAAGAGGAAATTATATTTTAAGTTGTTATAAAATGTTTTATGTTGTTATAAATGAATTTCAGGATCATTGAAATTGACACCCATTTAGATCTCACTTCTTATGTCATTGAAGTTAACAAACAAGGCATATATCATAATATTGAACTTGGCTCTCATTTCACATTTATGTTTTTGATGGGATATTCATAACATATTAAAAGAGAGATGAAATATATCATTATTTATATGGAGTTTATTGTACTGGGCATAACTAATATACATATGTAAACATTTGATGTGACAAGTAAATAAAAGTGGCAAAAAATATATTTATAATTCTAAAACATATAAACAAAATTATTATTAATCAGGTATTTACAAACCTAACCATATTGTTTTATTTACTTAATAATATTTATCACAAGCATTTTATTGTCATTTGGACACATTATAGGGCAAGTTGTGTTTGCGTTAATACGGTTGTAAATTAACTTGTTCAATATTTTGTTTTAATTTAACGAACGCTAGCTAACCTAATTTTAATAAATACATTTTAACTGCATATCATATTATTTATTTATTATACGAGTATATAATGTATATTGCTCTGTTTATTGTCAATTAATTGCTTATACTGAAATTATATGTAAAAACATCGCTAAAATAAGCAATAAGCGTTTCATGCTACCAAGTTTCTGTAATTAGTTTTTAGTTTTATTTTTAAAAGTATATATTGTAATTGTAAGCAAAGTTATTTTACATTAAACCTAATGAAATCGCATACTAACTCTCTCAAACTCATTTATTCTTTGACTTTAAATTTACTATATAACAAGAACACTACTAAAAAGCTAAATCGCAAGCGATTTGAAACGCTTGAACAAATTTTCAATAAAAATAAATTCAATAAAAGATAGCCACCTTTCAAGTTCTGTTAATTCAAGCGTTTAGTTTAAGCCTATTCTAAACTCGTCTTTCTTAAATAACCATATTACTGTCGTTACTTTCTGGGATTTCATAACTAAAAGTTAACGAAATTCTTCGAAAAAAGGTGAAATAAAGACTATGAAAGTCTAAAAGACTTCACACGACGGCACGATGTAATTTCCTCTAAGACACAAACGACCCGTTTCGAACCGTTGCATTTCGATAACGACCTTATCATGGAGGACATTGGAAAATGAGAAACTCTTTTTAAAATAAATCTCTAAAACTTTAGTACGATTGGATAAAAAATATAAATATTGACATTTAAATATGTATAATATAATATTTTAATCAACATAAACTGTACCAGCAATCTTTATTGTAATTAAGTCAAACGTTTGACAATATTATCGCACAGCTTAGCCTTAATTTTACACATGATGATAATGTTTTTCTTCTGAATGCCGTTATGACAGAATTTTCAACGGACATATTAGAAAAGGTCAATTGCCCGACTCAGGATTTGAACCTGCACCTCGTAAGCTAGGACTTAGACCAACAAGCCATTCCCTGTAAGAGATAATATTTGGAGGAGACTTTTGTTTTGTAACGCTGAGGCGCAAAATCCTTACATAATGAAAGGATTTGCGAGCTTTTATCCAAAACCGATACACCCTCACATCTACAAATAATCCAATCGTACAGTTCAAGGTACCATTCTTTATAGGACTCGGAGACATATAATACGTTTTTAAGGTTTGACGAACGCGTCGCACTGAAAACACACGTAATCCAAATTGATGTAGAAATATTTATTCTTCCATCACTGTGTAATAAATTTTATAATTCATACTAATTGATTTTAAATTTTTAATCTGAAAAGAAACATGCGAAGTTATTCCTTTTAAGTCTTGTCGTTGGGTTATCCATAATTTACGTAGCAACGGATTTAACGGTTCTTGGAAAAAAATAATTAATATAGTTTCATAGTATTTCGAAATAATTACCGCCTTTCTTTAATAATGAACTCGAAACAAAACGTCCGGTCACGTGACTGAATTTTAAATTTTAGAACATCTGGAGAACACGTTTTATGTTTATTATTATTATTGCTGATTGGAATTGTAACAAATGAAGGTGACTATCAATCATGTAAATGTAAATAACATGATAATGCTGGCGAGGTCTGTCTGTAGACAATTACATTTACTTTGAATATAGCAAAGCAAAAAGTATTACATTTAGCCCACGGGTTCAGATTTTTCCTTGTTGATTTTACTTTATAGTATTAATAAAATATTAATATTTTAATTTCAATCAATCATTAGGTTTTTTTGCATACATGTCAAGGGTGAAGAAAAAGACAGGGTACTTAAACCTGTTCCCCCTCACACGCAGGAGAAGCCGCGAGCGGAAAGTAATATAATAAAAAATAAGCTAATTCTCAGCATGTGTTGAAATGCTTTTTTGTTAGAACTTTGTGCTATAATCAAAAATAACTGTACAAAAGTTTCGATTTAATCGGACGAACGATGCGTGAACTTATGTGTCTCGAATACGAACGAACGAATTTCATGTTGCTGCTTGTTTTAAGCAGCAACATGAAATAGAGCATTATAATCTTAATAGAAGACCGTACGTTCATATCCAAACTCTACTGAGATCACGTGTTTAATTTGTGTTTATACTTTCCTTACACAGTCATACATGTATATTAATGCATTTACAGAACCAATATAGCGTTACTTGCATTTAATGTATCACTGAGTAGTCAGGCATGAAATTGCAATCAAGTACAAATCTAATTGATTTCGGCTTATATGCTTCATCGGTTCTTGTTTAATTAATAATCTCATCATATATGTTGCACATCATATTTATAAGGAAAAAAAATAAAATTAACTTTTTTGATACTAAAAATATAACATTAAACATCATAGCAAATTAAAATACATAAATTAAAATTAATAATAAAAATACCTAGTGGAACACCATATGTAATAGGTAGGTCTTGGATATCTATGTAAAAAATAGCTACACACTAAATAATTGATAAGCTGTCCTTCTATTGCCAATTCTTTCCATTTTGTTCAGGAACACCAGGACACAGGATAAGCTTTTGGCATAGTCTCTGTCAAAAGCCTTTGCGATGCCTAAAAATGTAACAACCAGCAAAATATCAGAGACTGCCTGTGCTATCAATTTACCAAATATAGATGACAAACAACAATATTGATGTGTATAATTGAATGATTATTGTATATTAATGATCTTTTCTATAACTTAAGTTGGTGCAGGCAGAACTGTAATTGCTTACACAGTCTCTATATATATCTCTGGGGTAATGCAGCCGATATTAATACGATTTTTGTACTGCAGAAGAGGGCTATTTGTGGAATTTGTAACTTAGCCCCAAAAGAATCACTAAGATGTAAATTTAAAGAAATTAAAATAATGACTGTCGCTTCTCAATATATATTTGATAATGTTATATTTTTTTTTTTAAGTGGTAGTAGAGTCCAAACGCGACGACGGCCAGTACAGTCGGGAAGAATGTTCTGTACTAGCCGTCCCCGCCTTGCCGGCCCGCAAGATGCCTCTTCACGCCTCGTTTGAAGGAACCCGGGTTGTAAGAGGAGGGGAACACGTGAGCTGGTAAGGAATTCCATTCTTTGGTAGTGCGGCAAAGAAAGGAGTTGCCAAATTTCTTTGTGCGCGATGAAATTGATGTCACAGTTAGGCGGTGACATCGAGAACCAGCTCGCGTGGACTTAAGAAGGAAGGGGGAAGCAGGAATTAGAGAGAATAATTCCTCAGAGCACTCGCCGTGATACAGACGATAGAAAGCGCTCAGTGCTGCTATCTCGCGACGCAATTGTAAAGGTTCAAGGGTGTTTGTGACCTTTACGTCGCCAATAATGCGTACTGCACGTCGCTGCAACCGGTCCAAGGCCTCCATTAGGTACTTAGCAGAGCCATCCCAAAGGTGCGAGCAATATTCAACGCAAGACCGTACCTGTGTTTTGTATAACAGGCACAGTTGTTGTGGCGTGAAAAAACGCCGCACCTTGTTCAGAACTCCGAGTTTTCGTGAAGCTGTTTTTATAATAGCCTCGATGTAATCCCTTAGACTAAGGTCGCAGCGAACGTCCATCCCCAGCATGGCGATTTTGCTTTGTATCATCAGCGGTGTGCCACAGAGGGAGGGATGAGGGTAAAATGGTGACTTTACGCTGTGAGAGCGCACACCTGTGTTTTCTTGGCATTAAACTCAACAAGATTATCAGAACCCCATTTGGCGATGAGCTCTAATGTTCTATCGAGTTCAATGACAAGATTCTCCCGCCTCTCCTCAGTTTCCGCCCGCCCAGCCACTGCGCGTCCGTGGTAACCACCATGCACTGTACTATCATCTGCATAGCAATGTATGTTCCCAAGAGAGAGCATATCATTGATATGCAAAAGAAAGAGTGTGGGAGATAGCACAGATTCCTGGGGGACCCCAGCATTCACTACATAGAATTGTGAAGCGCAATCATCTACTAAAACACGAAGGCTACGCTTGTGTAGGAAGCTGGCAATCCAGGTGCATAGCTGAGCAGGCAGACCATATGCCGGTAGCTTGGAGAGAAGACTTCTGTGCCAGACCCTGTCGAAAGCCTTGGAGATATCGAGGCTGACAGCCAACAATTCTCCATGCTTGTCGATAGCTTCACCCCAGAGGTGCGTTACGTACGCTAGAAGATCACCTGTGGACCGTTTTGGTTGAAACCCGTACTGACGATCATTAATTAGACAGTGATCTTCTAGGGAATGGATCAGTTGGTTGTTTAAAATCCGTTCCATCACCTTACAAAGTACTGGGGTGATAGCTATTGGCCGATAATTTGCCGGGTCAGACCGATCCCCTTTTTTGGGAACCGCTTGCACATTAGCTCTTCTCCAAGCCTCCGGCACACATCCCGAAGAGAGAGAAAGTTGGAACAGGTGCGTTAACACAGGAGACAGCTCCGCCGCGCACTTCTTCAGCACAATGGCTGGTATTCCATCGGGACCGCAAGCTTTCCGTATATCGAGTGATTGCAGCTCCGCACGCACATCACGTTGCCTGATTTTGATGTCAGGCATCGTGTGGCCACATGATGGTATTGTTGGTGGCTGCGCACTACAATCATCGATCACAGAGTTGTCGGCAAAGAGTTTAGCCAGGTCGGCTTTCTCCTGCGGACTGTGAGCTAGCGATCCGTCCGGATTTCTGAGCGGTGGCAGCGAAGGTTGGCAGAAATTGTTTTGCACAGACTTGGTCAGATGCCAGAAGCGACGGGAGCCCCTAGGATGCGAAATAAGGTCATGACCAATCTGTACAATGCGCTGTGCATCCGCTCTCGTGTATGCCTTCCTACAGGACTTGGAATTTTTATTGTAGTTTGCTTTCAGTGAGTCAATGTTAGATGCCCCGCTAATGCAGCCGTTGATCCACGCGCGATATGCCGCCTGCTTAGATGACACAGCGTCGGCACATTCACGAGTGAACCAACGGTTACGCGTACCCCTATTGATGAGATCTGAGCAAGGAATGTAGTATTCCATTCCTAACATGATCTCATCAGCAACAGCAGCGGCACTAGCTGTCGGGTCATTCCCACTGAAGCAACGTTCATTCCAAGGGACTGACGCATAGTAATCGCGCATACCGTCCCAATCCGCCGACTTATAGTGCCAAACGCGACGTTTGCATACCGCTAGTGACGGCAGCTTGGCCTGTGGCACTCTGGTAGAAATAAGGCCGTGATCCGAAGAACCAAGTGGAGCTTGAACCACAACCTGATATTCCAGCGGGTGAGAAGTCAGCAGAAGATCCAGTAGAGAAGGCGCTTGCCCATCAATGTCTGGGATCCTGGTGGGCTGATCAACCAGTTGGGTCAAGTCGTGTGTGAGAGCAAAAGCATGAGCAGTTCTTCCAGCATGGTCAGTTTTGAGGGATTTCAACCATGATTCATGGTGAGCATTAAAATCCCCCAAAAACACCAATTCCGCGTTAGGAAACTGCTCTTGCGCAGCATCTGCCACCCGACTAAGATGTTCAAATAATCGGCTTGTCTCCAAGTCACCATTGTGGGATCTGTAGACGCACACGTAGACTCGACTCTGACGAACCAGGTCCACACGTACCACCAACATGGAGAAGGAGGGGTCCTCCAAGCAGCGCAATCGGTGACAACAAACATCCGCCCTGACGAACAAGCATACTCCGGCTTTCGCTTTAAAATATTCTTCAAGGATGTAGCCGGGATAGTTAAGGTAGCTGGTGTCGGCAGGGCGGAGTATTTGCGTCTCCGTGAGAAACAACATTGCTGGCCGTGCTGTCTCGAGATGGTGGTGGACAGCGTTGAGGTTAGCGTGGAGTCCTCGGATGTTAGAGAACTCGACCTCAAACAGCGTGGGTATGGTGGGGGTGTGCACCGCTGAACGACCGTTATTTCTTATTTGCGCTACCATTTAGAAAAATAAGGAAGCGACGTGAAGCGAGCGACGTATTGCCACGATAGGGATGGGCAAAGTATGGAGGCGTGTTTTCCCAAATGTTTTCCAAAAAGGAAAATATACTGATCCGCCGGACGGAAGGGCCCCCGAACCCCCCCGGAAGTGGCCGCCGGGACCCCACCTTCCGGTCACCAACCGGCACGACGGTCCACCCCGAGATTATGCGTGGCCTGGTGGGGCAGCCTCGCGAGCTGGTTAGGCACGCTCGGGCCCCTGTACTATGCCACGGGCGGCCAGCGGAACAGCCGTTTCTTCAGGTCTCCCTGTCCGGTAGGTCAATACAGTTTCCCCCGGCATTGGTTCAACAGCCGTCTCCACCGGACCAACACCCATCGCGGCAATACTCGCTCGGGCACTGGCTGTACGCTGGCTGACCTCGAAACGCGGCTGCAAGCCACTTCACGAGTTTTTCACCATGCGTACGGTGGTAACAAGCCAGGCGGATATTATCATCCTACCACCATAAATGTATATGTTATGTTTGTACACAAAAACATAAAAAAAAAAACTTAGAAATTGTGACGTACATACTGTTAACACCAGGAACAAGTATAAACTTACAACCACTATTACCAGATTACACAGGGTTAGTAAGTCTTTTATGGGACAATGTGTACGCTTTTACAACAGAATCCTAGAAAACGTTAAAAATATTCAATTGTGAAATTTAAAAGAATCGTTAAGGAACGCTTGTGTAATAAAGGATATTACACAACCAATGACTTTTTAAATAACACAGCTTGGGAATGAAACGATCGCCTCCAGGTTATTTCAAATAAAAAAAAGTATAGATAATTCGGCTGTTGTTGTATTTATTGTAAAGGATGAAATATAAAAAAAATCCGCTGAGTTTCTTTCGCCGGTTCCTCTCAGGTCTGATGTGTTTATTTCCGAACCGGTGTTAGTTTTATGACAATCAATAAGCAAGTGTAACGCTTCTATATTGAATAATTATTTTTGACTTTTGACTTTTTGACTTGAATTTGAAAATGACGATTCATTTGTGCTTGTTATTTATGTAATTTGATTTAGCATATAATTTACATAAAGAGAAGATACAATTTTTTTATACGTACATTTTATTATATATCATATTACGTATGTATATCATATGATATTGTAATATCATGTAAGCTCTGAGGTGCTTGTTTACCCCCAATCTTCGGTTAATAATCACTTGTTCTAACCACTGAGCCGGCACGAGGTCGGCTCTTAAATGGTATATACCATTTTCAATTTGTTTTACGTACTAATCTGTGTACACTGCACCGAATACAATCGGTATAGTTGAATTCCGATTCAAAGCAATTAGTACAAGTTTGTATCTGCTCGTCTGGTCTGGCGTCAAATCGAATAGCAATAACGTCAATCTGAAACGTCTTCAATAGATTTATTAGTAGACAGTAACAAATGGACTATCATTAATTAATTATATCTATGAATTATAATGGTATTCATGTTAATTAGGTAATTGTTGTTTATGTATGTATATATAAGTATTTATTGCGGTCTTATACAACCACAAAATTCTTGTATATTTTGCGTGTTATACGTGATATTCTGAATTAATGAACGAAGTTTTGTGTCGTTTAGTTCATTAATAAACAAAAAATACAATTTAGCATGAAGCATGATCGCAGACAATTGACGTACCAGTAAAAGTATTCCCAAGTAGGTTTGACGTTAGTTAAGCTTTAAAAATTTGTCAAATCTTATTGTTGAGTTTGTACACTCCGCTGACAATTAAACCAACATCTATGTATATATATATTTATCAAAATCCTGAAATTTTATTATTTGTTAATAAATTATTCCAATTCATTGACCACACTGATCATACATTAAATATAGGTTAGGATATTAATGGGCATTGATCGTTCCTAACCATAGCTTAATTGATCAAAATGCGTAAATACCCTAATGCGAGTTACCGAATACCCAAACCATATTAATACCTTCGAACAATTAAAATCGATATTGTATTGTTAATCTATATAATGCTTATAATAAATAAGCAAAATTGTGGACTAATTTGCGTCAAAAACACGTCATATTTGTCATGAAACGACTTTTAGACAGCGGCATCATCTTTAGTTCATTTTCTCAAATTTTAACTTTTGTTATCGACATTTTGAATGTATCATTGTTCTAGTAGCGAGTTTATTTGGCCGCATATTCCGAAGATCTTGGCTTAAACTAGTGTCGGATTAGTGAAAAGATAAGCCTTTCTGTCGAAAAAATTCAGTAGCAGCCCGGAGACTGGAATTTGGCAATGTTTACACTCCCGTATCTCTAATAGCACGTAAAACCGTTTGTCTTGCATCTGATTTCTTCAATTATGTCAGATTTGTTGTCCTATCGCAACATGAGAGTGAAGGAATATAGTGTTTGCATGCTTAAATACTTGATCATTATAATATGACCTGCACAGTTGCTTAATTTTCTTTGAGAATGGCCATGGCTTATACTCGAAATCATTTACGACGACATTCATATCAATCATTAAAATTTATATTATTATTCAGTATTTTTTTATTCACGTTTCAGGGTTTCCGAATCTAATATACCTTACACATGTATATACTTCCTTCAAAAATTTCATGCCATCCTAATTAAAAAATTAATGGAGTACATTTATTTAAAATTTAATGAGTACATGGTACATGAAATGATCAATTAATCATCCCTTACTCAATGGACTATGACTTTTTAACGAGTATTGACGTAAGAGCAATCAATTTGTCGATTGTTTGTTGCGGGATATTATTTCAGCTTTCCTGTAAAAGCATCGTAACTTCATGTGATATCATATTGTATGTATAGCTTGTTTAAATATAGATAAATGCAGTTTATATATAATGTCCAATAGTTGTAAGGGCAAAACAGTTTTGTATTACAGTACACATAGTGTAATTTTTAAAAAGATATATTTTAGATAATGATATCCTTGAGTCAAATCGTCGATCTAATAAAGGTTACGCATCGGTATGAGTTACGAGAACACTATTTCATACTATTACTCTATTATATCTGTGGCTGACTAAACTCTTAATTATAAGTATATAAAGGGAATTTAGACACCTAAGTAAGGCATCGATGGAAGGAATAAATTGTAAAGGTTTCTTAGAGGAATAACTACTATTAGCAGTGGTTGTACATCTATAAAAGTAAATATTTAGCAGCAAAATCGCATAAAAGAATAGCATACTTCTGTATTTATATGTCTTATTTAACAAAAATACAAAGCATTTAACATTTAGAGTACACAGTGCGGTGTTATCGCTAAAGAACAATCACTTGCAGGCCACCGTGAGCAGAGGAAATAGTCTAGTGACGGTATACGTTCCCGTTGTATGTGATTTGATACGGCCAAGATAAATATTATAGATGAGATATATATCAATTTTCACAAACAAGTTCTACGTAATATGTGCATAGTATAATAACTCTAAAGTCGATCCTATTGCTTTCAGCAATCTCTTCAGATAAATTTTGATACCTTGATTATTTAGTATAAGTAGACTTGTATATGTTTTATATTTAAAAATAAGAAAAGACTGCTTAAGAGATATTTTGTTTGAAAGAAAGCGTAGATGATATTCCTATTTCGTTATTATCTGATATTTTGAAGAAATTTAACCCATAGATATATTTTAGGACACGTATATCGAAAGTCTAATCCACTCATTAAGTGTACAAAAATTGTTTTGTACACTTAATGAGTGGAAGGAAACCAGAGAAATTTTATAATAACGTTGTACATTTAGTTAATTTTGTATTATGCTTGAGTATTTCAAACAGTAGTATGCCATACTGGTTAACGTGTATATAGCTACGACGTAGCGTTAAATAAAATATCCTGTAACTTTCCTCAAAGGCAATTATTTAAATTGCACAACTAGTGAGATGTAGCGTCAGCTTTATAATATAAGCTGACTCTTCCCCGAGGTTTCACACTTTTTTTTATCGCTGGAAAAAGGCGTTTACGCGTTTCCCCCACTAGAAGTGGGGGGGTATGTTGGACTCGCCGGCACTGAGCATGCGCCGGAATACCCACTAAAAAACCAGCAATACCCACGCCGCCTTTTCGAGGGGCGTCACGGGATCGCTTGCGCATACTACCGTGACGTCCCGACGGTTGGCCCGTCCCTGCAGACCTCCAAATCCTAGGGGGTTCTCGGGGTACAAAGACCCCCTAACCCCGGCAACACTTACGGCGAGAGGAGAAGATGCGCATAGCGCCGACGCCTTCTCCCCGGTCTTCTTCGGCGAAGCGATTCAGCGGAGGCCCTCTCCTCACGCTCCCGCTCCGCTGCCACCTTCTGCAACATGACATTTTCGCAGAGGGAGACCGTCTCCAACCAGCACCTCTTGCTACCAAGCATGGAGTTTATCACACACGGCAGCGAGAGGTCTCCACCGACTAAAGCCGCCAGGGACAGGCACTGAGGTCCCCAAGCGGCACACTCCATCAGAGTGTGGCACGCTGTGTCCGAAGGCGCACCACACTCATGGCAGGAGGGCGTACCACGCCAGCGTATAAACGCCAACAAGGTGTTTCCGGCCCTCCTACATTGGGTAGGAGGAAGTTTCACCCTAGTCAGATTTAGCCTGCTAAATAAATATATTATTTCATATAACGTTCTTAAATGAAAGAGCTAACCCAAAGATTGGTAGTCACTGGGCTTAGGACAATTATTGAAAACAAAATTTCAAGCTTTAAAGATAAATAGATATAGCTGATAAGGATTTTTTTTCGATCTAGTCTGTCGAAAGTCTTAATTTTTAAAAACAGGTCAGAGAACGCTTTAAATGATTTTTCAAACTCCAATAAAAACTTTGGACGGCAACTTGATAGAGTAGACGGAGATTTCGCCCTCACCTTTAAATCAAGGCAACAGTTACAAATATACCTATTACGTGTTTTAAATGCTATTATATATTAGGATAAAAACTCTTGTGAGATCAAGTGAGTTACGAAGCAATGATTACATCAATTCAGAAAACAAGTCGGGTATAGAATAAATAATACTTTTGAAGTAGGAATACATTATCATTATAAAAAGTGAGTCGAAAAGTAAATTCTAATTCTTCTACTAAACTCGCATCGTCTTCTTTATCCTTAGGAAATAAATAACAATTACTTATATACTCAATGCTCCATCAACATTGGGAACTAATATGTTTATTGTGCCAATATTTACAATGGCTCACTCATCCTTCAAACCAGAACATAAAAAATACTAAGCTATTACTGTTGTTGTCGGGCTGTAGAATATGTCATGAGTGGGTGGTACCTACAGAGACGAGCTTGCACCAAGTTCTACCACCAAGCAAACTTTTATAAAATTATTATTTACTCTCATAAACATTTACTATGCACAAATATAAAGAAGTAAGGACGATGCTCACTTACTATTGTACTTATTGTGATCAAGAAAATATCTCGATAGCATTGCTAATAGTATTGATAAGAGATATTGACGTCATACGATACTCCATTTGAAAAGGTCTTATTATAAAAGCTCTCAAATTATCCGATTCAAATGGAATGAATAAATAATATGACAACAGCATTACAAGGACGCATATTTGTTAAATAAATTATATAAGATAGTTATTATTATTATATAAAGTGACTACTACCGACCATGGACACTTGCAATACTAGGAGAGTAACAGGTACGTTGTTTTTTTTTGAAGGACAAATTATTTTTAATTATTGGAAAAGACATTAAAATATAAATAGATAAAAATTCTCGTTCTATCACACTAAAGTAAAGTTAAGAAACTTTTACGGTCTGTTAATATACCACTGTTGTGCCAAGACTTCCTTTCCTTGTCAATAAGGTTATTCAAATTATCCCTTGTAAAACTTTAAACGACGTTTTGCGATTATGTGCTATTCTGCACGAACTCACTTCATTACTCATCCGTGAAATATTGATCGATTTATGAGGATATACAATGCGTGCATGCTTGAAATGTTATGACTATCATGTCAAATGTCGCATATCACTTTCTGAAATTTCAGGACCGTTTTCTGCGTTGAGTTTCGCGTTTGTTTTTACAGATTAGCCCTACTATTCAAAACTTATATACTTACGTTGAAGTTATTTACAGAGAGTTCTCGGATGTTACAGAAGTATATTATTTGAGCACACTTCCATTATTTATTTAGAAAATAGAAGAACATTCGTCAAGAAAAATACAAACTGTAAACTTGTTTAAAGTTTCAAATCTTTTGAACGCAACTTATCCAACACTTAAAACTGGGTCATCTTCTCCAAAAATAGGGATTATTCAGAAGTAAGGCAAGTATTCAGTAAGAAAATTACATGCACAATTGTTTTTTTACCATTTGTCTGTATAAAGTTATTAAGTTTATAGTTTATTAAAGTTAAATTTTTTAGACCAAGTGTTTCAAGTTGAAAAAGTCAATAACACTTAAAACTTCAGCGACGAAATGAAATTAACCATTAATTTATTTATTACTTATACTAGATCTTGCATTATAATTGTAATGCAGCTTGATATTAAAAGGATCACCATAGGTAAATATGGCGTCAGTTTTTAAAATTTACTTTTGATAATAATATTATAAATGCAAAAGCTGTCTATCAACATTTTCAGGACTAAGCCAATTTTGATAAACCCCAAGGTATAGGGCACACTTTTTTATACCTAACACCTCCCCTCCTAATTACTATGTTTTTTTTTTTAATATTAGGTCCTTACATATGAAATTAGCGTTTTGTCGTACTGACCACTTTGATCTGAAATATCTCTTCTTTGGTTCGATTAACAGCCAATCGTTGTCCACTGCTGAACATAGGCCTCTCCCAAGGTGCGCCAAAGCTCCCTGTCCTCCGCCTTCCGCATCCAGTTGGTGCCCGCCACCTTCTTAAGGTTGTCGGTCCACCTGGCTGGAGGGCGCCCTATGCTGCGCTTGCCGATTCGCGGTCTCCACTCTAGGACTCGTCTGCTCCAACGGCCATCGGTCCTACGACATACATGACCAGCCCACTGCCACTTCAGCCTGCTAATTTTGCAAGCTATGTCGGTGACTCCGGTTCTTTTCCGGATAATCTCATTTCTGATCTTATCCTTCAAAGATACTCCGAGCATAGCTCGCTCCATAGCACGCTGAGCGACTTTGAATTTGTGGACTAGTCCCGCAGTTAGTGTCCACGTTTCGGCAACGTATGTCATGGCAGGTAAGACGCATAAAGACTTTCGTCTTCAACCAATGCGTCTTCTTTGGTTAAGAATTCCAAATTCAAATTTATAAATTAATTTAGTCGGTACATTTGAGTTTTGAAAACATTCATTCATTTGTTTTTTTCTTATTATTTTTTTCTTCGGCGTCGCTTATTACCGCACAATGGAAAACATGAAATATCGGTATATTTACGAGTACGAGTTCTACCGTGGCACCAGTGCTGCAGAAACAGTTCAAAGGATTAATGATGTGTACGGCGCTGGTGTCGCAAAAGAAAGCACGGTACGTTTTTGGTTTCAACGTTTTCGTTCTAGAAATTTCGACCTTCAGACGTCCCCGTGGATGGTCGGAGATTAAAGTGAAAAATGAAGAATTAAAGGCTATTGTGGAAGCGGATCTATCACAAAGCACTTCAGAGATAGCTTCAGGCTTCGGGGTCAGTGATAAACTGTATTTATTCACTTGAAGCAAATCGGGAATTTTAAAAAAACTTGAATGATCATCATGAATTGAGTGAATCGAACTTGCAAACACGCGTCGACTGCTGTGCTACTTTGTTCAACCGACACAATAATGAAGGTTTGGCTGAAGGCCCAGCCAAATCCTGCTCTAAACGAAAATTACCTCAGAAAAAGTTATTTGTGAGTGTTTGGTGGACTAGCGCCGATGTCGTTCACCACAGCTTTCTAAAATCTGGCCAAACGATTATGGCAGATTTTTTTTTTTTTTTTTATATTCGCCGGGAGGGCAAATGACTCTACTCCACCTGTTGGTAAGTGGTAGTAGAGTCCAAACGCGACGACGGCCAGTACAGACGGGAAAAACGTTCTGCACTAGCCGCCTTCGCCTTGCTGGCCCGCAAGATGCCTCTTCACGCCTCGTTTGAAGGAACCCGGGTTGTAAGAGGAGGGGAACACGTGAGCTGGTAAGGAATTCCATTTTTTGGAAGTGCGACAAAGAAAGGAGTTGCCAAATTTCTTTGTTCGCGATGGAATTGATGTCACAGTTAGGCGGTGACATCGAGAACCAGCTCGCGTGGACTTAAGAAGGAAGGGGGAAGCAGGAATTAGAGAGAATAATTCCTCAGAGCACTCGCCGTGATACAGTCGATAGAAAGCGCTCAGTGCTGCTATCTCACGACGCAATTGTAAAGGTTCAAGGGTGTTTGTGACCTTTACGTCGCTAATAATGCGTACGGCACGTCGCTGCAACCGGTCCAAGGCCTCAAGTAGGTACTTAGCGGAGCCATCCCAAAGGTGCGAGCAATATTCCACGCAAGACCGTACCTGTGTTTTGTACAGCAGGCACAGTTGTTGTGGCGTGAAAAAGCGCCGCACCTTGTTCAGAACTCCGAGTTTCCGTGAAGCTGTTTTTATAACAGCCTCGATGTAATCCCTTGGATTAAGGTCGCAGCGAACGTCAATCCCCAGCATGGCGATTTTGCTTTGCATCACCAGCGGAGTACCACAGAGGAAGGGAAGAGGGGAAGATGTTGACTTTTTCGCCGTGAGAGCGCATACCTGTGTTTTCTTGGCATTAAACTCAACAAGATTATCAGAGCCCCAATTGGCGATGAGCTCTAACGTCCTATCGAGTTCAATGACAAGATTCTTCCGCCTCTCCTCAATTTCCGCTCGCCCAGCCACTGCGCGTCCGTGGTATTCACCATGCACTGTACTATCGTCTGCATAGCAATGTATGCTCCCAAGAGAGAGCATATCATTGATATGCAAAAGAAAGAGTGTGGGAGATAGCACAGATCCCTGGGGGACCCCAGCATTCACTACATAGAATTGTGAAGCGCAACCATCTACTAAAACACGAAGGCTACGCTTGTGTAGGAAGCTGGCAATCCAGGTGCATAGCTGAGCAGGCAGACCATATGCCGGCAACTTGGAGAGAAGACTTCTGTGCCAGACCCTGTCGAAAGCCTTGGAGATATCGAGGCTGACAACCAACGATTCTCCATGCTTGTCGATAGCTTCACCCCAGAGGTGCGTTACGTACGCTAGAAGATCACCTGTGGACCGTTTTGGTCGAAACCCGTATTGACGATCATTAATTAAAGAGTGATCTTCTAGGTAATGGATCAGTTGGTTGTTTAAAATCCGTTCCATCACCTTACAAAGTACTGAGGTGATAGCTATTGGCCGATAATTTGCCGGGTCAGACCGATCCCCTTTTTTGGGAACCGCTTGCACATTAGCTCTTCTCCAAGCCTCCGGCACACTTCCCGAAGAGAGAGAAAGTTGGAACAGGCGCGTTAACACAGGAGACAGCTCCGCTGCGCACTTCTTCAGCACTATGGCTGGTATTCCATCGGGACCGCTAGCTTTCCGTACATCAAGTGATTGCAGCTCCGCACGCACATCACGTTGCCTGATTTTAATGTCAGGCATCGTATGGCCACATGCAGGTATTGTAGGTGGCAGTGCACTACAATCATCGATGACGGAATTGTCGGCAAAGAGTTTAGCCAGGAGATCAGCTTGCTCTTGCGGACTGTGAGCTAGCGATCCGTCCGGATTTCTGAGCGGTGGCAGCGAAGGTTGGCAGAAATTGTTTTGCACAGACTTGGTCAGACGCCAGAAGCTACGGGAGCCCCTAGGATGCGAAACAAGGTCATGACCAATCTGTACAATGCGCTGTGCATCCGCTCTCGTGTATGCCTTTCTACAGGACTTGGAATTTTTATTATAGTTTGCTTTCAGTGAGTCAATGTTAGGTGCCCCGCTAATGCAGCCGTTGATCCACTTGCGATATGCCGCCTGCTTAGCTGATACAGCATCGGCACATTCACGAGTGAACCAACGGTTACGCGTACTCCTACTGACGAGATCTGAGCTAGGAATGTAGTATTCCATTCCCAGCATGATCTCGCCAGCAACAGCAGCGGCACTAGCTGTCGGGTCATTCCCACTGAAGCAACGTTCCTTCCAAGGGACCGACGCATAGTAATCGCGCATACCGTCCCAATCCGCCGACTTATAGTGCCAAACGCGACGTTTGCATACCGCTAGTGACGGCAGCTTGGCCTGTGGCACTCTGGTAGAAATAAGGCTGTGATCCGAAGAGCCAAGAGGAGCCTGAACCACAACCTGATATTCCACCGGGTGAGAAGTCAGCAGAAGGTCCAGTAGAGAAGGTGCTTGCCCATCAATGTCTGGGATCCTGGTGGGCTGATCAACCAGTTGGGTCAAGTCATGTGTGAGAGCAAAAGCATGAGCAGTCCTTCCAGCATGGTCAGTTTTGAGGGATTTCAACCAGGATTCGTGGTGAGCATTAAAATCCCCCAAAAACACCAATTCCGCGTTAGGAAACTGCTCTTGCGCAGCATCTGCCACCCGACTAAGATGGTCAAATAATCGGCTTGTCTCCAAGTCACCATTGTGGGATCTGTAGAGGCACACGTAGACTCGGCTCTGACGAACCAGGTCCACACGTACCACCAACATGGAGAAGGAGGGGTCCTCCAAGCAGCGCAGTCGGTGACAGCAAACATCCGTCCTGACGAACAAGCATACTCCGGCTTTCGCTTTGAAGGATTCTTCAAGCGTGTAGCCGGGATAATTAAGGTAGCTGGTATCGGCAGGACGGAGTATTTGTGTCTCCGTGAGAAACAACATTGCTGGCCGTGCTGTCTCGAGATGGTGGTGGACAGCGTTGAGGTTAGTGTGGAGTCCTCGGATGTTAGAGAACTCGACCTCAAACAGCGAGGGTATGGTGGGGGTGTGCACCGCTGTACGACCGTTATTTCTGTTTTGTTGCGCCATTTGGGAAAAATAGAATGGAAAAGAGACGTGAAACGAGCGATGCATTGCCACGATAGGGATGGGCAAAGCGTGGAGGCGTGTTTCCCCAAGTGGTTGCCAAAAGGGAAAATACACTGACCCGCCGGACGGAAGGGCCCCCGAACCCCCCCGGAAGTGGCCGCCGGGACCCCACCTACCGGTCACCAACCGGCACGACGGTCCACCCCGAGATTATGCGTGGCCTGGTGGGGCAGCCTCACGAGCTGGTTAGGCACGCTCGGGCCCCTGTACTATGCCACGGGCGGCCAGCGGAACAGCCGTTTCTTCGGGTCTCCCTGTCCGGCAGGTCAATACAGTTTCCCCCGGCATTGGTTCAACAGCCGTCTCCAATTGGACCAACACCCATCGCGGCAATACTCGCTCGGGCTCTGGCTGTACGCTGGCTGACCTCGAAACGCGGCTGCAAGCCACTTCACGAGTTTTTCACCATGCGTACGGTGGTAACAAGCCAGGCGGATGTTAGCATCCTACCACCAGAAAATATCTATTGTCTGCAACTGCAAACCATGAAGAAAGAACTAGCTGCTAAACAACCGAGAATGGTCAATCGCTCTAGGCTACTGCTGCTTCACGACAACGCAAGACCACACACTGCACAACAAACAACCACTAAGTTAGATGAGCTACAATTGGAATGTCTGTGACATCCACCGTACTCCCCGGACCTTGCTCCAACAACAAGATTACCGTTTTTTCCGGAATTTGGACAACTTCTTACAAGGAAAAAAATTCAACTTCGTTCAAAATGTTTATTGATTCTCGCCCCCATGGTTTTTTTGTAAAGGGATCAATGAACTACCTATGAGATGGCAAAAGTGCATAGATAACGACGGTGCATACTTTGATTAATTAAATATATTTTACAAAAAATAAAATTGACTTTATATTCCTCCCGTACAAAACGTCAATTTCATATGTAAGGACCTAATATACTCAGATATAGATGATAATATCGTTATTTTACAAATGAAGAAAAATTAGTTGCCTTGAAGGTAATTCATTCATCAGAAATTAAAGATAACTTCAGTAGGTAGGCGGTTTTGCTGTGTATTATATATATGTATTTATCATGTAACATATTAAGAATTAAAGTTTGTGTTATATTATATTGGAATAAAAATAATACTAATTCAATTATTTCAGAATTTAATTTTTATTTGACCAAGAAAGCTTATGTACTTATTACGTAAACGTGAGAGAACTTGTAAGTTAATATGATGAAAAACTTAAAGTACTCGGTCATCTGTTCAACTTTTATGGTGCGGTTAAGTCCCTTTAAAAGAGAAATGTTCCTAAAGGCTTCTCAACCCTTTGCGGAAGATAAATTTCAGTATCTCATTATTATGCTGGGTAATGTTCTGTGAAATAACTTGCACGTTTCCCATCCAAAAAGGGGTCTAAAAATAGCGAGTCTTGATGTTTACAAGCTGTGTAAATTATAACAACATTATAATTAATACAATTTTAAATCTATGTGAATTTGTTTTATCAATTTTATTTACGGCTGTCTTTAAGCGATAAGCAATGTTCGTTTAATCATAACGCTTGTCATTTCTTTTTTTTTAATTTCTTGATCTAACATCCTTGATTTTGTTCTAAGTAAACACTAAATGTCAATGTCTTTAAATTATTAAATTAGCAATTAAATTGATAACTTTAATTATTTTTGGAAAATCTTCTAATTGGAATCAATTATGTGTCGAATATTAAATTAATCAAATAAATGAAATAAAAGTAAATATTATTCGTACGTAATATTTAATTGCCATTTCATTAGATAAATAATGAGATGATTCTTCGAAAATTACCGAAGCGATTATATCAAACAGTATGCTCAACCAACATAATAAAAAGATATATATAAGGCAAGGACAACACATCGGTGGATATTTGAATGTATAAAAATACATAGCAGGTTCAACGACATGTTATAATGATATTTAATTAAATTAATATCTTCTCAAAATGAATGAGAACAGACTCCACGCTTTTTGTTTCTACTATTTTGATGTCGCACGTTTTGTTTTTTAATGTTTTTATTTTGAACACGAGTGTTTTTAATAATTAGGTAATGTAAAAAATTAAAATTAATTATTTATTTAAAACGAAGAGTATCATTTCGAACTATTTGAATAGTTAAATTGTAAATTTAAAAATATTTAATGTTAGATATTACGTAATATGGAGACAAAACCACTTCCGTTTACACTAAACTCCGCGAACTAATGAACTTATACTCAGACCCTTGGTCCTTGTAAGTCCCGTGAATGTGTTTGTCTTAATAATGAAGTGGTCCCAATTTTATATAAATAAATAAAGTCGCTTGTATGATGTTAATTGTTCGTTCTGTTTATTTTGGCAACTAATACATGAATTAGGGATGGGAACTTGTCAAATGAAATGGTATAAAATAGTATAACCTATTTTATAAATAAATAAATAAATTATATAAAATAACATAACCTACATTACCCGTGAATCCGTATAATTTGAATTATTCTTGTCATATTGCCTTTATGTAATTATTTTAATGTAAATATATGTCAATACTTTGTAGATTAATATTCAATTTAATCTTGTAAAATTACAATTCAAAAGCGCTTACAAAACTTATGTAGTTATTTTGATATTTTGTTTTTAGGTGATTTTTTACCCCGACACAAATCGAGACAGAAAAAAATAATGGAAATTTACTAGAAATAAAAAACCGTCACCAAACTTCATAATTAATATATAAATAGATATAATTAAATTAAATATTAAAATACCCAACACGAAAAAAATCTCTAAAAAGTAAAAACTCAAATAATCAAAACTTCAAGACGCTCGATTGGAACGGACGCGGCATTAATATAATGGCCAACACATTACACATCTGCGATTTGCCGACGATATTGTCATCATGGCGGAGACTCTGCAGGATTTGGAAGAGATGCTAAACAGCTTGAGCGATTCTTCAAGACAAGTAGGTCTCGGGATGAATATTGAAAAGACCAAAATTATGGCAAACCGTCATGTATCCCCGAGACCAGTGGTCGTAAATGGCTCTTCCCTTGAAGTTGTGCAGGAATATATCTACCTGGGCCAAACTATACAACTTGGCCGGCACAACTTTGAGAAGGAGGCTAAAAGAAGAATACGTTTGGGCTGGGCGGCATTCGGGAGGATACGTCATATTTTTGAATCGTCGATCCCACAGTCGCTTAAGACCAGGGTCTTCAATCAGTGCGTCCTACCTGTAATGACTTACGGTGCCGAAACGTGGACACTTACCGTAGGACTGGTCCACCAATTTAGGGTCGCTCAGCGAGCAATGGAACGCGCGATGCTTGGGATTTCTCTGGCAGATAGAATCCGAAATGAGGACATTCGCCAGAGAACTAAAGTCACCGACATCGCGCTTAGAATTAGCTCGCTGAAGTGGAAGTGGGCTGGTCATGTCTCCAGGCGCATTGATGGCCGATGGAGCCGACACGTGTTGGAGTGGAGACCACGCTTAGGCAAACGTAGTGTAGGACGCCCTGTGACAAGATGGGCCGACGATTTAAAAAAGGTGGCAGGTTCGGGATGGATGCGGACTGCTCAAGATCGGGATGGTTGGCGTTCTATGGGGGAGGCTTTCGTCCAGCAGTGGTCGGCAAAAGGTTGAAAAAAAAAAAAAAAACTCAAATGTGTTTGTTGGCCATTTGACTCTGTTATAAGTACCTAAATAATATTTTAATGCAAGCGTTGTCGCGTCTGAGGACCGCAATTTCTTACAATAAGTTTCTAACAGAAAAAAACCGCACCAAAATTAGTCAACTCGCATAAGAGCTACGATGCCACAGACAAACACACAAAGAAAACGCGTTGAAACACACCTCTATTTACGTCGGGGCTTAAAATATCACTGAAATTCAAATATAATTTTTAAATTAAAAAATAACTATTTATAACCACATTTTTCTAAATAGGATAAATTAAATACGATATACCCAGCTTTTTGCAATTAAATCTGAAGTATATAACGTCAAGATGTGACAGAATTAATTCATAGAAGACAGTTTTCATAAAATTTAATTACAATTATCTTTGTTTTATAAAACTAAATTTTTTAAATCTAACTTAGAAACATTATGGCAATATATATAGGTCAGACACTCGACCCCGTGCTTCATTCAACATTTATATTCATTGTTATAACTTCACCACAGCACCCTTACTTAACGAATTATAAACCACATATGTTGTGTAGTACAAGCTATTCAAAACAAACGTATATACTAATTAGTAGTTTCAACTTAGTTACATTATTTTCTTGAAATTTAAAATGATCTGACCGAATGTTGGCGTGGCAACGGGTCGCCACATTATATAATAATAATAGGAAACGTCTAATACGATGTTCTATTAATAATAATAATACTAAAATCATTTAATTCGATCAAACGAGGATCATAAATACAAAACAATAAATAGTTTAAATTGCCGTGGAGTACCGGCTTAGAATAGTACTCCCCCAATCTCATCCCGTGGGTGTCGTAAGAGGCGACTGAGGGACAGGGAAAAGGGGGGATGGGCAGCAGCGTCCCCCCCCATAAACATCTTACCCAATACTGCGCTCGCCAACACGCCTGCCCAGCGCGGCGAGTATGGGCAAACCCCCACCTTAATGGCAGATGCGCCCAAAAAAAGGCCCCCAGTTACCGGCAAGCCCGCTAGGCCCGACCGAGGTAGCGGTCGCGGTATCGGCAGGGCAGGGGGTGCTAAGAATCACCGGTTCACGGCAGGCTACTGTATAAAACGACTGCACATGGTAACGTACAATGGACGCTCGATGAGGCTGGACCATCACCTCGCCAAATTAGAAGTAGAGTTAAGTCATATAAACTGGCATATACTGGGGTTATCTGAAGTCCGAAGACAGAGAGGTTTTATGGGCAGTTGTTCTCTTCAAGATCGGATAAACCCGTGGGAATCAGTATTGATGACCAGCGCGCCCCTCTTATGCGCCATTACTCCGAGGAGCTCCCGGTCGTTGACCAAGGCGAGATTAGGGCGGCTCTAGAACAGCTTAAAAACAACAAAGCTCCGGGAGATGACGGAATCACAACAGAGTTGCTTAAGGCAGGCGGGACTCCGGTCCTGAAAGAGCTAGCAAGCCTCTTTAATTCCGTCATCCAACATGGCAAGACCCCGGAAACGTGGAGGGGAGTGAGGTGGTACTGTTTTTCAAGAAAGGTGATAAAACCCTCTTGAAAAACTACAAACCAATCTCCCTCTTGAGTCACGTGTATAAGCTGTTCTCAAGAGTCGTCACGAACCGTCTCGCCAGACGACTTGACGAGTTCCAGCCCCCAGAGCAAGCCGGCTTTCGATCAGGCTACAGCACCGTGGACCACATCCATACTGTTCGGCAGATTGTGCAAAAGACCGAAGAGTACAATCAGCCGCTGTGTATGGCATTTGTGGACTACGAGAAAGCCTTCGACTCCATCGAAACCTGGGCAGTGCTCGACTCATTGCAGAGATGTCATATCGATTGTACAACGCCGCTACAATGACTGTCCACATCCAGGACTGTAAGACGAAGGCGATCCAACTGCGCAGAGGGGTGAGACAGGGGGATATAATATCCCCGAAACTGTTCACCAACGCGTTGGAAGACGTTTTCAAGACGCTGGATTGGACTAGGTATGGAGTCAATGTAAACGGCGAGTATATCTCACACCTTCGATTTGCCGACGATATCGTCATCATAGCAGAGTCGCTGGAACAACTCACCGAAATGCTGCGTAGCCTAGGCGAGTCTTCCCGGTGTGTCGGTCTCGGTATGAACTTGGACAAGACCAAGATCATGTTCAATAGGCGTGTCGTGCCGGGACCGATATACGTCGAGGGGAAACCTCTCGAAGTTATTAGTGAATATACCTACCTAGGACAGATAATACAAGTCTGTAGGAACAACTTCGAGAAGGAAGCCGATCGAAGAATTCGCTTGGGATGGGCAGCATTTGGCAACCTTCGTCAAGTCCTCAAGTCGTCTATACCGCAATGTTTGACGACGAAAGTCTTCAACCAATGCGTCTTACCTGCCATGACATACGGTGCCGAAACGTGGACACTAACTGCGGGACTAGTCGACAAATTCAAAGTCGCTCAGCGTGCTATGGAGCGAGCTATGCTCGGAGTATCTTTGAAGGATAAGATCAGAAATGAGATTATCCGGAAAAGAACCGGAGTCACCGGCATAGCTTGCAAAATTAGCAGGCTGAAGTGGCAGTGGGCTGGTCACGTATGTCGTAGGACCGATGGCCGTTGGAGCAGACGAGTCCTAGAGTGGAGACCGCGAATCGGCAAGCGCAGCGTAGGGCGCCCTCCAGCCAGGTGGACCGACGACCTTAAGAAGGTGGCGGGCACCAACTGGATGCGGAAGGCGGAGGACAGGGAGCTTTGGCGCACATTGGGAGAGGCCTATGTTCAGCAGTGGACAACGATTGGCTGTTGATTGGTTGATTGAAATAGTAAAAAGACAAAAATTACAATAATAATATTCTACAGATTTTACATATTATAAATTAGATTAATTTTATTCGAATTAAATTATAATACCAAATTAAAGTTATTTAAATAAAATCTCAATTAATTAAATCAAAATAAAATTTGAATTAAATCAAATCAATTCAAATTCACTCTAATCAATAGAAATACACTATTTACGGTTAATTGTCACTAAGTGTAAGGTGTATGTCAGTTGATGAGATGTCAGTTGACATAGACCTTACAAACACCTCACTTATTCTACCGCTCAACAGCACTACCTTATATCGTTGTGTTCCAGTTTAAGGGGTTAGTGAACCAGTGTATTTACAGGCGCAAGGGATTTGAATTCTTAGTTCCCAATAATGAATTCTCAATAACAATAATTACATTTTAAGGATTAAACAATAAATCTACTACTACATTTAAATATTAAGAATCAAAAGCATGGCTCATATTTCTTAAATCGCGTTATAAGGAATACTTAGAAGAAGAAAACTAAATAATTTTTTGTTAAAAGTAAAATCACAAATATCTGTGAATTACAATATTCAAAATAAGAATTCTTTGAATTAAATTAAGTAAAACGGACATAGAGTATTCTTTATTACAAAGTGTTATAATAATAATAAAATGCAAATATAAATGTAATGTTTATAAGTGAATTTACATTACACAAAACCCATTTTATGATAGTAGTAAGACAGTTATATTCATTTGCATTCCATGTATGCAAAACAGAATAACATAGTAGATCTATTCAGAGTTGCTTCGGATGGATTGTAAATATCCCGTAGCCTCACCGATCCGTGAGAAGACAGACATCAGATTTTAGTGGATAATATTTTTTAGATTTCCATGACGATAAAAAAACGGGCTAGCTTATTTAGATGCAGATTATGAGGTTACTATTTCAAATTCCGTGGCAGGTTTAATAAAAACAGTTGTTTTTTTTCTGTTAAGATATTTTCAGCAAAAGCCTAGACTTAAATATTGAGCAATTCCACTCTCGTGACTCAGATAGCGCGTGAAGCCGTTACTCCTGTGTGTGATCTAGATAATCTATCTGTTTATAAGTTGTGCACACGGACGTACTGAATCGGAGAGATGCAGCAGCAGTAATCAACTGTCCATCGATTTACTAAACACAGTTTATAATTTGAATAATAAAATTGTTGCCGTATTGGAATTGTAATGTGACATGGGGTAGTTTAACCATACATATAGTTATGTTTATTGCAAAGCATCAAAGCACAGTTTGGCGCAGTGCCAGATACATGAGAGACCGTAAATGCTAATAACAGTTATAAAAGCAGTAACGGAATATTGCTCACTTCTTTTGTATTGCATCTGAAAATAAGATTATATGAATTAAGTTAAGAAAAAACTATGCCTTGTTATTTTGTTATATATTATTATTAGATTTTCTTTTAAATAAATGTTCATATATTTTAAGTTTCTAACACGCCTATTACGATTATATGTTATTCAACTTTTAGAATATATCTAATGCTCAAATTATTCGCATTCAAACATCCCAGCTCTCCAGCTTTATAGCATAAATAATATGTTTAATAATAAATATAAGGGACGCGAAGGGTGCGTACTATATATAAATCCATCCATCAATCTATAGCTTTAAATGTTATCTATATATAATTTCGTAATAAAATCGTATTCTAAAAGGTATCTTTATGTCATGAAGTATCTATATAGAAATATTATTACTTACATTTCATTTGTTTTTTGATTTCGGAATGTAAATAGTTTTCAATTGCCATTCTTTGAGCTACTATTCTTTATTTTAACTACTGCTATATTTTAAATATGGTTTTACGTGATAATGTATTGTTTACAGTGAGCACACGTTTTTATTCTACGTCATTGACATTTAATCTGAAAGAACAAACGCTAAACAACTCAGACCATGATTGTTAAAAGTTTAAATTGTAATGCGATATTTACTTTAATATTATAGGACACGTACATCAAAAGCTTTTGAACACTTTATACGAATATACACTAAAATCAAATTATGATAGAATAGAAAAAGTGCCTTTCTTTATGCTTACACTTGTTTCTGCCCGTGACATCGTGCGCTTGTGAAAGGGGGTGGTGTTAGGTGGTGGGAGGTGTTAGGGACCCTATGTCTTATTCTGTACCTCGAACGTACGTAATAGATAAACAAACGCACTGTCGCATTTATAATATTAGTTATTTTTTTTATAGAATAGGAAGGTGGACGAGCATATGGGCCACCTGATGGTAAGTGGTCACCAAACGCCCTTAGACATTGGCAATGTAAGACATGTCAACCATCGCTTATAGCCAATGCGCCACCAACCTTGGGAACTAAGATTTTCTGTCCCTTGTGCCTGTAATTACACTGGCTCACTCACCCTTCAAACCGGAACACAACAATATCAAGTATTGCTGTTTTGCGGTAGAATATCTGATGAGTGGGTGGTACCTATCCAGACGAGCTTGCACAAAGCCCTACCACCAGTGAGTATAATAATAACACACATCTGTCAAGATATTCTTAGTAACACGAACACTTTCCCAAAGTCATATAGTCACACTTATAATATAAAAGTTGGGCATGAGTATCCTGAGGGATTTTCAAAGATGTTTTATGATCAGTCTCGTTTGACTGAACGATCGTCTCGTTAAAACTTAGTATTTCAACGAACTTTATAAGTGGGGAGTAATGGTTTAAATTGTTATGAATATTTTTTTTATCAAACATATATACGATAGAATAACATATAATTGATTAAGTGTGTTAATAAAAGTATAAATAGTAGTATGTTAAACAGACTATTAAGGAATTGAAAATTGAATATTTTATAATCTGTGGTTTATGTTAAAATTATTTTTGATAAGACTTAGCTGACCATATTTTATTATTTAATGAAACAGTATGCCCATTAATGTTACAGTTTTAAAATATTCAGATCAGATCGTTTTGTAGGGGTTTATTTAGACAATAGTGCATATATACTTTACTTTGGTTTTGATCCCTTTGAATATAAAGACGAATGTATTAGATCAGTATATATATATACATATACCCTTTAATATAATATGTATAATATTACTCTGTAATTCCATTATCATAGATTTTCTGTTCTATTTTGATCGATTAATAGTAACCATACACGCTATGGTATTATTAGCATAATCATATGATTATAATCATAGGTAATCTTATATGAATCTGACATGACTTATATTATAAGGTAGCTTATAAAGAACAAGTAATTACATTTTGTAAAAGTAATAATTGTTGCCTACTATATAAATAATTTGTCTACAGTACAATATGAAAAAAGGATGTAGGGTTGGTGCA